>NW_022631013.1:8569602-9279582 GCF_010015895.1 Lontra canadensis | reverse complement strand
AAAAAAAGAAAACCAATAATGAAAAAAATATAAAAAGGAAAAAATAAATATATATATATATTAGATAAACTAGTTAAAAAACGTTAAAAAAGAAAAGGGTAAAAGTTAAAAAAATTTAGCAGAAGAAGAGAAAAAAAATTGAAAAAGAAAAAAAATTAAATTAACTGCAAGGCTAAAGAATCATGGGGAGAAAGCCATGAGTTCCGTGCTTTGCCTTCTCCTCCCCAGGAATTCCGCTGCTCTCCTTGGTATTGAAACTGCACTCCTTGGTAGGTGAACTTGGTCCTGGCTCGGTTTCTTGTTGATCTTCTGGGGGAGGGGCCTGTTATAGTGATTCTCAAGTGTCTTTGCCCCAGGCGGAGTTGCACCGCCCTGACCAGGGGCCGGGCTGAGTAATCCGCTCGGGTTTGCTTTCGGGAGCTTTGTTCCCTGAGCGCTTTCCGTAGAGTTCCGGAGGACGGGAATGAAGATGGCGGCCTCCCAGTCTCCGGCCCGGAGGAGCCGAGAGCCCGGGGCCCCACTCCTCAGTGCGCCCTCAGAGAACAGCGCCCAATTACTCCTGTCACCCTGGCCTCCGTCCGCGCTCCAAGCTGACCGAGCCTGAGACCGGTTCAAGGTAAGCCCGAGCTTAGAGCTCACTCCTCAGCTCTGTCTCTGTACCCGGCTTCCCGGTTCTAATACCTGTAAGCTCTGCGACACTCAGACACCCTCGATCCTTCTGTGACCCTGAGGGACCTGAGGCCACACTGGCCCCGCGTGGGCTTCACCCCAGTTAAGCCTCTGGAGCGATGTCCCTCAGCGGAACAGACTTTTAAAAGTCCTGATTTTGTGCTCCGTTGCTCCGCCGCTTGCCGGGAGCCGGCCCCTCCCCCCGCGGTCTATCTTCCCGTCGCTTTGGATTCACTTCTCCGCCAGTCCTACCTTTCAGAAAGTGGTTGATTTTCTGTTTCTAGAATTGCTGTTCTTCTTCTCTTCGATCTCCCGTTGGATTTGTAGGTGTTTGCAATCTTTAGATAAGCTATCTAGCTGATCTCCCGCTACCTGAAGTAGTCTCAGCTGCTACTTCTCCGCCATCTTGACTCCTCCTCCTCAAGTGTTAACACTTTTTATGACCTCTGAAACTTTGTTTGCCCCAAGCTTTCCTAATCATCCACTTTGTAACTAGTCGCTTATTTGCTCTGTGTGGCTCTGTAGTGTGGCTTCTATTTATAGACTTCTCTGAGCCTTGTATCTCTCTCTAGCCCAAGTGTCCGCCACAAAATAATCATGATGATAGTTTTCCTAGTGTCTAAGACATTTAATGAAAATTCGGCACCATTATCAGCTGTTTCTCATCATTTCTGAGTACTTGGGCTCCAATTTAGATAAGTTGCCACCAAAGTGAGTCATTAGATCCTAGATAATCATTCAAATTGAGCATCCGATTGTTTGCAAGTGAAAAAACAAGTGGCAGATTGACATTTCTGGACCTTAATGTTTCCCCCAAAACAAAATGACCAGAAAGTGTTTTCTGGAAACAAGAACTTTGTGCTAGACTGGTTTGGCAGTTATTTTTACTGCAATTTAGTCTATAGGACCCCTTGCTGGGTAAGGACCTAGAAGAGATGGACAAACCCCATTCAGAGAGCCCTTTTGAAAAATAATTTATGTTTTAAATGCCAATGCTTTAATGTAGATTAAATTAATTCTAAATTAATTAATCCCCAAATCCCAGAATTTTGCACTTAGTTAGGCAGTATCACTGTCTGCCTTGTAGACAGATAAAGTGTTTTTTACTGCTGGGTAGACAAACAAATTCCTCACCCCCACCAAAACAAAAAAGACTTTATCAAAATGTCTGAGTTACTAGCTTTATTCAGATATGGTCTCAATGTGTTTTTTGTTTAGACCATGCCTCGATTGTCATGACAACCGTATGTGTGTCTGCTGAATGGTATCTGGAAACAGCACCTTCAGCATCCAGGCAGAAATAAAGTGGGTGTTCTGAGCAGAGAGTGTCTCCTTACCCATTCAAACAACATTAGCAAAGGTTAAAAACATCGTTTAGCATCTCCTCTTAAATTAAAACTTTAAACAATCAGCTTTTCTCTCCAGCAGAGCAGAGCAGTCATTCATTAAAGGTCAATGTCTAAGTGCCTAAGTTCTCATTCTTTATTATATCAATGTCCATTATAATTCCACCATGTTCTGATCCTGCTGACCCCTCTTTATCAACCTCCTCTCCAGCTTCTCCATCCTCATCTATTGGTGGAATCTCTAACACCATGGATCACTACTCTGGGGAACCACTTAACAGATTATACCATTAAAACCTTCTGAGATTTTGTCTCATTTCTCTAAAGAAGAAAACTTTTTCAAGGGAGGGAGACAAACCATAAGAGACTCTTAATCTCACAAAACAAACTGAGGGCTGCTGCAGGGAGGGGGGTAGGGAGAGGGGGATGGGGTTATGGACATTGGTAGGGTAATGTGCTATGGTGAGTGCTATGAAGTGAGTAAACCTGGCAATTCACAAACCTGTACCCCTGGGGCTAATAATACATTATATGTTAATCAAAAATTTAAAAATTGGAAAAAAAAAAGAGAGGTCATTTATCTTTGATCCAGGAAATCCATTTTGTTCACATTGAACCTAGGACTTGGATCTTTGGATCTCCCCTCTTTTTTTTAAATTTTTTTTTTAAGATTTTATTTATTAATTTGAGAGAGAATGAGTGAGAGAGAGCATGAGAGAGGAGAAGGTCGGGGGAGAAGCAGACTCCCCAAGGAGCTGGGAGCCCGATGCGGGACTCGATCCTGGAAGTCCGGGACCATGACCTGAGCCGAAGGCAGTCGCTCAACCAACTGAGCCACCCAGGTGCCCCTCCCCTGACTCTTCCAAGCTACTGGGCTGCTATTCCATAAGTACCCTTCTGACTGTATAAATGGCCTTGTGGAAGTTGAAGAATTAACATTTGGTACATTATTTCATTTTTTCTTGTAACTTTGGCTCAGAGTTCCTATTCTTGGTGTGAAAGGTAGATATAAGAAATTGACTCAGACATGACTGGCTGAGCAAAACTGTTTCTCTTGTTTGCCATGAAACTGAATATGAGAGGACAAGGATTTCAGAAAGACAAAAAGCAGTGCTACCAGAGCCTAAGAAGCGATGAACATCAGCTGACAAGAGGCAGTCTATTCACATTGTGGACCAGAAATATTTATTGGATCAGTTTATGTCCAGACCATCCAAGCTTGGTGACCTTTGCTCTTAAGAACCCATTCCTGAGGGGCGTCTGGGTGGCTCAGTGGGTTAAGCCTCTGCCTTTGGCGCAGGTCATGGTCTCAGGGTCCTGGGATCAAACCCCGCATCAGGCTCTCTGCTCAGCGGGGAGCCTGCTTCCCCCTCTCTCTCTGCCTGACTCTCTGCTTACTTGTGATCTCTCTCTGTCAAATAAATAAATAAAATCTTTAAAAAAAAAACCCAAACTCAGTCTGCTTTAGTTAACTCAAGTTTGTCATTAATCCGTGTGTTTTCAAAGATGGCGTAATCTAGGGTACTCAAGCCCAGTGGGATCCTCCACACTGGAGAGGTAGTGAGTGTGGCCCTGGACCTGGTTGCTGTGTGGAAGACCTGTGAGATTCCACACAAGCTCAATGTCCAGCTGAAAATCCTTGCTGGGCTCCACTCAGGTAATGTAAGATAGGATGTGTGAAGAGCCTACCCTGCACTTCCCCATACTCCATTATGCATCAGTTTTCAGGGGACACAATGTGACCCCATCTAGGCAGGCAAAAAAAAAAAAAAAAAAAGAGTGAGTATTTAAACTCCATGATTGTAATGTTAACATTCTACCAAACATTTCCTTTGAGAATGAAAGCAAGGGAAGAAGATGAATATTAATAAACACCATTTATTATGTGCCAGGTATAAGGCCAGGCAGTCATACGTATGCTCTCATTTGACTCAAGATTGAAAGATTATTATTATTTGCTTTTTACTTTTGAGGTAAACATACATATAGTAAAGCATGCTAATGTTAATTGCATAGTTCAATGAATTTTTATTTATGTATACATTCATGAAACTAGCTCCCAGATGAAGATAGAGAACAGTTGAAGCACCCTAAGACCCGACCAGATCCTTCCCTCACCTCTCCCTTCTTGTACCTGTTGATACCACTGCTAGAGGTAACCACTCATCTGCCTTTTATCTCCCTAGATTAGTTTTGACCATATTTAAATTTAGGTATTCCTTTGTTCCAAAAGCTCGTATTCCCATCCCCGATGGGTTGTTGCATGCAGGTGTTAAAGATTATTTTTTAAAGAAAATTAAACACCTTCAAGGCTGCAGGGAAGCATTTTATATCATCATAGTGATTTGTTTGATCTTGTCTGCTGGGGAAATCAACCAGATGTATTGCTTAGAAGAAGCCAAATAACTCTTGTACATTTACATATGTAGTATATCAGAAGGCAGAGAACACAAAAAGACAACTGAGTATAGCATGTAGAGAGAAGTTTTATAAATCTTGGTCATTCAAACTGTAATTATATTCATTTGTTCTGGGTTCCAGTTATCTAGAGAGGTGATTCTTCCTAAACCCTAATTAGAAAATGGGAATACATGCCTTTGGGATAAAATTTGAAGGATACAACACAAAGGCTTGTAGGCAAATGTTAATGACAGGGTTATTTGTAATAACCCTGAACTGGAAACAACCCAAGTATCCATGTACTGGTGAGTGAATAAATGAATTGTGATGTATCTATTCTACAGATTATTACCCAACAATAAAAGGGGATGAAGTATTAATACATGAAATAACATGGGTGAATTTTTAAAAATACTAAGCATAAATGTCAAATGCTACACTCTAGTATGGTTTCATTTGTATGACATTTTATTTTATTTTATTTTTGAGTTTTGTTGTTGTTGTTGTTGTTGTTGTTGTTGTATGACATTTTAGAAAACACAAAACAATCATGACAGAGAGCAGATGAGTGATTGCCTGTGGCCCTGGTGGAGGAGATTGACTGTGAAGGAGCAAAAGGAAATTCTTAGGGGACTATAACTGTTGTACATCTTGCTTTAGTGGTTACATGATTACGTTATTATATACATTACGTAAATTCATTAAATTGTGTACTTGAAAATGGGTGAATTTTAGTGTATATAAATCATACCTCAGTAAAGCTGTAAAAATTTCTAAGCATGCAAAATGGTATAAACAATGAAAAGTAATTCTCCCTCCTATATCTTTTAGCTCCTTTGTCCCCTAGTCTATGTGTCCCCACCTCCCCAACCCTGTTTACCTTTTGTAGTAGTTCTTTAGATTTACATAATGGGCTCCTGAATAGTTTGAAAATTAGGCTAAGAATACCAGAATTCAGGTGTCAAATTTTGATAACTGACAACACAACAGGTTCTCAATATTATTTGACCATATGCTCAGAAGAGTTCAAGTCTGTTTCTTGGTGTCTTTACTGAATGCTTGCTGTAGACAAGCCACTTTTTGCATGGCTTTTCACTCCATTGTCAGCACAACTCCCTGAAATGTGTATTAATAGCCATGTTTGATAAATGAAGAAACTGAAGCCTAGACACATTAGGTAAAAATGTTACCAGCTAATAAATGCACAACGTTACCGGGCCAGTAAGGGGCAGAGCTGGGTTCAAGTCCAAGTCTGTCCTGGGCAAACACAGAGTTTGTTGTCTTGATTTGGAAGGGAGGGGTCAGGGGTAGGAACTGCTTAGTGAGTAGAGCAAACTGCATGACCCTCCTTTCTAAATTCTGTAGTTGTTTCAGCCCCAAACTTAGAGCAACTTCCCTCTTCTACCTTTACTCCACTCTCTTTCAGTCTTTGGTTAGTACTAGTTCTCAAAACAGGAATATTCTAGTTTAGTCTTATTGTATGAAATTCCTTGGGGCCTCAGCTGTTTTCATCTTTGTTTCTTATTTGACAAAAATTAATTCTACTGCAAAAAATAAAGGTCTTGTGTGTGAAATGCCTTTTTCAGTCTACATTAAAACTTTATCGAATTTATTTTCCCTACTCTCTCTGCAGCAGGAATAGGGGAAAGTTCAATAATGAAAAAGCCCTTCTGTTCCAAGGAGCCCCTTCTCCTTAAAATAGTACCCCCAAGGGACATGGGCAGGCAGACACACTTACATTGGCCAAAGGATCAACTGCAAGAGTTTTAGCAAAACAAATAAATCTTTTGAGCCCTACAGGTCATACCTGCTCTTTGCTTTAGTCTCTCTTCTGTTGAGTCTGGCAAAGACAAGGTCAGATACTGGCACAATATTGGAAATGACTTGAATTTGTAAAGAAAAAGGAAGGAATATGATGACACTACCTTTGCCAAAAACATTCCAATGCTCTTTTAAATTCTCTGGTATTGTGCTGAACTATTCTCCCCTGTCCTCTTTAGTCAGTGGTCTGGCCGGCCTCTGAAAGCAATGTGCTACAATACAATGTCAGCTCCAGGAAATTTGTGTCAAAATTTCTATAGCTAGTTGAGCATCCGTTCTGAATGTGCTTTTTGTTCATCTTGGGTGTGTGGGACGAGCAGACAGCTGGAATATTTTCCAAATGCAAAGTTAAATCTGTACTGTCAAAGAATGCCAGCAGCCCCGTATTGTTGAGATTAAGGGTCCACCAGCCTCTCTAGCTTCCATGCTCCATGAGCAGAGACAGTGTCCCAGTTGCTATTGTATCCCTGGTGCCTTAGCTCTCTGCCCTGCACATAGAAGGCACCTCCAAATAAAGCAGAGCTGAAACAGATGGCAGAGCCATCTAACCCAATTGCCAGAATGGAAGAGTCCTCCTCTATGGGTTGGGCAGGAGAGGAAGGAGGTCAGGTGAAGCTAGGACAACCTGGGGAGTGTTTGCCCCTTTTCAGTGTGGCAGCAACCATTTAGGTCATCTGATGGATGGATGCCATGTGGTCCTAGCATTTCCAAATTTCAGGTTTTCAGGAGAATTCAGGAGTCTAGATTTTATGTGAAATTTCTTGAATTTTGTTATACTATTTAGGCAAAATATTTGTCTGCCAGCTGGATTGGACTTACAAGCTGCCAGTTTGGACTCCTTTTCTAAGCATTTAAGGATCTAAAGATTTATTTTGGTCAAAAACCAAAAGCTTATTTCATAGAATAACTTAAAATAAGTTTTAATTACATTTCCCTCAAGTGGTAGTGTTGGACTAGAATTGGGGCTTGGTACTAGGAACTCACATACTGGTGTGGCCCCATTTATCTAACCAACACATTTTCCTTAGTTCCCCACACCCCTTTCCTTCTCTTCCCTTTTCTCCTTACTGGGACAGTGAACTTTGGCATGCTCTGAGACCCTTAGGATTTAGTTCCTACCCCAGAGGAAACTGGAAGCCTAGAGTCCATCTCAGGCATAGTCTGGCCCACATTATGTCTTTTTCCTATTCCCTTGGCCTCCCCTCTCTGATGGCTCTTTCCTACCAGCATTTAAACATGCTCATGTCTCTCTAAATTTAAAAGAAATTAGAACAAACATCAATCTCACATTCCTATCCAGCTATGGTCCAAGCTCTTTGCACCTTTCATTTTCAATCTTCTTGAAAGATTGTGTATACCTGCTACCTCCACATCCTTCCTCTGCTGGCCCCTGGGATTTGGCATTCATCCCCTTCAAACCTCTGATACGAATTTTGCCAAAGCCATCAGGGATTGCCAATGACATTTCCTAGTCCTCCTGGTCTTAATCTTTCAGTAACATTGACTTTGCTGATTGAGTCTTCCTTCCTCATTTACCTGGTTTTACTTTGACTTCCCTGATTGCTCTTTCTCAAGGTCCCATAGGTGGTTCTCCTTTTGGGGGCTTAATATTGATGACTCTTTGAGTTCTACCCTAAGCCACCTTCTGTTCTAACTTAACATACCTCATGGATGATCTCAACTTCTCCCATGGCTTAAGCTGTGACCTATATGCTAGAAGCTCTGATGGCTTTATCACCAGCTCAGATTTCTCTCCTGAACTCCAGGGAAATTATTCCACTCTCTCAGGCACCTGCACCCCAATATGTCCAATACTGAATCTCATACTCTTTCTCTTTCAGCTCTTTTCCCTCTGGTTTTCAGAGAACGGCACCCCTACCTACCTGGTGCTCCAAGTCAGAGACCTGACTTCTTGACTTCTTGACTTCTCCTTCTCCTTCACATCCCCTTCTATCAGACACCAGGTTCCGTGGCTCTATCTCCCAACCATCTTTCAGATCTGTCTCCTTTTTCCTATCTGATAAAACTCTGGGGTTTTATCTCTTGCCTAAATTGTAGTAACATCATCTCCATCATCTCTTGCCTACCTTATAGTAACAGCCTCCAAGTGGGATCCTCTGCCTCTGGTTTGTCTATTCCTCCCCACCACTCCTTTATCCACACTGTAAGTAGGCTGACCTTTATTTTCTTCACTTATATATTTTTTGTTTTTTAATTATTTTGTTTTTAATTATATAACTTTTGCATGAGAGTGATCTTTACAAAATCAAATCTCACTCTTCTATTTAAAACCCTATGCTGGCTCTCCTAACATGGCTCACAAGGCCTAAGATGGCCTTGCTTAGCCCTGCCTGCCCCACCCCACCATAGCCTTGCCCACCCATACTAACCTCCTCTTAGTTTCTGCTTTCTTATTACTCAGGCCGTTGTTCCTCTTCCTCTGTTCAACACACTCCCAGCTCTCACCTTACCTGGCTGGCTTCTACTCAGCCTCTAGACTAAGAATGTTCTCTGCTGTAAGAGGTCCTCCCTGACTTTCTTTGTCATATTGCTTTCCCCACATGGCACATCCTCACAGTGTTGTAATAGCTGTTTAATTGTCCATTCTCCTCCAAGATTACAAGCTTTAAGGAAGGGAGAGCCATGTCTTCTTTGTTCATTTTTAAAAAATCCCCTTTCTACAGTAGATGCTTGGCCCATCATCGAGTAGAATAGGTGTTTGATGTGTGTGTGGCTATGTGTGTGTGCATTAACAAATGAATTTCCAAGAACTCTAGAGGGATATTCTCAGATAAATGTTCAGTGGTGTATGGGAGCCAGCTTGTACTGATTCCTGAAAGCCAAATATGCTTTTGGTGACGCCACATTGGTAGCTTGAAGTCAATCATGGTGGATGTATTTACACCATGGAAACTGGTAACCATTACAAATCAGGGCTCTACTCTCCTCCTTACCCTCTCGCTAATGGGCTTACTGGCACACTGCTATATATGTATTACTTTAGAGAACTATCCAGAGAAGCTAGAACCCCTCAGCAATGGCTTGGAAGTGATTCATTGTCCTAAGCATACAATTTGAGAACCTAATAACAACAACAACAACAACTACCATTTAATGAACTGTATAGTACCATGTGCCAAACCCTGTGCTTAATGTTTTACATACTCAATCTTGTTTAGTCTTTGTAACAAAGCAGACAAAGTAGCTATTATTAGCCACTGTACAGGAGAGGACACTGAGAGTGAGATTCATCCTATCAGCTGGCAAGTAGAGATGGAGTTGGATGCCAGAGCTGACCACTGAGCCAGTGATTTTAACTCCACTCTGCTCAGCCTTTCATAGCTTGTGCATAAAACCTCCAATCCTACTCTTCACCCTCATTTCTCCAAAGCTGTCTCTGGGTTTTTGGCTGATCCTCACAGCTAATCCTCTAGTTGACTGGAAAAAACCACCACCACCACCCATGGGTAATCATCTTGCATTAGGCCAACCGAGATCTTGACAGGCATTTCATCCAAGATTGAGAAATAACCAGGGTTGTAAGAACTGGGTGTCAGCAACAGTGATATTTTGAATTGGGACAGTGATTTTGGTTTCTTGATGACATAATGGTGGAAATTGTTCTTAAATAGAATGTTTCCACCTACTGGGATAATATGGTCAGTAATTGTATTCAAGGTTTAAGTGTTTCAGGGAAGGTGCCAGGCAACTATAAACATATGACCTGAAGCCATCTCCCCAGCATCCCTTCAATACTGCTCTAATATTTGGTGGTTGTAGAGTGCTTTTATTGTGGAATCTAGATAATGTCCCTAAACAAAAGCCTGTCAATTTGCAAGGCTCCCTGAAGAGGGCAATGAGCAAACTGGATGCTGCCAATGCTGCTCCATAATCACAGCACAGACCTTGTCATTGCTTGAAACTGCTCCTTTTATGAAATCCCATTAGCATCCACATCCCTCCTTTCTCCCCTTGCTAAGTCTGTTTGTTCTTCAGCTGCACTAAGGTTCCTGTTTAACTGTTCCAGTCTAACTAGCTTTCCTGGCTTACTTTCTGACATAGCCTTGGATTCGTGGTCAGTCTCTGGAATGGTTTCTTATTGAGAATTTTCAACTACCTGGTTTGTCCTCTGCTCTTGCTCTACAGTTCACGTCTCTGTTAGTCTAACAGTCCCCAGTCTTTTCTGCACAGTGGATACCCTTGTGTAATCTTGCTCAGTGACAGTGGTTCTACTGAAAGAGCTGGTTTCCAGCATCTCCTGAAGTTTCCAGTGCTACCCTCTAGGTCTTTTATTTTCTCAAGTGTCTTCCTTTCCACATTCCCTTTGTTGGGTGTTTCTGACCTCCCATCTCTCCTTTGAGCGCTATCCCATGCCCTTTAATCACTGCAGGTGAAACTAGGTCTTTCCTTTTTCAAATACAGTAGAAGTCCTTAGATGTGAACTCTCCCTTTCACCTTTAAACTTGTCTATAAAAGTATTTCTTTCCTTCTTTCCTGTTTTAAAAAAGAGCTGACCTTTTACCCTTATAAAGCGGATTCTTTCCTCTGCCCTATTATTTTTCTTAATTGTTCAAAAATGTAAATGTGACGATGTCATTTCTCTGTCTGACCAGACATTCTGATTTCCTGGCCAACAGCAGTTTTTAAAAGCCACTCAGATGATTTCCTTGCCTCTTTCGTGGCACCTCATTTTGTTCTCCCCCATGTTCTCCATCTTGACCCTTACCCTCCAATCTTCACAAGTCTCCCTCTTTCCCATACTTCAGTTTCAATTTAAATGTCACTATCTGGGGACACCTGGCTCAGTGGCTCAGTCAGTTAAGCCTCTGCCTTTGGCTCAGGTCATGATCCCAGGGTTCTGGGATCAAGTCCCACATTGGGCTCCCTGCTCAGAAGGGAGCCTGCTTTTCCCTCTGCCTGCTGCTCTCTCTGCTTGTGCTCTCACTCTCTCATCCTGTCAAATAAATAAATAAAATCTTTTTTTAAAAAAAGTCACTATCTGTGGGAGATTGTTTCCTGTCTCTTATAAGATGAGGAGCTGGAAGTGAGTGCTTGGGGGTTATTAAAGCACTAAACATTATAGACCCATGTCTTCTATTTCTCTGTGACCAGCTGTTGAAGAAACTGTAAAAAAATCATCCCAATATAGGCAAAAAGCACTACATTCAGCCTTGCTTAGACATCTACCCCATTCCACCCCTATCAGCAGAACTACATTCTACCCACTGGAGGTTCACTTGGGTTGCTGTGCAAATGCCCTCTGCACTGAACTCTCTTTTTCTCTTTCTTTCTCTTTCTTTTTTAACATGGGTCTTGAACTCATGACCCTGAGATCAAGACCTAAGCTGAAATCAAGGGTCAGATGCTTAACTGACTGAGCCACCCAAGTGCCCCTGCATTTCTTTCAGGAACAAAGGAGCAAGAATTGAAAGCTGATGCATCCCCACCTCCAATCAAAATTAGGTGTAGTATTGTACAATGGAAAGAAAGCAGGCTTTGCAATTAAACAGACACTACTTTGAATCTTAGCTCCAACCTTTACTAGATGTGTGACTTAAAACGGGGTTGATAGTGCTTACCTTTCAAGGTTAAGTCAAGTGCTTACCTCTAAAGGTTAAGGTCAAATAAAATGAGAATGCAAAGCACTTGACACATAGTATATAACATTAAGTAGTATCTTCATGTTTTCTTACCTTAGACTTACAACTTGATTTATAGGCTTATAGATTTTAAATCCACACATTTCCTCCAATCAGAACGAGTGGTTGATGGAGTTATTGAGACCAAAATGCCTAGATATTGTCTATTTGGAGACAACTGTGAACACAACCTCTTGAATGGAGTCAACCAGCCAAAGTTAGATATACCCATTGGCACATTTTCCAAAGGACTAGTTAGTGTGTTTTCCTACACATCAAGTTATGTGGTCATTCCTTTGCCTGCTGCTTCTACAACAACTCTTTGAAACTCTTTCATTTTAACTTTCCATGTGAAATCTAAATGGGTTTAATTCAGGGTGCTGATGTTATGACTGTTCAGATGAGAACCAATATAGCTTGATGGGGATGGGTGGGACTTAAGGGGTGGAGAATGTAACTAGGGTGCCATACAGAAGACAATGCAGGTTGGATGGAAATTTTATGAAATATAAGTGTTGTTTTAGTGAGCTGATTGTGATCTGTATGTTTTTCATAGTTTTAAAGGTAATGGGGTCCTAAACATTTCCAGGCATGTTGTATCTGAGTTCATTGCAGAGGGCATTTGCATAACAACCCAAGTGAACCTCCACTGGGTAGAGAGTCATTCTGGTGATAAGGGTGAGATGGGATAGATGTCTGGGCAAGACTGAATGTGGTGCTTTTTGCCTACTTTGGGATGATTTTTTTACAGTTTCTTCAACAGCTGGTCACAGGGAAGTAGAAGACAGGGGTCTATAATATTTAGTACTATAATAACCACCAAGCACTCACTTCTAGTTTCTCATCTTATAAGAAAACCTGCAGTCCCTGAGTCACTAAATGTGCAAAGTCATTGCCAATGGGGAAACAATGGGTTGGCCCTAGGTTATTGTGAATCAAAAGTGTCAAGGAAAATTGTACCAGATGGAGTTAGACAGACAAGGAAGACCCTAATCAAGACTATTGCAATAGTGGAGAGAGATTGAACTCAACTTTGCTGAAACAAAAGTAGAGTTTTTAGTGCTAGGATGAGTTAATGTAGGGGAGTTTTGAGGGTACTGGGAGGAAGGTTAGTTAAATGTGATGGTGTTTGCCAATTGGTGTTCAAGTTAGGTTCCTATTCTCCCACAAAGACTGAGAGATAGGGGTTTCTAGATGATTACATTTCAAAGGGATGGCTCCCAGGTCCTTGAGAAAGACTTTCCTGGGCTGTATAAGTGGCAAGAGGCTGGGAGAAGATGTACATTCTCTTAGAGAAAGAATTTACAATTACAAGTTTCTAAAGTAAATGCTTTAAGAAAAGGAAGATCAGGAGGAAACCTATCTAAAGTTTAATCAAGCTGAGGGGAAGATTAGTTAAGACCAACTTGGTAAAAAGCCAAACACCAGTTGGAAACTTTCCAGTTGGAGTGTTATGATGCATTATCACCCAGGTTATTTCAGTTTCTTAAAAAAAGTACTCAAGGGCCTATGTTCTTTTCCAAACCACTTTTCTTTATTAATGGAGGCTCTTTACAAGTAAAAGACTCAGTGGCAAAGATTACAATTCTACTAAAATCCTTCCTACTAAAATCCTCTACTGGGTTAATAAAAGCTCAAAATAAAGCCTTCCTTTTAAGAAAATGTATTCTCTGCTCTATGTAGGTAGTAGAATTTAAGCTACCCCATTTTCTTCTCATGACTTATTTTTATGGGGTGGTAATTTAGGATTTAGGAGGGTATTGTTGAAATGTTTAATGTGTTGGCTTTTGGATCTTGGCTTTGCAATTTATAAGCTGTGTTCTCTTGGACATGCATTTAACATCCTTAGCCTCAGTTGCCTAATCTATAAAATGGGGGAAAGTGTGTTTACCTCTTAGAGGTGGTATTAAAATCTTAGCACATAGTGCCAACAAAAGATAATAATTATTAATATTTTGCACAGTTGTTATGGGACTTCAAAAGAGAATTTTACTGTAAAAATAAAAAAAAAACAATAAGTGCTGTTTCAAGTTTATTATCTGCTTTATGGAAAGTAATATACTTTTCATTATCTTTGTTCATTCATGATTGGGTTGTACAATTAACACAATTATTCAGGGACCAATTATCCTGGTTGGCATTATCCAAATTTTGCTTCTCTTCTAGCTTAATGAAACTTAATCAGGTAGGCAGGGTAATAAAAACACGAATTGGGGTGCCTGGGTGACTCAGTTCAGCGTCTGCCTTCAGCTCAGGTCATGATCTCAGGGTCCCTGCTCAGGGAGGAGTCTGCTTCTCCCTCTGCTCCCCACCCACTGCTCCCCACCCACTGCTCATGATCTAACTCTCTTTCTCTCTCTCTTGCAAAATAAATAAATAAAATCTTAAAAAAAATACATGAGTCGGGGCCACTTAGTATTATAACTTGTTCTCAGGGTTTAGGGTTGACTGTGTCAGAAGAAAACAGTGATGTCTAGATCTACTGACTGAGAGGAACCATTTCTGAGCCAGGAGGACTCCTTTGTGCCATAGCTCAAGGTCTAGATGAGGTGAGGGCATGGTGCAACATCCTTGGACCTTTTCCCCCAGTCCAGGATCCTGACTCTAAGTAAGAGAAGACCCAAAAAGAGTACAAAGGAGAACAGAATTCTATTTTGTAAAACCTAGATTAATCTGGGCTCAGTATTCTCTCCATGACTCCTCCAGGTTCTCCCTGTTTTTTTGTTTTGTTTGTTTATGAGGACAGGTGTGGGCCCTGATAATGGGATGCAGCCTCTGGCCTATCTGACTACTCCATACAGTGTGAGAGAAGGTAGAGGAGACTAATCTGTGAGAGAGCTAAAAGAGGGGTTCCTTCCCATCACAAACCTCTTTGGAGCATTTATGGTCGGAGCTCCTCCTTGGTGATATGTATGCAGAAGGTGGTATGTGTGTATGTTTGTATATAAAGGTATGGGAGAGGGTGCTTGGACTTTCCTTAGAGCCTCTCACCCCCAAATGTGGGGTCATTCTACTAGTGGGGTGATTCTACTGTTGGGTCCCCAATGTTGGGTCCCTCAATAATGGGTCCATGGTCAAAGGAATGAGACTGATAACAAAGCGAAGGTCAAGCAAAGCTTTATTTCGTGCCAAGCATCTAGAATCAAACTGACTGGCTAGGGACGTCTCTTGCAAAGAGGCGACCCCTCCCTGCCTCCCAGACTAACTTTTATGGAGCAGAGGCCACGTGGTTGGGCCTGGCCACACACAGGTGGCAAATGAGATTGTAACACACAGAGAAAGCTGCACAGTCATGCTAGGTCACACACGGGTGGCCAATTGAACTACAATTTACCCTATAGTAGACATTTGACCTAGCCTATCACTTTGGTCAGAATTGGCGCCCAAAAGGCGGGGCCCACACTCCTTGGTAGCTAGGGAGACAGTATGCGTGCTTTACTGATTGGATATCTCCACCTGACTGACTCATCCCTGCATTCGGGCTGTCATCTCCACCTGCCCTGACCCACCCTTGTATTTGGGCTTGTTTCCTGGGATTGGTTTCCCGGACTTGCTTTAAATAAGTTCCCCGGGGGTGGGGGCAGGATCAATTTAAGTTTTATGGCATAAACAACAAAATGGCTGTTCAACCGAGGTGGGGCCGCTCTGGCTAAATAGGCCCTTACACTACTAGGTGATTTTAGATGAGGAACTTACTTTTAGTTCTCTTGCAGCCCTTCTGATTAGGTCAAGGAGAAAGAGGTTTTGGTACTTGGATACATTTAACTCTATAAATCTTGCTACCCTTCATTAAAACAAATTAATCCATTTAAAGAAAAATGTTCACTCAATAATAGTGTAGGTTGTGACAAAAAAATAACGACTTGGGATGCACCTGATAAGGTAAATTCCCACCATTTTGGATGTAAGCAATGGTTAGATGAGAATGTGGAGTTTTTAGGGAGTTTTATCTTTATTCTTGCTCTGACCACCTACCTCAGGTAGTCAAAAGCTGGAGGCTAGAGGGAGGTATATGATGAGAAAAGGGCAGATATTCCTAGATAAGTGTCCAAAAGAGAGTAGACATTGACTTTTCTCTAGAATAGGCAAAGTTTTCCAGGTCAGTAGCTGCTGCCACATAACTACCTTGGGCAAAGCTAATCAGGTGTAGGAAATTATGTGAAGCACTTCAGGATGTTTCCTAGGATGTGCCCTGAGGCACCTCTTCCATGGGTGATTCTTGGAGTTGAATTTCCTTGGTCGTGTTTTGGAGTTGCTTGACTTTTCAGGGCAAAACAAAAGCAGGGAATATTGACTGGATTTATATAACTGTGTTCCTTCCTCTTCTGTCCTTTGCCTCTGAAAATCCACTGTCATTCAGGTGCATACCAACCCAGGAACAAACTGGAGGCTATGTACCTGTGTGCTGTAGGAGTTTTCAAGTAAGTTTTCAAGTGTATCAGGGGAGGCATGAGGATGAGAGGCGCACTGAAAGGAAACTAGTCATTAAAACCCTGTCAGTCACTGCTCTTGGTAAACTCATTAGTAGAATTTGCAACATTTCACATGCTGTCCCTGCCTCAGGGGAAAAAGTCCCAAACAAACCTGGAAATCTTTTGACTTTTGATTAAGATATTAGCCTATGTAGGTTTTTAAATTGAGTATCTGCTTAAAGACCACACATGTTTCTTCTGGCTCATAAAATAGATGTTTTCTTCATTCCTGACCATTATGAGCTGATCAGACCTTTTTTTGGACACTCTTTCTTTGGGGTTAAATTGAGGAGGATGAGTTATCTTTGGCAAAATTGTGAAACAGGCAAAGTATGTCTGGTTTTCCCCACATTTTCTTTCCAGATCCTTTCCTCTGATTTCAGCATTCTTCTCTTTCCTAGACATTAGACTCAGTCCTCTCCTTTTACTTGGGGTTCCTCTTTATAATAGAAAAAGTCCATTCATGAAATCATTCCCACTGAGATACTTCCAGGATACTCCCCTTCTAAGGAGTATTTTATTTATTTATTTAAAAGATTTTATTTATTTATTTGTGAGAGAGAGAGAGAGCAAGCAGGCAGAGTGGCAGGCAGAGGCAGAGAGAGAAGCAGTCTCGCTGCTGAGCAAGGAGCTGGATACAGGACTCAATACCAGACCCCGGGGATCATGACCTGAGCTGAAGGCAGCCACTTAACCGACTGAGCCACCCAGGCATCCCAGTATTTTATTTTAAAAGAAAAATGATTCCTAGGAAAGGCAATCAAATTAATTGTATTAAGGTAATTGAAATTAGTTTAGGTATGGTAACACCTAGGACAGAAGGTGGGGCTAACTTAAGCGGAGAGAGATTTTCAGTCCCCCAAATCCTTGACTCCGTCCTGCGGAAGATGAGCCTGGGGAAGGGAAACCAGTGTCTCTACTTCACCAGAGCCTGATTCTTTATCTGTTCACACCAGCTCTGGTGGACCTGAGACACTTCACTCTGCTCCGGATCCCCCAGAAAGAAAGTCACAGGGATAATGATTGAGTGACTTAGTAAATCACTAAATAAACGAGTTCTCCCTGAAGCCAATTTCACCAGTTATAAAATAAAGTGAGACGTATGTGCGTTATTTGTGGGCGGTTCCCTCCAGATATTGTCCACATAGTTTCTGTGGTATTTTTGTAGAGTTAAACTACAAATATGTTCAGAGGGAGTGCCATGGTAACCCACCTAGAAAAGCCCAAGGAAAAGCAACCCACTCCTTTGGCTTAACTCTGAAATGCCTTTTGCACAGAACACTGCCTGCATGAGCATTTCTCTAGTGAAGTGAATCATGATTAAGTCCATTGGATTTCATCAGCAAATATCGGCAGATAATATTTCTTTTGCGGAGTCTGTCATTGTGAATCTTGAGTGAAAGCTTCTGAAGACCGGTTTCCATGTAAACGAGACGCTGGGGCCCTGACCCCTTGTCTGGGAGGGTGTTACTGATCCACAGGTGATGGAAGGGCACTAATTTTTCACATGGGGATACTGCCTGCTCTGTGACTGTCCTAAAAGGAAGATGTCAGTCTTCAGAGTTACTGGGTCATCATCTTCTTTTAGCTGTGCCGGAAGGGCCAAGCAGCTACGGAGCTCAAGTCCATCTCTCTCCTCCTGGGTTGGCAGCAAATGTGGGATTTTTAGCCATGACAGTATCAGTGAGTGTGTGCGAGTGACTGTGACTCATTAGTCAGCCAGCGTTTCGTGACCCCCCACAAGGCGGTCGTTTCTGCTCTGGATGCAGGGGGAGCGCTCCACGGCAATGTGGGGAAACAACTAAAGAACAGTCTCTTGGGAATGCCAATCCCCAGGGACTCCAGGGTTCCTGGGCTGGCTGAAGATGTGCTCTGTCATATCCAATGAGTTGGTCAGTCTATCACTGGATGGCTTCTTTTCCGGCTGAGTTGGCTATTTCTACCCTAATTAAACGTTTGTGTTTTTCCTCCCCAGGGGAAAGGGGGAATGGTCACCTATTGGCTGGAAGAAAAGACATTTGCTGCAGTCCCCAAAAGAGGTCTGTGGCACTACCGTCTCCATTTAAGGACCAAAGTGAAGCTCTTTTAATTTAATTCCTGGAATCGTTAACAATGAATATCTCTGTAACTCAGCCTAAAGTAATTTTTCTGTTCTACACTTGGTTTTGACTCTCTCTAGCCATGTAGCCTGTCACTGTCTTTTCATGAAACATAGAAGATCCCAGAGTTTTAAAATTTTAGTGGCATCTTGGGCCAATGGGGAGACGTCTACACACTTCAGATCGTCTGAACCACAGACAGTTGAGACAGTAAATGGGTTCATTTCTCTTTCCTTCTTCTGAGGGGAAATGAGTGACTAGAGGTCCCTGATGGGGGTGTACATGTAGCTAAAAGGAGAGAGCAGTAAGGCAGGTGGCAGTGAGGGTCAAGGTTGTACAGTTTAGGTGGCAGATGTTGGTTTTGTTAAACTTGGCCAAGGCTGATTTTCAAGATTTTAAGGTTGGCAAGTATATTTCCTAAGCCCCTTTACTCCCCTTTCCATATCTGATTCCTTCTTGAATGTGGCCTCTGCTCCTACTCCTTCCCCACTATGTACTTCTCCTTGTCCCCAACTCATGACCGTTCTCTCATCCAGAGTTCTAGATCATATCCTCGTTCATGCTCCCAGTCAAACCTAACTGTCCTATGGAGACTCATTAGTGATTAGCTTATTGCTTATTAAATAAATTACTCTTGTTGAGATATTGGATAGGAAAAGGGATCTCTTTGCATTTTAATAGGAATCATCATTGTTTTATCTCATGGAAGTAACACATAGTAAGAACCTGGGTTTGGGAGAAGACCCATAGAAGGAGGTTTTTTAGCAATCCTCAACACCTTCCGAAGAGGAAGGTGTCTGTCTTTTCTTGTGAAGAATTGTGTGTCCTTTTATTATTTTTTTTACTTTTCTTTTTTAAAGATTTTATTTATTTATTTAGAGTGTGTGGGGGGAGGGACAGAGGGTGAAGGAGAGGGAATCTCTGGTTCTGTGCTGAGCGAGAGCTTAATGCAGGGCTTGAGGGGGGCAGGCAGGAAGGTGGGGGGAAGAGGGGGAGGAGATGAAGTTGGGGCTAAATCCCATGACCCTGAGATTAGGACCTGAGCCAACATCAAGAGTTGGGTACCTAACTGACTGAGCCACCCAGGCATCCCTTGTGTGTCCTTTTACTTTTTAAATTTTTTTAATTTTATTTTTTCAGTGTTCCAAGTTTCATCGTTATGCACCACACCAGTGCCCCATGCAATATGTACCCTCCTTAATACCCACCACCAGGCTCACCCATCCCCCTTGTGTCCTTTTAAATAAGACTGTTATTTTCCTTTTAGTCTTAGTCTTAGTTCAGGATACAAAAGGAAAACTAGAACTTTTAGAGGTCAGTTTTCCTTTCTATATATCAAGAGTTGCTTTCTATCTTTTGGTTCAGGCTGGTAGAGTTTCTTGCCATAGGTATTAAATCCTTTTCAGCCCCCCCCCCAACATGTGATTCAGGTGATTTGAATGGGGAGGAGGAATCTGACAGAAGTCATCCATCCACATGCTCCAGAACCCCTGTCAGAACAACCACATTTATCTTCAGGGAGACAGGTCCCTCTTCCACAGCCCAGAGCCCATTACTTGCACTGTGTTCACTTCCCACCCCCACCCCTCCACCCCCATTTCATTCCATCCCTTACAATTTACTGATTTAACTTCTTAAAATCCAGTTTGAATCTTGTTACTTCTGACCTCAGAGAAGCTTCTCTAGCTTTTTGTCCTAATTGAGTGCAGACATATTACTCTGGAATCTCAGACCCTCCATGGTAATAAACTGGGCAACTGTAACTCAAGCTGCATTTGCTGTGTGCCCTACATTGCTCTAAATACACATAATTAATTTATTTCATTCTCACAACCTCTGAGACAGGCACTATTATTGTCCCCATTTTATGGCTTAAGAAACTGAGGTACAGAGAAGTTACACTCAAAATCACAAACCTAGTGAGAGGCAGAGTGGTATTTGAACACATGCAGTGTGGCCCTGAGAGTGCATACCCTTTAATACCATAGTTTCTGCTTCTGTAATGTGGGCCCCAAATTCCTCTCCACTTTCCTTTTTCACTGCTTGCTCATTGCTCACCAAATGGCTCATTGTTTCCAGAACACCTGCCCTTGGTTTCTGGGAGTCACACCTTTGTCTTTGCTCTTCCTTTCACTCACTATGCTTTCTGTTGCTCTGCTGGTTTTATTTCTTAAACACCAACTCCTCCATGAAACCTGATAAAACCTTTCCTTTCTTTGAAACCATTGATACTCTCATAGTTACTTCTTAGGAAATACTCAGTTTCAGTCACCTCGCCAGATATTAGTTTCATATACAATTGACTCTTGAATGACACCAGGCACTGACTCCCAACACAGTAAAAAATATGAGTATAACTTTTGACTCCCCCAAAACTTAACTACTAATAGCCTACTATATTGACTAAAAGCCTTAGCTAGAACATAAACAGTTCATTAATACATATTTTATATGGTATACATATTATATACTGTATTCTTACATTAAGTAAGCTAGAAAAAAGAAAATGTTAAAATAATCATAAGGAAGAGGAAATACATTTACAGTATGGCATCATACTTACAAAACTACTCACCTAAGTGGACCTATACAGTTAAAGCCAGTGTCATTCAGGGGTCAACTGTGCTCAATCTCAACTGTACTAAAAAAAATTCCTTTTTTTTTCTTTCTTTCTTTTTTTTTTTAAGATTTTATGTATTTATTTAACAGAGAGAGATGAGAGAGCATGAGCAGGGGGAGCAGCAAACAGAGAACAAGAAGCAGAAGCAGGCTCCCTGCCAAGCAGAGAGCCCAGTTTGGGGATCGATCCCAGGACCCTGGGATTCTGACCTAAGCCAAAGACAGATGCTCAACCAATTGAGCCACCCAGGAGCCCCTGTACTCAATCACTCTTTATGTAGATTGTAGGCACTTCGAGAACACGAATTGTGACTTAATCATCTTGATGTGTCCCATACTTGTGTTCTTTCAAAAGATAATTTTTATATTGAATAAATATTTAGGAAGACAATTTCGAACTTCATAATTTGTGACTGGCGACTCATATCCTGGGTGATTATTTTGTCTGTTTGTAAAGTATGTTACTTTTCTTATGTATATGACATGCTGTTTGTGTTTCCACTTTACAGTGCACATTAGCTCACCTTACTTCTCAGGACTGGACAACTTGTACCTAAACAGTCTACTGGTTTGGCTTTCATTTAATGAACAGGTAGAGGTAGATGTCCTGAACTCCCATTTTCACCATCCCCTTAGGTCACAAGTTTGGCTATTGTATTGAGGTCTGGTAGCGGGGCAGATGCCTGGGCGCTGCAGCCACGAGTGCTGACACCATGGGCAGTGGTCTGGCTGTGCCAGCAGTGTTAGCTGGCAATACCAACAGCCAGAGGGCAGGATGAGGGATCAGGACCACCCAGTGCCTGGCCAGGTAAAAGGGAGCTGGGATGGTTGTGATGGTTATAAAACTGATATTGAAAAAGATCATCAAGTAAAATGGTCAGCAGTAATCCAGATCAGTAATTCCACCTCTTGCTATGAAACTGTGAAATCTTTTTTTTAATTTTTTTCCTTGTAAAACTGTACTTACTAAATGTGCTTAATTTTTTCCTTCATCTTTTATTGATCAAGAGTATATGTAACTGCCAACTAGAAGTTCTGATCAGCAGGAGCAAACACCATGACCTCATGGACTTGGGATAACTCTAACAAAGACATAACCACTTTAATTGGCCATTGTGTCTACACACAGAAGAATGTACCATTTTTGTCAAGTTTTAACATATAATGAGATAGCTCTAACACCTCACTTATAGACCACTTGTCAAGGTTGATAGAAGGCTTGTCAATGTTTTAGAAGGCTGTCCCAAGTCAAAATCAAGTGACTTCTTGGCTATGTTCTACCTTCACCAAGCTCTCTGCCTTGTCTGTCTAAATGTGTTTATAGTAGAGGGTTGTTAACTGGCAGACGTTCTGGGGCCAATCAGATCTCCTGCTGTACATTAATATGAAGCCAGGACCTAAGGAAACTCATGAGGGGCCTCAACAGAGTTCTGCACACCTCTTTTTCTAATCATCTTATCTCTGGTGGCCCTTGTAACTTATAATTTTTGTGTAGGGAGCTTCAGTATCCATCTCTTTTGAGAAGAAAGATAACACTTATTTCTCAGAACTGTGTTAAATTTCCCACACCCTATTGAAGTACATATGGAAGACATAACATTTTATTTTTCAGTAAAAAAGGAATATCATTATTTTTAGGACAAGTGATTGGATAAACTAATGGGGGTGGCAAGTATCAGCATTTTTGGTTGAGTGTTCTGGGCCAGGCCAGGGCTAGGAGAATGGAATTCATCACCAAATGTGAGAATTGTTGTTGTGGGAAAATTGAAAGAATTTGGGGACTGGTCAAATGAGAAGGCATGAAGAGAATGGAGAGGTAACAAGATAAATGAAATTTCAAATCTATATAATTAGAAAAACAAATGGTGGAAATGTTGACCTGGAGCTGGGGGTTAGGAGGGTTGGTGACACATGTTGGGGAGGGAGGTGGATGCCCATTCCAGGGCAGGGAGTGGGACAGAACAGAGATTTTCCCTCAGAATTTTCTTTAATACATATTTAGCAGGAAGAGGAAACCATACAAGTATATTGAAATATGTGGGTTTAAAAAAATAGTTGTAGGTTAGACCTCGGATGGAAAAGTCGCTTCCTGGGGAAAAATATCCAACACGCTATATATGGGACTGTGAAGATGCTGCTCTTGAGTGCTGTAATATGTTTCCTCTGCTGGGACCATTTCTAGATGGAGAACACCTGAGGGGATATGAACTGGTATTCTGTTGGGAATAATCAGCTGACTTCTGGGTGTAGCAGACAACCTACAGGCTGATACCTTGTGTGAGGTAGGTGAAAGACTTTGTGACCGCACTCTCTGCTGTCCATATCAGCCACTGGGGAAAAGATGAAGGTGTCAGCTGACTGTTGTAGGCAGAGACCCTTAAGATTTTGGGAAAGGGATGGTGATTAAGCATGAAAGTTTTGGAATTTTTTCCAGGGGGAAAGATGTATGTATATATGAACACACACACACACACACAATTTTTGTGAAGTTTAGTCATGGATTCCAACTTGAGAACTCATTATGTAGGATATACTTTCTAGAATTGTGTGGATTCTTATTAGCTTTCAGAGGGCAGAAATGCTTTGTAACAATCTCCATTCAGCTAAAAAGAGTAATTTCCTTTTCCTCTTAAATAGATTTTATTTTTATTTAATTTTAACTAATTAGTTGATTTAATTAATTTATTTTTTAGAACAGTTTTAAGTTCACAGCAAAATTGAGAAGGTATACAAATTTCCCATATATCTCCTCCCCCACACATACATAACCTCCCCCATTATCAGTATTCCCCACCAGAGTGGTACACTTGTTACAGTTGATGAACCTACATTGAAACATTATTATTACCCAGAGTCCATAGTTTACCTTAGGATTCACTTTTGCTGTTGTACCTTTTATGGGTTTAGACAAATGTATAATGACATGTGTCTGTCATTAAAGCATCATTGAAGCCTTATTGCCCTATAATTTCATTGAGTAGTTTCATTGCCCCATACAGTATAATGCCTTTTTAGAATTACTTCTCTCACTTTGTGATGTGCACTTAAGATTCTTCTATGTCTTTTCATGGTATGATAGCTCATTCTTTTTAGTACTAAATAATATGCCATAGTCTGGATGTATCACAGTTAATTTATCCATTCACCTACTGGAGACATTGTGGCTGCCAAGTTTTGGCAATTAGGAATAAAGTTGCTGCAAACATTTGTGCGTAGGTTTTAGGGTCATATAATTTCAACTCTTTTGGGTAAATAACCAAGGAGTATGATATAGTAAGAGCATGTGAGTTTTGTAGGACATTCCCAAACTATTTTCCAAGGTGACTTTACCATTTTGAATTTCTACCATCAAGGAATGAGAGTTTCTATTGCTCCACACCCCTTCACAGCATTTGAAGTTGTCAATGTTTGAGATTTTGTTTTAGATTTTTAATGAGGATGCAGTGGTATCTCACTGCTTTAATTTGCAATTTTCTAATGACATGATATGGAGCATCTTTTCATATAGTTATTTGCCATCTGTGTATCTTCTTTGGTGAGCTGTCTGTTAAGGTCTTTGGCCCCATTTAAGAAATTTATTAAAAAGCTTTCCAGTTTTCTTGAGATATAATTAACATGTAACATTGTGTAAGTTTAAGGTGTACAACTTGATGATTTAATATGTATATGTTATAAAATCATTACCACAAAAAGATAATGAACGTATCTATCACTCACATGGTACCTTTTATTTGTTGTTGTGGTGGTGAAAACTTTGAAGTTTCATCTTGTAACTGGAAGTTTGTATCCTTTGACCATTTTTACCCATTTTCCCCACCCTTTGCAACCGGCAACCACCAATCTACTCTGTTTCTATGAGTCTATTCTTTTAGATTCTACATATAAGTGATATCATACAGTTTTTGTCTTTCTCTGACTTATTTCATGTAGCATAATGCTTTCTAGGTTCATCCATGTTATCTCAGGTGAGGATTTCCTTCTTTTTTAATGGCTGAACAACATTCCATTGTGTGTATATATGTGTGTGTGTTTAATTCATTTACGCATTGATGGACACTTAGGTTGCTTTCATGAAAGTCTGGCTATTATGAATAATGCTGCAAAGAGCACAAGAGTGCAGATATGTCTTTGAGATAGTAACTTCATTTCCTTTAGATATATTGTTGGATCATGTGGTAATTCTATTTTTAATTTTTTGAGAAGCCTCCATATTGTTTACTGTAGTGGCTGCACCAATTTACATTCCCACCAATAGTGCACCAGGGTTTCTTTTACTTCACATACTCACGAGCACTTATCTCTTGTCTTTTTGATAATAGTCATCCTAACAGCCACTATTGTAAACAGTATGGAGGCTCCTCAAAAAATTAAATTTCTGCATAGCCAACTATGCCTTCTGTGAACAAAGACAGTTATATTTCTTCCTTTTCAATCAGTATACCTTTTATTTCCTTTTCTTGTCTTACTGCATTAGCTAGGACAATGTTGAAAAGTAGTGGTACAAGAAGATGGGATATCCCTGCCTTTTTCCTGATCTTAGCATGAAAGTCTCTACTTTCTAACCACTAATGACAGTAGGATGTTAGTTGTATATTGTTAGCTGTAGATTTTTTGTAAATGTTCTTTATCAAGCTAAGGAAGTTCCCTTCTATTTCCTGTTTGCTTGGAATTTTTATCATGAATGGATGTTGGATTTTCTCAATGCTTTCTATGTACCTTTTAATATGATCATCTGATTTTTTTTCTTTAGCCTGTTGATATGAAGGATTATATTAATTGTTTTTTAAATGTTGAAGCAACCATGCATACCTACTATAAATCCCACTTTGTTGTATTGTGCAACTCTTTTTATACATTATTGAATTAGATTTGCTAATATTTTGTCAAGGATTTTTGCATCTATGTTCGTGAGAAATATTTGTCTGTAGTTATCTTTCCTTTTGAAGTCTTTCTCTGGTTTTGGTATTAGAGTAATTATGAGTCACAGAATGATTTAGGAAAAACTCCCTCTGCTTCTATCTTCAGAAAGAGATTGTGGAGAACTGGTATAATTCCTTTCCTAAATGTTGGGAAGAACTTATCATTGAGCCCATATGGGTCTGGTGCTTTCAGTTTTAGAAGGTTATTAATAATTGGTTCAATTTTTAAATAGATATTAGCCTATTGAGAGAGCCTATTTCTTCTTATGTGAGTTTTGGCAAATTGTGTTTTTCAAGGAATTGTCACTTTTCATCCAAGTTATCAAATTTGTAAGCATAGAGTTATTTGTGGTATTCCTTTATTATTCTCTTAAAGCTCATGGGATCTGTAGTGATATCCTTTCTTTCACATCTGATATTTTCTCCCTGCCATATCTGCCCATTTTTGATAGAAGGGTATTGATGTCTCCAACTATTTCTCCTTGCAGTTCAAATAGTTTTTAACTCATGTATTTTGACACTATTTTGTTAGGTGCATACACATCAAAGGTTTTTATATCTTCTTGGTGAATTGACCTCTTTATTATTATAGAATGTCTCTCTGTATTAGTCAATATGGGCTGCCATAACAAAATACCATAGACCAGTTGGCTTAAACAACAGACATTTATTTTCTCACAGTTTTGACATTGCAAGTCTGAGATAAGTGTGCCAGTATGGTCGGTTTCTGGTGGGGCCTCTCTTCCTCATTTGTAGGTAGCTGCCGTCTCACTGGGTGCTCACTTGCTCTCTTCTTTGAGGACACTTTGAGAAAGAATAAGTGACTATAAGTGACAAAAGCAATGCAAAAGAAACACGCCTCTGGAATTAGCAACACATATCCAGTGAGATTGCAAAATTGCTATGGAGAGTAATTGCTTTGTATCTTTCACTGAACACCCCCTTCTTCTTCTTCTTTTTTTTTTTTTTAAGATTTTCTTTATTTGACAGAGAGAGATACAGCAAGAGAGGGAACACAAGCAGATGGAGTGGGAGAGGGAGAAGCAGACTTCCCACTGAGCAGGGAGCCCGATGTTGGACTTGATCTCAGGACCCTGGGATCATGAAGTGATCTGAAGGCAGATGCTTAACCAACTGAGCCACCCAGGTGCCCCATTCCTCTACTTTTAATCTACTTTGTATTTATGGTGGATTTCTTTTATAGCTAGCATATGGTTGAGTCTTATTTTTTGATCCACTTTGACTATCTCTGTCTTTTAATTGATGTGTTTATACCATTGTTTAAAGTGCCCATTGATATAGTTGGATTAATATCTACCATTTGTTACTGTTTTCTATTTGTTGCTCTTGTTCTTTGTTCCTGATTTTGTCTTCCATTCTTTTTCTGCCATCTGTGGTTTTAACTGAGCATTTTATATGATTCCATTTTTTCCTCTGTTCTCTTATTAGCATATTGGTTATACATTAAAAAAAAAATCTTTTGTAGTGGTTGCCCTAATGTTTGCAATACACATTTGCAACTTATCCAAGTCTACTTTCCAATAACAGTATACTACTTCACTAGCAGTGTAAATATCTTTTAACAAAATAACAAAATATTTCTAATTTCTCTCTCCTGTCCTATGTATCACTGCCATCATTCATTTTACTTAAACACAAGTTATAGTCATCAAGTACATTGTTGGTATTATTATTTTTTGTTGTTTTTGTTGCTTTTATTAGGGCTCGAACTCACAGCCCTGAGACCCAGATCTGAGCCAAGATCAAGAGTCAGATCCTCAACTGACTGAGCCACCCAGGTGCCCTGATATTATTATTTTGAACAAATTGTCATTTGTTAGATCAGTTAAGAGTAAGAAAAAGAAGTTTTTATTTTATCTTCACTTATTCCTTCTCTAATGCTCTTCCTTTCTTTATGGAGATCCAACTTCCTTTTATGTATATCTAAGTTCCTGACCAAGATCCTAATAATTTTCTTTCCCTCTGGAGAACTTCTTTTAACATTTCTTGCAAAGCAAGATGCTTTTTAGGATCATGTTCCAAATCAACTACTTGTACTCAAATACTTGGCTCAGAGTCTGCTTCTAGGTGAACTCAGCTGAAGACAGTTAATTGAAAAAAATCCCGTTGGATAGAAAGGGTTAGAAGTTGCCTTTAATCTTCTAAGAATGTAGTGGAGTATAAATGACTTTTATGCAACTCAGTTTTTGTAATTTTAGTTTTGAAATAATTTCAAGCTTATGGAAAAGTTGCAAGAGCAGCACACAAAAAAAAATGCCTTGTTTCCTGTGTACCCTTCAACCAGGTTATCACTTTTGTCTTATCATTCTTCTGAACCTTTTGGGAGTTAGAAGCAGACATGATACTCCTTTCCCCCTAAGACTTCAAAGTCTTAGCAAATCCCTAATGAAAACATTCTTTTGTATGACCATAATACAATGATCAAAATCAGAAAATTAACATTGATATAATACTATTATTTCCAAACTTTATTAAGATTTTTCCAATTTCCCCAATAATATTTAATAGCTCTCTTTCCCCTCTGATTTATTATCCCATCCAGGATCACACATTGCATTTAGTATCATGTCTTTATTCTCTTTTAATCCAAGACCATTTCTTAGTCTTTATCTTTTATGACTTTGACATTTTTGAAGAATACAGGCCAGTTCTTTTGTAGAATGTCCCTTAATGGATTTTTCTGATGTCTCCTCATGATTAAATTGAAGTTATTCATTTTTTGGCAGAAATACCAGCAAAACGATCATGTGTCCTTCTCACTGCATGGTATCAGGAGGAAACATTACTGGTGATATTAACTTTGATCACTGGTTGATGTGATGTATACAGGTTTTTCTGCTGTAAAATTGCTGTTTCTTTTTTTGTAATGAATAAGGGTTTTATTGAAACATCTTGTGATAGAAAGTAGTGTTTAAAGCAGGATGGAGACATGTCACAGGACAGGAGCAAGCTTCAGGTGGTTCCCTCTGGCCAAATCTGGGACAATTTGAGTTTTCAAGGGTGATAGTAACATAATGTGCATAAAATAATAATCCATGAATCTGTATTTTTTTAAAGATTTTATTTATTTATTTGACAGAGAGAGAGCAGAAGGAGAGGGAGAGGCAGGCTCCCCACTGAGCAAGGACCCTGATGTGGGACTCAATCCCAGGACCCTGGGATCATGACCTGAGCCGAAGGCAGATGCTCAACTGACTGAGCCACCCAGGTGCCCCTCCATATTTGTTTATAAGTGAGTAAGTATAAAAGAATAGAGGAGAAGGAAAGGTTCTTAGAGAAGAATTCCAATTGCTAAAAGTAGAATAGTGAAGAAAAATGAATATTTAGGAAGACATTATAGCAATAGTTAATTCAGGCAAGGATCATCAGTCGATGTTAAAATTTTCATCATTGGGTTATAATCACATTACATTAATTATATGATATTATTATAACATATTAATCAATAAGTAGCAAATGCTGAACAGAAGATTATGTCCTCCCTTGACTTTAAGTAACCAAGATCTAGTAGAGAAGGTTTACGTACACAAATCATTACAACACAGAGAAGAGATTGATGGTGTAATACATAAAATGAAGAGGAACATGAAACCATCTAAGAAAGAATAGTAGGAAAAATGCATAATATGTCTGATCCACTGTGGTAATATCTTTTTTATTGTCCCCCACATGCATGCCATCCCCCAACATCAGATGTTTTCAATGAGCAAGAAAACAAGCTGCTAGTCCTTTGGACTGAAGAGTGAGGAGGGAGAGAGATGTTTTTTGCAGGCAGCTGCTTCTTTGGTTTCCAAGGGAAACAGTGGTAGAAGCTGCATCAGAAAAGGAGTGGGAAGGCTGTGGTTTAGCACCGATGGGTCATTTTTCTGTCAGGTGTCTATACACAGGCAGTACCTGCACTTCCTCAGCAATGTGGGGTTGTGGAGAATATTAAAATGTTGGGCTGTTGATAAACAACAGATTTTAATTTTTCTTTCTGAATTTCTTGGGAAAATCTTTATTCTTGGAATTTACTTTTCCCATCAACTATCAAAGCCCAAATATATTGCTCTTCCAGGGACATAGTATGATTTTCTTTTCTACATACTTCACATATATGAGTTACAGGCAGGGAAGAATGAAATCAGCTATTGGGGTCTGTGCACTCACAGCTTGGTTAAAATAGTACAAAAGAAAATAATAAAGTAAACCATTGTTTATTCTGGCTGATGGGGAAGGCTTTCAAGCTCTCTAGTCAAGTCTCTATTTCAAAGTCATCATTGGAACATGGTTCAGAAACCTGCCTCATATCCCAAAATAGCTGTGAATCTTCAGCCAACATCCTGCTGGGGAGCTCAGGAGTGGCCTGGCAAGGAGAGGAATCAACCAGGAATGGATAGGACAGACTGGGTCATGATGGAGTTGGCTTTTACCAGGCAGGCCAAGAGTGTAAATCCCCTAGTTCAAAAAGGGCCTAACCCACTTGGGCTCTGTCATATTCCTTGTCATTAGTCAAAAAGTCTGGCTTTAGGGCACATGGTCCCTGTAAGGTCTGGAGGTAGGCAGAGAGGGTCATGATCCCAGTTGTGTAAGTGGGGATAAAGGACAGTGACAGGGTTCCAGTTTCATTGGGGAGGTAGGGTACACTTTCCCAAAGTAGATCTCAATCTTAGGGATTAGACAAACAATTGTTTATTAATTTTATCAAATTACTTACTGAGTGCCTATAATGTGCCAGTTATTAGATCCAAATGTGGCTGCATGACTGGACCTACCGGTCTATACCAGACTTGCAGTTCTAAAACCAATTGATAGCACATGTAGTGGTGAAGAAGCAACCAGGAACCAGCACCACTGGCATCAACTGAGAATTTCACAGAAATGTAAATTCTACTGAATCAGAAACTCTGGGGGTGAGTTCCAGCAATCCGTATTTTAACAGGCTCCATAGGTGATTCTGATGTATGCTAGAGTTTGAGAACCACTGGACTACCTTGATGATATTTGCTCAGGTCTTGGAATGAAATCAAGCCATTGGGGTCAAACCATATGGGAGTGGGACTCGGGAAGGCAGGGATTCCAATTTCCCAAGGGTTTCTGTTTCCATAACAGATTACTTCTGTTTCCATAACAGATTTACTTCATAAAGCTTCTTAGAACTCTTATAAACGTTCTTCACCAATATCTGGTATCTAGGATCAATTTACTTCATAAAGCTTCTTAGAACTCTTATAAACGTTCTTCACCAATATCTGGTATCTAGGATCAATTTAATTTCCAAGCTGAAGGCAGGACCTGGCAAATTTTTTTTGGGTGGGCAGCAAAGCAAAGTTTATTGACCGGTGGTTTATTGAGTGATAGTACAAAGTTCTCAAAGAGGGAGGGGACCTGTGAGGGTTGCCCCTGGAAACCTTTTTTGAGGTGACCTGGACACCTGGGAAATTAACATCTGGACGTAAAATTGTCTGGCAGATACATCGTTGCCCTGATCTCCCAAATTGTCCCTGCTAAGGGAAGAGCAGTCTGTTAGAAGACTGCTCTTGGGTGAGTGGCAGGGGCCAAGAACATGAGGGTAATTCTGGGTATTATGTAACTTCCCTCCCTTCCCTTTGACTCTTCATTTTGATTTCTTGAAATTTGTCTTCTTTGTCATGATTAGTGTGCTTCTAGATTTAGAGGTTAGGGCAAGATTTTTCAATGCTAGTACTAAGGGAAGCCCCAGGGAATGTTGCACATTCAGTTCCCTTCTTATATGTCACAAAGCATGTGAATAAATGGATTTATGGAATTATAAAATCAATAATTCAACAAGTACTTATTTGGTGCCCGCTTTGTACTTGGTCTTGTTCTGAGTGTTGGGGATATAGGCTGTAAAGAAATATGTTTATCTTGGTTTAACCCAGTAATTCTCAAACTTATTAAAATCTTTTATTGTATAACATACATTTACCTATCAAGGAGCTAATGGACATGGGACACTCTTTGAGAATGATACATGTATCTGTGCTGGGTTAGATGTGTCTATGCAAGGGACCTGAGTTTCAGGCAGCTGAAGTAAGGAAGAAATTAGGGACATTTTGAAACACAGAAAATATTGACAGTAGAGATGTAAATCTGGTTAACGTCACAGTCATTGTTGGGTAATCCCATGCTGGAAAAAAAGTTTTCCCATATGTCAACCTATCTCTAATAATTATAAGTGTCACAGAGATGGTGATTTTAGAAGCTATTTATATCAGCTATTTTCACTTAAGAGCTCCAAGTTCTTTTGGTGCGTGTAAGAGCAAAACAAATGTTTGAAATGTGGACTGTTTGCTTTGATTAGCTATTTGTCTCCAAGTGAAAGGAACCTTGTCCTGAAATGCAAACAAACAAACCAGTTGCTTACTGAATCAATTCTTCTTAAAGTAGAATTTGGTTAAACCTGCAAACCTTAGTCAAGATGAGTCTAATCTTCCTTCCTTATGGTTGTGCTGGAGATAAGCAGGGTGGTCAGGCCTTCTTTTTCTGTGTAACGAAGCCTAAATGTAGTGGTGGGGAGAGGTCTAAGCCGATGCCTGGCCCTCTCTACCTGGCCCTCTCTCTAGCCATCTAATTTTTGTTTTGTTTTATTTTGCATTTCTCCAAATAAACATGTGTCATGCTTTCTCTTCCTTCTTGGCCTTCATAAACACTGTTTTCTTGGCTTAGAATACTCTTCTCCCCTTTTTAGTCAGCTACTTCCTATGCATTTTTCAGGTCTCATATCAGACATTTTTCCCTATGACTCTGTGATATTGTGATTTATATGAAGGAATGCATATTTGGTCTTTGCCCAGTTTCTTGCATATAGGTCCTAAAATTGTAGAAATTTCCTAAGTGATGACTACCATAAAGATATCTTTTGTTATGTCAATGAAGTGACTTTTGGAAAGCCCCTGGGTCACCAGATGGGTACTGGTTGCCAAGGGAATCAACTTTGTGATTAGAGGATTGGAACTTTCAGTCTCACCCCTTGACCTCTTGGGAGAGGAGAGGGGCTGGTGATTGAATCAATCACCGATGACTGATCATTTAATCAATCACACCTATGTGATGAAGCTTCCAAAAAACCCCAGAAGAATGGATCGGAGAATTTCTGGGATGGTGAACAGGTGGAGATTCAGTAAGAGTGGTGTAATCTGAGAGGTATGGAAGCTCTGTGCTCTTTTCTATACCTTGTTCTGTGCATCTCTCCCATTGGGCTGTTACTGAGTTATATCCTTTTATAATAAACCAGTAATCTAGTGAGTAAAATGTTTCTCTGAGTTTGGGGCACCTGGGTGGCTCAGTCATTAAGTGTCTGCCTTCAGCTCAGGTCATGATCCCAGGGTCCTAGGATCGAGCCCCGTATTGGGTTCCCTGCTCAGTGGGAAGACTGCTTCTCCCTCTCCCTCTACCTGCTATTCTGCCTGCTTGTGGATGCGCTCTCTCTATATATCAAATAAGTAAATAAATAAACCTTTAAAAAAATTTCTCTGAGTTCTATAAGCCATTCTAGCTAATTAATCAAAGCTGGGGAGAGGGTTATTGGAATATTTATTTATTTATTTATTTATTTTAAAGATTTTATTTATTTATTTGAGAGAGAGAGAGCACGAGTTGGGGGAGAGGAAGAGGAGGAGGGAGGAGCAGACCCCCTGCTGAACAGGGAGCCCTATGCTGAGCTAGATCCCAGGACCCTGGGATCACAACCTGAGCAGAAGGTAAATGCTTAATGACTGAGCCACCCAGGTGCCCCTGGAACCTTTAATATGTGGCCTGTTAGAAGTGCAGGTGACACCTGACTCACAACTGGCATCTGAAGTGCGAGGTGGCAGTCTTGTAGGACTGATTCCTTGTGGAATCTGATGGTATCTCCAGGTAGACGGTATCAGAATTGAGTTGAATTATGGGATGCCCGGCTGGTGTTGGGGAACTGCTGGGATGTGTGGGGAAACTCTCCCCAGTACTCCTACACACTGTGGAATCGGTAGAACTCTTTAAGCACTTTCCCTGCTCACCACCCTCCCCCAAAAAGGGGAGGGCTAGGTGCTCCTGCTACATACTGCAGTAACATCCTCACCTCAACCATTGACACCCACTGCTAGGCTATGAGCTCCACGAAGACGGGAGCCTGCTCTGTTCTGTTCACTGTGACATCTCAGGCCCGCACAGTACCTAGCACACACGTACCACTTAACCAGGGCTGTGGAGTGAAGGAATGGATGCTAGGCTGCTTGTGGAAATGGGGGGATGAAGAGGACAGATACCAGGCATGGCTGACAAAGGTGCAGTCAGTAACACTTCTGTGTTAAAACCTCCATAAGGCCATGATTGCACATTGCCCCTCAGCATTTTAGCTGCTGGCCTCTATTCTAACACAGGAGGGTGAGAGGTGAGCTTTGGAGGGACCTCAGTCTTGTGGGGGAGCAATGGTTCTAGACTGTGTAGTTTTGCTACCTGAAGGGTAAGGGCCTGCTTTGGGGGACTCTCTGGGGAGGAGAGGAGAGCTCTGCCCAGCTCTGTTCCTTGTCTGTCTTTGCTTTGCCAAGTATAGGTCAGTGGGCAGTCCCAGTCTCAGTATTGCTGCTCATATCTCACACCCTGTTTTTTCAGTGGGACATTTTTGTTTAATTTGTGAATTTAAAATTATTCAACTTTGAAAACTTTAGCCAATAGTATTCACTTACACTCTTTTAACTTTCTAGTTTTGATTGTAGTTTTTAGTCTATTGAGTAATTCTTAAGTGAGTTTGATCTTATTTATTGGAGGCTAATTTATATTCCTTTTGACTCCTGTCCAGCAGGATAGTTTTAGCTACATTTCGCCCTTATTAGGATACACTTAAATTGGTTATATTTCTTTTCTTGGCCATTAAAAATGTATCAAAATTCTCTAGCATTTCCCTTTTACTCTTTTAAGTTTTAAAATATTTTTCTATCTGGTTTGTCCCCTTCGTCCATTTTCTAGCATTTGCTGCTCAGTTTGAGATAAGAAGTGGTGATGTCAGGGGAGGAGGCCACCACAATGACTGGCTTAATGAGGGATTGTTGGCTCTTCTCCCTGTGCTGACAATTCCACATGGACACATTTTCCCTTTGCTATCCCCTTCCCCACCCATACTCAAACGAGGTCCTTCCTGCTATTGTTGAAGGAGAACCTGATAGTTGCCATGGTTAAGAAAAAGAGTTACTCAAATTAAATGCCACTTTCACTCAGTCTGATAGTTTGGGAAATTTATAGGACCATTTACATGATCCGGAAGTTTAAGACAGGACTCAAATACTACTCAGGAGAATTGGCTCAGCAGTGCCCTCATCTTATTCTAGAACAAGCCAGAGCCTTCTCTGAACCACAAACCATTCTTTGAGCATCTCAGAGATGTTGTGGAGAAGAGCTTCACTGGGGGTGGGAGGTGAGGGTGTACCACTCAGCCCCCTGAGAGCCTCCTGATGGAATACACAGGTGGCCTGGAGAGTCCTGTTTAGGATCATCGGATGGAAGCGTAGCAGAAGGACAATAGGCAGGCTGGCAAATTATATTCTGTTGACCTACTTACAGGTTAACCTGAGTACACTGATTTATCTACTTTCTGGTTAGGAATTCAAAAGCTTGGTTGTCAACTGCTTCTAGAACCACCAGTTTTTGTTGCATGTGTGGTATGGTCACTGACTCATGGAGGGAGGCAGGGAGTAGGAGTTAGGTCAGTCATGGAGGGAGGAGAAAATATTCTGGAATGGTTTATTTCTTTCTTCTCCTTGTTATGTAAGATGCGGTTTCCCCGAAGAAACAATATGCTAAATAAAAGTTAGGGTCCCAACCCACAGAAGCCTATTTTAACCCACGTTTTTGCTGACTATATTCAATTTAATTTAGTTCAATTCAAGAAGGTAGATTTTTTTTCCTGCGAGAAAGCGGAAAAAGGAAGGCTGTGAGAGTGACCCAAGTGGTGCAATTTAGAGTTTTCACTGAGTAAGGCAGAGTGTGTGTGTGTTTGGGGCGGTGGGAGGAGCCTGCAGTGGGAGGATGAATAAAACGTGGCCCCTGCCCTCAGAGAGTTCACAGTGCAGTTAGAGAGACAGACACACCCCGGGCTAATATGTGCGATGATAATGGTGGAGGTGTCGTCCGGCCAGACAATAGTAGAAGTAGTATTAGTTCCAAGGGGGAAGATCTAAGACTGTGGAAGACGTGGCAGCTGCCCCCTGAAGGATGTTAGGGCCTTAACCAGCAGAGGGGTGAAGACAGTGTGGACGTGTGAGGCAGAGAAAATGATGGGGTGAAGGCTCAGGGTGGTGAGCTGCAGGGCACAGCCAAGGAGCTGCTGCAGAGGATGGAGGGGGTGTGGGAGAGCACAAGGGCAGGCGGGCCTTTCTGAATTGGTCTGATGCTCTAACCACTCACAGAGAAGGTATGCCGATACTTTCCGTGTTGAATTATGGGCAGTTGATGTTCAAAAGCCCATTTTTTTCCAAACAAATGTGGTCTGGCCTCAGACTGAGGGGTTGTCTCATATGTAATCATTTATTACCATAAAGAATAAGAAAGTGATGAACTGCAAAGATATTTGTGATATTTAACTTTCTTGGGATAGATTTGTCAAAGAGATGTTTAAATAGCATTATGCCCTGTTCTATAACTGGCCCATTCTGTCACACTTTCCTTTGTTATGGCTAAAGCATGTAAAACCTTGTGCTGTCATTGAGAATACCAGGTCTGCAGGTTGTAACATGCAGTCAGGAGGAGGAATAAAGGGAAAGACAGAGAAAAGATCTGTAAGAAGGATCAGGCCCAGGAATAATTTGTAAAAGATGGTAGACATCTGATATCAATGTCTACCTATTTGTATCTGGACAGCGGCACGTATAAACTTTTTTCTTTGAGGTGTTCATGAGATGAGGAGCCTGTGGTAGGTGGTGAGAAATCAAAGACATGATTCAGTGGGGTTTATATGATTTCATGCTATCTGGACGAAAGGCTGAATCGAATTCAATTCTTTATTGAGATATCTGGTTGAGCTGAGCATTTGTCCATAATTCCATCTTCAGTTCATTTTTTCCATTGAGGGAAGAAACAGAAAACTCATGGGTAGATTCTGTTGAATTCCTGAAATTCCAGTTCATTTGTAAGTCACTAATAGGTAACAGTTTACATACATATTAAATATATAATAAAATAAATGGTGAGATACTTTAAGAAAGTGCTTTTGCAATATTACAAAGTAATTATTGTTTACATCTATTTTTCATTTTGCTTGTTCAACATTATGCTCTTAAAAATTGACACCACTGTAAACTGATTTTGAGATATATAGTGGTATCTTAACTGTGGTATCTTAACTGGGGAAATGTTCCACCTTACTCTTAAAAACACAGGCTCCATCTCATCTTATTCTTAAAAATACTGGTTCTGGTCCCAAAGGGCGGACCTTTTTGAGAAGCGTTATTTTGTCTCTTACTCTATGTCTTGCCCATGAATCAAGAGAAAACCAATAATGTCAAGTGTTTGATCCATTTACACATTTCTTCCCCTTTACTCTCATCTATAAGGAGACAGCTTTTCGATTATAAATATTCACCTCTCTGGGCAAATGACAAATAATGTAGCTGTGTTACCAACAATAGAAAAAAAGCCATGCAAAACCATCCATAAAACATGTTACCTGACTAGCAATAAGGAATGGCATGTTAAATTATGATACCTCTCAAAAATGACGTATTACACAATTGTTAAATGGTAATCAGGAACACTATGTAGAAACATGAAAACATACTTAGCATATAAATAAGAGAGAAAGGAAAACCACACAATTATAATATTTAAGGTGCATGTGGGGGAGTCCTGGAGGATGATATGCTAAAATGGAAATGCAGTAGTTCTATAAGGAGAGTGGGGCTGTAGATTTTCAAAAAAATTTTCTTTAATGTTATAAAGTAGTAGTAACAGTGATTTTACCAAGTAAATGATACTACAGATGCAGAGTGGAGATGTTAATAGATAAATAGAGGTTGGATATTACAAAAGAGAAAAGCATTTAAGAGAATGAATCTTCCTTCCCTACATGTGCCAGCTAAGTGTATATTAAGAGCCCATAGTATTGAAAACATTTCCAAAGGACCTGATTAGTAGGGTTTGGAAGTGAGTCTGAACTTAAATATATATGGATTTTGTTTGCCATGATTGTAACAGAAACTAAATCTTAAAACAGTTGTCTAAATATGTTCTAGCATGGGTATCTTGGCTGAATTCACACTTTAACATCAAAAAGCAGTTTGGAGAAAGAATCCATGAGCGTAATAGATAGGAATATTGAACAAGAAAAAGTAAATAGAAATAATTTCAAAAATAAAATGCCTATTTAAAATCAAGTTGAAATGACTATTTGGATTAGTAGCAAGTAAAAAAAAAATAACTAGTTTGTTTTATGTCTGTCTCAAATGTATACAGGGAATAGTCCTCCTGTCTATTACGTTAATATTTGCTACATCTGTTGACTAGAATGAGCTGCTGTTTTCCTCTAACAAGCTCACTCGTGTTTCTCACCTTGTTTTCCTTCTCTTCCACCTCTGTTCAACAGAATGGATGCTTTCCCCTGAATAGTACTAATGTTTCCCCAACCACTGAGTGTTGATTTGGGGCACTAGGCTACCTTCCTTTATATTAGGAAGGGATTACCTAATATAAGATGTTAAAAAAAAATTCACACACACAATCACACATTTTATTCTTTCTGGTCAAAGTTAAGCCACGCAGTCAACATTTGCAAACCATTATTTTAGCACTGCAGAAAATTCCCTCAAGAGCATATTTAGATACCTTAAGTATCTTAAGTAGGTGGACGGAAGAAGAAGACCAACGTAAGTTGCTTCTGAAATAGAACTCAAGGAGTTTGAACTAATTCCAGGAAATCAAAAAGTAACTTTTCCACACCTAAACCATACTTAACACTGCAAGCATCTCTTTTCAGACCCTGTATAGGATTTGCTGAGTCTTTGTGAACATCTCTCTTTGCTGTCTTGCTGTCTCTTCATCCCTGAAGATGTCCACAAATGGCAAACAGATTAGAAGGGTTTTTTTTTTTTTGGTTCAGATTAGAAGTTTTTATTCCTAAGAGAATAATCCAATAATTTTCACCTTCATTGAAACATGATTTTCATCTTTCAAAATGCCCCAGAATTCTTAAGGGGTACTGTGATTTTAGGAAACTATTTTCCCTCCATGCCAAATCTAAAGTAGATTACATTTATTGCATCTATTGGATTATTTGGGGGCTATATACCAAAAAAATTTTATCTTTAATTAACATATTTATTTTATTTCCAGTAAGGTATTTGGTAAATAAATAATATTTGACAATAAAACAAATCAGCTTTCATACACCTACAAAATTATTTTGAGCAGTAGTAAGAAGTTAATCCATGTCATATAATTTTTATCATGAATTGCATAACTTTGGCATGCATTTTGTTATATCTCATCCCCTGGCATTATATAAAGTGTCTTTGACATGATGCCATAGAATATTCAAACCAGGAATGAACGATAGACATACTCTAGTGTAAGTCAGTCCCACTCCTCCCTGATTTCTGAAGAGTGAGAACTGAGGTACAAGAAGATAAAATTTGCTCAGGATCACACATCTCATTTTCTGACATTTAAGCCCTACTAAAAAAAAAATCATACTCTTTTGATGTTGAACTTGGTTTGGAAATTTTGCTTTTTAAGGGCATGATTCTTAAGACTGAATGCTACACTTAAAGGCTTGCAGACTTGGATCTGAAATATACAAAAGGGGTATGGCCAGAATTTGTGTCCTCAATTCCCCCTTAGGGAAAAAGTGGCTGAAACTCTCTGAACATTAACAATAAATCATCATTCTTTGAAGGAGACAAAACATTCTGATCTTCAAGATGAAATATACCATGATTTCTCTATATAATTCAATATTTCTCTTCAATAGGGACTAAATGGTATCCTGGCTGATTGCCCTCTTGTCTATTATAGTTAAGCAACTGAAACAGAAAATACATTTTAGGATCCCTTTGTGCCTTTTTCCCTCAGCAGCAAAAAATTAAGTATGAAATAAAACAGACCTTTGTCATGCAATGCTCACTGATTAGGTGAACTTAATAAAAACTGAGCTTTAGTTAAATCTACTAGATTAACTCTTGTTTCATTGGCATTTATAGTCTCTGGGAATGTTGAATAAATGTACAAATAATGACACTTCCAGAAGTTTAACCATTGCATTTTGTGTAAATTCTGCATAAAGTTCAAGACTATTGTGTTGATTTCATAGCTTTCAGATTTCAAAAGTCATATAGGAATAGTTATTACCAGGACTCCCAGAAATGTTAAAGACACTTGTATACATATGTAAAACCCATTTGGACTTGATGAACACAAATTCTAATTAATGAAAATATTACATCAAGTCATTTTGCACCCGATGAGGAAATTATACATGAATGATAGCAAATATTAAAAAAAAACCACTTAAGATAAAGACCCAGTAGATCAATTTAAATGAAGAGTTTAAGAAGTAACATAGCCATCTAAAATTTTTAGTTTTTTACCTAGCTGGTCACACACTTATTTTACTTTATTTGAAATCTCTGATCTTGTCAGAGGATAATATCATAAAACTCAATTACATAATTCAACTCCCCTTTCTCCAAAAACCATCCCACCTAAGGAGGGAGTAGCTTTTCTGTCTTGACTTTTTTCTTTCAGCAAATAATAAGTGTGAAAAGCTTTCACCAGAAAAAATCATTTCATACAACGAAGCACTAAATTGTTTTGTCTTTTGATTTATTCCGACTGAAAGCTGCTCAGTTTCCCTATGGCAAGCCCATGTATCATTTCATGCCTGATATCTGCAGCCTACTCTAGATTTATCTTGCTTTTAGCAGGTGCTGAGTAGCACTTTCTGGGTTATTTTACAAAACATCCAACATGGTTTAATTGTTAAAAAGCAATTGGAACTGCTTTCTCTCCTACTCACTGCCTCTTCAGTGTCCTTAACCCTCATCACCCTTCTCTAAAATGTGTCCCCAACATGCCTATTTACATGCCTTCAGGCACCCGAGGCTTGCACACCCATCACATACCAAGTCAATTTCTAACAGTTTGAAGGCTGTTGAGCAGGGCAGTTTCCTTCCCCAGGAAGCTGAGTGTAGTCACATTTCTATCAACACAGCGACTCTTGTATGCAAAGCTTAGACTATTGTCTCGTGGTCCCACCTGCCTTGGCTCTGATTGATGTAACAACAGTATCTGTCATAGGGACTGTTCTGCTTGTAGGAGCAAACGATGATACTGTCCTGGGGCACAAAGAAGATGCTGTCCTCAGGCTCCGGGCAGTCAGATCTGTCCCAGGCTGAGCACTTGGCATCCAAGGCACTGTAGACAAGGGAACTGCCTGAGGGACAGTAGCCATCCAGGTATCTGGATGTCTCCTCCTGATGCCCATTCTGGACCAGGCTCTGGCGTTCTCCTTCCGTGGGTGTGGGGGTGGTGATGGAATTGGCCACAGGCACCTCTGTCTGCCCCTGGCACGGGGGTTTCCCCCTGAGGCCGGCCTTCTTAGCCAGCTCATCTGAGCTTCCCTTGCCCGATTCCAGGTCTGAAGGGGTCCGCAGCAGTTCCACCACCTCCTTATCCTTGGGTTTCCGGAAGCAGGGCAACTTGCGAACCCATAGCAGCTCATTTTCAGGCCACTTGGTGCATCCCTCAGTTTTCCTGGCCAGGGCAATGGCTGCAATGCCTGGTAGGCAGATGGCTGGCCCGATGGCCAGGAGGGGGATGTTTCCAAGAGTCTCTCCTTTCATCCCAGAGACGGTGAACATGAAGCCAAAGACCAGAAAGACACTGACCAGGGCCACCACCAGCCCAGTCCTCGGGTTTATATCATCAGGCCGCATCTTTCACTCCATCCAGATTGGGGGCTACTTGCTGGCTAGGGAGCAGCAGTTCTCTCTTCTGTCAGAAGCAAAACCACAGTGGGTTAAAAAAAGAAAGAAAGAAAGAAAGAGAGAAGGAAAGAAAGAAAGAAAGAGAGAAGGAAGGAAGGAAACAAACAAGTCAATTTTCCACCCACCAAGTCTCTATCTTTCTTACGCGTTGTCTGTCTCCACTTGTCTGTCAACCACGGTCTCTGGATCTCTATTTCTTCCTGTTTTTCTCTCTCTCTTTCTTTCTCTGTCTCTTTCTTACTGCCTCTTTCTCTTTCATATAAACATACAGAGACTGGGGTCACTGAGGTACCTGAGGTTTCCTGCTGTCTCCCAGGAGCAGGGAAAGATGCCAGTCTCAGTCTCCTTAGAAACCTCCACAACAGCTGTCCCCTCGGCTCTCTCCCTTGTTTCTGTAAGGAAAGCCTCGCTTTCCCCACTGACTCTGCATCCAGGAGGTGGGACGTGGGAGCGCGTCTTTCTCAACAGTGCCCGTCGGTCTCCAGAGCTCTGCGAGTGGAGTGGAGGCACAGCCCAGCGCCCGGCTCTGGCGCAGAGCGCCGGGTGCTGGAGGGAGGAAGGACTTAGTCTGGGAAAGAGGGAAAGCAGCGCGCGAGTCTGGCCTCGTTACATCACTTTCAGAGCAAGCTCAGAAACAAAGAAGGACGCGCGGGGGCGCGAGGGGTTCAGACCCGGGGGAGAGCCACCCGGACAGAAGTGGTTGCCCAGGGTCCAGTCGGGGTGCTTGGAGCAGCTGGGGTTTGTTCCGCCGCTGCCCAGGAGGGCTGAACAGGACGCCTGCTACTGCCTCAGTGCCTAGGGAGAGTTTGGGGACGCAAGGCTGTCGCTGGCCAGAGAGAGGAACTCGGGATGGTTTGCCCACGGGGCAGCCTGGACCCCGAGTTCAGGTCCGAGGGCCAGAGAGTGCTAGCTGGAGATCTTCCTTGGGGACCTGGACCTTTCTCCAGTTACAAATCTGGGTGATCCGACCCGACTGGTAGCAGAGCTCCCAGGGGTTTCTCTGACCGCGGGCCTCTCAACCGCTAGGCTTTCAGGGCTCAGAGGGCTGCACTGAATGCTCCAGGGTCCCACTGCTGGCCGACTGCTCTTGGTGCCGGCGCTGGGTGGCAGCGGTGTGCAAAACCGCTCCAGCAATAGAGTGGGTTGCACAGCCAGAGTCCCCGGGACAGGCTCCCAGGCTGATACAGTGGTGAGGAGTGGGTATCGGGTCTTGCTCGAGACTTTAGGGAGTCACCAGTCTTTCCCCCCTGATCTTCCAGCTCCAGACACTGGAGGGGATGCTTGGAGATGGGATCCTACTCCAATATTGTGGTGGCACCAGCCAGGCTGGCTAGGTCAAAGGAGAAGGGCTCTCTGAACCCATCCCCATCCCTGCACTTTGCACCTGACCTCCAGCTGGCGAGGAGAGGGAAGGGAGGGTCAGGCCAACCAGCCCACCATGCAGCTCCAGCTTTGGGCGATTCTCTCCTCCCTTGCAGAAGCTGGTGTGAAGAACCTGTTTTCTTTCCATCATAGTAGGGGATAGATTCCTTTGGCCAGAAGGGGATGACTGGTTTTGACTGCGGTTCTTCAACAAGGCTGTCCATTTAATGTAGATCGGGAGTAGTAAGGGACAAGAAGGAGAGGAGTGTACATTCTTTCATGTCAAGGCACTGCAGTGGAAAGAACTTTGAAAGAGCTTTGACATCCAGGCCTTCCCCTGCTTAAAGAAGCTGTGTGTTCTTGGGCAAGTGACTTAACCTTTCTGAGAGTAAGTTGACCCAACTGCAAAATGAGAATAGTACTATCAAATGTGTGGGGAAGCATTATGAGGATTAAATAAATGCAAAGCTCTTAGCACAATGCTTGGTAAGTGGTCCTTGTTCACAAAGTGGTAGTGAACCACTATATATTTGCATAGTAACTAGGTCATAATCAATATAAGCCATGAGCCCAATCATAAAGAGCCCAACTGTGAGGGATAAGCACCTTCAATTTTATCCACTAGGCAATGAGAACCATGAAAATATTTTCAGCAGGAATGAACATAAAATCATTCCGTTTTTTTGACATGGTGACAGAAGACTAGAGGATAGGTTTCAGGGGGTAAGTGTGGAAGCAGGGAGAGCTTCTAGGACAGTTCAATCAGCTTGGCAAGGCACACTATGGGCCTGAACAATTCAGAGACTTTAGGGGTGGTTAGAAGAAAGTGAATTTGAAAGATATTTAAGGGTAGAGTCAAGGATCTTGGACCAAAGGCAGTAAGATGGTAGTAGGAGTCAAGGTTGACTCCACATTTCTCACTCATTCAACTGAGTAGATCAGGAATCAGACTCCTGATTTTCCATATCATCTATAGTGTGTGTGTGTGTGGGTGTGTGTGTCCTTTGTGCTCATGCTCATTAGATAGCTGCTATATTTCTGGACATAGAATCATTATCTAGGGAGAAGGAAGGGGGAAAAGGCAAAGGGTAAAAGTGAGATGCCAGCTGTTTGAAAATTTATATCAAGAAAATAATTGTTTTCTTGACAGTCTCACCAAGTAGATAGACATCTGGTTATATCTAATTGGCCAGAGGGATGTCATACGGACGACTTCTAGATGCAAAGGAGCCTGGGAAATCACGGTTTAATTTTTACTAGATTTAGTGCCACTCTGAAAAACAATCAGGACTTTGTTAGCAAGGAAAAAAAGGAGAATGAATATTGGGGAGGCGGCTAGCACTGTGTGTGCCATAGTTGAACACTTTTCCCTTCTTGAAAACTTCTCTTGCCCTGACTTTACCAACACCAGTCTATCCCAGTTTCCCTCCTATTCTCTGGCCACTCTTTTGTAAGCTACTTTTTAAACTCTTCTTGATTTTATTTATTTTTATTTTTAACAAAACTCTTAGATGTCAGTATTCTGCTGGTTATGTCCCTGTTACTCCCTTTTCCTGATTTCTTTCCTTGCTGTATAGTAGTTTTATTTTTTTTTAATATATTTTTTTAAAGTATAGTAGTTTTAAACAACAAGTGGGTAGGATGATGACTCCTCAATTTCTCTCTTTAACTTTATCCTTTTTCTTCAGTTTCAGATTTGTAATATCTGTCTGCTTAGTATCTGTCTGCATGGTACACAGACACTTCAAACTCAACATGACCCCAACTGTGCTCATTGGATTTCCTTCAAAGTTGCTCTTTCTCGTTTGACCCCCACTGAGAAGTTTGCAATTGTCCTCCATTCCTTTCTCTCCCTAACAACCTGCATCCAGTAAGTCACCCAAGTCATCATAGTCTTAGTCTTACCTCCTAAATCCCTGATCTTCTCCTCTTTTGCCTGTGACCTGAGGCAAATCACTTTACCTCCCTGGGTTTTAATTTCTTGTGAAATAAGGACTTTGAATGAGGAGCTAGCTGAGATCCATGTCAGCTCTATCATTCCATGGTTCTCTGACAGTCACTTCTGCAGGGCAGACTGATGTCATTGTCGTGTAGGTGGTGTGACAAAAGTGCTGGAAACCAGGTTGGATTTTAAAGAAGCACGTTGCTGAGCAGAGACCTCTGCTCTCTTATAGGAGCATCTAATTCCGTTCTGACTTTTAAGACATGCTGTTTATCTACTTAAGCATTAGATAAGACCTATGCCTAAAACCACAGGAAACTTCAATTACTGTTTAATTATAAGCCTGATTCTCAAAGCAGTTCCTTCTTAGAGGTAATTTCAAATGGCCTTTTTTTTTCCTTTTTTTTTTTAGATGGTCTTTGAATAGCAGGTATACTCGCCCAAGCCCAGCAACAAAAGTGGGTGTGTGGGTGGGGGAGACATCACTCAGGGTCACGATATTCAGAGACAGAAAAGGCATTAATTCCTTGCCCTTAAAGGCTGATTGCAGTAGGATTTTAAAACCTTAAGCAGTTCTTGTAATGCTATAAGCCTATATAGCTATGTACAAAAGCTTTTCATCAGAAGAGAAAGGAAATTCAGGTTGGAATGAGGCTTTGGCATGTGGGTGTTTGAGAAGAAAATGCAGAACCTTTTATTTCTGAAATTACAGAAATCACGGGATGCTAGAGTTTGAAGATACTTTATAAAATATCTACTCTAACCCTCTTTATTATACAGATGAAATCCAGAAAGGTTGCATTCCTGCAATATTACTTGAGTATTTATTATGTGCTTGGCACTGTGCTAGGTGCTGGGGATACATGTCCAATAGGATATGGTCTGCCTTTATAGAACTCATGTTCACAGAGCAAGATATGTGTAGGATAGGATAGATTATGCCATGGCAACAAAAGGCTTCCAGACCTCAAGGGCTGTCTGTTCATCCTATGTGTCTATGATGGGGCAGCTGTGCTCTGGGATTCAGGCTGACCAGGCAGCCTCCATTTGGGACATTGCCACTCCACTGAAGACCTATACTGGAGACACTATACTGATGCTTCTCTTCAGTAGATTCTTTCTTGGGCTCTTCTAGCACATCCCTAGGCCTGTGGGGTGGCTAAGGGACCACTGTGTTTTTGAGTATGGATAAAGCTCTGATATGCAAGGTGGGGAGTCTGTACTCTGCCTATCTACTCTTTCATGGTTTAGAACAGAACCAGGGATGGGAAGAGAAGGCAGCATTCACTTTATTTTTGCCTGCAACCTCACACATGTTAGAGTTAGGCCTGGTTGAAGGTTTTGGAGAAAAGAGGGTGAAGTCCCAACTGTTTTAACAGGCTCCCAGCTATGTACAGAAAATAGACTTAAGTCAGGTCAAGGGCAGACGCAAGGAGAGCAGTTGGGATACTATTACAACTGCCCAGACGAGACATGATAGTGACTTGAACTAGGGTGATAGCAGTGGATGTGGCAAGAAGTGGGTCAAGGGGTGCCTTGGTGGCTTAGTGGGTTAAAGCCTCTGCCTTCAGCTCAGGTCATGATCCCAGGGTGCCGGGATCGAGCCCCCGCATTGGGCTCTCTGCTCAGCAGGGAGCCTGCTTCCTCCTCTCTTTCTCTGCCTGCCTCTCTGCCTGCTTGTGATCTCTGTCAAATAAATAAATAAAGTCTTTAAAAAAAAAAGAAGTGGGTCAAATTCTGGATATATCTTAACCTAAGTTGACAGTATTTGCTAATAGATTTGGGATGTGAGGAAAACTCAGTAGTCAAGGATGATTCTAATACTTGAGATTTGAGGTGGGAAATCAAAAACTTGAATTTGGATGTGTTCACTTGATATATCAAAGTTGATATATGTTGATAGAGTTGGTGGGCAAGTCTGGATTTTGAGAGAGAGGTCTGAGCTGGAGATAATAATTTTGGAAGCTCCTAGAACATGGCTAACATCTAAAACCCTGGAACTAAAGAGATAACTTAGGGATCAAGCATTGATAGATTTGAGAAGTCCAAGTACTAATTACTAAGGAACATCAACTTTTTGAGGATGGAGAGATGAGGAAGAACTAGCAAGAGACTATGAAGAGCTGTTCAGTGAGCAGAGAAAATGGAGAGATGTCCAAGAACCCGAAAGAAGAAAGCATTTCAATGTGGGAGCATCAATTCTGTTGAGAGGTCATGTATGAAAAGGACTAAAAAGTAATCACTGGTGAATTGATTCACACAATGAAGGTCATTGGTGACCTTTAGAAAAACAGTTCTGGTGGAGTGGATGGTGGTTCATTCTTGAATGAACTGAATCCAAGAGTGAATAGAAAAGGATTGGAAGTAGAGAGCATAGATAACTCAAAAGTGTTCTGCTGTTGAGGAGACCAGAGAAATGAGATGATAGCTAGAGGTGGCCATGTGGGGTCAAGAGAGAAAACTTTCTGAAAGATGGGAGCTCTTTTAGCATTTTGCCTGTAAAGATGTAAGATATATAAATTTAAGTGGTCATTTTGTTAATCCATTAAATTTGTAAATATAAAAAATAATACCTATACTCGGGGGTGGTGTTCTAAGATGAGCACTCACATATATTGATGGTGGGAATGTATTGGTACTGACTCTTGAGTGGAAGAAATGTGTCCAGATATGATGAGAGCCTTTTAAAAGCTCCTACCTTTTGCATGACCATTAAATTGAAAAACGTCAGCAGTTGGTATGTATTGATGGACAGAACAGACCCAGGCACCATCTAAGTAAATTAATTGGCATTTACTTATCTCAAGGTGTAGAAGGAAGTCCCCACAGCTTCACCAGTGAGCACACAGATGAGGATGATAATGTCTGAGTAAAGCAGGGTAACATCTAGCTCCCTAGAAGCAAAAGAATTTCTCTCTAGGTTTACAATTTATACATAAGGCTTATTTTCATGCATCAGATTCAGGCCTGCTCATAGCTTGGTCTCATGTCTGCTGAGACCACTTGATATGACAGCAAGGTACAGTTCATGAAGCATAAATAAAATCTTCATTATCCTCCTTAGACGTTGCTGGCACAAACAACTGGTATGAGTACCTTCTTAAACTCAGTGCTATGGAAACAGGATGGAGACCACTTTTGAAATCTCTGAAAGCCAAACAAATGAAGATTTTCTTTTCTTTCTTTTTTTTTTTTTAAAGATTTTATTTATTTATTTGACAGGGAGAGACACAGCGAGAGAGAGAGAACACAAGCAGGGGGAGTGGGAGATGGAGAAACAGACTTCCTGCTGAGCAGGCACCCAGATGTGTGGCTGGATGCAGGGCTGGATGCAGGGCTCTGGGGTCATGACCTGAGCCGAAGGCAGATGCTGAATGCCTGAGTCACCCAGGCATCCCACAAATTAAGACTTTAAATGGTTATTGCTGCACTGTCCAGTACCTTAGCCAGTAACCACAAAAGGCTGTTTAATTTTATATTAATTAAAATGAAATTAAGTAAAAAATCCAGTTTCTCAGTTGTGCCATCCATATTTTTAAAAAGATTTTTAAAAAAAGATTTTATTTACTTATTTGAGAGAGAGAGAAAGCAAGATACAGAGCATGATTGGAGGAGGAGGGGCAGAGAGAGAAGAAGCAGAGTTCCCACTAAGTAGGGAACCCAGCCGCAGGGCTCAATCCCAGGACCCCGGATCATGACCTAAGCTGAAGGCAGAGTTCTAACCGACTGAGCCACCCAGGCGCCCCCTTAAAAGACTATTTATTTATTTATTTATGGGGGGGGTAAGAGACACCATGGGCGAGGTGAAGGGCAGAGGGAGAAGCAGACTCCCCACTGAGCAGGGGGCCTCACAGAGGGCTTGATCTCAGGACACCAGGACCATGACTTGAGCAGAAGTCAGACACGTAACTGACTGAGTCACCCAGGCACCTCCCGCCTTTTTAAAAAAATTATTTATTTATTTATTTATGTATTTGAGAGAGAGAGAGTGAAAGAGAGAGTGTGTGTGCTATCCACATTTTAGGTGCTCAGTAGTCACATGTGGTGATTGGCTACCATATCAGTGCAGGTGTAAAGCATTTCATCATCACAGAACATTCTATTGGATAGGGCTTGTAGGGCTTCTCATGTTCTGCTTGGCCCAAGCATTATGATTCTAGCAGTCTTTCCTGTGGGAATAATCAGGGGCACAAAAAACATTTGGGTATGCTAGTAGTAAAACACTGGAAAGCACCGAAATGTCCAATAACAGAGGAGAGGTTATGTACAGTATGGTGAATTCATTGACGGAAATATCGTACATTCAGTTAAGGCAATTCTATTCCCACATAAGATTATATTTTGAGGATTTTTTTAGTGACCTATGAAAATGGTCTTAATATAGGCTAATGAAAAAAACTAAGAATAAAAAATTCTGTTACAATACCTTGAAAAAATTTTATGTTTAATAGGATCCTGATAACTAAACGAAATTAGAATACAAAAAATAAAATAAAATAAAAGGGAATACTCTCAAAATATGAACAATTGGTTACTTCTAGGTGGTGGAACATTACATAATTACGACTATGTTCTTTATATAGTTATGAATTTTTCTTAAAAATTTTTTTTTCCTATTTATTTGAGAGAGAGAGAGAAAGAAAGAGCACACAAGTAGTGGTGAGGGGCAGAGGAGAAGGGGCAGGGGGAGACTCTGAGATCCTGACCCTAGCTGAAGGCAGATACTTAACCTACTGAGCCACCCAGTTGCCCCTATACAGTTATGAATTTTTCAAAATTTCTACTCTTATAGTATGAAAAAGTATTTTTAAAAATAAAAGAATGATCTCCTGCACATATTAAGCACTCAATAAATAGTAGTTGAATAAAAGATTCACAAATACTTGAAAGACTAAGTGAACAAATTCGAATTTTCTTACCTTTACATTTTCCCTAAATTCATCCTGCCCCCTTCCTCATTCCAGCACTTCCTCACAGGAGGGAAAAGGATATGAAATAAATTGGGAATGCATAAAAATTGAAAGAAAGCAAATAAATTTTCATATTGAATTGGGGTTGGACTTTGTTTTTCTTTCAGATTTATACTATTCACTTTTGAGATTTCTTACAAGCCTGTTTTCAACCTAGAAAATAATAAATATAATATCTCTCTCCCTTTTGACTTAAACATGATTGTTTTTATGCACCTGGTTAGAGGCTTGACTCCACCCACCCCCATCCTCTACCTTCCTTGGCTGTAATTCTGACTCATTTACTTAACAAATATTTATTGAGAGCCTCTAACTTATCTGGTTGTGTTCATGTTTCCTCTATACCTTCTCCCATCTTTTCTACCTCTTGGGAAGTACCTAAGATTTTTAGTAAAAGCTGCATTTCTACCTCTTTCTTTGTTTCACTTGGAACCTTCAGAGATGTAAAGTAGCTTCCACTGTTTTTCCAGTGCTCAATTAACAGAGTTTTAAAAATTCTTGCAGCTCATTAGAGCTCATTAGATTGTGCAGAACACAGTACCAAGTACAAAGAAAGCCTAGGATATTCACAAATCTGTTCTTAAGTTAAAAAATAAAGCTGCTGCAAATGAAAGTGTTAGATTGATGGTTCCAAAGATGAAAACCTTTTAGGTATCTGAGTGGTTCCGGCCGAACATCCATTTGTTCTCCAGGACTGAGCCTGTTCAACAGCTTAGATCTTCCTCCATGTTGTCCTTCTTTTGATTCTTGCAGGGTCTTTGGTAAGAGAATAAAGAAAGGATTAGACAATGAATTGTTAGGAATCGTGAAGAGCGGGGAGTAGAGAATTCTGACGTGGTTTGATCCCCACACTAAAGATTGTTTTCTTACCCTCTTGTCCTTAGATTAAGCATAGCGCACTGACATGCCCAAGCTTTTGATAATATATGTTTATAAAAACCCAGAGACTGTTAAGGGCCTACTCAGCCAGAGCAGCCCCACCCCGGTTAAACTGCCATTTTGTTGTAAAACCTAAATTGACTTTGCCCACCCCCCCAGGGGAACTTACTTAAAAACAAGTCCCGGAAACCAGTCCCTTGTAACAAAGTCCAAGTACAAGGGTGGGTCAGGCTAGGTGGAGGTATTCAATCAGTGGGGGAGCCTACTGTCTCCTAGCTACCAAGGAGTATGGGCCCTCGCCCTTTGGGAGCCTTTTGGCGCCAATCCTAACCAAGGTGTGATAGGCTAAATCAAATGTCTACTAGGGTAAATTGTAATTCAATTGGTCACCTAGCATGACTGTGCAGCTTTCTCTGTGTGTTACAATTTCATTGGCCACCTGTGTGTGGCCAGGCCCAACCACATTGCCTTTGCTCTATAAAAGTTAGTCTGGAAAGCAGGGAGGGGTCGCCCTCTCAGTAAGAGGTGCGGCCCTGGCCGGCCAGTTTGATTCCTGATGCTTGGTGCAAAATAAAGCTTTGCTTGACCTTCGCTTTGTATCAGTCTTGCTCCTTTAATCACGGACCCTTTATTAGGGTACCCAATTTTGGGGGGTCACCCAACAGAGACCACCAACTCATTTTATTATTATATTCAGCAGAGACACTAAAAAGATTTCTTTAAAAGCAGAGCCATATGCCCAGATTTATAAATAAGGGTGTTGATTATAATTTTAATTTTAATATGGAAAAATATGAAATGGTTATATAAATTACGTTACATTAACACACTGGGATATTTTACAATCATGATAAATTAAGTTGCAAATCGGATCAAGATGGCAGACCAAACACACATACCTCTCCTTCCTCGGGCTTCCAAAATCTAGAAATGAGATTAGAGATTTGTGTGAATCTCTTAATTAATTTGAGATTAATTTTATCATAGTCCTGGAAAACAAGAAGAAAGCCATGAAAGAAAAACAGAAAGCTGGTGAGATTTAACTGATAAATAAATATATATAATCTTCCCAGACTTGCCAAAAAACCCTGATACTGTTGTGCCTCAGTATGCTATAAGAGACACATGAGCCCAAGAGTGATGGTTCCCCAAATCTTTGGAAATAAGATTATCCTTTGAGTGTTAAAAAATTCCTACCCAATGAAAGAGTATCAAACTATGGGATGAAACTAAGAGCTTATCTGAATGTTTGTGCCTGCAGAGTTTTGAAAACACTGAAATTTATAATTAGGGCAGTTTGGATGTATTTTTAGAGAAAAAATAATAGCAGCTCCCATCATATTTCATTGTTAGAAAGTTACAGAGAGTATGTTACACAGAGTATCTACCTAGAGAGTGATATTCACCATCAACCAAAGAAAAGAAAGAACCAGCAGGTCAGATATGGGCTATGTTTATACAACACTCTTCAAAGAAAAGATGGGGGCTAAAGAAGGGGGTGTTTTTATTAGGTTTCATAGGATCTCCTACATCTAAAATTTTTCAAAACCTTCCACTTTTCTTTCACAGAGCAACATTCTGAAGATTTTGGCTTCTCAGACATTCTAGTACTATGAGGACTATGACCATCATGGCTGACAAACATCTTTTCTTTCCTCTTTCGTCCCTTTCTTCCTCATTTCCTTTCCTTCCTTCCCCCCTTCCTTTTTAAAAGTAGCTTTATTAAGGTATAATTCACATTTCATATAGTTCATCCATTTAAAGTATACAATCAAAAGAATCTTAGTATATTTACAGAGTTGTACAGTCTTCACCACAATCTGATTTTAGAACATTTCCATCATCCTAAAAAGAAACCTGGTGCTCATTTACAGTCACTCCTTATTCCCACCCAGTTCTAGGCAACCACTAACCTACTTTCTGTCTCTATGGATTTGCCTTTTCTGAATATTTTGTACAGATGGAATCATACCATATGTATTCTTTTGTGTCTGGCTTCTTCCACTGAGCATAATGTTTTTGAGGTTCATCCATGTTTTAGTATGTATTAGTACTTTGTTCCTTTTTATTGCCAAATAGTATTCCACTGCATGGTTATACCACTTTTGTTTATCTGTTTGTCAGTTCACAGACATTGGGGTTATTTCAACTTTTTGTCTCTTCGTCTCCTAAGGGATAGAGCTCCAGTTTTCCCCAGTGGCAATTGGCTTGATTCCACATATTTTATTGGCTTCCTTCCTCTCCCTTTCTCACTTCTCCACTCTGTCTGTGCTTCTAGGGTCACGTCTGAAATAAACCACATGCACTTAACTCCCTACCTCAGGGCTTGCTTCTAGGAGAATCTAAACTTAGCCCAACTTGAAAAATTGTTGTGATAATCAAATGAAAAACACATGAAAAAGGTGTTGTAGTATCAAAATATAAGTGGTGTTACTACTGGAATGAGTTGTGCTCAAGAGGAATTGTGATAAGTTAAATAATGGCCTCCAAAGATACCCAGATCCTAGTTCCTGAACCTGTGAATGTAACCTTATATAGCAAAAGGGCTTTACAGATGTGATTAATTCTGGATTATGAGATGTGGAGTTTATCATGGATTAACCTGGTGGGCTCTAAATGTAATCACAAAAGTTATTATAAGAAGGAGGCAGGGGCACCTGGGTGGCTCAGTTAGATAAGACTCTGCATTCAGCCCAGGGTCCTAGGGTTGATTATCTGGGATTGAGTAGGCTGGCTTCTGCTGAGTGGGGAGCCTGCTTCTCCCTCTCCCTTTGCCCCTGCCCACTGCTTGCACTCTGTCCCTCTCTCTCTCTCTCAAATAAATACACTTGATCTTAGCCAAAAGGCCGAGAAGCAATCTCTCTCTCAAATAAATAAATTACGATCTTAAAAAAAAAAGAGAGAGAAAGAGAGAGAGAAGGAAGCAGAGGGAGCTATGACAGAATAAGGCAATGTAATCACCAGGGCAGATGCTACAATGCTGGCTTTGAAGATGGAAGAAGGGGCCAAGAACCAAAGTGCAAAGAATGAAGCTTTAGAAACTTGAAAAGGCAAGAAGATGGATTCTTCCCTAAGAGCACTGCCTTGTTGACACTTAGGTTTTGGACCAGTGATTTTTGACTTCTTACCTCCATAACTGTAAGGGAATAAATGTGTGCCATTTTAAACTAGAACAAACAATCTTAAAATTTTTATGGAACCACAAAAGACCTCAAATAGCCAAAGCAATCTTGAAAAAGAAAAACAAAACTGGAGGTATCATAATTCCATATTTCACGTCATATTACAAAGAGGCAATAGTTAAAACAGTATGGTACTGGCATAAAAATAGGTCAGTGGAATAGAACAGAAAACCTAGAAATAAACTTACGATTATATGGTTAGTTAATCTTGGGGAAAGGAAGAATGAATACACAATGAAAAAAGATAGTCTCTTCAACAAATCCTGCTAGGAAAACTGAACAGCCATATACAAAAGAATGAAACTGGATTACTTTTGGGTGCCTGAGTGACTCAGTAGGTTAAGTGTCTGCCTTTGCAAGCTCAGGTCATAATTCCAGGGTCCTGGGATCAAGTCCCACATTAGGCTTCCTGCTCAGCAGGGAGTCTGCTTCTCCCTTCACCCCTGCCCCTGGCTTGTGCTCTCTTTCTTTTCTGCTCTCTCACATTCTCTCCCTCCCTCAAATAAATACATTTAAAAACTTAAAATTTAAAAAAAAATCTGAATCATTTTCTTACACCATATATAAAAATAAACTCAAAATGGATTAAAGACCTAAATGTGAGACCTGAAACCATAAAAAATCCTAGAAGAGAGCACAGGCAGTATTCTTTCTGACATCAGCATAGCAACATTTTTCTAGTTATGTCTCCTGAGGCAAGAGAAACAAAAGCAAAAATAAAATATTGGGACTACATCAAAATAAAAAGTTTATGCACAGTGAAGGAAGCAGTCAACAAAACTAAAAGGTAACCTGCTGAATGGGAGAAGATATTTGCAAATAACACATCTGATAAAGGGTTAGTAACCAAACTATATAAAAAACTGGTGCAACTCAATACCCAAAAAGCAATTAATCCAATTAAAAAATGGACAGAAGACATGAATAGACATTTCTCTGAAGAAGACATTCAGATGGCCAAAAGACACAAGAAAAGATTCTTAACATCAGTTTTGCAAATCAAAACTACAATGAGATATTGCCTCATACCTGTCAGGATGGCTGAAATCAACATACAAGAAACACCTGTTGGTGAGGATGTGGAGAAAGGGGGAATGTGAATTGGTGCAGCTACTGTGAAAATAATCCTTTTGAGTTTCCTCAAAAAGTTAAAATTAGAACTATCCTACAATCCAGTAATCACACCACTGGGTATATACCCCCCAAATACAAAAACACCAATTCAAAGGTTTCTATGCACCCCTATGTTTATTGCAGTATTATTTATAATAGCTAAGATATGGAAGCAGGCCAAGTGTCTATTGATAGATGAATTTTATTTATATGTATGTGTATATATATACATGTATATACTCATTCTTTGAATGAATATATATATATGAATGAAGAATGAATGAATATATATATGTGTGTGTATATATATACACATATATATATGTATGTGTGTGTATGTGTATATATATATATATATATATATATATATATCAGCCATGAAAAAGAATGAAATCTTTCCATTTGCACCAACATGGATAGTGCTTGAGACTATAAGGCTAAGCAAAATAAGTCAGAGACAGACAAATACCATATGATCTCACTCATTTAAGAATTTAAGAAACAAAACAAACAAGCAAAGGGAAAAAAGAGAAAGAGAGAGAAAAACCAAGAAACCGACTCCTACCTATAGAGAACAAACTAATGATTACCAGAGGGGAGGTGGGTGGGAGGATGGGTGAAATAGGGGATGAAGATTAAAGAGTACATTTATCATGATTAAAAAATATAAAATAAAATGGAAAAAAAAAGTATGCTGTTTTAAGTCACCATGTGCATGGCAATTTGTTACAGCAGCTATAGGAAACTAATAGGAGGAGGAGTCTGCTTTTTGCCCCTAACCCATTCCAGCAGGTAGCAGTGTTGGGGTGAAGGAATATCAGTGATTCTCGCTGATCTCCAAAGAATCCTGCTCGCTCTTCAACCTCCTGCCCTCCAATAAAGTAACACCAATTTGTGCTGTCTTCATCCTCTTGGAGGTTAGTCTTTAACCACAGACTTGTAAGGAATTTCTACTGTGTTTCAAGGACAGCAGAAAGAAAGAGTCAGGGTTTTTAGGGGCTAATGGCAGTAAATCAACAAGCACTAAAATGAAATCATAAATATGCATTGAGAAAGCTGAGTAGAGAAACTCTGAAGGCTAGCCCCAGTTTCCTGCTGTTATTAAAATTAACTTTAATAATCAACTGTGTTCCTTCTAATGTCAGGACTTATATCCCAAAACCAGCAGTAGGATCTTTATTGTGGTTGTGGACCAGGTGTTTTCCTTTCATTTTCAGCTCAAACCGGGTAGAGAGTTCCTATGAAATGCACTTGTATGACTACCCTTTTCTTTTAGTTTCAGTGCACAATAAATGGAGAAATACTGCTTTGTCTTTCTTAGTGTCTGAAGTTACGCATTTTCAAGAATTAAACAACATTTTTGAGGTAACGGGGAAATTTGAATATAGATTGATACCAAAGAATTTTTATAAATATTGTTAGGTGTGATAGGCATTATGGCTATGTAAGAAAATATCTGTATTTTGTAGAACTATATATAGAATGGAATGATATGATAGAAAGGAAGGAAAGGAAAAAAGGGAGAGGAGGAAAAAGGGAGGGAGGCAGAAATAAATCAAGAAGAGAGAAGAGAGAAAGGAAGAAAGGAAAGAGGGAAAGAAGGAAGAGACAAATGAGTTGAATATGGCAAACTCTTGATAGTTATTAAATTTAGGTGATAAGTATACGAACGTTCATTGAATTATTGTACATGATTTAAAATATTTTATAAGATATGCTGGAAAAAATTAAATGGCTAAAAAGAGTCTTTTTTTTAATTTAAAGATTTTATTTATTTATTTGACACAAAGAGAGAGCGATCACAAGTAGGCAGAGAGGCAGGCAGAGAGAGAGGGGGAAGCAGGCTCCCTGCTGAGCAGAGAGCCCGATGTGGGGCTCAATCCCAGGACCCTGAGATCATGACCTGAGCCAAAGGCAGAGGCTTTAACCCACTGAGCCACCCAGGAGCCCCTAAAAAGAGTCTTTAAAAGTATTTCAGTGGGAGTAGCTTCGGAAAATGATTACAAGCACAGGCTCTAATAGTCAACAGGATTCCAATCCGGGCTTCTATATTTTCTAGCTGTGAATTTGGGCATGTTACTCACCTCTGTATTCTGAGTTTCCTTTTAGGTAAAATGGATATAATAATAGTATCCACTTCAAAGGATTGTTGAAAATAGTCAACATGGTAATACTCTGGAAACACCGAGAATAACATCTGTCACAGAGTATTATAAATGTTTATTATTATTTTTTATTTTGTCTACTACACTAGCAACGGTTCTCAGCTGGGGGAAATTTTGACCCCCAAGAGATATATGGAAATATCTAGAGGCATTTTTAGTTGGCACAACAGGTGTTGCTACTGGCATCTTGTGGATAGAGGTCAGGGAAGCTACAAAATATCCTATGCCACATAGGACAGCCCCCATAACAAAGAATTATCTGTACCAAATTGTCAGTAGTGCCAAAATTGAAAAACGTGCACTGGTATTACAAGGACATTGTAAAAATATTAGAAAATACAGATAAGCAAAATAAGGAATAACAATATTTCATAATTTCACCATGCAGAAATAATCAGTATTCCAAACTGGAAATTTACGAAAAGAAAATGATGTCTTCATCAAAATTAAGATGCATAATAAAGAAAAAGCCCCTTTATCTCAGTGATTCCAGGGATAACATCTCCTCATTTTTTTGAAGCCAACACCATTTACAGAAAGGTGTCCAAACTCTTCGGACCTCTGGTAAATGTGCCATTTGGCATTTGCCTTGGCTACTAGCTTCTGTTGGAATGAAGCTGAATGAAAAGCAAGAAAAGTGAAGTCATTGATGATCCACCTCAGAAATCTTGTGGGAACCTACTGTGATACCACTTTTGGGGGGAAAATTTGGCAGATTATATTGAAAACTTCTTAAAAGTCCATAGTCTTCAATTTGGCAATTCCATTTATAAGAATTTATCTTAAAGGAATAATCAGACAAGTATGCAATTTATAAAACTAACTGGTCACTGTTCTATTGTCTTTAAATGTGAACAATTGGAAGGACCTAAATTGAAAACAACAAAGAAAGATTGTCTGATTATATCCTGGTGTACCTCTGCAGTAAAATATCATACAGTCGTTAGAAAAGACAATGTTCATCTCTGTATACTTACATGGAGAGATATCCATTATGTATTTAGTGAGAAATAACCACAGGGAAGGCCTAGAAGGGCTGATGTGTTAATGGATCATTTGAAGGATGTAGGTGAATGCCAGTAGAAGTTGCTGGAAGGGGCTGGAACTCTCTGGAAGAAAGGTCTGAAGACATGCTGGGCCCTCAGTCTCCTGGCTTTCTATAGAGAAGTGTGCTTGGGCCAGGGTGCAGCTAGATGCACTTGTGAACTGTGCTGTAGCAGAGGGACCTCACCCTGTTACTCTCCTTTTTAATGGACCAAAGGGAGTACCTTTGTTACTGGGTGACAAATACTTTGCATTCAGGTGCAGAATAGTCTATGCTTTTGGGTAGCTCTTTATAGAGCTCTGTGAAACACCTGGAGTCTTTGAGGCTGCTGGTCCTGTAGGAAGTTGGTTTGGGCACAAAACCTCCTGCCACAGGGAGTATCAGTGGAAGGTCCTGGGTAGCTCATTGCCACCCCAAGGAAAGAGTCCTGAGGATCAGCAGGTCAGTCTTCTGCTCTCATTGATCTAAGTGGTTGGCTTTTTCAGTCTTAAAGTGGGAGATTATACCAGATGATCTCTGGGACATCTGGACACTTTGAACTCTTTGTATTTTTTTTAAAGATTTTATTTATTTGACATAGAGAGAGAGAGAGAGAGATCACAAGTAGGCAGAGCAGAAGGCAGAGAGAGGGGGAGGGAAGCAGGCTCCCTGCTGAGCAGAGAGCCAGATGCGGGGCTTGATCCCAGGACCCTGAGATCATGACCTGAGCTGAAGGCAGAGGCTTAACCCACTGAGCCACCCAGGCACCCCAAGCTCTTAGTATTTTAAGATCCTAGCATTTTGATCACTGTCAATGGTAATTTCTGTTGTTACAAGTGACTTGTAATTTTCCCTAGGGTATCATTAGCTATGCTGGTGAGGTTCACTTGCTATTAATATTACGGGTCCACTGGGGAGGCTCATCTCAATATTAGACAACACTTTCCCATCCTTCTCCCACCTCTTTTTCTTGCTAGGTTTTCTCTCTGCCTCTCAGGAGGTTTATATGGCTTAATTAATTCAGATCAGCCAAGTGCTTTTGAGAGTCTGAGAGTAAAGTCAATGTCTCGCTATGAGTAATAGGCCAATGGGAGCTCAAATCACTCACAGCATTATTAGCAGAAGATATTAGTCTTGCTGCTCATGTAACTTGAAGCCTATTAGTTCTATTGTGCAACATCTGCTCCTTGGAGTAAAAGGCAGCCCAGGAGAACCCACCTGAGCTCCTAAGTCTTTTGTATAAATACTCCAGGGATTTGAAGATGCGCTTGAGGCTGAATGAGGGCACTGGGGGGAAATGACATTCCTTACAGGAATAAAGTAAAGTTTTTTGGAGGATTCATACTCTAGTTGAAGGAACTTTTTTTTGGCAGACTTTCTGTAAGCCTTGGGGAAAATGCTTTTCTCTAACTTCTCTCTTCAGTCTTACACCAGATGGTGAGAGCAAGTCACTTAGGCCCCTTAAGGTAAGGAAATTTAACCACCACTGGCTCCAAACATCTGAAGAGCACACGCACCAAGAAGGGCTTGAGGGAGCTTAAAGTCATAGGTTTGGGGACAACCTGCTCTGCTATTCAAGAACTCTGTGGTCTTGGGCAGGTTGTAGACTTCAGACCTTTTTTCCATCAGTAAATGGGGATAATGATATCTAATTCCCAGGTATCATGAGGATTAGGTGTGATATTAATCAATATACATGAAGCTCTCAGGAGTTTGCTAGCCCATAGCTGGCCCTGTGCAGGCATCTGCTGTGAGAGATGTAAATACCTCACACAGACTGGCAGCGGAGATAACTGTTTTTTTATTGAGTGCTTTTGATGAACCAGGCTCTGTACTTAAGCAGTTTACATATATTATCTCATTTAATCCTTCCAACAACCCTGTGAGGTAGCATTATTTTGTTCCCATTTTAGAGAAGAGGAAACTGAGGCATGGAGAGATTAAGTAACTTGTACAAGGTCATACAGTGAAAAAGTTGGATACCAGGGCCCAGGCTCTTAATTTATTAGGTTATACAGTACTTGCCTTTCCCTTCTCCTCGATAACGTCCCATAGGTCTTAGAATTAACTTCCTCTGATTATAAATCAGAGAAGAAGGAGTATTTGCAGATGACCTAAAGAAAAAGTCCACACTGCCAGATTCTTGGTATCTTGTGAGATTCAAAATAGAGAGGCTGCAAGACACCTCAATTCATCACTTTCTGTCCCCTCTGCCCCTTTCCCTCTCTGACTGACAGTTTCCATTTGAACACCAAAATCGAGGGCTTGGCAATACTATTCATGTCTGAGAACTAATTCAAGTGGTTCTGATTTAATTTTTATCAAAGTCTATTCTGAAAAGCCTGGGATACCTTGTGCTCCAGAAATTAACTTCTGGTAGCTATGATGAAAAGAACAGGAATGGTAAAGTGAAGCCAGTCAAGGGAAGTGCAGGGATTACTGGAATCCCTCACTTTGTGGGAGGTGTCATTCCTATTTTTACCCCATAAAGTTTTAGTGATTCCAAAAGCACAGAAAAATATAATAAGAAAATGTATATCGATCATGGTTCTGCTACTATGCTGAGAAACCTCTGTGGCATGGAGATTTATTTACCTCCAGCTCTTCAACAGCTCTGAAACATAGTTGGGATCTTTATAATAAACAAATATATTTCCCTGTTTTTCATTTAATAATATAACACAAACATTGCCTTGTGGGTTATTTGCAAGTATACAAATACAAATCTCAATGCCTGCATAATTTTGTATCATGTGAAATTTCTATTTTAAAGAAGAATAAAGTAAGCCCTATGTTAACTACTGGTCAGTTTAGAAATAAAACATCACCAATATTTTAGATGCTTTCTTTGTACTCCTTCCTAATTGGATTCCTCATTCCTCCTGAAAAGTAACCACTGTTTTTGAGAAAATTAATCTCTTACTTTACCACCTGTGGTGGGCCATTGTGTTGGTGGCCTCCCAATGAACCATGGCTTCCTTTATTCTGTGCTTGTGTAGTCACTTCCCACATTGACTTCTGAGTCTGTCCATATGACTTGGTTTGGCCAATGGGACAGTGATAAGCATTATGCAAACATTGGGATGGGTTCTTTTGGAATATTCCTTCTTGGGACTCTGAAACCACCATGCTATGAGAAAACTCAAGCCAACAAAGGTGCTACACTCGTGTGCCCCCCACCCCCTGCCCAGGAGCAAGCTGTGCCAGCCGGTCCCCAGATATGAGTCACCCCAGGTGGGTCTCCACACAAAGTGGAGCAAATGGGAGCCAATTCTGGTGTGCTCGGTGTAAATCCCTGATCCATAGGATTATGAGCAAATAGAATCATTGGTATTTTATGTCACCAAGTTTTTGTATGGTTTAATACGGCAGCAATAAATAAGTGAAATATAATCTATGTGTGTATTCCTAAACAATGTATTTTTTAGATTTATCTATTTTGGAACTCTCTGTAAAATGGTAACATACTAGGTAGTTTCTTGGGTGACTTGTTTCTTTTGTTAAACATCCTGTTTGACAGACACCTTCTGTAGTTTTGTGTGGTTGAGATTCATTCATTTTCTTTGATGAGGAGTGCGCCACAATTATTTATTCATTCTACTGCTCATTTGGGCTGTTTTGAGTTGGGGTTTAATAGAAGCCAATTACTGTGGACATTCTTGTATACATCTCCTGGAGTCCGTGTGCAAGTGTTTCCCTAGGGTATATTCTTAGGGGCAGAATTGCTGGGTTGAAGGATATGTGTCTGGTCAATTTTATTAGGCCTTGTCAGACTGTTTCCAAAAGTGGTCCCTTACATCTTCTTTCGGCAGTGAGAGTTCTGACTCTTCCTCATCCTTATCAATATTTGGTACTATAAGGATTACAATTATTTTTTTATCTGATGGGTGTGTTTTGATATCACGTTGTGGTTTTAATGAATTTTCCTAATGATTAATGAGCCCCTTTTTACCTTTATTGGACATTTGGATATCCTCTTTTCTAAAGTGGCAGCTTAAGTATTTTGTTCATTTTTCTGCTCAGTTGTTTTTCTTATTAGCTGTTTTTTTTATAGACTTTGGATATAGGTTGCTTAATGATTATATGTGTTACAAACACTTCCTACTATTTTCACTGTCTTATATGACGTCTTCTGGGACACTTAATTTTAATGTCGACATATTCGTCAGTATTTTATTTTATGGTTAGTACTTTTTGTGTCTTGTTTAAGAAATTATTTTCTACCCCCAAATCATGAGATATTCTCCTATATATATTTTTTCAAATTATTCTTTTAAGTGGCTTTAACATTTAGGGTCTTAATATACCTGGAATTTATTTTGTATGTGGTAGGAGGGATTCAATGTCACTTTTCTCCCCCCTATGGATACTAAATTATCCAGCACCACTTATTGTAAAGCTTATCCTTTCTCCACCATAGTATACCATTTTTATCATACATCAATTATCCATATATAATTGGGTCTGCTTTTGGGAGCTCTGGTAATTCTACTGGTGACATTGACTATTCTTGCTTGATATCTTGGTATCTGGTGGAGCAAATTCTTTCACCTCAGTCTTCTTCAAGAGTGTTTTGGCTATTCTTTGCATTTCTATGTGAATTGAGCATCAGCTTATCAAGTCCTTCAAAAATACATATAGATTTTTTTATTATTAATTATTTTTATTAACATATAATGTATTATTTGCCCCAGGGATACAGGGTTGTGAATTGTCAGGCTTACACACTTCATAGCACTCACCATATCACATACCCTCCCCAATGTCCATAACCCAACCACCCTCTCCACACCCTCCCTCGCCCCAGCAATCCTCAGTTTGTTTTGTGAGATTAAGAGTCTCTTATGGTTTGTCTCCCTCCCAATCCCATCTTGTTTCATTTTTTTCCTTCCCTACCTCCTAAACCCCCCACTCTGCCTCTCAAATTCCTCATATCAGGGAGATCATATGATAATTGTCTTTCTTTGATTGACTTATTTCACTCAGCATAATACCCTCTAGTTCCATTTGTCATTGCAAATGGCAAGAACTCATTTCTTTTGATTGCTGCATACTATTCCATTCATTGTATATATACACCACATCTTCTTTATCCATTCATCTGTTGATGGACATCTAGGTTCTTTCTGTAGTTTGCTACTGTCGACTTTGCTGCTATAAACATTCAGGTGCACGTGCCCCTTCAGATCACTACATTTGTATCCTTAGGGTAAATACCAGTAGTGAGATTGCTGGTTTGTAGGATAGCTCTATTTTCAACTTTTTGAGGAACCTCCATGCTGTTTTCCAGAGTGGCTGCACCAGCTTGCATTCCCACCAACAGTGTAGGAGGGTTCCCCTTTCTCCGCATCCTCGCCAGCATCTGTCGTTTCCTGACTTGTTAATTTTAGCCATTCTGACTGGTGTGAGGTAGTATCTCATTTTGGTTTTCATTTGTATTTCCCTAATGCCGAGTGAGGTTGAGCACTTTTTCAAGTGTCTGTTGGCCATCTGGATGTCCTCTTTGCAGAAATGTCTGTTCATGTCCTATCCCCATTTCTTGATTGGATTATTTGTTTTTTGGGTGTTGAGTTTGATAAGTTCTTTACAGATTTTGGATACTAGCCCTTTATCTGATATGTTGTTTGCGAATATCTTCTCCCATTCTGTCAGCTGTCTTTTGGTTTTTTTTGACTGTTTCCTTTGCTATGCAAAAACTTTTGATCTTGATGAAGTCCCAATAGTTCATTTTTACCCTTGCTTCCCTTGCCTTTGGTGATATTTCTAGAAAGAAGTTGCTGCAGCTGAGGTCGAAGAGGTTGCTGCCTGTGTTCTCCTCAAGGATTTTGATGGATTTTTGTCTCACATTGAAGTCTTTCATCCATTTTGAGTCTATTTTTGTGTGTGGTGTAAGGAAATGGTCCAGTTTCATTCTTCTGCATGTGGCTGTCCAATTTTCCCAACACCCTTTGTTGAAGAGACTGTCTTTTTTCCATTGGACATTCTTTCCTGCTTTGTCGAAGATTAGTTGACCATAGAGTTGAGGGTCTATTTCTGGGCTCTGTATCCTGTTCCATTGATCTATGTGTCTGTTTTTGTGCCAGCACCATACTGTCTTGATGATGACAGCTTTGTAATAGAGCTTGAAGTCTGGAATTGTGATGCCACCAACTTTGGCTTTCTTTTTCAACATTCCTCTGGCTATTTGGGGTCTTTTCTGGTTCCATATAAATTTTAGGATTATTTGTTCCATTTCTTTGAAAAAAATGGATGGCATTTTGATAGGAATTGCATTAAATGTGTAGATAGTTTTAAGTAGTATAGACATTTTCATAATATTTGTTCTTCCAATCCATGAGCATGGAATGTTTTTCCATTTCTTTGTGTCTTCCTGAATTTCTTTCATGAGTACTTTATAGTTTTCTGAGTACAGATTCTTTACGTCCTTGGTTGGGTTTATTCCTAGGTATCTTATGGTTTTGGGTGCAATTGTAAAGGGGATTGACTCCTTAATTTCTCTTTCTTCTGTCTTGCTGTTGGTATATAGAAATGCAATGGATTTCTGTGCATTGATTTTTTTAAAAATTTTATTTATTTATTTGTCAGACAGAGATCACAAGTAAGCAGAGAGACAGGCAGAGAGAGAGGAAGGGAAGCAGGCTCCCGGCCAAGCAGAAAGCCCGATGCGGGGCTCGATCCCAGGACCCTGGGATCATGACCTGAGCCGAAGGCAGAGGCTTTAACCCACTGAGCCACCCAGGCACCCCTGTGCATTGATTTTATATCCTGACACTTTACTGAATTCCTGTACAAGTTCTAGCAGATTTGGAGTGGAATCTTTTGGGTTTTCTACATAAAGTATCATATCATCTGCAAAGAGTGAGAGTTTGACTTCTTCTTTGCTGATTTGGATGCCTTTTATTTCTTTTTGTTGTCTGATTGCTGAGTCTAGGACTTCTAGTACTATGTTGAATAGCAGCGGTGATAGTGGACATGCCTGCTGTGTTCCTGAACTTAGGGGGAAAGCTCTCAGTTTTTCCCTACTGTGAATGATATTCACTGTGGGTTTTTCATACGTGGCTTTGATGAAATTGAGGTATGTACCCTCTATCCCCACACTTTGAAGAGTTTTGATCAAGAAAGGATGCTGTACTTTGTCAAATGCTTTTTCAGCGTCTATTGAGAGTATCATATGGTTCTTGTTCTTTCTTTTATTAATGTATTGTATCACATTGAATGATTTGCAGGCATTGGACCAAACTTGCAGCCCAGGCATAAATCCCACTTGGGCATGGTGAATAATCCTTTTATTGGATCCTATTGGCTAGTATTTTGGTGAGAATTTTCACATCTGTGTTCATCAAGGATATTGGTCTGTAATTCTCCTTTTTGGTAGGGTTTTTGACTGGTTTTAGGATCAAGGTAATGCTGGCCTCATAAAATAAGTTTGGAAGTTTCCCTTCCATTTCTTTTTTTGGAAAAGTTTCAGGAGAATAGGTTTTAATTCTTCTTTAAATGTTTGGTAGAATTCCCCTGGGAAGCTGTCTGGCCCTGGGCTTTTGTTTCTTAGGAGATTTTTGATGACTGTTTCAATCTCTGTACTGGTTATGGGTCTGTTCAGGTTTTCTATTTCTTCCTGGTTTGTTGTGGTAGTTTATACGTCTCTAGGAATGCATCCATTTCTTCCATATTGTCAAATTTGCTGGTGTATAGTTGCTCATAATATGTTCTTATAACTGTTTGTATTTCTTTGGTGTTGGTTGTGATCTCCCCTCTTCATTCATGATTTTACTGATTTGGCTCCTTTCTCTTTTCTTTTTGATAAGTCTGGCCAGGGGTTTATCAATCTTATTAATTTTTTCAAAGAACCAACTCCTAGTTTTGTTGATCTGTTCTACTATTCTTTTGGTTTCTATTTCATTGATTTTTGCTCTGATCTTTATAATTTCTCTTCTCCTGTTAGGTTTAGGCTTTCTTTGCTGTTCTTTCTCCAGCTCCTTTAGGTATAGGGTAAGGTTGTGTTCTTGAGACCTTTCTTGTTTCTTGAGAAGGCATGTATCATTATATTCTTTCCTCTCAGGACTGCCTTTGCTGTGTCCCACAGATTTTGAACAGTTGTGTTTTCATTTTCATTTGTTTCCATTAATTTTAAAAATTCTTCTTTATTTTCCTGGTTGACCCATTCATTCTTTAGTAGGATGCTCTTTAGCCTCCATGTATTTGAGTTCTTTCCAACTTTCCTCTTGAGATTGAGTTCTAGCTTAAGAGCATTGTGGTCTAAAAATATGCAGGGAATGATCCCAATCTTCTGATACCAGTTGAGACCTGATTTATGACCCAGGATGTGATCTATTCTGGAGAATGTTCCATGTGTACTAGAGAAGAATGTGTATTCTGTAGCTTTGGGATGGAATGTTCTGAATATATCTGTGATGTCCATCTGGTCCAGTGTGTCATTTAAGGCCTTTATTTCCTTGTTGGTCTTTTGCTTGGATGATCTGTCCATTTCAGTGAGGGAGTGTTAAAGTCCCCTACTATTATCATATTCTTGTCGATGTGTTTCTTTGATTTTGTTATTAATTGGTTTATAAAGTTGGCTGCTCCCATGTTAGGGGCATAGATATTTAAAAAATAAAAAATAAGGATAAACATGATGTAGGGATGAATATGACTGTAAAGATAATTTTTTAAAAATTCTAAAACAGGAATTGGTAAGATAAGTTGTTTGAAAAAAGGAAAAAAAAAAAAGGAGGGAATGTGCTCAGGCTGGAGACTACAACAAAACCATGTTCTAGATTAGGGTATATTTTGATCTATTAGAAGAAATTGTATCCCAAAATTTTTAGAAAAAAAAATATGCATACAAAAAATAAGGTTAAATACAATGAAGGGATAAAATATGACCATAACAATGAAGGTTTAAAAGATTTTTTTTTTAGAAAGGTATTGGTAAGATAAACTAGTTAAAAAACATTAAAAGAGGAAAGAGGGAAAGCTAAAGAAATAGAATAAGAAAAAATAAAATTAAAAAGATTTAACTTTGGGGTGCCTGGGTGGCTCAGTGGGTTAAGCCGCTGCCTTTCGCTCAGGTCATGATCTCAGGGTCCTGGGATCGAGTCCCGCATCAGGCTCTCTGCTCAGCAGGGAGCCTGCTTCCCTCTCTCCCCCTCTCTCTCTCTGCCTCCTCTCCGTCTACTTGTGATCTCTCTCTGTCAAATAAATAAATAAAATCTTTAAAAAAAAAAAAAGGTCTAACTTTGCAAGACTAAAGGATCATGGGGAAACAGCCATGAATTCTATGCGTTGCTTTCCCCTAGCTCTGGAGTTTTGCTCTTCTCCTTGATTGGTGAGCTTGGTCTTGGCTGGATGTTCTTGCTGATCTTCTGTGGGAGGGGCCTGTTGCAGTGATTCTCAAATGTCTTTGCCTGAAGCAGAGTTGCACCACCCTTGCCAGGGACTGGGCTAAGTAATCTGCTTGGGTTTGCTCTCAGAGCTTTTGTTCCTTGAACAGTTTCCATAGCGCTTTGGAGGACGGGAATGAAAATGGCGGCCTCCCAGTTTCTGGCCTGGAGGAGACAAGAGCTTGGGGTTCCACTCCTCAGTGCACCATCAGAGATAAGCCTCCTGTTTCCCTGGTCTCTGGCTGCACTCCGAGCTCACCTGGCCTGTGACCAAGCGTTTCTATCTCTGGCACATGGCCCTGTTTGGACTCTCCAAACCCAGCCGATTCCTGCTGCACTGCTCCTCCTGGAGGAGGAAGGTGAGTCTCCCCCAGTCTGCCACTTGTGGGGTCCCTGCTCGAAGAGCAGAGGTCCAACTGTGCTGTGGATCACAGTTTAAGGTAACCACAAGCTGAAAGCTCACTCCTCAGCTCCGTCTCTGTAGTCAGCTTCCCCCTCTGATATCTGCGAGCTCTCCTACACTCAGAAACCCCCGATCCTTTTGTGACCCCGTGGGGCCTGAGACCACACTGTCCCCATGAGGGCTCCACCCCAACTTAGCCTCTGGGATGATGTCCCTCAGTGGAGCAGACTTCTAAAAGTTCTGATTTTGTGCTCCACTGCTCTGCAGCTTGCTAGGAGCCGGCCCTCCCCCTGCAGTCTATCTTCCCATTGTTTCGGATTCACTTCTCTGCACATCCTACCTTTCCAGAAAGTGGTCGATTTTTTGTTCCTAGAATTGCTGTTCTTCCTCTCTTCTATATCCTATTGAGTTTGTCGGTGTTTAGAATGGTTTGATACCTATCTAGCTGAACTCCTGGGATCTTATGTCATTTCAGTCTCCCACTCCTCCGCCATCTTGCCTCTCTACATATAAAATTTTTTTTAAAGATTTTATTTATTTATTTGACAGACAGAGATCACAAGTAGGCAGAGAGGCAGACAGAGAGAGAAGAGGAAGCAGGCTTTCTGCCAAGCAGAGAGGCCAATGCAGGGCTTGATCCCAGGACCCTGGGATCATGACCTGAGCTGAAGGCAGAGGCTTTAACCCACTAAGCCACTCAGGCGCCCCACTACATATAAAATTTTTAATCAGAATTGCAATAACTCTATTGAGCAACTTGAGAAATTTACATATTTATAATATACAGTCTTTCAATACATGAACATTCACTATTTCTCCATTTATTTATATACTCTCAATGTATTTTAATTAAGTTTGTATAGTTTTCTCTATTAAAGTCTCATATATTTTTGCTAGGTACTTTAAAATCCAATTGTAAATGATATTTATATTTTTCTGTTTCTTTGAGTGTATCAAAACACAATTGATTTCTATGAACTGATTTTGTACCTGAAGTTTGCTAACATCTCTATTAGTTAAAAAAATTTATAAAATTGTTTGAATTTCTATGACACAATTATGTCATGTATTATAAATAATGACAATTTTTTCTTTGCACAATACTTAAAAATAATCTTTATAATAATAGTAGCATTTATTGAGGACTTTCTGGATGCCAGTGTCTTTTCCCAGTACTTGTAATTTTGATTTCTTTTCCTGGCTTTTCTGCACTAGCTAGAACCTTCAGTATAATGTCAAATAGCTGTTATAATTGCTGGCAATCTTGTCCTCTTGTTCCCATCTCAAAAGGAATGAATTCAATAGTTCACATGTAAAAAAAAATTGCTAAAATTTTCTTTGCAAGTAAACTTGTCAAATCAATAGAGTATCCTTCTGTTCTTATGTTGCAAACAATATATTTTTAATAAATAAAATGATGTTGAATTTTCTCAAATGCTTTTGTATGCATCTATTGAAATAATCACATGATTTTTTTCCAGTTTATTAGTGTGATGTTATTTTAATTGATTTTCTTTTTTTCAAACATTTCATTTATTTGTGAGAGGGAGTGAGAGGACACAAGGTCGGGGAGTGGCAGGCAGAGGGAGAGGGAGAAGCAGGCTCTCCACTGAGTAGGGATCCTGACTTGGGACTTGATTCCAAGACTCTGGGATCATGACCTGAGCCAAAAGGCAGACACTTAACTGACTGAGCCACCCAGGTGCCCCTATTTTAATTGATTTTCTAATGACAAATCAATTTCATATTCTTGGATTAAATCTAACCTGCTGGATTTAGCTTGTTAATATTTTATTTAAAGAGCTTGCATATATGTCCATGGTAATATTAACCAGAAAGTTTTTGTTGGATTGTTCTTCTTGGGTTTCCGAACCATGGTTATATAAACCTTATACATTCTGAAAAACTTTGGGTGTGATGGTATTACTGGTTTCACCAGAAGTTCAGTAAAACTTGCCAATAAAGCTAATAGATCTGGGATTTGAGAATGAGAGATTTTTGACTTCTGATTTAATTTCTTAAAAGTTACGGGACCTGTTCTAGCTCTTCTTAAGTTAGTTTGGTAAGTTATATTTTTCAAGGACTTGTCCATTTTTTTTAAAGATATTTATTTGAGAGAGAAAGAGAGGGAGAGTGTGGAAGCAGAGGGGAGGTTCAGAGGGAGAAGAAGAAGGAGACTCCTTGCAGAGCAGGGAACTTTATGCAGGGCTTGATCCCAGAGCCCTGACATCATGAATTGAGCCCAAGGCAGATGCTTAACCAACTAAATGAGCAACCCAGTCGCCCCAAGGAGTTGTTCGTTTCATACAAAGTTTCACATTTACTGGCATGATATGGTTAAAAATATATTCCTATTATTTTGCAAGGTCCACAATATCATAATTATGTCCCCCTTTTCACTAATTATGTCCATCATAATTATGTCCAACATCATAATTATGTCCCCCTTTTCTTATCATTTTGATAAGATGATTAAGATGCCTTCTCATTTTTCATCTTAATCATCTTATCAAAATTTATCAATGTTTTTAATCTTTTTCTAAGAACCAATATTTTTCTTGGCTCATCTTCTCCAGTACATATTTTTCCTATCTCATTAATTTCCATTGTTATCTTTCTATTTTCCTTTTTTCTACCTTCTTAATTTTAGATGGACATCTGGGTTCAAACTACTTAGGTTCTGTAGTGCCTGAAACAAAGCAGTTGTGAATTTTCTTCTCAGATTCTTTTTAGGTTTGGGCCTGATTCTTCCCTTTTGTTTAGAAGGGCATAGAGCTTGTGCCCTTCTACACCTAGTTGTGATAAGAATTTGCATCTGGAGTCTCCTTCTGTATTTTCTGGCCACTGGCTAATCCTCTGATGCTACGTGTAGCGGTCTATCCCTCCATCTTCTTTGTACACAGCTTTCTCACTTACAGCTTGTCCTTTGCATTTCAACAATGCAGCTTTCTCACTTACAGCTTGTCCTTTGCATTTCAAACAATGCGGGGTATACTTTGGCCAGAGTTTCGCTAATCTGACCACGGTAGCAATGACTCCAGTGCCTGGTGGACTAGAAAAGAAGGCTTTGTGTGGGCATATTAGGTGCAATCTATGAAAGGAAGGATTGAGCAGCTCTCTTTTCATTTCTGGGTGACACTCATCCGTAAAGATCATGTGAATCATCTACTCCAAACATTTTCCCTCCATTTTCTTACAGAACCACAGAATGATTATGGAGTCTTGCTCACCTTCATACTACACTTGCTACCATGTGAATAAAAACTTATCTTAGGAATTTAAAACATTTTGAAATATTGCTCTTGAGAATATATGTGTGGGGCTTGTGTCCCTGCTTATGGCTGGGGTCTGGGTTACATGGCATTGTCACTTTTCTTTCAGCATAAGTTCTCAGCCAGAAGCCAGGGAGAAGTCATTGTCCTAGAAATCTGCAACCAATTGGCAAACTTTCTCAACCTGAGACTGTGGAAAAGGGCTTAGGAAAAGAAGGCGCAATCACCTGTCAGTGTGATTAGACTTGTGATGGGCATAGCTCTGTCCACAGAATCCCATTGTTCCTCAACCTGTCAGATGTTTTTCTGGAGTACTGGATCTTCTGGGAACAGTTTTTGAAGCAGGGCCTTCTTGTTCCAGAATCTGAGAGATATTGGCACAAAGACTTTCTCACATGTGTTATCCCCAATCCCTCCAATGTTCTGTGATTCTGGAAACAAGACAGGGTAATTTAGTAGGAGACACTTCAAAATAAGAAAAGGAAAATTGCCCTGCAAAAACTCTCAGAAGATTCAGATCAGTTCCGTGAGGTTAGAGATTTAGTCATTTGTGTTAAAATTAGAGACTTCAATCAAGAAGTTTGACATATTCCTTCACTGGCCTCCGCTTCATAAGCACATGAATAGTGTGATTTTCTCCATTCATCTCATGCGGTGCTCTGGGAAAGGACCCACGGGTCCCAGGAACACCCAGCAGCATTAGCAGATGCCACCTATACCAGCCATATGGCACTTGTTTTTCAAAACCATTGCCTCAAATTGAAACTCAACAAATATTTCTTAGGGATCTACATTGTGCTTGGTTTTGGCGTGGCGGAAGTGAGCAGGACATAGTTCCTGCCCTTAGGAAAACCACAGTGTTTCCGGGGGGAGAGATGGAAACGTCAACAGATAATTACCACTGAATTTGGAAAGTACTAGAAAGAGGTTAAGTACAATGTACTTAGAAAAGAGTGAGTGAGTGGGGGTCTCTTCTATGTGCTTCTGTAGGTCCACTTTCAGCCCTTCTTTGCCCACATCTTTGCCCCAAGAGGCTGACCTGCATGAGCTCTATCAATAGACTCCCTTGTCTTCTAGCTTCTGGTTGCATTGGTCCATTACAGGCAGCAGTGGATGACAAGGATTGGGGAAGTGAGGTTATTTATTCCCCTGGCTTCCTCCCTACCGTGTGGTTTTGGGCCAGTTGCACCCCCACCCTTGCAACAGAGTCACAGCTCTACCCAAGGCTACCTTCTCCTCAGGACTCTCTTTCACCAGTTCCAACAACCACTCCTCCCTTAGCCTCTCATGCCTTTGGTGGTAATGGTCCTGTTCCTAACACCCAGGTATTGCCCTAGCCCTTGTATTTCCCCTATAAATTTCTCATCCCTGAGTGAATAGTCCTTTCTTAAGTCTTCTTACTGGGTCCCTGGCTGATATTATATCTAATCTTGTTGAGATGGGGCAGTATGGTGACCCAGCCAGGAGACCTCACAAAGGAGGTGATGTTGAGGCTAGGGTTTAAAAGCTTAACAGAATTTTGTCTAACATTAAGTTAGCTTTGATTTCTCACAATCAGAAGGCAATAGTTAAGTTAATACATCCCAGGCACCATCTCTCCATATTGTAAGTTTTACTCCTCATCAAAGATTCTCCGCTTTGTAAAAAGCACTCTTACAAACGAACAAACAAATAAACAAACAATATTCCCCAAGAATAATGGTAGTTGTTCTTTTGGTGTTTGTTGTTTGAAGCAGTTTTATAATGAATACCTTTAAAATGAATTGACATTTGATTAATCCCAGTAGCACCTATGTAAATTTAAAAATAGTACACATATGTTTGAAATACTTTTTATTCAGTCTGCAGATGATGCTTGGCTCAAATATGGATTTGATAACCACTTAAAAAAATTCTGTGCTTTCTCTCTGAGGGGTCCATGGCCAAGCTTGGGAGCCATAGATCCAGGCACAGTCTCTGTATCCCTCTTCTTTGCTACCCAACACTTTCCTGTGCACAGGCATCCAAATCATCAAATGTTAGAGCTGGAAGGAGAATGTACAACTTACTGAATTCAATCACTCTATTTTACAGACAAGGAAATGAGGGTGAACTTCATCTCGAGATTTTACATAGCTGGTTGGTGGCTGAGTCAACAGTAAAACTTGGGTCCCTCGCCTCCTAGTCTAGAGCTTTTTCTGTTTCTAAAAATTAAAAATTGTCATTCTCCTGTGGTAACATTTTGTGCCAAAATTTTGATCTCTCAGTGTCCTCCAGATTGAACAGATGGGAAACATTTCCTTTGTCTCCTCACCCTCCCACTCCCTGCTCATTCTAAGGCAGCAAGTCCTGAAATGGCATGGCATCTGCTCCTAGCCAGGACCAAGTCCTACAGCATGGGAACAGTGGGCATGACTAGGCTTAGCCCACTTCAGATTAAGGGCAAGAGGCTGCCAACCCCAAAGATCACAGGAATTTAAGTGAGCCATGGGCATAGCAGACAGATATGGGGCCTAAAAATGGAGGGAGTTGTGGGTATGAGGCCAACTGGTTAGCCTGGAAAGCTGTAGAAAAGACCACAGATAGACTTGAATTAAGAGCCATCCTATATCTGCGCAGCATTTCACAACTCAAGTGTACGTGTTCATCCCCATGATTCTATTTGTGACCCGTGGAGTACAAATATTGGGTTCCTGAATCTTAAGAGAAGTAACCTAGCCAATGGCATCTGGCCAGAAATCAGGTTTGTTACCTCTTTATCATTCATAGGCTGCTACTGCATCAGAGTCCATGGGACACCTTTGGGGTTTGAAGATGGAAATTTGCTCACCAGAGATAAGAATATTTGCTTTTAAATTTTCATTCCTAAGACCAAAAACTGAGATTTGACCAGTCAGTTGTTAGCATCCTAGACCAGGAGGGCTCTAGACAGATAGTGAGCAAATTTAGAGAACAGACGAGACTTCCTAGTGAAAAGATCCGATTTTTCTCTGCGAACAGAGGCATCTACATTTGAAAAACGTTATAGCCCATTGAAAAATAAATAGCCCTAGATTCTAAGAAATGCTCCTATCTTAGAATGTTCTAAGTGTGAAAGGAACACGGTCCTATGGAAGTGGTAGTGAATGTTGTTTTATCCGCCAAGAGTTATTTTAGACATACAGTTTAAATGAGATCTGCTGCCTTCTTACAGTTCTCAGTCCTCTTGTCACAGCTCAACAGCCAGAGCTAGACATCTGATCCAAGCTGAGCCAATAATATTACCTATCCCACGCCTATTCCACTGATTTTTCTGGGAATGGGCACTTGACCCAAGCTGGGTCAGTCAGAACCCTTTCCTGGGATTGTTTTTTTGGGTCATGCCTTGTGACAAAGCTGGGTGATGTGAGCTTGGATGCTGCTAACAGTCATGTTCCCAGTGACTTGGAGAAGACTAAGAGAAGAAAGCTGATGTGCAGAAAGAGGCTGAGATGTCCTAGTAGCAGTCTATTCCTGGTTTTAGTTCACTTTCAGGCTAGGAATTTCAACAATTCCATTCTATAAATTTTTTAAAAAATCCATTTGTCACTTGCAATCAAATTCTGTTGTGGTATAAAAGCATTAATTTCTTAAAAATAAGCCTCACATATTCATCTTAAACTCCCCAGTGTCTAGTGCGACCCCATGATTTTCTCTGAGTAGTCTCAGAAGAATATATTTTATTATGTTTTTCCTGAGGGATAGGTTTTAAAATATAGATTTAGTCTCTATTATTCTAGGCTCCAAATATATGTTGAATGTCTATATTCAGATCTATAAAGGCAAAACCACATAGTGAAATCTCCTAGAGAATTTAGTATAATTCCAGGAAACATTTTGTGTTTAAGAAAGATTTCCATAATTCTAGATCTGGAATTGCTATTGAGCAGACAGGGTAAACCCTGAATAGGATCCAACTGAAGAGAACAGTTGAGAGCTAGTCCCAGAAAACTAGGATCCTGAAGTTCTTCCAGACTCTGGAGGCAAGGAGATCATGACATTTATTTTTATTTTTATTTTTTATTGTGTTATGTTAGTCATCATGTGCTACCTCATTAGCTTTTGATGTAGTGTTCCATGATTCACTGTTTGCATATAACACCCAGAGCTCCATGCAATCCGTGCCCTCCTTAATATCCATCACTAAGCTCACCCATCCCCTTATCTTCCAAAACTCTCTGTTTGTTTCCCAGTCCATAGTCTCTCATGGTTTATCTCCCACTCTGATTTCTTCCCCTTCATTTTTCCCTTCTCCTAATGTCCTCCATGATATCCTTATGTTCCACAAATAAGTGAAACCTTATCATAATTGACTTTCTCTGTTTGACCTATTTCACTTAGCATAATCACCTCCAGTCCCATCCAAGTTGATGCAAAAGTTGGGTATTCATCTTTTCTGATGGCTGAGTAATATTCTATTGTGTATATGAACCACATCTTCTTTATCCATTTGTCTGTTGAATAGCATCTCAGCTCCTTCCACAGTTTGGCTATCGTGGACATTGCTGCTATAAACATTAGGGTGCATATACCTATTCTTTTTACTACATCTGTATAAATTGGTGTAAATACTGAGTAGTGCAATCTCTGGGTCATAGGGTAGTTCTGTTTTTACCATCTTGAGGAACCTCCATACTGTTTTCCAGAGTGACTGCACCAGCCTGCATTCCCACCAACAGTGTAAGAGGGTTCCCCTTTCTCCACAACATTGCCAACACTTAATGTTGCTGGCCTTGTTAATTTTGACCATTCTAACTGGTGTAAGGTTAAGTATCTCACTGTGGTTTTGATTTGTATTTCCCTTATGGCTAGTGATGTTGAACATTTTTTCATGTGTCTGTTAACCACATTCATTATCTTCTGCCCAATTTCTTGACTGGATTATTTGTGTTTTGGGTGTTGAGTTCCCTTTTTACCCCTGGACAGGGATGAAATTCCTTGAGGTTTCAGTTAGGTCATCTGAATGTGGAAGTTGTCTGGGGAGGGCAGACAGTTATTTTGTAGTGGGGGAGGTGGAGCTGTCCAAGGCAGCAGGACCCCAAGTTAGCAGCTGAGCCCTAGAGTAGGCCAGGGATCCTCAGAAGGCAGACTGGTCAGAGAAAGGCAAGAGATATGAGACTTTATAACATTTTGAAACTTTCAAGGACCTAAAGAAAAAATGTGTCCTACTCTTAGCCTTATTCTCTAGAGTGCACCTTTCTTTAGGACACAGTCTGTGGAAATCTTCTGCTTGTTTTCAGGTTGCCCTTTGTATGAGTCTGCTGATTTTCAGTGGACTCACAATCCCACAGCTTAATCTTATTCAGTGATTTCCAAACATGTAAAAAAGAAGACAGACTTGTATGCAGCGTATTTTCTGCAATAAACCCCTAGAGAGCATATCCAAAAGGAGAGGTCCAATGAGTTTCAAGTGGATACACAGTTATAATGCAAAATATTTATTATCCTGAGTTATGAAAATAAAACATAGTTTATTTATAAAGAGAAAACAAACTACATGATTCATAGAGGAAACAAAGGACCATAATGGACTACCACCATGATAGTCCTGTGTTGGCTATCATTATGTCTGACAGCCCTAAAGAAAAACTTCAGTCTTATGGGTAGGTTTCTCTAAATGTAGACTGCAGTTCTAGAAATTAACTTCATTCAAATGCTAAAGAGGTCTCTGGTATTATTATGGTGGTGTTATTGAATGGTAGAAAAAGAAACATTATAATAGAAAAATATTTATTGGCTTGAAATAAAATATTTAGACACTAGGTATAGAGAGCCCTTTTCTGGGACAAGATCTTGGTAGTATTATATTAAATTAGGTATTAATAAATTAGATATCTAACATAGGTAATTAATAAGTTTATTTAATACAAACAAATTTGTATTTAATACAAATTAAGTATCTGTAGATACCCTACAGCAGTGGTCCTTAACTCTTGGGGTCATGTGTCCCTTCAAAGACATTTAAACACATTCACACAATTTTACATACAATTCCAGGACTTCATGGGTCTATAGAACTCCTTCTGCCATCCTCTAGGTCAAGAACATTTGCTCTACAGGATCCTACAGTTTAAAACACTTATGAATTGTATTGTTAAAGACTTACTTTGGGATTCTGGTATTAATAGACTAGTGTATTGCCAACCAAATTTCCCATTGAAAAAAACTAGGGAACCTGAATAAAAAAGAATTTGAAGGCTTTTGAGAAATATGTGAAGACGGTCGGAACTAGAGAAAATTCAGGTTAGAAGGGAAACTCCCTGAGATAAACCTGATATATATTTTTTAAATTTTATTTTTTCAGTGTTCCAAGATTCATTGTTTATGCATCACACCCAGTGCTCCATGCAATACTTGCCCTCCTTAATACTCACCACCAGGCTCACCCATCCCCCCACCTTCCTCCCTTCCAGAACCCTCAGTTTGTTTCTCAGAGTCCATAGTTTCTCATGCTTCGTCTCCTCCTCCGATTTCCCCTGATTCCTTTCCTTCTCCTAATGTCCTCCATGTTATTCCTTATGCTCCACAAGTAAGTGAAACCATATGATAATTGACTTTCTCTGTTTGACTTATTTCACTCTGCTTTTCCCTTCAAGGCACTTCTTGATTCTCAAGCAGCAAGGACACATAGCCTGAGAAACCAAGCATCGAGTGACTTGTAAGAGGCAGGAAATTTGAGCAGAGCTTACATCAGTTTCTCATGGTGGGGGCAGGGGAGATAAAAATGGGGGTTTAGGGCTACAAAGATTGCAATAACTCAAGAGGTTGAAATCCTACAGGGAAGTGATACCATCTGAACCCCTTCTCCCCTTTGGGCATTCACTGATTAGAGAGTGGTAAAGTTGCTCACTAGAGCTTTCTCATAGTGCTGGGGAGATACAAATCAGATTTCAGGGTCTTCCAAGGAGAAGAGACCCTAATAAACCATCCATGATGCTAGCTGGGATCTTCAAGTATTATTATATCCTCGGAGTAAGAACAAACCAGAAATAGATCAGGTCTTGCAAAACTGCAATGCAGACCTGAGTTAAAGTCATCCGTCTGTCTGCTAGAAGTTAAAGCCTTCTCTGGAGCCTCTATAACTTTTAGACAATATTCGGAATTAAATTGAAAAGTACAGGACATACCCGGCGCTAACTGAAGGGGCTTGCTGCTTAGTCACTTTATGCTCAAGACTGTGAAGCAAGAGGCTGGGAGTTCTTAACTTGCCTCTGCTGATCCCCTAGTTACCTCTTGGGTCCCTAACAAGCTGGCCTCTGTAGTGACTGGCCTTGTAACTGAAGCATAATGTAACCAATTCCATAATTATGAACTGCTTGAAATTTAGTTCCACCAAAATGGCATCATGAAACTGGGGCATTATGAAGGATTCCTGACAAAAAGAAATAGTTTTGATGGACACCTCCTCCCTGGTCTTCAGCTCATGCCTGAATCACATTCAAGCTTGCATCCTGTCACTGCAGCATTGTTAGGGATTTTAGAACTTGGAACAAGTGCCCCCAAAAATCTGTGGAATCCTGGTCCTAAGCTCTTTCCCCTAAACTCTGGGGCCAGGGATCCTGTACTGCTTCTTGTTCTTTTTTTGCCTTCTATCTTGTCAAATATACAAGTAACATTAGGATGACATGCGTTAGGGACACAGATACATGCCGATTCTTCTGTGACAAAGCCAAGTGGGTGCCTCGAGTCATCTTTACTAGGGTCTTCTTCACAGAGGTTTTATTTCAATTTGGACATTTGAGAGATACAGAAACCTTCCTTTTGCTAACTTGCAAACAGCATACCCCTTGGCGAAATAAGAATGTCCACAGGTCCTTGACAGGGAGGCTTCACAGCCTGGAGGTTTGAGCTATTCCACTGCAGTTGGCAGGGGACCCAGAGGATGAACTCTCTATCCAAATGCCAGGACTCTCACACTCTAGGAAGCTTCAGGCAAAGTGTATATAAAATGGCATTTCTTTTTTTTTTTATTTTTTAATTTATTTTTATTAACATATAATGTGTTATTTGCCCCCCCAGTGGTACAGGTCTGTGAATCATCAGGCTTACACATTTCACAACACTCACCATAGCACATACCCTCCCCAATATCCATAACCCAACCACCCTCTCCATACCCCCATCACCCCCCAGTAACCCTCAGTTTGTTTCATGAGATTAGGAGTCTCTTATGGTTTGTCTCCTTTCCGATCCCATCTTGTTTCATTTTTCCCTTCCCAACCCCTAACAACCCCCCGCCCTGCCTCCCAAATTCATGATATCAGAGAGATCATATGATAATTGTCTTTCTCTGATTGGCTTATTTTTTTAAATGGCATTTCTTTTGCAGACCCCAAAGGCAAGAGGAAAACCACCAATATTAATGGGCTTCTGGTTGGGTAAATTCCTGGTACTCGGAGGACTTAGCCCATCATTTGACATCACACACTTTTCCATACCTAGGACATCACTCCAATTATCCAGGTAGAATACTCTGCCTGAACTTTGTGTACGTCATCTAGTGGAAAGACAGTATTTTATGGGTATATGTGTAGGTATTTAAAAGAAGAATTACAGCATTTGAAGAACCCGAATGAAGCGCCGATCCTTATCCTGTTACACACACACACACACACACACACACACACACACACACACAGAGTTTGAACTCTCTGGGAATTCTTCTTCTCTCTTTGTTCTTTAGAAGAATAACTAGCTGTTATGATAAAACAGTATAGACTCTGCAGCCAGACAAGCCAGCCCTGTGATTCAATTATTCCCTGAACTTGGCAAGTGACTTAACCTCTCCATGTCCTCCATTTCCTCATTGGTAAAATAGGGATAATTAGACCTACCTCACAGGATCGTTCCAAAATTTAAATGTACAGAAGTAGATGGAACAGCTCCTGGTGCACAGTGGGAGTTGAGTCACTGTAGCTGTTACAACTGTTGTTAGGGGGGCTGGCATACTCTTTGTTTCCTCACACTTTTGTCTTGGCCCACAGAATAGGCATTTTGCTGACAGAAATCCTGAGGAGGAGGCCCCTGCCTCTCTCTACCTCCTCGATTTCCTTTTCTGGCAAGAATGACTTACCTGATTGAGGAGATTCTCTGAGGAAAAATTTCTGCTGATCTTGACCCCATCTCTGAAGCCTACCTATCCTAAACCGTGTACATTCTCTTTTTCTGCTTCAACTTTCTTTTTGGTAAACACACCTGGGTTAAGGTCTAGCCCCGAAGCACTGTTTCTCAGCCCTACCTGCACAATGGAATTACCTGGGAGCTTTCAAGTATGTACTAGTGCCTGGTATGTACAAAGTGATCGATGTTGCTCAGGCATCAGGGATTTTAAAAGCTCCCAGTAATTCTAACCTGCAAATTGGCTGGATATCTCTGTTCTAGAGGCAGCCTAGAGATTTTTCCTCTCTCCGATTCTTTCCTGCAATCTGTGGGTATTGGATGCTCTTTGACGCCACACTGTAGGTTGGGGAACTACCTATTCTGCAGACCCAGCTGTCTCACATCAGACTCCCACAACCACACGTGGAAGTGTGTAGTAAGAGGTGCCTTCTTTGACCAGAAAATTCAGCTTCAGTCTTAAATCCAGCTTGGCCAGTATTAAAGCTGACACTATTTTTGCCTTGCCTCTGTTCTGAATACCAGCATGGGGGAGGATGTGATTAAATCAGCACCCCCATTTTCCACACCACTTTTCTTTTTAAAAACTTTTAAAAATATTTTATTTATTTGTCAGAGATGAGAGAGAGAGAGAGAGAGAGAGAGAGAGAAAGAACACAAACAAAGGGGTGGCAGGCAGAGGGACAAGCAGGCTCCCTGCTGAGCAAGGAGCCCCAAGCAGGGCTCAATCCCAGAACTCTGGGATCATGACCTGAGCCAAAGGCAGCCACTTAACCAACTGAGCCACCCAGGCACCCCACCACATCATGTTTAATAGTGGTGATATTAACCTATGTGTCTGACTCATGAATGTCTATTTCAGTCCATGGATTTGCTTTCTGCTCCATCTTCTCAACAGTTTCTACTGTAGCCTCTGGCATCCTCCCCCGGTTCTTCATAATTCAAGATACCACTTTAAGGAAGAATTCCCTGGCTTATGGATAAACTAGTAATGGATATCCAGATAACAGAGATTTTTACTTGCCTTTGTCTGCAAGCCACTTGACAGCAGAGTAAATTCAGAATCTCTGATGACATGATGAAAATACCTTTAACAAACCAAGCATGTTATGATGTCATTGTGGGATTAGCTTTGATGTCCAAGTGAAATAAAGGACTGGGCCTTTTATCCAGTCCTGGAAACTTGAATCCCTGTATAGTCAAGAATCCTGTTAGTGTGAGCTTGACATCTTGTCCCTATTTATTAGAGAGAGAGATAGCAGGGGACTAGTCCTAGGATTTCCGAAGGACTCATCCCACAGACATTTAAATGCCATTATGTTCATACCATCCTTGACTCCTGAGTCTGACCCATGTATTGATACCTGGATGGCCTCCCTGAATGATTTCTTTTTTCCAGCAAGGGTTACTGGCCCTTTGCCTACAGAGTATGCTCTGAAGTCATAGCTTGGCCTCTTCATCCACATCATGGTCCCCTGTGTGTTCACAAGATGAGCAGTGAGCCAGAATAGCACCCTGCTCCTAAGGGGGAAGTCGTTGAGGGGAAGATGTTCTGGGGAAGGGTGCTGGCAGAGTTTTGAGGGAGGGCAGTCATGATGGATGGTCTTTCAGCTCTGAAAGTGGGAAATGCTGCTTGGAAGTCTGTGGAATTATCCCTTAGGCCAGAGAATTATATCTTTGGGGGTCCCATTCCCATCCCATTGGGGAGATAGTGTACCCAGGCATTCCACAAATGAACCCACTGCTTCCTCTGAGGCTATCTTATTGTGATGGGTTGAACTGTGTCCCTCAAAAAGATATGTTGAAGTCCTAACCCCCAGTACCTCAGAATATGACCTTATTTGCAAATAAGAACTTTATAGATGTAATCAAGTTAAAATGACGTCATTAAGGTGGGCCTTAATCCAGTTTGACTGGTGTCCTTTAAAAAGGGGGAAATTTGGATACAGAAATAGACAGAAGGAGAATGACATGTGATGATGAAGGCATAGGTTATGGTAATGCAATTACAAGCCAAGAAATACCAAAGATTGACAGCAAACCACCAGAAGCTAGGAGAGGGGCATGGAACAGATTTTCCCCTCGTGGATTTCAGAAGGAAACAACCTTAATCTGGGACTTTTAGTCTCCAGAACTGTGAGGAAATAATTTTTTGTTCTTTAAGCCACCCTGTTGGTGGTACTTTGTTACAGCAGCCCCTCCCCCAAAGCGAATACACTATGAAACAAACTATGAGGCTGCCGACCGTCACTACCACACCCGCGTCCCTGAGCTGTCGTCCCTGTGGTCCACACAGAACTCATATCGCTGGTACCCATCCCTGCTCCTGAAGTAGTTCAGGATCTCACTGCTGTGGCCATCTGCAAGAAGGTCCCAGCCAAGGCCACGCTGAGCTGCCTCAGAAGCACAGCCTTAGTTGGCAAATGGGCCATGTCACAACTGCTCCAGAAATTGCTGCTGGTGCCTTAGCAATGGCCAACCTACCCTCCCACACCTCATGGCTGCCAGTGGTCCCCACCCCCAGCTGTTCTTCCTTGGCGCTGTTGCCAAAGGCTGTCCCTGGCTTATCAACTGCTCCTCACTGTCCTAGGCTCTCTCAGGACCTTCACCACCACCCAAGGACTCACAGATTCAAAACTATGTGTCCCATTCTCCCACCCCCTGCTGCCACCAAAAACCCTCTTCTTTATGGGGATACCTAGCAAGCAGAGGCTGGGCCTTCCAGGGTTGCGGCTCTGTATGTGAGATCGCATATATTACTAGCAGAGTTATTATAGCCTATTAGATCCAAGGAGAACTCCTTGGGTTACCAAATACAGCTACACAGAAATATTAATATGCTCCATTCTGAGGGCACTGGCTATGTGCTAAGCACTTAATGTATATAATTTAATGTATATGCTATGATAGTATATGTGATTTAATTTAATTTAATTTGCAAAAAACCCACAGGAAAAGAATTATTCCCATTTGTTGATGAGGAAACAGAGGATCAGAGAACTTAAGTAATTTGTCCAGAGTTATAGAATGAATAGGTAGAAGAGTTAAAATTGAAGCTGAAGTTTGGCTGACTCCAATGGCTACCTTCCTCCCAGTTTAGGCCATTGATACACAGGCCTCCTGCTGGAAGCACTAAGCTATAATACAGTGACCATAATTTTTCTCTTTCTAATAATTCTGGGGCAGTTAATATACCCATATACCCTTGCTAGGCGGACAGGTGAGCACCATGATCCATATAAGGCAGAAGGACCCCATGAATGCTTGAACCCTATGATGAGCGTTAGAGATTTTGGGGATCCTGACCTCTTTTCCATTTTGCATTCTAACAATTCTATAAGTAAACACTAAAAGACAAATGAGGCTTAAAATATAATATCAGATATGTTGTCCGAGATAAAGGATTTCTAATCTACCATGTTGGAGAACACAGCTTGGACTTGGGGCAGAGTGAGATTTCCTACTACTTCCCTTCCACTTCAGCCTAGACCTGGGGACTCATTTGAGGGAAAGGATGTCCACACAAAGAACTCCAGGTGCATCTAATCTGCGAGCTGCTGAAGGGAGCCTACTTCATATCTTGTCAAATGCAAGAGAAAGAGAGAGCACCCCAGGGGGGGAAAAAAAAAAAAAAACAACGAGTGGAGTTAGAGAGACAAGCTGGAATGCTGGAGCCTGAGAACAGAGATGCACTTTGTTGCTTCCTGAATGCAGATCAGAAACACAGGTATCCCCCATGCATGGGCTCCAAGCAAGTCTGAAAGGCCAGCACTGTTCTCATCTAACTCAAGGCCCCACTCCCTGGGGAATGTGAACCAACAGAAGTCAGGAGCTCCCCATCTCATTAATCAGATAAGTGACTCTCCCATATGGAGGAATTAGACTAAGGTAGGAGAGAGGAGAGAACTGGCAGTATTTGCTCCAAAATGGCTTCCTTTGGGGAAGATCCTCTACCTGGGAACCAGAGAACAAGAGAGTAGAATTCTCATCAGTACTAACAGTGGTTCATCATATTGGGAATAATGGTTCATCAAATACTTGAGGGGAGACTCAACACGGAGGTAGTGGTGAGAATAGGGGATCTGAGTTCAACAACTTTCTCAAACCCTCAGCAGGTTGTATTCTTCTGTCCTCGGGGCTTGGAGCTCTTTAAAGTCCCACATGACCCTCTCTGTGGGTGGGGCCATCCTGTCATTATCTTCCTTTGCATTATAGTGCTTGTACAGTCTAGGTTGGTGGATTCCTAACTGGTTTTATTTGTGGATTATTTTCTTGAACCGTTATGATATACAAATGAGATGTGACCACTCGAAAAAAGAAGAAATTCCATAGTTGATATATGCCCATTTGATATGTTTTAAACTCTCAGAAAAGTCTGGGTCCATCTGAGGACACTTCAGTGTCAAAGGCAGATATTAAATAGCACATGAAGTGAGATGCCCATAAGAAGAAGGACTGGATGTGTTTCCTACACATTGGGAGCAAAGCTTGTACTTGTAGCTTTAATTCTCCATTCTGTCTTGGTGCCTGATGCTTAAAAGATTGGCATTATTGTGTTTATGCATAGGGTTTGGACTGGGAGGTGAGTATGGTCATCATTTTTTAAATGGGAGAAGGCTGAACTACAATATGATTGTGTAAAGTGGAGGGAAGCATAACCTATATAAATCATTGTAACTTTGTTTATTTGAACTGAGTTTGAATTACTTGCTCCCATGATGCTGGTGGGCTCTCGTGTTATTTCCTAAGCCTGTTTGACTCTGCTACTCTGAGGCTCCGTTTAGTTCTCCTTACCACCCTCCAGGGAAGCTTAATATATGTTAGTGGAAGCTATCATGACCCTACATGTCTTTTCAGAGTCTGAAATGGACTGTTGTATTGAATCCTACCAGAAATGGGCAATGGGTTCAAATACAGAGGGAGGGAGGTCACCTGATATTTCCTTGATACCTAGCAAACAGATTATTTATGCTGAACAACACCATTAAAAGATCTTTCTGGTTTCTTCTAGCTGTAACATCCTACAGCTCTTCACCCAGTGCTGTGAGGGAAATAATCACATTTTATCAGTTAAAAGTTAAGAGACAAAAAAAACAAAACATGTGTACCTATGTATTTAAGTTGAGGTAAATATTACTTATGTTATAAAATCTAACCAGGAGAACAATGTAAAAATAAAATTTACAGTTCTGAAACTTAATATGTGCCACCTAGAAAATCAGTCTCTTTCTGCAGTTTCATACTTCCATCCCTTTACCACCTTTTATTCTAGGAATCCAACTGCCGTATTTAGACTAAAATGCTCAAATATGCTGCTAAGTGAAGCCACAGCTGCTCTGTCAGAAACATCACATTAAAATGTGTTCTGAAATCATGAGGACAATTTTCATTTCATGAGCTAGAAAACCAGCCTGGTGTATCATGAAGACTTTGAGCAGCCCTTTCAGTTCTTAAAGAACCCTTTGGAAATGAGAGGAGGGCAGTGGCAGAGGCCACCCAAATCTGAGCCAACTGGCATAGCAGAAAGAGAGGAAAAGTAGATTTTCTTAGGTCCAACTTTATTTCTTTATTTTTTCACATGTTTCAAAGCCTTTCACGATTCAAAAGAAAAGAGAGTGAGGTCCTTCTTCTCTCCTTGTCTCTCAACTACCAAGTTTCTTTACAAATGACAATATTAAGATTTTCTCAGGCAAACCTGTGAATGTATTTTGTGTATATACTGGGACTTAGCATCTTCTCCCCTCTAACCTTTTTCTCCACACAGAGTAGTTTACTATACATACTATGATAAATGATATCTCAGTATAGTTTATATTGAGTCTCTCTTATAATGCATGAGATGGATCGTGTTTTCTGATGTTTTAAGACATGTGTATTTCCTTCCCTGTGGAAAGATCCTATCCTTTATTTTTTCCTATGGTAGTTATAGTCTTTTTTTTTTTCTTATTGATCTGTTGGAGCTCATCTAAACTAGAGAATTGACTCTTCCTCTATGATATGAGTTGCCAACTTTTTTTCTCAGTTTGTTGGCTTTGTTGATGTTGGTTTGCCATGTAGAACCTTGATTTTTTTTTTTTTTTTTGGAGTCAGGGTTTTCATTCCTTTCTTTTATGGCTTTTGGGTTTTTATTATACTTAGGTCTTTCCCACTCTAAGATCATAAAACAAATTCCTCCATAATTTCTCTCAGTGCTTTTTAGGATTTCATTTGTTACACTTAAATCTTTTGTCCATTAAGAACATTTGGAATTTATTCTGGCATATGTATTATCTTAGAATACATAAGATATTAAGTATGGACCTGGTTTTATTTTTGTCTTAATGGCTAGTCAGTGTTCCAGCTCTAAAAATTGCAATGCTGTTTCCCCACCGATCTCAGGTGCCTGCAGATATTTGGTGCATCTCTTTCTGCTCTGTTCCACTGTTATCTGTTGCAGTGGGAACGTGCAATTATTAGCACAGTTTTCATTATTATATCTTTATAATACCTTTTGAGATCTGATGGTAACAACCCCTCTTCCTTCTTTATTTCATTGTTTTTGTTTGTTTTTCCATCTGAACATTAGAATCATCTTTACTAGTTAAAAAAAACTGTTGGTATTTTTATTTGTGTTTTATTAAGTAAGTTTTATTAAGTAAGTTTTATTAAGTAAGTTTTATTAAGTAACTTAGGGTGAACCAAGATATTTTAATACATTTTTTGGACTAGGACTACATTATTAGGAAGAACAGAGCTTAAAAAAAGAAGGGAAGGAGAATGATTTTGCCTTGTGCTGAATATATCCATAGAAGAAATAAAAAGAAATACAATCAGAACTTTGTTCTAGGACAGCCTTTCCTAAAGCATGAATCAAAGACCCTAGTAATAGTGATAGGAGAAACTAAAAAAAAAAAAGGGGGTGGGATTCTGTTTTAAAAATGTTTGATGTACGTTGTCCACTATATTACCCCTTGGAGAATTACAATAAACAATAGCCAATAAAGACTATGAGAGAGACAAGATGTGATGGAGGGGAGGGAAGATGCAGACCTCCACTTGATTAATGATAAATAATGTTTATACAAATAAAAACAAACAAACTATGAGAACCCAGCAGTAAAGATGCCTATTTACTTCTGTTTACTATGGTGCTTCCAAAACTTGTTTCAAAACTTGTATTTCCTTCTCCAAATAACACCTCTTAATATTTCACAATATGCTCAGAAAAACTTAAGTTTGGAGATCTTCGGGGCCAATTGTAGATATTTAGAAGAGAACTTTTGCATATAAGGTCCTTTCCAATTTTGATGTTCCTTGATTTTAAGCATCAGTAAGGTAAGAATCTAGGAAAATAATCTTTAGGAAATTACTTATGGATCCTCAGGTTTATCCCACAGGGACAATAGGTGGTCACATGTCATTTCTCCCTCTTCCACTATTGGATTCCTATGTGAACTCACCGAAATGGGTGAAATTGCATGTTTTATCCCACTCTTCTAGTCACCGATTCATTCATTCATTCATTTGGCACTTATTAAGTACCTACTATGTGCAGGGCCCTGCCTAGTCTCTCTTCATCAACGAGAGGGGCCTTTATAGCAGACCCCCTGAAGCTGAGCCTCCAGACCCCTCCTTGTCTCATCACTACCTCCTCAAGTTCACTTTGAGATATATATTTCTTTTTTTTTTTTAAGATTTTATTTATATACTTGACAGAGAGAGATCACAAGTAGACAGAGAGGCAGGCAGAGAGAGGGAGGGAAGCAGGCTCCCTGCTGAGCAGAGAGCCCGATGCGGGACTCGATCCCAGGACCCTGGGATCATGACCTGAGCCGAAGGCAGCGGCTTAACCCACTGAGCCACCCAGGCGCCCCTTGAGATATATATTTCTAAGAGCAATTGCCCTGAAAATGATACTGCTCTGAATGAGAAAGGTATAATTCTGAGGCTCTGGCAACACGGTTGCCTTCCTGAAAATGACTGTGACATAACCGAGTCTGACTCCTGGCAGGATGAGGCAGCAGAGAAAAAAGAGAGAGGAATTCCTGCAAGTGATAGGGACGCAGCTTAAAACACAGATGTTTCCGCAATATCATTTGAAAATAGGAATGATACAAAGGTGACTTAAGAAAAGCACGGAAAAAGAGTAAGTGTTCAAATTTAAATACCATTTAGAAGCAATCTTTGCGGGGATCCTCCTGTATTATGAAATCTCTTTGAAATAACTACAGGAAAATGGGTAGAGACAGTATCACACAGAGGCAAAGCATCCAACTTGACTCAGCACCAAGACTCTTTTGGGCCCTGAGATAGGCTGAAATAACATCCTTTGCCAAAGACATCAGATCCTACAGTTGTCAACATTGACTAGGTTGTGAGATTCATTTGTGGTCTGAGGTGGTTCCATGTTATTATTTTTTTTAATTAACATATAATGTATTATTTGCCCCAGGGGTACAGGTCTGTGAATTGTCAGGCTTACACACTTCACAGCACTCACCGTAGCCCATACGGTTCCATGTTTTTGATATAGATCTATAAATGGCCCCCTACAGGGTACAGAAAAATTCAAAGAGATATTTCAGAAGTTTTAAAAGAAGAGCTAAAAAGCACCAGGTTCTGCTTTTAACCCCTAAAGCATATCTAGAGAGGGGTGTGTGGGACAGACCACCACCCCTCCACAGATGAGTGAACGAGGCTTTGATAAAGGTATGGCAGAAACTAGCACACTTAAGCCAATCAGATCTGGTTGGTCCGTCTCTTCCTTTTCTTCCGCCAAAATGGGCATTTAACAGTCTGCTCCTCTGACTCCACAATTAACAAAAATTTTAAAGGTCCATTTATGTGGTTTTTCCTACAGAAGACATATGGCTACTTATGTATGTATGTATGTATGTATGTATGTATGTATGTATGTATGGTCTCTGTGAGACTCAAGAGTTGCATTCTCCTCTGACTGAGCCAGTCAGGCGCCCTGACATAAGGCTTTTTAATATAGAACTTATTTATGATTAAAAGCTTCCACATCTACTGATTTCAATCCCTAGAAACAGAAAGTCTGGGTTGCCTTAGAGCAAATGTCAGATGGTATCATAAGTGAGCCTTGTATCCACCCACAGGCATTTTCCTGGTGTCCTCATGGCCATCAGATATTCTGTAATTTCCAAGAAACTGGTGCATTTCCAGTGCTATGGTGCTATAGTGACAAATGATGAAAAGCTGAAAGATCTATACCTTCAGAGGTTCACGAAGGGCAAAGGGCCAGAAAGATGATCTACTGTGGTAGTTTTCAAACTGTGTTCTATAGTACCTTCAGTTCTGTGTATTTGCTGTAATTCTTTCATTCAGAAGTAGGGCAAAACAACCAAACTGTCTGGAAAGATCCAGGGTTAATATTAGCAACAGGCATGCCTGGATCCAGATGCTCAAATAATGTTATCAACTTACCACTTCCCTGATTTTCTCATTCTTGTCTCTTAGTTCTTCTTCCCTGTGTTTTAGAGCTTCATTGTCAGTTAGACTCTTTGCCATGAAGCAGCAAAGATGGCTAACAGCAGCTTTAGGATTTTATTCTACCAGCTGAGCAATCCCAGGACAAAGAGCATCTTCCTTCCTGACATTTTCAATAAAAAGTTTTAGAATTAGTCTCACTGACCAAAAATCGGTCAGGCTTATTTTCAAACCAGTCTTGGTGACTCTGCTTGGGCAGTTCTGGGTCACATTCTCATCTTTAGAGCTGGGTACTACGGTCAGTTCCGTGGAAATCAAGTGGAATGGAGAGTGGTGGTGGGAAAGAGGTTGAAGTTCCTCAAAAAAGAGGTAGATCCTGTTATCAGAGGAGATTCTAGAAGGTTAAAAATAGAAGATGGCCACTAGCTCCATGATACTGTCTCAGGATCATCTATGGCAGCTAAGAGGAGGGCAGAGAAGAGGGCAGACCTGCTTCAAAAAGAGCATTTTTCTTTTTTTCCTTCCCTACCAGCTTTATTGAAATGTATTTGGTATATAATATTGTGTAAGTTGAAGGTGTACCATATGTTGATTTAGTCACAGGTTGCAAATGATTACCACCGTAATTTTAGCCAACACCTTCAACATATCACATAATTACCATTTCTATTTTGTGGTGAGAAAATTTAAGATCTATTCTCCTAGCAGTTTTCAAGTATATAATACAGTATTATTTACTTTAAACACCATGTAGTGTGTTAGATCCCCAGAATTTATTTATCTTATAACTGGAAGTTTATACTCTTCGACCAACATCTCCCCAGTTTCTGCACTGTCCCTTCTCTCTTCCTCAGCCCCTGGTAACCACTGCCCCAGTCTCAGTTTCTATTAGTTAGGCTTTTTTAGATTCCACATATAAATGATACCGTACACGATTTATTTTTCTCTGTCTGGCTTACTTTACTGAGCAGGAGGCTTTCAAGTTTTATCCATGATGTCGCAACAGGCAGGATTTCCTTCTTTCTAATTGTTGAATAATAGTCCTCTGCATACACATACAATATCTTTTTAATCCACTCATCTGTTGATATACACTTAGGTTATAATCATATCTTGGGTATTGTGAATAGAGCTACAGTAGACATGGGAATGCAGGTATCATGCAGGTATCTCTTCAAGATCTTGTCTCCACTTCCATTGGATATATACCCAAAGTGGGATTGCTGGATCATATGGTAGTTCTACTTTTGATTTTTTGAGGACTCTCCATACTGTTTCTTATAGTGGCTGTATTGATTCATATTACCACCAACAGTGCACCAGCATACCCTCTTATCCACATCTGGCTTTTTTCCCCCTCCAAATCTGTTTTACATACTGGAATTCTGCATTAGATGTAATTTGAAGAAAGTGATTTGTAAGTTGCCGCTAAACCAGAATTTTTAGAAACCACAACTTTAGTTAAACATTCTCTTTGTAAACCGAGCATCAGAGATGTTGCATAAACTTCTCACAGTCACACAGTTAGTTGGTGAAAAAATTGTGATGCCATTAGGTTAGAGATATTTAGCCAATCACCTTATTTTGAAGACCTATTGTCCATGATATATTGTCCATATAAGGTCTTGCTCAAGGCACTGCACAGAAATAACAAAGACGAATATCTTACAGAGCTCATGATAATTTAGGGAAGATATGACGAACACAAAGAGACTTCACAGGGAAAATGTGTGACAGTCTGTATTTTCCAAAGATGTCTACAGCAATATTTCTGGTCCCACGTTCTCTTCCAGAATTTTGCCATACTTTATCAAGGAGTGGAGTTTCATTCCCACCTCCCCCGTCCCCTTGAATCTGGGCAAACTTGTAAGGCTCCAAAGACTTGAATGTGGCATGTTGAAGCTAAGTTAGAAAAGGCAGTACAGTTCCCACATGGCTTTTGCTCACAGGATGCTCAGCTTTAGAACCTAGCCACCTTGCTGTGAGAAAACCCAAACCCTCTCACACAGAGAGACCACACGAAGAGGCCACGTGGAAAGAAACTGGGGCTCAAGGGGAGTACCAGCCTCAGCTGCCACTCACGTGAATGAATGAGCCTTCAGAAGTATCCAACCCCTGGTTTCAAGTCTTTCATCAAAGGCCTAAGATGCTGTGGAACAGAGATAAGACATCCCTGCTATGTCCCATCCACATTCCTGACCCATAGAGTCTGTGAGCATGATAAATGGTTGTTTTATCCCAGAGAAAGTGGAACAGAGTAATTCTGCCTGGATCTCCATAGATTGTATAACGAACTGTAGGAGCGATTGCTATGAACTGGCCAGAGTGGCTTTCTCCCAACCCCTTCCTCATGTAACGATCCCATGTCCATGGTCTCACTGATCATAATAATCCATTCCCTTGGACTCTGAGGTGAAGGTAGGGGTTAAACCCATGACCCAAATAGGGGCATTCAGGGCCCTTCCTGAGTTGATAAATGGGTGATGAGAGAGAGGTATCTCATATTGCTGAAGCTATTGGGCTGTTGGGGGCGGGGTAGAAGAATGATAGAGGTAGAAAGAAGATTCTAGCTTCATTAAGTCCCTATTAAGCCCTGGTTCCTATGCCAATCCCTTTGAACATGTAGATCACTCCAGTACTTTTCCCAAATGCTCAAGCCAATAATTTTCCTTTCTTGCATATTGGATTTCTATTCCTTCCCTCCAAGAATTCTGCCTAATTTAAAAGTTTTTGCAGTTTTGGCACTGTCTCTTGGAAAATGGTAGGGCATGGACTTTCTGAAGTGGGGAAAGGGCTTTAGAAGAGGAGACAATGTCCATGGAGAAAGGAGCACGACAGCTAAAAGCACGGACTCTTCTGTCACCCGGTCCTAGGTCCAAATGCTGCCCCACCCCTGACCCACTTAGAGAACTTGGATTTTACCTCATCAAAATGCAGTTTTCTCACTTGTGAAATTAAATAACACCTAAGGCATGGAGTTATTGTTAGGATTAAGTGACACCCATGACCCATATTGGCTCAGTGCCTGGTGCATGTGAAGGTTTAGTTTAGCTGTGGCTACTGTGGAAGGACGACATGGAGTGTGGATAAGGAGCAGCTCATGGCAGGAGTTTGGCTGAGATAAAGCTGGAGCAAGAGGCTGGTATTGGACTGTGTGAGGTGGGCAGCCAGGAGCCATGGACATTTTACTAACAGAAATGATTAGAGATGTGAATGCATGTACCTGCTATATGTAGATCGCTTCCATCTCAATCTAGCATCAGCAGTATAGCTTCGTGAGAATACATAATATATTTGGATGATTTGTGAGGTTGGTTCCAAAAGCCTGTGGAGTTAGGTGTCAGGTCTTCCTCATTCTCTGCACCTACAAGGACAGTCTCTGCTTTTACTCCCTAAAGGTTTTGACCTGAATGCATATGTCATTTTTTTTTCTTTCAGTTACCATGAAGAATGGACTGCTACACAATCGATGGTGAGCAAATATAGACATTATTATAGATTTATGTAGTGGATGCTATAGTGCTCTATCAGATCTCCTCAATTCCCCTTTTACCATTTTTTTGCTCTGCCTTCCCTATCCCTTTGGCTTCTTGCACGCAACATCTTGTACAATTCTTCCTCAGTGAACACTGTCCTCTGTAACAGAGCCAGAGTGCTTGTGAATTGATCCCCCTCCTCCACCCTACCCTTGACCAAAGACTGACAGGTGGAGTAGTGTGAGAGCACAGCTTGCTTACCACCGGTGGGGACAACACTGAGCTGTTCCCCTGTGGGATCAGACTGATGGGTTGTGCCTGGATTGCATTTTAGCTTGATTTTGCCCTCTTCTCTATCTTGTTTTTCCTTCTCCCTTCTTGGTCTCCCTTGGGAGTACCTCCTTAATAAGCCCCATGCACAGGAATCCTAACCTCAGGGACTGCTTCTGGGAAACTGTTTTCTAGGGCAAGTGGAGGGAGGAGTTTATCATGTATGTGCTACAGCAAATAATTTCAAAATCCCCCTTAGACATTCACTTCTGCTCTGCTAAGAAGTACATTTTTTCCTTCTTTCCTTTCTTGCTTACAAAGCCTGGCTTTCTTGGTTCTCTCCCTGAACACTTCACCCCAAGTTTCAAGTTCTTACCTCTTTATTTCTCAGAACAGTTCTACCCCAGCAATCACCCAAACTTCTTTACCAAACCACCAGAGTGCAACGATATTAGAACCTTGAAATCAGCAAGACCCTCTCTCCTTAGAAAGCACTTTAGGGAACATCTTTTATTATAAGAACATGCCTTTTGGGGTCTCAACCTCTCCTCCAAGTGAGTTACTAACATATCAAATCCTATGTTCCCTCTGATTGGAACTATTCTTACCAGCTGGGTTAACATTTTGCCCACCAATGTTATGTATCTATCTGTGTGTGTGTGTATGTAGGTATGTATGTATCTCAACTGAACAGTATATACATTGCCTTACTAGTCTGGGAACCAGTATTTCCAAGCATTTGATTTCTCCACACTAAAAAAAAAAAGGTTGGGGGGGATCTGAAAACAAATAAGCCTTTTTGGGGGTGGTGGGAAAAGAGCTATATGAGCAGGAAAGTGTAGATTGGGCAGAAGAGGCTGGCATGCAATTTCTAGAAGTTCTTTTGTCCCCCTGACACTGAAGTTCAGGTCCACATGGCTTCCCTTGCCATGCAGGCCCATTTGTTTTCACTGCCCCAGAAGTTCTGCTCAAGCAACTTGCCCTACACCTACTGCAGCATGTTTCTTAGACCTTCCACAGGAAGCTGCTGGCTGCTGGTGCAAACTAATGAGTATTTCCCAACACAAAGCCTCTGGTTGAGATTATGAAGTAATTTATTAGGCTCCTACTGCAGTGAGCACACACAGTTCCTGCTCAGAACGGACTAATTAAAAACTTCCCTACCATGTACGATTTCAATTGTGTTGAAACAAAAAATGAACAATACCTCTGGTAATTTTTCATGGAAAGGAAATGATAATATTTCCTTAAAAGATTGTGGAAGCCTCACATTGCTTAAGTAGACAAAACTGGTATCTGTGGGTTTTGGTATATAACTCAGAGCGTGATTGTCGTTGTGCAGAATAGATCCAGTTTCCCTCCTTTAACTCTGAGTGGTGTTTTCCCTGAGTTCAAGTGATACAAAGGTCAGAGCCAACATTACTAATTGTAGGAAAAAATGGGTTTCAAGGCAATTTTAATCTGGGGGTGACATTTAGAAACCCAGGTAGCCCTAGTTGATCCAAGTTCAGAAGTCTCTCTCCTTTAATAGCCAAATATTTGCCATCTGAGCCCCTAATATTCTACCAGGTAAGCCTCTCCAGGGTGCCTTGGGAATTTCTCAGGAACACCAAAACACTTCAAAATTCACCCTGGTTGTTGCTTGTCACCTTGGACTGCCATCTGACTTTGAACTATGGCCACTTTCTGTGTGAAGACCGGACTGTTATAAACTATCTGCATACTGTTTTACTCCAACAAAAACATTAAATAAAAATTTCACTAAGCCTCAAGCATGCCTAGTCAAACTTGCCTGCTGAGTGACACTGAGACCCCTAAGAGCCTCATGCAGCCTATTCTGAACCTGTTTTAGAACTATACCTGTGCCTCAATAATTCTAAACCAGAAAAGTAACTAAACTCAAGAAAGACTTTACAATCCACTTTTGAAATAATCAGAAATTTGAAAAAAACTTCCCCTTCTCCATATCCTATCTGCCACTTTCTCTTGTAGCTTGCAAGAGACTCACTGACTTTTCTTAAGGAACATGATTCTTCTTTGTCTGGTGGGCAATATATTCTGCCTCCATTTTAGACTATTTTGGAGGTCTTTGTGTTATGCTGTGACAGTGGATGTTGGCCACTGTACTAATTCCCCAGAGTTCAGCTAAGATGGGGCTGTGACATCTCATAAAGCTTTACCAGAGAATAGGGTGCTGGAGGGAAAGATAAAGGGACTTAAGGATGACTTAAAACTGGATACCATAGGGGGGAAAATGACAACTTGTCACCACAGTTTTCTTTTCTCAAGTCCTTTGTCCATGCTCTCCCATAGAGATCTCTTCTTGGTTATCCCTCCCCTTACCACCAGACTGTGACCTTGCTTTTAAGACAGTTTGTATCCCTACAAAATGAGTCCTCTTGCCAAGTTCCTGCCTATCTGATCCAGATGCCTACTCCACAGACACTCAGGGGAACACCCCATCTCATCCTCACTCTCAGTCTACGACCAGTTTCTCAGTAGCATGATAATCTTGGGGATGCGTCTCTATCGTCAGTAAAGACTACCACTTATATTTTCACATGAAGCAGTTTGGATCCCCACTATCTATCTCCTGAAGCACTACATTGCAACTGATGATCAGAATTTCACTTTTTCATAAAATTTCATAAAATTTTCATAAAAATTGCTCCAGAAATGAAGGAATTTTTCCAGAAATGAAGGAATCATGTGCCTTCAGGGGTGAATGTCAATGTCCATCTTTAAAGGATAAGAAACATTGTTGATGGTTTAAAAAAGAAAATCTGTCCTCCTCTCTCCCTTCTCTCCCCTTTAGAATCTGGTTGAGAGCATCTTCTTTACACTTACAAAGAGTCAATCGCTTCTAGTGTTTGCCAGGTGCAGTACCCAGAACCAAACAGGCAGAGAAAGCTAAGGCACAATCCCTGCTCTCAAGAAGCTCATGGCTTACTAGAGGATTTCCAGTGACAATAGAGTTAGGATAAGAATAGAGATTGCAGGTGTAAGATGAAGAGACAAAAAGGAGTAGGAGAGTCAGGAAAGGCTTTCAGGAAGAGGTGGCATGCCAGTGGGTTTTAAAGCAGAAATGGGAATTTACCAGATGGATGAAGTGGGAAAAGCATCAGGGGGAGGAAATAAGAGCAAAGAAATAGTGGCAAGAACTAGTATGTAGTATGGAGATGACTAAAGTTGGATAAATCTAAAACACAGATTAAATCCAGGGGAAGTGGGAGAAAATACAAGGTTAGACCCCTCCTGGATGTTACCCCACAAGGGATGAGGAAAGCTGGAAGTATTTTGTGAGGGTGGGGATCAGGGTATGGAGGGAGGTGGAGGTGGGAATGGGAATGGGTGAGGGCTGACATGATCAGATTGGTGTTTTAGAAAGATCACACAGATTCTTTTTTTTTTTTTTTTAACTAGAGGCCAAGATTCCAATCAAAGAAATAGTGTGCTTGAGGGTTGCTGAGACCTCAGTGGTGAAGGAAAAGGAGTCCAGTGGGACAGTGATATTTCTGATGGGCCAATTGTGGTGCCACTAGCTAAGACTGGAAGTACATGGAGGAAAACTGGTTTGGTTGGTAGTGAAGTGGGGGGAGTGAAAAGAAGGGGTTAGTAATTGTCAAATGATGAATTCTGGTTTGAAAACATCCAGATTTCTGAAGATGACTAGTTAGTAGTCGGATATACAGGTCTGAAATTCAGATGGACTGATGGTATAGAATTTAGGTGATAATTATCATCATGAAAGGACAGTTTATACTCCAAGGAGAAGTATAGAGTGAGAAAAGAAGGGAGAAGGAGTTGACTAAAGAATCCTGAGATGTGGGACAGTGGTGGCAATAAGGTATTCATTTGTTTCTTGATGAGAACCAGAAATAGTAAGTTACAGTCACTCTCTGAGCCTCTTGACAAAGACTAAGTCCCAATTTTCCGCATTTCTCTATCTCTACATGTGCTAATCTCTAATGTGCTAGTGTCCCCAGAAACATCCATGTCTTGTAATTTCACCAAAGCAGTGACCTAGAATCATACCAAGTCCTATGGTACAAAATAGAACAGTGTGCCCACTTGCAAGGACTTGATTTCATGAGAATATGCAAAGGCCAATAGCTTGGCTCCAGTGGCTCAAAGATCAAAGACTGGGGAAGATCCTTACAATAGCATTTTCAGGCAAGATGGGAGTTTCCCAGTCTCTGTAATATCTGATCTGGCATCCCACAATCTCATAGCATTTCTGATTTAAAATGGCTTCATTGCTAGAGGCTGGTAATGCTAAATGTCTTTTCTATCTCCAAGCTGTGCTAATGGACAGAGAGGACCCTTTACAAAGAGAGCTGTCTTAACCAGTACTTCTTCAGACAAAGGAGTGACATAGAAAGGTCACAGTTGCTTTCTGAAACTTGCCACCACTTCCCCAGGCAGTTCTAGGGTGGCGTGTAAAGTCATTTTAACCTTTGTTAAAGAGGCCTGTGTTTATGGGCCTCTTGTTGCCCATGAGATAGTCAGAAGCACAGTAGTACATGTCGTACTTGCCAGAAGTCCTGTGGGTAGATTACTAAACACCTTGTAGGCACTCTAGCCCTAGGTTTAGACTTCACTTTTGGACATACCTTAGAGATCATTCAGTGTAACCCCTGAGGCCAGTAGTTACCAAGTGATTACTCGTTTGGATAAAAGTATTTTATTATCAATAAAATACAAAAGTTTGTTAAAGATGGACATCTTTTTCCTTTGTGAATTAGAACAGACTCAAATTATGCTACAATAATGTGTCTCACACTCATTTCTGATAGGCTTTTTGGATAGGAGAGAATAACCCTACAGTTATTCTAGTAGAAACCGAGCATAACTGTCAACTCATATGCTCTATGTAGTCGCTATTAGCAGTGTGGGGGGCACTAAAACCATCCATTTTGTCTTGTTTAAGAACATCGAAGAGGCTAAGCTTTAAACCCACTTCATCATCTCAGGATGCTGGATACATCTAGCAGTGGGGAACTTACTAGCTTACCAGATGACTCATTCTGCTATTAGATATCTCTCATTGCTCAAGTGTTCTTATTTCAGATCCAATTCGACCTAGTGGGACTATATAAAGTAATTCCAAGTCTACTCCTGGATGATTGTCTTCAGTATCTCAGGAGGCTTTTGAGTGTTTTCTTAGGTGTGGTTTGACCTGTTCCTTGATGTGTTCTTCATGTCAAGAGCTGTCTTCAAATTCTCACCTATCCTGTTTTCTCCATCAGAATGCAGGTCAATTTGGCAATATCTTTCTTAATGACTAGTGTCCAGAATTGAATGCTTTGCCTCCCACAGGCCCATAATTTCTTACCTTACTCAAGTAGGGAGGATAATACCATCTTCCCCAAGAAAACAGCTTGAATCCTGATCATAAAAATGCATTAATGTCTGTGATTTTAGTATCTGAAGCAGAGGGCATTAATGGGAAACAGAAACCTACAACCTCCAACCCTTTGCACTCACCTTCCAGGAGTACATTCTTTGCCTGTCTTCTACCCTGCCACCCTCACTTATCCTTTTTCCTCTATACCAGAACTGCTGGCCTGTGGGGTTGGACTAGAGGATCTTTAAGAGATGTCCAGTCAAAAGTTCAGTCTATCTTTGAAACAAATGTTAGAGCTTACATTTAGGAACTTTGAGAAAGATGGAACTCCTGGTATTAAGGTTCATCTTGGGTAATATTCAGTTTTTCTCAAGTGAGGGAAGTGCTGCTCCTTAAAGGGACCTTTGAAAATGTGTGTGAGCAGTTTTCATTGTCACAATGATGGGAGGCAGGTGTCACTGCTGTTAGAGTCATGGATGTGAAATGTTTTATAATGCTTGTGAACATTTTATACTATCTCATCCAAGGAAATATTGTCACTTCCCAAATTCCAACCAACACAAATGGAGGGAGCACAGAACTAGGGCACAGATTCTGGTCCTGTTCTTGTTCTTACTAGCCTCATCTTTTGTAAAATGGGCAAAAACACAAAGTTCTTATGAGGACTAAGTCTCAAGCATTTAATCAGACTGTTGTTAAGGACTCTTGACTACTCAAGACTCATTCTCCTTTCAGCCCATGTGGTTTGGGTAGGCCTGGCCCCACATCTGCTTGGAGGAGGGGCATATGACCTAGGGTTATCAGTCAGCTAATTCCATTCCATGGTTCAGGGATTGGCTCATGAGAGAGTATGTGATCATTACTCAGGCCAAGGATAATTAGCCCCCAATTTTCATTAAAACCTGTGGGAAAAGGGAAGCTCTATTTTCTCAGGTCACACCGGGCCTTGGAAGATTTGAGCCTTAAACTGTGAGTGGCTACCATGATGGAGGCTGAGAGTGATGCTACCTCAGCATAAGGAAAGCCGAGAGATTGAGAGAAGGGACTGGTGTACATCATTCAAGCCTCTGGAGAAAGCTAAAGCTCAATAAAGATATCCCTGGGAATTTTCATTACATAAGACATATGTTTCCTTTGTTAGTGAAATCAGATTGAGTCACTTACAACAGAAATAATCCTGATTTACCCAGCCGCTGTCTCTGCTTTGAATTACAGTTATTAGTTATCTCCTCCATGTGAATCCAAGCCCCTTAGAGGTAGTTACCTTTGAACCCTCCCAACAGCCCAACAGTAGATGTTAGTATAAAGAAGCATCCCCAAATATTTGATGCATTAGTAAAATGAAATAAAATGATATATACAAAAAAGTTTTATTAACTTTCAGTTATTTTACAGATGAACAACATATTGTGTATATTGAAGTTCTCTTGAATATTTCCTTCTTTTTCTATGAATATTTCCTTCTAAAATCTTTGTCTAGTGAAACATTCTAGAGCAGTAAGATTAGTATGTAAGCAAAGGCGTTGCTCACCCAGTTTGTTTTTCACATTTGTCTCTATTTTAGCTTTGTATCAATGCAATCTGTCCTCACTATTGTGTCCCTGATAGTTTCCCCCATTAGATTCAGTGTCTCCAGTGCAAAGACGTTTTCTGTTTTATCTCTGTGTCCTCAGTGCACATAGTAGGTTGGGCTCCTCTCCTTTATTGGTCCTCTCCAAAGCAGCTTCTTACTGCTGTGGGCTTTTAAGGTGGCCAGGTTGCCAGAAAAGTGTATTCCTGTGGCACAGTGGGCATCCTTGGGAACTTGTAGTGTATCTTTAACATTCATTCATTCAGAAGGCATTCGTAGAGTGTTTAACAATGTGCTGGGCATTGTCTTTGAGGCATTGTCTTTGAGAATGCCACTCTTGTGGCATTCACAGATGAGTACATAGACAATTACAATGCAGTCTGATAGGCACTAGGATGGGGGGGGGAATATGGGGTATTATGGGAATAAACAAGAAGTTGCCAGGCTGAAGTGAATCAAGGAAATCTTCCTGGAAGAAGTGACATTGAAGCTGAGGCCTAATGAGTCAGTGGGAATTAGGCAATGAGTGGAAGAGAGAGCCTCCCAGTCAACAGGAATTGCAAAGACCAGTGGGTCAGTGGGGTGGGAGAGCAGATGTGTTTGGGGAGCTAAGCATGGCACAGACTGGTGCAATGTGTCTGTAGATGCAGTGCCACTACCCTTTCCTTTGCATCGGGTCTCCTTTCCAGCCAGACCAGGTGATGCTCTGTTTTTGCTTTATTCTGAGGTTTTCTTGGTTAAACCTATTCACTTCAACTAATAATAGGATGCCAGGTAGTTGCACCTAGTTCTACTGGGCTGAGGACCTGGCTGGAGTCCTTTTTCATTCTTTTCAGAATTTGTTGATTAACTTCTCTGGAGGAATTCAAGCCTCAACAGAGTATAGGCTGACATACCTACCTTAAAACCAGGTCCTCGATGATTGCAGTCACCTCAAAGATGATTCTGTGTGTTTTTTGAAAAAAAGATACTTAGGACTTAGGGACATTACGTTCTGGGGGTGGGAGAGGTAGAGACAAGAAGTGGTGTGTGGTTTGGAAAACAGTGTGGAGATTCCTTGAGAAATTAAAAATAGAGCTTCCCCATGACCCTGCAATTGCACTACTGTGTATTTACCCCAAAGATACAGATGTAGTGAAAAGAAGGGCCATCTGTACCCCAATGTTTATAGCAGCAATGGCCACGGTCGCCAAACTGTGGAAAGAACCAAGATGCCCTTCAATGGACGAATGGATAAGGAAGATGTGGTCCATATACACTATGGAGTATTGTGCCTCCATCAGAAAGGATGAATACCCAACTTTTGTAGCAACATGGACGGGGCTGGAAGAGATTATGCTGAGTGAAATAAGTCAAGCAGAGAGAGTCAATTATCATATGGTTTCACTTATTTGTGGAGCATAACAAGTAACATGGAGGACAAGGGGAGATAGAGAGGAGAAGGGAGTTGAGGGAAATTGGAAGGGGAGGTGAACCATGAGAGACTATGGACTCTGAAAAGCAATCTGAGGGTTTTGAAGGGGTGGGGGTGGGAGGTTGGGAGAAGCAGGTGGTGGGTTTTAGAGAGGGCACGGATTGCATGGAGCACGGGGTGTGGTGCAAAAACAATGAATCCTCTTATGCTGAAAAGAAATTAAAAAAGAAAAAAAAGAAGTGGTGTGTGTTGTGGGGGTGTGCGCGCGTGTTAGGGAGTTTGGGGAAGGTAGGGCTTGCCACTGGCTCATTCATTTGGTGTAGATTCTTATCTTCATATTGAACAGCTTTGGAAGCCCCCTGACAGCATCAGTCAGGCGGGTAGGGTCTTGGAACTCATGGCCTTATAGGATGTATATTCCTTTAGTTGTGGGCATTGAAACTGAGCCTCCTCAAAAAAGAGAGTCACTACTCTTTGCTCTTTAATGACGCGCCATTTCCCCCATCTTCACTTGCGGGCACCATTCCTAAATTCTGTTTGGGTTTATGGCTCTGCTTTCAAAATGCTGGGAATCTTCCTCCTGGCTGGGAAATATGGTAACAGCCCTGGGGTCTGTGAGGCCAAACCAGAAGTACTTGCCACCAGTAAGAATTTCCTAAAGTTTAATGTTTTATCTTTACATTTTGTGCAAATTCATATTCCCCCATCATAAATGCATGTTTGCTTTAGCGAAAACCATGTTTTAAATTATTTGCCATTGAATAAAATTGGCACTTCAGAGGATGTGCTGTGTTTATGCTGCTTTTTATGACTCTAGGCATGCTGTCTTGTATATAATTTCCACTTTGAGAAACGGGGACTTTTAGGTTACACAGATCTGGGTCACTAGATATGTGACCTTGCACAGATCACTTCACCTTCCCAAGTCTGTTTTTTCATCTAAACTAGGAGAACAATGAAACTAAGATGTCAGGATTCATGTGAGGATTATATGAAAAGAAATATATGAAGTGGCTGGCCCACAGTAGGTACTCAAGACATATTAACAGTTCCCCTGTTATTAGGAAGATCTCTGTCAGGTTTCCATTTCCAGAATTCTGTGATTCTGACTCAGCTGACTGAGAAGGTGACCCCATGGGACATTTGCTACTAGAGGGGTTTTGAGGAGAAAGTATATGTCACCGCTGGGTGACATAGCTGATGACATTGCCAAATGAAAGTAAACTGTATGGAAAGAGGAGATGTGATGTGGTTTTAGGGCTTATCATAGTCTGTTTCCCTGTTTCTAGGTCTTTCTGAAATGTGAAAATTGGTAATTGGGTGATGCTCACAGTGTCCTATCTACTCTTTGGGGCCCCTTGTCATGTGGCAGCTGCAAATGAGTCACTGGCCAAGAGAGAAAGTCAGAGCCTGACAGCTCTCCCCTTCCCCAGGCTCACCTTTCAGTCCTGCTGCTGAAAAAGATTTAGGCCATGGTCACTGCTTAGACTAATGAGTCTGTCTCAGGGTATGTAACAACAGTCTTAGGAAATTTCCTTCTAAATTCTGGAGTGATACATGAGATGCCTAGATCCCAATTAAAAAGGAAACATCACCAATGATTCCAATTATGAATGTAGAAACTCAACTATTAACTTTAATTTTGAATATGCAGCTCTTTTCTGGGGAGGGAGGGGAAGACTTCTAGTCATATGACAGTCATTTCTGTGACTTACCAGGCTCAGAGTCCAGTGGGACCTGGAGTGCAGGTGAACATGTGGGTAAGGGGGGGTGTGTTAAAAACCTACCGGGGAAGTATGGACAGGTGCACAGGTGAGGGAGTTATGTTATGTGGAAGCTTCAGCAAGGCTTGACAGCAGAGGTGGTATCCTAGATTAAGATTCTGATTCAGAAGACTGGGTGCACCTCAGGAAGTTGTTTTTCACAGTGTCTCCAGCAATTCTGGTCCACAGCCAGGGTCACAAGTCATGGCAGACATTTGCACTTCTGTTTTGAGCATTTGCCTTTGTAGGTTCTGAGCCCCTTGGTGGTAGCTGGCTGCCTGCATTCCTCCTCTCAGTGAAGCTCAGGATGGTGCTTTCTCTCCTCAGGTGACATGCAAGTAGCTGAGGCAGCCCAGCAGGACCCCGGTTTCTCTGTGCTGTCCACAGCACGTGCATGTCCACCTGTGCTGTCGTTTTTAAGCCTGTGCTGTTATTTGGGGCAAAGAGGAGAACAGAGGAGCTGGGCCTCGCTGCAGAAGGCTGGCTAGAGGCACACGCTTCCTTGGGAGCATCCACGCCAGTCCAGGAGCCAATCTTTAGCCAAGGACGGATACTTCCTCAGGGAGAGACTCGCTATCCCAGCTCACAGAGGCTATAAACAAGCCCTGAATCCCCGCTGATTAATCAGAATAAAAACTAAAAGAGAGCAAGATGCTCTTGTAGAGACTAAAGTCGTGTGCTTTTTGTCAGTCCCTCTGCCCTGCCCAGAACTCTGAGGTAGTTACTTTGGAATCACAGCCTCACTGGGTGCAGATGTCTTGACTCCTGAGACTTACGAAGTAATGACTAGAACTCACGGTGCATGCTCTGTGGAGGGAAAGGTGGTCTGGTACTCTTATAGGAGCGAGCTGCCACAGGGTCCTTGCCGGGCATTGAGGTGCCATAGAGAGATGAGGGGCTGCTACACAGCTTCTCTGTGCACAGGATTAGGCTCTCCCTGCCACCAAGGGCTTTCCTCAGAGGAAATGTGAGTAGCAACCAAATGAGTTTAGGCTATGAAGGTGAATCCATGTGCACGTAAGGGTTGCCATGATAGTCATGTGTCCTTCCCCACCACCATAACCTGAGAGAATTCTTTATTTCTTAAGGAAACAGTGGATCCCTCTTAGTGTCTTTATGTAAGTTTTCAGGAAAAACTCCATTTTACTTCCAAGAAGACCTCCCCCAAAGCCATTATCAAGGATGAAATGTGACATGATGTACCCTGGTTGGGAGCAGGAGTCCCAGATGGTGACTAGGACCCACCAAAGTAGTCTTCTGATTCCTCGCGGGTATCTCTCCTAGCAGAAGTCCTCAGGCAACCATGATAGCAGCAGCCGGCATGCCCTGACTGGAGCTTGGGGGTGGGTGGGGGTGTGTGTGGAAGAGAGGACCAGGTGTTTCTAGCAGCCTTTCTCTTGCCAAGTGTGCAGAAACGGACTCCCCATTGTGTCTCTCCTGTTCCAGTGACTGAAGGGTCTCATTAGTCTGTGCACACTAATGGCTTTCTTTAAGGACAATGAGGTCCTTGGGGATGTGGAGGCTGGAGAGCAACTGGAAAATCTGATGGAGTTTTCCAGGTTTCATGGACTACAGCTTGAATTGAGCCTTCCCTCTCCATGCATTTCCAGCTGCCCTTGCTGCTTCTTTATAGTCACTTGGTTGGTTGGTTGTTTTTTCTTCCCTGAAAGCCCCGACAACAGGACATTTTAAATTCATTATTAAAAATGTGGACCCAGACTTAAGTGTATTAAAGGGAGTAAAGTGAACATAGACAGGGAGCTAGGACAGAATAAAAAGGAAGCCAACAAAATGTGCTAACTTAAACAGAAAGTTTATGGTCAGCAGTTTCTGGCACTGAAATACATCAAGCTGTCAGGGAGTCAGTGAGGCCTCCTACCGGTAAGCCCCCTAGGGCGCCTCTCCATCTCTCGTTCTTTCCTGTGCACCCCCTTTTTTCTTTCTACCAGCCTCAGAAGCTTTGCAAAGAGCTACTCTTTCAAAAGCACTATTTCCTTTCCAAGTTTCTGCTCCTTTTATTATGGAGAGTGTGGTTCCTTGCCTCTGCTTCTTCCACAGAGTCCCCTTCGGCACCTGGTCCCGGAACACCACCTAAATTGGACAACGGGATGTTGCTGAGCAGTTTGGCTCTGAGTTTGGCTCTGGCTTCATTCCAGAGCCAAACCTGTCCATTTATTTTAGCTAGTCTCTCCGTTCTTGGTTATAAGATGTCTCTGGAGTGGCTCCAGCCACACAGGACAGGTTTCACTCCTGGCATCCTGGTACCTCACTGGCATGGTTGGTGAAGGAGGGGTGAGGAGTGAGAGAGTGTGTGTGTGTGTGTGTGTGTGTGTGTGTGTGTGTTGTGGGGATTGTTGGCAGTGTTGTGTGCTAAGGGTTAGTGAGCAGGGCTACCAGAATCTAAAGAGCAAATAACAATGAAATTATTATGGGGCATCATGGTTCTGGGTCATCCACCCATTCAGGACAAGACCCCAGCCAGAGATGGAAGTATGCATGGTACAGAGGACTGTAAGCCTGAGGAAAGAATCCATTCACGTTTGGAAACCAAAGAATTGGGGAAGGGCTTTTTTTCTTTAGATGTTACTCGGTAAGCACCTGTATGGGTCTGGCCGTATGAGAGTACTTTCCATATCTGCTTTCATTTCATGCTGATCTGGAGACACACCTTTAGATAAGGAGGCTGAGGTTCTGAGAGGCTAAACTGCTTGGCCAGGATTACACAGTTAAGTAAGAGGGGAGGGTTAGGATTTCAAGATAGGACCTCTGACCTGAATTCAGAGCTCTATCTACCAGGCTGTCTGTTTTTTTTTCCTCGGGTACAGTGGGTCCAATATAGTTACTCCTTAATTTCATGTAAATAGCATACACTTACTTCCTCTGTTACTATCATGTCTTACTTTGTTTATTTTCTGACATTTCTAGCAGGCTATCAATGGGCGGGGGGGTTCTTCTTTTAGAAAGAAAGTGATGAAACCCAAGACTGCTTAAACAGAATTCCTTCCCAGTGTCATCTTGGAATGTGGAGCTTCTGTTAATTAATTTATAGGGTATCTAGAACATGAGTCCTAGCCATTTCTACTTTCTGGTAAGTTATCAAGTATGACTTTTCAGTCCTTATGCTCCTTGTTTCCTTGCAACTCAAATTATTCTCCTACTTCAAGCTGCATTTTACCACCTGGCAGGAAATTTAATCTTCAATTACTTTCAGGTAAAACCATTCATTTCAGGCTCATACTTGAGTTAATCCAGGATTTTGTCCTCCCTGATCCCACCCTTCAACCCAGAGTTGACATCTAAGGTCAGGGGCATTATGTAGCATCCCATGGCATCAATGAGAAGAGAATTGGACATCTGGTTATTGGCATCTTTCCACACTGATAGTACAAACTTCCTTTTGTACTTGGGCACTGCTATCCTGCCACACTGGCATCTATGGAAACACCAAGTTCCTAACTGACCTCTAGCCATGTAAGTGTCTCCACTTCCACTGTGGTATCCCTGCATCAGGACAATAATATCCCCTCAATGTGACTTTCTTATTTATCCAGTGAAGCTTCCCCACACTCCTCTGGAGCACAGGGAAGGTTTATTTCACCTACACCTTTCTGATCAGTGGCAAAACCAGTGGGGACATTTTAGGTCTTCCCTGTTTCAACACCGTCTGTGGCCATCTCTGCAGACTTCTGCCACGCTGTGGTAGGATGTTCTGTGAAGTTGGCACTACTCAGTCCAGTTGGGATGCAGGGCAGAGATCTCTCCTTTTCTAAGGTGTTCCTACTTGTTTGGGATTCTACTGTTTCTTCATTTATAGCAAGTCTTGGGGAGAATGGATCAAATCAGAACCCAAGGACCCATCTCAGATACCACCACTAGACTCTTCTCTTTTGTTTCCCTTCTAACTCTTTCCTCCAACCTCAGACCAGAGAAGCTTTTTAATCCTTTCTCAGGCATTAGGGAGAGAAAGCTGGCAAGTGTTCTCAGGGGATCATCCCTGGTGTCATTTTCCTCTTTTGACAGTCATGGTCCAGTGGAGTGAGAGAGGAATGGGTCACAGATTAGAATGAAGTATAGTTGTAAAAGACAGTGATTATAATTCAAAAACTTATCCTGTCCCAGTAAAGCAGTTTAAACATATGAGGCAAGAATAGTAAGTAATTGTATGGTACATACAATTGCTGATCACAAGTATGTATATATATATATATATATACACACACACACACACACATATATATACATATACATATGTACATATACATATGTATACATATACATATATACATATACATACATATTCATTTATTTCTTATGTATTTATAACTATACATATAGTTAAATATAACTAATTTATTTCTTATGTATCTTATTTATTCCTTTGATATCACTATTATTATTATTATTATTATTACTATTCTCCCTTTTACCAATGAGGAAACTGAGGCAAAAAAAATTAAGTGATTTATCTGACATCTGTGAGATAGTTATAGGTAGTAACCATCGGATTTTGGAGTCAAATCCAGGCATTCTGTGTTCTCGACCCTTATATGGCTTCACTGCTTACATACATAAATAATGGTTTAGTTTTCAGTGCTGTGGGGATTGGAACAGGAAAAGAAAGGCATAGTTTTTGTTGAAAACTTATGCTTGCTAATTTCTCACTGTTCCTCCTTTTTTCAAAACAGGTTGGCACCACATCCTCAGTTGTGGAGTCTCTTCTCCACCCACCTTGGGTTTATAATCACTTGTCCAATCTGGTGAACTGCGAAGAATGCCCTGAAATGAACCAGAGGATGTGTGCGTGTGTGTGTGCATGTGTGTGTGGGGGGGGCTGTGGGTGTGGGTGGTAGGGAGCTCCAGGCAGAGAGGCCCCACTCTTGAGATTCACAGAAGTGTCTATTTCATGGGTATTGCATTCCACACAATATGCCAAACACATGTGGTAGCTCAATGATACAAACTAAGGTTGGCAGTTTTGTTCTTTTTAAAAAATAAATGTTATGAACGGAAACACTTTGTCAAAATCTTCTCTGCACCTATCAGAATTTGTAGGAGGCAAGTGTACACATGACTGTCTATGACACTTCTCTTGTACAAGTTCCTCTTCTGCTTTCTCTCCAGGCACCCAACAAAATTATCTTTTCTCTATAATATATGAAATAGTGAAATTGCTGGTGACATTTTGCAATATGGTCTTAACAACTGGTGAGTTTGCGAAATGATGATGTAATGGAATTAGGTGAAACTGCTGAAATTCTTATTTTTCCCCATGGAACTCTGCCAACATTTTGTTTTCTACGATTCTGCAGAAAAAAAAAAAAAAAAAACAACCATGAAACAAAATTGCACTTTCTCACCAGTTGGAGAAATTGCAACTCGTGTTTATCTAGTTGCTATGACATGCAAAATAGTTTCTCATGGCTTGGAATATTAAAAAGGGAGTCAGACCAAATTTTGAGTATTTGTTGAAATTCTTGAAAAAGCGTTTGAATGGTAGGGAAATGCAAGTGGTAAATAAACAGCCATTAGGAAATCATGTAGAGGGAAATTCCCAGAAAGTGAAGGTTGTGGGGAAACCAGAGTGGTATTAGTGACAGAAAGATCGGATCCCACACCGCAGTGGTGGTAACAAAGCAGTGAGAATTATGCTTCCCCAGATACAAATACTCTCCCATATTTGCAGAGATGTAGAGTGACCTGAGTACTGAGAACATTTAAGTGTGAGAAATGTTTAACCCCAGCGTTCACCTCCTGATACAAGCTCTGGTTCTATAGGTCTTGCTCACACAGCCCAACTGCCAGCACCTCCAAAACCCTTAAAAGCTTCAGTTCAATGGCAACAATTCTCCCTTAATCTCTGACTCACACCTGTGGCAAACTAGACCAATTTTTTCTTGTCTCTCTAGGAAGGAGCTGCTTGAACCATTTTAACCTCCTACATCCCACTTCTGATCCAGTTTCTAAATCTGATAATAGACTTAGGGTCCAACTGGAAAGGAGAGACAACCAGTGCCATGGTGCTGCCAGTCCCACGGACATAGCCATGAAGATAGGAGAAGGATCAAGTGCCTCAAAGGCTATTTTCTGAGACACACTGGCTTGGGAACAGTATTCTCTGTTGAGCTTAGAGTTGGGTATACCAGGGAAAACCATGGCAAGAAATGGAAGAGGAACAGGTTTGAGAGCCTGGTTACTTCGAGGGGGAGTAAGAATCTTATATTTATCTGAATCCTTCAGTCATATTCAAATTCATGCCTAATCAGTGCCCAGAGAGAGATAGGAGGTCTTAAACTGGGATAGTATGAAACCTCTGAAATTATAAATAAAGGTGTGTGTGTGTGTGAGAGAGAGAGAGAGAGACAGAGAGACAGAGGAGAGAGAGAGAGAACATCTTCCATAAAATAGAATCCATCTTTTCCCCTGGATTCTCAAGGGAATTTGCTGCATATCCCCCACCCCCACCATCATCAAAGTTAACAACCAATGATTTAAAAATATTACAGAATTTTGAGCTGAAATGAATCTTGGATGGTATTTAGTTCATTTTTGCTTCTCTTTTAATTTTTCTGATATAACAATTTGAGTCTGATTAACATGAAATATTTCATAAACATTGAAGTCTTCTAGGCCTTTCTCTTCCAAAACACCTTCCGGATGGTTCTTGGAAAACACATCATGATGACCCAGAGTAGGGTTCTGAGTGGTGGTGTGACTATCTACCCATGTGTCAGAAGGACTGATGAGGGGGTGGCAGGCATATTGTTGTCCTCTGGTTTATCTTCATATCTCACTTGGAGCAAAAGATGGAACTATGTGATTTAGAACCTCAAGTCCCTCCATTTCAGAGGGAATGGATGAGATTTATTCTTACTACAAGAATCTGGCATAGTCCCACAATGATTTCACTTTGCTGATTTTCATGGCCCAATCTTCTCCTGAACATTTACACATTTATTTCTTTTACTTCTCTGCTTAAAGCAGCTCAAAGATACATAATTCAAGATGATTATAGTTTGAAAAAAATCTCATCTGTTCAACACAAATATTGAAAAAAGAAATCAGCTTGACACTTGGCACCCTTCACTGCAGCTGGGTTCACTCTTCCCAAGTCCAATGTTTTCATTCAGTGAATAGAAGTTATAGAAGAAGAGCAGATTGAAAACCACATCATTCTAGTTTCCACATAAGATTTATCTAGGGTGAGATGGGAAGCAGGACGAGAACAGTCAGTTGATTCTTTTAATAAGTAGATCATAAATGAGGCCTTCTTTTTAGGAAGTAGAGTAGAAAGAAGTTTGCAACCATTGGCTATAAGGATGTTTGTTGGGGGCTGGGGGAGTTAAGAATGACTCCCAGGCTCCTGACTTGGCAGTTGGGGCACACAGAAAGAAGAGCTTTTGGGAGAAATAAATGAGACCCATTTTGAATATGTTCCATCTGGATCCAATTGAAGCATTTAGCATGTGGTTCAATATGAGGGTCTGGACCTCCAAGCAGAGGGTTGGGCTGGAGATATTATTTGAGAGTCATCAGAATACCTACAACCTACATACCTGTAGGAAATTAGAGAAGAGAATTTCAAAGAGGAAGATAGATAGTGACCCTAAATATCTCAGAGAAAGCAAGTATGAAAGAACCAGCTACTCACTGGCTATAGCAATGAAGAAGTCACTGGTGACTTTAGGATAAGATTTGTGGGGCAGAAACCACATCATATTTGATGCAGGATTGGATGGGTAAAAAAGAAGTGACAAAGCTAAGTGGAGATGAAGATAAATGCCAGAGAAGGCATGCAGGATGGTGGGAGTTTTATTTGTTGTTTTTTAGTAGACACTTGACCATGATTAAGTGATGATTAGATGAACCAGAAGGAAGGAAAATTTGAAGAAACAGAACAAATGAATCATTGATAGAACAACTTCCTGGATGGAAATGGGAAAGAGTAAATTCAAGAGCACTGTGGTGACACTGGCCTTGAGGCATGCATCCTCCAAGTCACTAGGGAAGAAGGATATGGGTACAAACTCATGAATGGAGGTGGTCATCCTGGTCATCTCAGTCTCATTAGAGAAAGTGGGGATACTTGAGGTGGGCTAGGGAGCATTAGAAAATTAGCACACATTTGGACTTGCTGTAGAGAATAGTAAAAGGACACTAACTAGGGAAACAGACAGCATTGGCTAGAAGCACTGGTGACCCAGATGAGACTGAATATCCCAAGCCTATGGTAGCACCAATCCACCCAGCAGTGTGTATTTCTTTAATGCCTGACTACCAGTGTGCAGAGCTGGAGGAGACAGATATGTTTGGGTTAATACAGGACTGGGGATTAAAAAGCAGAAGTAATAGCAGGGCAAAGGGGTGAAGAAGTTGGATTATCTAGATACAGAGTAGTTGAAGTAATAGGTCATCGGATCTGGGCAGGAGAAGGAGGGATGAAGCAGGAAAGGATTGATGCAAAGTGAAAGGCTGAGATAAAATGAAGATGTTGCTGAAGATCTTGTGAAGAACAGAGAATAAGTAGGGTCAGAGAAAAGCTGGAAAGATCTGGAAAGACAAGATAGTGTGGTCAGAGAAGGCTTACTTTTCCAGAACACTTTACTTCTATTTCCACCTTGTACTGTAAAATTTAAAAGTGCATTACAAATGAAAATACAAATGTCTGGTAAATTATTTATTTTGTATTATCTATGCCTTAGGCTCTTTTCTATGTGATAATCCCATTCTCTTCATTGAAATAGAAAAATGTGAACCAGGTCTTAAGAGTATTATTTCCCTAAAGTTTTGACCATTTTTTATGTACAATGATATTATATTTTTATTTTAAATATAAGATCTTGGGAAAGAAGCCAGTGTTTTCTATTTCAGCAGTCCCAGCAGCTGTTACAAGCATAAGCAAGCCTTCAATACATGTGCTTTCTCTGGCTTTGTGCTTTCCTCTAAATTTAAGTTGATTGTAGGAAAATTTAACCTGTAAACCTCAAGAGGATAGATCATATCAGTAGACCTGACATGACAAGTGACTAATGGTAACAAAGTGGACCCATGGAATGTCGGGGAGGTTGTGCGCAACATTGTGACCTAGACTGGAAGCTGAGTCTGCAACTCAGGTAGGGATGGGTTAGATGAACATTGCATGTAAATAAGCTACAGGTTGCCTCCATTCCATTTAAGGCTGCTTCAACTATAAATGAAAAGAGATATTAAGAATCAAGTGTGAATAATTTGAACATAGTTCAGTAGGAACACAAATATTTCATTTGTTTCCCTCATTTTGCTAAAATACGTGTTTAGTGAGTTTGCAGATTAGGTTAAAAATACAAACAAAATTATGGGTAATGAATTAGAATCCTATTTGCAGAGGAAATTGCCCTAAGATATGTTATTAGTGAGTAGGACTAAGGCGCTTCTCAAGAATCCTGTTCAGTTTTCTTATTACTGAACAGAATAAAGATGGAATTGACACATGTGATGGCCATCAGGGTCTAGGAAAAAAACAGCACCCCCCCAAAAAAAAGAGCAAAGATTTATCATTGGGTCTTCACACTCAGGGTGCTCAGACGAGCTAGGAAAGAGACTCTTGTTCATTCGCCGTATATTTTCCTACAAGATTAAAAATAGGGACAGTGTCTTGTTCATAGCAGGTGCTTAGTTAAATGGCAGACAGTTCTGTTCTTCTCTCTCTTCCTTTGGTGAAGATTGTGTCTCTGATCACATCTCATGACATTAACATCACCTAATTTCCACACTCATCAAACTACCTGCTAATGGTAATTTGCCTTCCCGTGTAGACTTTTCTAAAAAAGAACAACTCCCTGGCATGCTGATGTGAATATTCCAGTTTGCTTAGCTGTTCTGCCTTTCCTTATAATTAACGAAATAACATTCTAGTTTATTTACCGATCTCTTGTGAGATGGCTAATTAGGGTGAGTTGCTGCCCTTGGTTCTGATGAATTCAGGAAGGAAAATGTAAATTTCTCCACCTTTAAAGAAAACGAGCAGGCCTGCATTCTATAAAAGCACTGCCACTCAGTGAAGCCCCACGTGAGCTACTGCAAACCTTTTTTGACACTTTTTCTGTTTCAACAAATGCCACGTATGCCTTCTCAAATCATTCTCTGTTAGCCCTTATTCCAGTCTCAGTGCCTAGCATTCCACTACGTTGCCTGTACCTCAAGTAACCTTGACCTTGAGGGGTTTTGTTGTGAGACAACGGGGCTCAAACTTCAGTCTCATCTGCATGCTTGTGAAAATACATAATCCAGGCTTCCCCATAGACATCCTGCCTCAGCAGATCCAGGTAGGATTTGAACGTGCATTTTTTTAAAACAGATTTTATATATAAGTAATTTCTATACCCAACATGGGGCTCAAACTCACAATACGAAGATCAAGGGTAGTACACGCCATTGACTTAGCTAGCCAGATGCTCCTGGAATGTGCATTTTTAGCATAACTGATTCTGATACAATAGTCAATAGATCATACTTTGAGAAACGGCTTTAGATTGGGGGCTCACTCATTTGTGTCTATGGCACTAGCAAGGGATATTGTTTGTTCTTGAGAGCCAAGAGTAACCTTCCCACCACCTCCACCACCACCAGAGTGAAGTTTGATGCATCCAGAGGAAGGGGAATGGGAGGAAATGAAGTCAAGTGGAGTGACAAAGATCAGAGAGAAATAGTGGGGGCCTGGGAAAGGAGCCCCAAGGCATTCCAGTGGAACTTCCTTTGGAAGCTGCCCGCTCAGGATGAGGCAATTTGTCTGCCAGACAAGTTGGGTCTGTTGCACGCTCCCTAGAGCAGAAGCAAATTTCAGGTTTAAAACATATTTACCTTAATTTGGCAGTGACAACTTTGGCCAGGGACAGATACTCCCCAAGCTGCCTGAAATGATGGTGGCAGCATGTCGTGTTGAAAATGTGTGTGGCACAAGGCTTCTTTCTCTTGTCCTAGAGGTCAGTGATATTGGGATTTCTCATCCATATTTGGTGCCGCAAATCTTTATTAAGTGGCATTTGGCAATCCGATTTGGAGAATCGTAGAATGCTAGAGCTAGGGCTAATTTACAGAGTATGGCTGAGGTCCTTCTCCTTTTAAAGATGCAGAAACTGAGACAGAGGGAGGATGGGTGATTCACCAGAGTCCAACAGCTTCCTAGAGGAACAGCTGGGATTGGAAGTAGGTCTCTTGACATCAGTGCACAGCACTCTGCTGCCTGCTCCCAAACCTCAGCCAGGAGACACGTGCCTGCTGAATCAGCACAGATGAGTTAGATATATTGGTTTGTTAACTGCTTAAGCATATTTTATTATACGATATTATTAGCTAGTAATAATAGTATTTTTTTAACATTTCTTTTTTAAAGGTTTTATTTATTTATTTGACAGAAAGAGAGAGAGCACAAGTAGGTAGAGTGGCAAGCAGAGGGAGAGGGAGAAGCAGGACCCCACTGAGCAGGGAGCCCGATGCGGGCTCGATCCCAGGACTCTGGAATCATGACCTGAGCAGAAGGCAGATGTTTACCTACTGAGCCACTCACATGCCCCATATTAACTAGTAATAATATTATTAATAGTATTATCTACTTTGCATTTTGATTTCATCTGTTTAACTCCCTTCCTTAAGTAACCTACTTTTGTTTTTTGGTCTTTCTTTCTTTCTTCCTTTCTTTCAACAATGATCCTTCTAAGTCAGCATTCTTCCTCAACTAAGTACATTTGCCATCTAGTGGCTCAAAGATAGCAATAAAGTTTCCTGTAGAAGATTTTATATAGGGCAAAGGAATCAGAGAATTTTTACAGCCTGGAAGAGAACCTTCCAGATCTTCATGTCCAATACCCTCATGTTGCAAATAAAGAAAATGAGGCTCTTGAAGGAAGCAACTTGTTGGAGGCCTCACAATAGGTGAGCGGAGCCAGGGGCACCCTTGACCACACTGAGTACAGGATATGGGTATTTCCTGGCCCCATCCTCTTGGAGGTGGATGAGCCCCTGGAGGGTAGGGAGGTGGGTGCACCAGGGATTCCAGAGAACCTGGCCCAGGTCCAGTCTATGTGTGATGGGTGAGGGGGTTCCTCCATGACCAGACCCATGTTGCTAGCTTCGATTATTTTTCTCCATGGCGCCATCGAGTCAAAGTGGTTGTCCACACAAAGGGGCCTCCATCAGTGTGGTGTTGGTGACTGGATGGAGGCCTGCATCAACTGAGTCAACCGAACAGTATGCTATGCCCTCCAGTTTGCACAGTGTGTTTTCTGCCTCACCTTCAGCCACATGCTTCTGCACCCTTTCTGGTTGAGCATCTCTTGCCCAGGATACTTTTGTGTTCAGAGTGAATTTCCTGATGGGCAGCAAGTCTAAGCATCTCCTGCCAGAAGTGAAGGGAGCACTCAGGGCCTCATCCCCTTCTATTTATAACGTGCGTTGGTGTCAGGCAGTCCCAAAAAGGGTGCTCAGAGCAGAGTTCAGAACTCACCAGACCTCCAGGAAGAGGCCTGTGCAGGATGGCACTGAGGGGGTTGGGAACGGGCAAGCGCTTTAAATGGCTGCAGATGGTAAGGGTGCCAGGGTGACAGACTGTGGGAGGCAGTTTTCTTTGTATTCCAAATAGGCTGAGGATTTTCTTTTATCCACTGAAACTCTCTGGAAGAAAATGAGGACAGGGAGAGTGGCAGGCATAGGCAGCCCCCATGGGGAAAGTTTTGTTTCCTGGGGTCCACAGATGGGTTTCCAAAGGCAGATGAGTTCTGAAGCCCCTGGAATTATACACACAATTTGGTGTCTATGTTTTGTTTTTGGAACAAAGTTTCTCTACCTTTTATAAGCTACTCAGGGGAGTCCATGATTCAATCATGTCAGGAACCACCAGTGTCCAGATCAAATCTATCTCCAAACTCTTTGAAATGAATGAATTCTTTGTCTCTCTCAGGAAGATAAAATTCAGCCACAGTTTTTGTTTGTTATTACCAGTGTTCTCATCCAGGCCTGATGTCATTTTTTTAAAGGTTGTGTGCACATAGAAAACAAGTATATAAGTAAAATCCTACTGTCTTGACTGCCTTTTATAATGAATGGGTACATATCTAAGTCCCAAACTAAGGCATGCAGAAAATATGCATTTCTTTTACTTTTCTAAAATTCAAATTAATTTCTATTTTGAGCCCCCATTCCTGTCATGTGGCTGTGACTTAATCTCTATGTTTGGGATCTTCTATTTCTCTCTCTGTCCCAGGGGATTGTGTGTCAATTCTGGGGCACTTACCTAGAGTGGAGGTTCCTACCTAGGACTGAGATGTCTGTCTTTTATGTCATTTGTGTACAAAGTCATGTGCTGAGATCCATCCTTGATCCCACTGAGTCCTTGGCTGTGGAACCACGTGTGTTACCACTGAACTTTCTATCTATCTTCTGGTCCTGGCCCTGGCAGACCTCCCCACTATCTTCATGATAAGTCCTTGGGGCTGCTTGTGGCTCTGCCTGCCCGAGCAAAGACTCTGTGGCCTTGCTTCTTCACAGGACGCTTTGATCTAGGAAAGAGGATGTTTTGGATTTCTCTTTGAGGTCCAAAGTTACCAAGTCTTCCAATTTGTTTTTTAAGAAGAAGCTGAAAATTTTCACTTTATGCATATCTTTCTGATTTTAAATGTTGGAAATTAATTCATTTTGGAAAAATAGTCACTGAGATCAGACAAAAAAAACTTTCCATGGCCCAGTTTTGCCCCTAGGGCCACCATTTTGTAGCCTCTGCCCTAAAGGCTTAGACTTATGGAAACCAAAGCAGGCAAGACATCCATTTTTCTGCTTTCAGTGTGTCATAACTCTCCCTGAGGAAGTAAGCACAGGATTGTCTACCTACTGGACTAGGAGAGAAAGACAGAAGGGAGAAATCTGGGAGCAAAACATTAGTTAATATTTCGAAAGTCGTATCTTCCTACACCTTGATATTGAGCTTCTAAAGACAGGTTCTGTGTTTAAAAAAAAAAAAACAACCTTTTTCTATATCCAGAGAAAAAAGTCTTAAGATTGCGCAATATATTTTCAATGAAGTAACCATGTTCAACAAATGTTTTCAGTGCAATTATAGAATTTTATATTAGGTTTCCTTAATGATTACTGAATCTTGGGGTGCCTGGGTGACTCAGTGGGTTAAGCCTCTGCCTTTGGCTCAGATCATGATCTCAGGGTCCTGGAATCGAGCCCCACATCGGGCTCTCTGCTCAGCAGAGAGCCTGCTTCCCCTCCTCTCTCTGCCTGCCTCTCTGCCTACTTGTGATCTCTGTCTGTCAAATAAACAAATAAAATCTTAAAAAAAAAAAACCCTATAGAATAAAATAAATATCCAAGTTGGGCTCTCTGCTCAGCAGGGAGCCTGCTTCCCCACCCTCCCACCTCCCTCTCTGCGTACTTGTGATCTCTGTCTGTCAAATAAATAAATAAAATCTTTAAAAAAATGATTGTTGAATCCAATTCCTGAGAGTGGATTAAATAAATGAGACAACTGAAGTCTACAGAGGTAAATGAGTTGCCTTTGATCACTTAGCAAGTCACGGCCAGCCAGACTCAGTCTCTGACTCTGTCTGTCTAGTGCCTCCTCCTGGACAAACCCAGGACCAGGGTACTGCACCCTGCTTGGGGTGGGAGTAGGGTGTGTCATGGGAATGGAGGTGGTGCTAGAACGCAGTGCTTAAAGTCAAAGAGGGAAGACCCAAGAGAACATGGCGCCAGGAGAAGTTAAGTCAAAGGGGACTGACAGCCTCTTTTAATTTTCATTAAAATTTGAGAAGTGCTATTCTGGGCTAATAGTTCTCTACCTTGGCTATAGTTTAGAGTTGTTTAGAGCCTAAAGAGCTTTAAAATTTAAATTTTAAAATTTTGTGGAGGCCTGTGCTCTACCCCTAAAGATTCTATTTAATCAATCTAGTGGTAGAGTCAAGATACCTATAGTTGGAAAAGTTCTCCTGGTGATCTTCATGTGCAACAAGGTGAAGAATGACTGTTCCCACCACACAGAACCACCACCACTTTCCAAACGTAATGAACCTGTCCTTCCTGTGCACCTGCATTCCCATCAGCCCACAACAAATCTCCTACTCATTCTTCAAAACCCAGGTTACCAAGCATCTTCTGGGAAGAGGTCCCTGAAGTTTCCCCCAGCAGAGTTAACTGCTCCCCAATTTGCAGTCTGTTTTTTGTGCACCCTCCTATAGATAGTTAATAGATAATTATGTATTTTCATGTCTCTTTCTCTCACTAGGGAAAACTAAACTGTGAATATCTTTAGAGCAGGAAATTTGGTTTATTTAATTTTTTTTGTAAATGGCAGAACCTAGTTTTTATGTAGTTCTTTCTCTGTATCTGGCTTTCAATATCTCTGTTGGTGATTGAATGCAGAAATGCAGTAAGTCAAGGTTTTAGAACCAACTATCCTTCAGATGTTCTCAGTCTCTCAATCATCCCCACCAGAAAATTACCCCCAACCCTGCCAACTCTTCACTGTCCCAAAGAAAGAAAAAGATAGCAAACAAGCAAACAAACAGACCAGAAGCAGATATGTGCCTAATATACATGTCCTGGCTATCTCAGAAGGAATATTTGGAAACAGATCCATAAGGACAGGGACTTTTGTGGGTCTTGTTCCTTGCTGTATCCCCAGTGCCTACAACAGTGCCTAGAATCTGGAAGAGGTTAAAGAGGTTATAGTGAATGAATGGATATTGAATAAGTGGTAATTTTAAGAAGGCTTTCTCTTCTCCTCCTCCTTTCCTATTTATCATTCATTCCAGTTACAGTGGGCTTTGTTTTGAGTGCTGTGACAGAATGCTGTTCTGAATTGCCAGGACAAGATCACCAAGAGCTCCCTTTAAAGATGTTCTGGTTTTGGAAATTTGCTGACCCTGACCACAGTGTTTGCAGGCAAAGTGTGACTCAACCTCCAGCAATATCCTAAGTACTTCATAGAAACAATATAACCTTTCAGACTGACTAAATATAATATAGTCATAAAACCCTAACTTTATATTATTACTTCAACACACTTCAACACACACACACACACAGAGAAGATCCTGAGTTACACTGAGCTGTTAAACACTGAGCATCTCTCGGGGCTTGGTAAACCAGGACCACATTATGTTCTGCCCTTGAGAACTCAGAAGCACTTCCCGCCCAGTGGGCTGAATCAGCACTGAATTTGACCATCTCTTGATGACTGCTTGTCTTGCTAAACCTCTGCAGGAAAATGACAGAATTTTAGAGCTGGAAGGGATCTTAGAGATCATCTGGTATAACCTTATGCATTTGATGAATAAGGAGGCTGAAATCCAGAGACATGTCATTGCTCGAAGTAACACAGCTCATTAGTTGCTGAATAAGAGCATTAGCTGGTGCCCTAACTTTTGGTCACTTGCATTTTCTGTTTACGTTATTACCAGTTCTAGAATCTGCCTCATACTGGGTCCAAATCATCTACTATAGGAATGGCAAGTCATTCTCTGTTCCTTATCATGAAAAAGGACTTTAAAAGAGAGTTGTGATCCTTAAAAATCAACTCCTTTAGGTTAAAAGTGAGGTCAGAATGTGTTGAAATACATTAGTCTTGGCTTAAAAGAACAGATGGTGATTTTTGTTTTTTATCTTGGCTTTTCAACTGAAAACATTAGTTTCCATTAAGGTTTTTCTCAAAACCAATTTCTTTGTCCAGATTTAGAACTTCACAAAACAATGTCTTAACCAAGTTGAATTATTCACTGTCCCACAAATGTACTGTATATTTGTAGAATGTCTTTTTCCTCTCTAATCCAATTTTTGTCCTGGCTGATCTCTGTGCAGTCACTTCCTACATGTTCTCCCAAATCTAGTTAAATTTCCTTTCCTCTCCAAGTGTCCTCTTGACCATCTGCCTTGCCTGGAATAGTATCTTCTTTTTCCCAACTTCTTTAACATTTGTGAGAGAATTTAATAACTACATATTCATTTAATTGTGTATTAGAAAAATATATTAGTAGCATATCAGACTCATTATTTCATTTTTTTTTAAATATCACACTGACAATTTTTTATATCATTAAGGGAAGGATGTTTTTGTTATTGCTATGATTTGTTATTGCAGTCCAACAAACTATTCTAAAACTTAATGGCTTAAAAGAAAAATAACTATTGAGCTCATAATTCTCTGGCTCAGCAATTTGGGCTGGATTCCTTTGGGCAGATCTCTTGGTTTCCACTGGGCTCCATGTGTCTGTGGTCTGCTGCAGGTTTGCTAAGTGGTTAAGCCTATGGGGGTTGACTAGCTGTCAGCTGGAGCCCCTTCTTCTTCATGGTCTACCATCCCCTATCAGGTTTGCCAGGCTTTTCCTATGGCAGAGCCAGGGGTTCAAGAGATACAGCAGAAGTATGCAAAGCCTCTTGAGGCCACTTGAAACTGGTACACCATCTCTTCTGCTGCATTATATTGGTTCAAGTAAGTCATAAGGCTAATTCCTCTCTCCCTAAGTGGGAGGAGCTACAGAGTCATATTGCAGGGGACATGGATGAGGAGAAGAGCTAGGGAAACATTTCACTCAATTTATACCAAAGTTGGTTTAAATAAAAATGCACGTAGTAGGAGACTGAAGTTATTACTCAAAATGGCTGAGTGTAGATGGATACGATCCATCTGATGCTTAATCATTTATTGCCTTGTAACAATTCTGTTATGACTCTCTCTAGCACCAACCTGAAATGCAGTTGGAATGAGGCATTTCCTGTGGCTTGATCTCTAAGACTTGGGTTTCTGGAATTCTAGCCCTACCTAAGGCCTCCCTTCAGATCTCATGATTGGAATGAGTTTGAAGAGCCCTGGAGGAAGTGTGTTAGGGTAGAGGAAGGTCCCTTAGGGCACATTACATATGTTGTCTTCCTCCACAGACTTCAGGCAGTGGATATCATTGAGGTGGAACCTGGATCACTTTCAGTGTATCGATACCAGCGTTGCTAACTTGCTCTTGCATTGCTAGTTTGGGGCAGGTATTCAATATTTTGATTACGTATTCTGACTTAGCCTTCATGATGCAGCTATATTGAAGCCAGGAGAATTTTGCTGAGTCATAAACTACAATTAAAATTTCAGTTTAAAGAAAAAACTAGTACTGCGAGAAGGGACATTTTCATTCTATTCCTGAGCCTTACTCCAGGGTTGAGACAAGGGGTGGAGGTGAACCAAGCCATATTAAGTAGTTGACAATGAGCCAGGAGGCTAACCTGGGCATCAGGCTAAAATTCTAAAATTAAATTAAAATATATTAAGGATATGGTCCTCATTAACTCAGATTTCCATGAGCAAGTCTTTAAATACTATAAAAATGCAAACTGACCCAATCTTGCTGAGGGAGACAACATAATCAAATTGAACTTTAAAAAAGGAGGAAGGAAGGAAGGAAGGAAGGAAGGCAGGGAGGGAAGAAGGGAGGGAGGGAAGAAGGGAAGGAAAGGTAGGGAGGGAAGGATAAGAGAAGAAACAAAAATTCCTCTTAAGGAAGACACTTGCCTATCAAGTACTTTTACAAGGAGTGATTGCAAATTACCTGATGCAGTGAGAGACCACAGCAGTCCTGAGAACATCCAGCCCTTATTCCCCTTATGACCGTAACGGTAGCCGAAATGCTGAGACTGTTTAATACATGATGTGTTAGTTTGCTGGGGCTGCTGAGACAAAGTACCACAAATTGGGTGTTTTAGAACAATGGAAATTTATTGCCTCACTGTTCTGGAGGCTACAAGTCTGAAATTAAGGTGTTGGCAGGGCCATGCTCCCTCTAAAACTTGCAGCGTAAGGATTCTCCTTTATCTCTTCCAACTTCTGGTAGTCCCAGGTGTTCCTCAGTTTCCCTGTGGAACTCCAGTCCATCGCTTTCACATGGCATTCTCCTTACGTCTCTTCACATTGTTCTCCCTAGTGCATGTCTTTCTCTGTGTCCAAACTTCCCGTTTTTTATGAGGATGCCAGTCATTGGATTAGGGCTTACACTAATGACCTATTTTAACTTCATTACTTCTTAAAAGACTCCATTTCCAGACAAGGTCACATTCTGAGGTACTGGAGGGTAGAGCTTCAATGTATCTTTTTGTGGGGGACACAACCCATGACACGTGACATGGTGCTATTATCTGGAGTGGGTAATTTATTTTATTATCTAAACTGTAAGCTGTCATGTAGATATGTAAAATTTAAATATGCCTCTCAAAAGTTGTCTGGTTCAAAAAAAAAATCACAAAGGAACTCTATGGACAAAACAAGAATTTCCAGAAAAAAAAAAAAACTTAGGAAATGTTTTACTATCAGAAAATCTGGAAAAACAAGTTTTTAAAGATATTTTGAACTGCATCTATATTTGCATGTTATCATTTATTGCTGTTACTGGTGAAGGTCAAGAGGCAAATGGCTCTCTAATCATAAGAGATGGAAAAATAGTGAAATGGGGGCAATTCAAAGACATTAAATTTTTTTTTCCTTGCCAACACTAAATATTTTTTAATGGTCAGTCTATCTAATAAGTGTCTTATCTTTGTAACCCACATATATCTGGAGCCGCACCTGGATCTATCACCCTGTGGTATTATTGCAGTCAAATGCTCTACCACTGAGCTATATCCCTCCCTGTGGTATTATTGAATGAAAAAAATACATCACAGGATTGAAACAGGAAAATATAATTGGAAGCATTTCATATCTTCTCAGTGTCTTTTGACAACATGCCAAAATGGCAGAATATCCTTAATAAATCATTAAGTGTTCTGGGAGAGAATGTTCTCCAATCTCATCCCCTTCTCATAGACCCAGGCATACACACAGCACTCACATACACACACCTGGCAGTGACTTTTTTTTTTATTAAGTTCAATTAGCCTATCTATAGTACATCATTAGTTTTTGATGTGGTGTTCAATGATTCTTCATTGGGTATAATACCTAGTGCTCATCATATCACATGCCATCCTTAATATCTATCACCCTGCTATCCCAACTCCACCCCTCTCCCTTCTGCAACCTTGTTTGTTTCCTGGAATCCAGAATCTCTCCTGGTTTGTCTCCCTCTCTAATTTCTTCCCATTCAGTTTTCCCTGCCTTCCCCTGTGGTCCCCTGCTCTATTCCTTATATGCCACATAGGAGTGAAACCATATGATAATTGTCTTTCTCTGCTTAACTTACTACACTTAGCATAGTCCCCTCCAGTTCCATCTGTGCTGATGCAAATGGTAGCTATTCATCCTTTCTGATGGCTGAGTAATATTCCACTGTATATATGAACCACATCTTCTTTTCAGTGGCTTCTGAAGTGGAGTCCTCTTTCTTTCCTCCTGCAAACTCTTTTAATCCCCAACCTTTGGTCTTCCCCTCTCTCCTTCCCTTTCTACTTGAGCCCTTTATTAAGGAGAATAACCAAGTGTCTCTGATTTCTTTAGGTTTGTTTTTTTCCCCCCGAAGGAGCTTGTTTCTCAGGTGCAGCAGAGCAAAGGAGGGTTTGGGTGCCTGTCCAGCAGCTAGAGTCCATTCTTATTAGGAGGAAGAGGGAGAGGCTGTGATACTCAGACAATATTTTGTCAGCTGCTTGCACTTCAATATTTTTTGATGGTGTTACATTTTTAATACAGAGCAAGTGTTATCCTCTCTTATTAATAGAAGCCTGCTTCTTCCTGACAGCCATTAAATAGACATTGAACCAATATTTACTTGTTTATTTTGCATCATTGATGACTTATTCTTTTATTTATTTTTATCTTTTAATTTTTAAAATTCAAGTATAATTAAAATAGTGTTATATTAGTTTCAGGTGTGTACTATAGTGTTTCAACAATTCTATACATTTCAGAGCTCATCAAGGTAAATGTACTCTTTTTTTAAATATTTTATTTATTTACTTATTTGAGAGCGGGAGAGAGAGTGCAGGCAGGGGGAGGAACAGAAGAAGAGGGAGAGGGCGGGGGAAAAAATCTCAAGAAGACTCTGTGCCAAGTGCAGAGCCTGACATGGGGTTTGATCTAAAGACCCTGAGATCATGACCTAAGCTGAAATCAAGTGTCGGGTGTTTCACTGACTGAGCCAGCCACTTGGGCACCCCAGGTTCATATACTCTTGATTCTCTTTATTATTTCACACATTCCTCCACCTACCTCCCCTCTGACAACCACCAGTTTGTTCTCTGTATTTGAGAATCTGGGAGGGGGGGTGGTTTGTCTCTTTGTTTGCTTATTTTGTTTCTTAAATTCCATGTGAATGAAATCATATGGCGTTCTTTAAGTATATATATATATTCTTTATTCATTTGTGGATGGAAACAGGTTGCTTCCATATCTTGGCCTTTGTAAATAATGCTGCCATAAACATAGGGGTACATACGGCTTTTTGAATTAGTGTCTTTGTGTTCTTTGGGTAAAAAGCCACTAGTGGAATTATTGGATGAAATGGTAATTTTACTTTTATTTTTTTGAAAAACCTCTGTACTATTTTCTACAGTGGATGCATGAGTTTGCATTCCTACCAACAGTGTAGGAGGGTTAGTGTTCCTTTTTTTTACATCTTTGCCAACACTTTTTATTTCTTGGGTTTTTTTATTTTAGCTATTCTGACAGGTGTGTGGTGATAGTTCATTGTGGTTTTGACTTGCATTTTTCTGATGATTAGTGGTGTTGAGCTTCTTTTCATGTGTTTGTTGGCCATCTATATGTCTTCTTTGGAAAAATGTCTTTTCAGTTCCTGTGCCCATTTTAATCAGATTATTTGTTCTTTGTGTGTTGAGTTGTAAAGTTCTTTATATATTTCGGATATTAACCCCTATAGGATATATCATTTGCAAATATCTTCTCTCATTCAGTAGGTTGTCTTTTGTTTTGTGGATGGTTTCTTTCACTGTGTGAACCAATATTTTAGAATATCTCTTTGAGCACAAATTATTAATTAGCCCCCTGTGTACTCCCACATATGAGGGTCTAGGGAAACGTGCTTTGGTGATCAAAGGCAATAGGGTGTTGGTGAAGGAGAATAAGGCTAAAACATTTGGAATTCAGTCTGAAAAGGTGATGACTGAGGGGAGATGTAAGAAAAAAAAATGAATAAAGTCATTAAAGGCATGGGGAGTACATGGATGCTGGCATAGTTCCCTAATCCTAGGATATTAGAACTCAGGTGAAGAGGTGTGCTTAGAGCTGTAAGGGAGGTATGATTCCAAATAGCGATTTTAGAGTTCAATTTTTATTGTTTGAAGTTTTGGCGTGATGAAAAAATGGCTTTAAGTGAAGTAATGAATTTCCATGATTCCATGTTAGTTAAGTACTTGATATGCCCTACCCAAGCTTCCCAATAAAATGCCCAAGAAAAGGTACCAAAACAACAACAACAACAACAACAACATCAGAAAACAAAAAGAAGCCTATACGCTGTGGTCTAGTGTGAATATTTCTACTAAAGAGAATTTCTACAAACAGAAACATTGATGAATGTGCCCCCAGTGATGAAATTAGGAAAAGCTTTTGATCACTCCTTTTGTCTGCCCTCCTAAATTTGAGATAACTTTAATTAGAAAAACAGGTGCTTGCCCGTCTTTGCAAGGGGACTGTTTTTTTGTGGTAGACGTGTTGTGTAACTTGTCCCATATCTGTCTCATCATTTCTCCTTCTATATCCTCTGAAAACTAAAACTTCAAGTATGCAACACAATCAGGAATGGAAATATCTGCTTAGGTTCACATTGAAAGTATTCATTGTTTCAATCCAAGGGTTTTATATTGGGTAGCTGGGAAAGTAGGTGCATACATTTGTGCTTGTATTTTTTGAACATTCCTCTACTTTATTTCTATGGACCTAACCCGAAAAAGAAAGGTATGGAAAAGACACTAATATCTACTGTCATGATCATAGCTATAGCACTGATTCTCTAAGCATTTATAATTACCTGGGCAACACTCTTCAGACCCTCTTTGAGGTAATGTTGATGTTAAAACATAGCAAATTTTTTGGACTCTAACATAATGCTAAAATGTTGAATTCTAATGCGTATTTTATAATTCTAGGAGTTTATGAGATCACATTTGGTGCCTATAATCCCTGGGGTGCAATTTGGAGAAGAAAAAATGGAATCTAACCAAGGGCAATGTAGAAATTTTGGAGAAGTAAATAGAGGGTTTGCAATTATTATGGTCAAGGATCTTAAAATTCAAACTCAAATTTTATGTCACTACATTAACATATATACATAGAATAATAATTTTTAAAGTTAACTATTTTGTATAGTAGAAGGGAAAATGGAAAGAAAAATTTGCCCTAAAACTGTTGTCTAATTTTTTTTAAGTAACAGTTATTTTTCTTTTCTTTTTTTTTTTTTAAAGATTTTATTTATTTATTTGACAGACAGAGACCACAGTAGGCAAAAAGGCAGGCAGAGAAGGATGGGGGGGAAGCAGGCTCCCTGCTGAGCAGAGAGCCTGATGTGGGGCTCCATCCCAGGACCCTGGATGGTATCATGACTCAAGCTGAAGTCAGAGGCTTTAACCCACTGAGCCACCCAGGCGCCCCTATTTTTCTTTTCAATACTATAATACAGCTAATATTATATAGTACTTACAATGTGTCAGACTCATTCTAAACACTTGATGTACATTAGCCATTTTCATTTTCACAATTTATTAGTCCTACTTATAAATGGGGAAACTGAGTCATAGAGAATTTAATTAACATATATGTACCTGGTCTTCTTACATCTTTTATAATTTTAATATCCTCACATATAAGGATAATATTTTCTTATATCTTATGTAATTTTATTTCCTTGTATTGTCTTCTGCTTTTTTTTTTTTAAAGATTTTATTTATTTATTTGACAGAGAGAGATCACAAGCCGGCAGAAAGGCAGGCAGAGAGAGAGGAGGAAGCAGGCTCCCTGCTGAGCAGAGAGCCCAATGCGGGGCTTGATCCCATGACTCTGAGATCATGACCTGAGCCGAAGGCAGCGGCCTAACCCACTGAGCCACCCAGGTGCCCCTGTCTTCTGCTTTTGAAGATAGGTAGTAGTTTTCCTTCAATTTTTTCAAAAATATTATTAACCTATGTTTTCCTAATTATCAAAATAAGAAATAAAATGGTATCTTTAGTTTTTCTTCTTTTTGTGAATGAAGAAGTAACGTTTCTCATCTCCATTTCTAGTCTTTGGTAATAGTATAACCAGGAAAACTCCAGATTAAATTGTTTTTATATTACATAATCTTTTTTTCTGTCAGAATTACAGTTTGAAAGCTATATTCAATTTTGTAACAAATTTTGTAATTCTTTAGATTTATTTCAAAATGTTTTCAATGTCTGTTGCCAATTCTTTTACATCTTCCTATTTTTCCCTTTATTTTGATTTATCTCTTACTCTGAAAGGTTATTGTTTGCTTGCTTTCTTGCTTTTTAAGAGGATAAGGTGGGTAGAGACTTTTAGTCTCTCACAAACAAGATTATCTTTTTTTTTATTTTTTTATTTTTTGTAAACATATAATATATTTTTATCCCCAGGGTACAGGTCTGTGAATCGCCAGGTTTACACACTTCACCGCACTCATCATTAGCACATACCCTCCCCAATGTCCATAATAACCCCACCCCCCCAACCCCCCTCCCCCCAGCAACCCTCAGTTTGTTTTGTGAGATTAAGAGTCACTTATGGTTGATCTCCCTCCCAATCCCATCTTGCTTCATTTACTCTTCTCCTACCCCCTTAACCCCCCATGTTGCATCTCCTCTCCCTCATATCAGGGAGATCATAGGATAGTTGTCTTTCTCCAATTGACTTATTTCGCTAAGCATGATACCCTCTAGTTCCATCCACATCGTTGCAAATGGCAAGATTTCATTTCTTTTGATGGCTGCATAGTATTCCATTGTGTATATATACCACATCTTCTATATCCATTCGTCTGTTGATGGACATCTAGGTTCTTTCCATAGTTTGGCTATTGTAGACATTGCTGCTATAAACATTCGGGTGCACGTGCCCCTTCGGATCACTACGTTTGTATCTTTAGGGTAAATACCCAGCAGTGCAATTGCTGGGTCATAGGGTAGTTCTATTTTCAACATTTTGAGGAACCTCCATGCTGTTTTCCAGAGTGGTTGCACCAGCTTGCATTCCCACCAACAGTGTAGGAGGGTTCCCCTTTCTCCGCATCCTCGCCAGCATCTGTCATTTCCGGACTTGTTAATTTTAGCCATTCTGACTGGTGTGAGGTGGTATCTCATTGTGGTTTTGATTTGTATTTCCCTGATGCCGAGTGATATGGAACACTTTTTCATGTGTCTGTTGGCCATCTGGATGTCTTCTTTACAGAAATGTCTGTTCATGTCTTCTGCCCATTTCTTGATTGGATTATTTGTTCTTTGGGTGTTGAGTTTGCTAAGTTCTTTATAGATTCTGGACACTAGCCCTTTATCTGATATGTCGTTTGCAAATATCTTCTCCCATTCTGTCAGTTGTCTTTTGGTTTTGTTAACTGTTTCCTTTGCTGTGCAAAAGCTTTTGATCTTGATAAAATCCCAATAGTTCATTTTTGCCCTTGCTTCCCTTGCCTTTGGCGATGTTCCTAGGAAGATGTTGCTGCAGCTGAGGTCGAAGAGGTTGCTGCCTGTGTTCTCCTCAAGGATTTTGATGGATTCCTTTCTCACATTGAGGTCCTTCATCCATTTTGAGTCTATTTTCGTGTGTGGTGTAAGGAAATGATCCAATTTCATTTTTCTGCATGTGGCTGTCCAATTTTCCCAACACCATTTATTGAAGAGGCTGTCTTTTTTCCATTGGACATTCTTTCCTGCTTTGTCGAAGATTAGTTGACCATAGAGTTGAGGTCTATTTCTGGGCTCTCTATTCTGTTCCATTGATCTACGTGTCTGTTTTTGTGCCAGTACCATGCTGTCTTGATGATGACAGCTTTGTAATAGAGCTTGTCTTTTGATTATCTTCACATCCATTTGAGTGAATTTTTAAAATCTGAGTTGGAGCATTTCTTTCTTAAAAACTCTGAAGATCTTACTCCATTGTGTTCTGGCACTAGTGTTGCAAAAGAAAAGCCTGAGGAGAGCCTGGTTCCTTTATGCACAACATGTTTGTACATGTCCCTGTAAGTTTTTTTCTTTATTCATATAATTCTAAACTTCTTTCAGAATATGTCTGTGCATGTATCTTTTTTCAGAAGGATGCAGGAAGGACTTAAGCTTGGCAATCGAAAAACATAGATTGAATGTCAAACTCTGCTACTTGAGTTGAGACCTTTAAATGACTTCAGATGACCCTCTCTAAGACTCAGTTTCCTCAATATAAAGTGGAATAATGACTTCACTGTTTAGGTTTGTTGTTAAGGTTCAATGAAAGCATGGATGTAAAATGCATAGTACAGTACCTGGTTCATAGTAAATGACAATTATTAATGTCATTAGTCTTGTCTGGAACATGATTCACCCTTTCAATCTTTGTATGAATGCAAAAGTCAGAGCAGACTCAGGAATCATGGATCTTACTCCTCGTCATATTTTCCTAATAATTCAAAGGATAGAGGCAAACTCCAGTTGGAAACAAAGCATTTCTTTTCCTGGAAGAGCCGGAAATCAAAAGCCCCTGCAAAAATTTGTGAAAATGTCTTTTTTTTTTAAATTTTTAAACAATTTGGACTTTGGTTTTGGTTTTGGATTAACCAATGCATTTGAAATCTTATTCACAAAGGGAAGGATTTTGGTTTTGAAGGACCATTTCTTTTATATTCCATCAACTACACATGGATAAGAAAATGCTTATATGACTACCTGTTATTCTCAAGCTGTGCTCGTTAAACCTGGACATTCTAGCTCTATTCAAAATAAGCAACCGAGACAGACCAGGTGTATCCTGTTGAAAACATTCTATAGCTAGAGATTACTTGGAAAAAATTCCACTAACATGTTTACAGTGAGATCTGATTGAGGTCATTTATTCCCTTGGGTAGAGAAGGAGTCAACTCTTTCCTTCTTAACCTTCTTAATTCTTCTGTCTGAATCTCTTTCTTTGTTGTCCATAACTAACATTTTAAAAAATCATATCTTTTTCACTTCTTTTCCCTCATTTTTTTCCACAGTGTAAATGTTACCTCCAAAAGTAGATTTCAAGATTATTATATATTTGGGTTCATATATTTTCTTACCTCACTCATGTTCATTTCATCCTGTTCTCTTCCATCTTAGACTGTTCTCCTATTTTTTTTTCTATGATAATTTTTATGATTTTTAATGATTATTATTTTTATTATAATTATATTTATTATATATTATACTTATAATGATATTATTATATATCATAATAAATAAAATAAATATAACTATAAATAATAAATATAATATAATTATATTATATAAAATAATAATATAATATAATATTAAATATTATATATAACATAATATATAATGTAATCATATTATCTATATTTTAATGTATTATATTTATTTATAAATATATATTTTATATTAATTAATTTATTTTTTATTTATAAATATAATAATATATAAATAATATAATTATATTATATTATGTATTACATTATATATTATAATATATAAATTATTATTTTATGATATTTTGATATGATATTTTGATTATTATATTTATAATTTTTAATGATTATTATTTTTTACACTCTGCTAAACCAGCGAGCAGATTACTAGAATTTTCTTTTTCTGGATCTTTTTTTTTTTAATATTTTATTTATTTATTCGACAGGGAGAGATCACAAATAGGCCGAAAGGCAGGCAGAGAGAGAGGCAGAGAGAGAGGAAAGGAAGCAGGCTCCCCACTGGGCAGAGAGCCCAATGTGGGGCTCGATCCCAGGACTCTGGGATCATGACCTGAGCCGAAGGCAGAGGCTTTAACCCACTGAGCCACCCAGGTGCCCCATCTTTTTCTGGATCTTAAGCTAGATTATGTTCAGAGGTTTCTCCTTACACTGAGTATACAATTCCTTTTTCTTTGTGCCACAGCATTTTTAAAATTAGCTTTATGCTTTTTTCGCTACTGACTTATATTTGAATGAGAGATATTGTCTACCAACAGGTATGATAAGTGAATGGTCTTTGATCTCATTCTTTGCCCCCTTGAATTTGGTTATATTCTATTTTCAGATAGCAGAATCTAATACTCTCTCATTTAGTGTGGCTTGGCTGGACTGAGATACTGAGATACTGAGATACTTTCTGCCCCTACCTACTGCCAGGCTCTCTAGTAACTTAACAGGCGATGTTGTGAAAATCTATAATCCCCTGTATACCTTTTCCCCAGGATTTATCTTTCTCCACCTCCACCCATTGTCCTTTACCTGATGGAATTACCTGATTTTGCTGCCCTAACCCCTCCCGCCCTTCCCCATTTTATGGACATGATTAATGGAAGTTATAGTTGCTGATAATGTAAAAAATGTAGAATAAGCAGGAATAGAGAACAACATTCTGATTATTTTTCTATCATTCCTGTGATAGATGGTTATATTCTCAGTGTTCTAGTTGGTAAAGACCTTGACTTTCTTAATAAGGAAAGAAAAGTGGTTAAGAGCTAAACAAAATCTCTTACTTTCTGAGAAAGTAAGTTCATGGGTTCTGAGGCTAGGAGATAAAAGATATGGCATGCTGTCTTGCTATCTTTTTGATCACTTGTTTTTGGGAAAGCCAGCTACCTGTTGTAAATACACTGATGTAATCCCATGAGGAAACCCACACTGAGAGGAACCAAGGCACCCCACCAACAACTATCATCAATAGGATAGCCATGTGATTGAACTACTTTTGAAGCAATTTCTCCACCTCTAGTCCAGTTTAGTCTAGACTTCATAAGATGACTGTATCTTCATCTGACATCTTAACTGCTTATAAGAAATCTCAGGTCAGAATCTCCCAGACAATTCACTCCCAAATTCTTCACACAGAAACTGTGAGAAATAATGTTTATTTTGTTTATTTTTATTTAAATTTTTAAAATTGAGATCAAATTCATATTCTATATAATTTACCATTTTCAAATGCACAGCTCAGTGGTACTTTGTATATTCATGATGTTCCCCAACCATCACCACTACCTAATTCCAGAATACTTCTATCACCCCCAAAATAAATCATGTACCTCCTAATTCTTCTCTTTTATCCCCTGGCAACCAGTAATTTATTTTCTGTCTTTCTGGGTTTGTCTTTCCTGGACATTTCATATAAAATGGAATCACCCATTATATGACCTTTTGTGTCTATCATCTTTTAATTAGAATAATATTTTTAAGCGTTGTTATGTTATGGCATGAATCAGCACTTCTTTCCTTTTTATGGCTGAGTAATATTCTGTTGTATGGACATACCTACCTTTGTTCATCCATTCATCATCAGATGATCCATGCAATCAGTTGAGTTGTTTCCACCTTTTAGCTACTACAAATAATGCTGCTATGGACATTTGTGTACAAGCTTTTGTGTGAACACATATTTTTAGTTCTCTCAGGTAGATACCTAAGAGTAGAATTACTGGGTCATATGGTAATTCTACCTTTAACTTTTTGAGAATAAATATTAATAGATGTGGAATAATTTGGAGGACAGTAGGAGAAGGAAAGGAAATTGGAGGAGGAGTCGAACCATGAGAGACTGTGGACTCCGAGAAACAAACTAAGGGTTTTAGAGGGGAGGAGGGAGGAAGGAGGGGTGAGCCTGGTAGTGGGTATTAAGGAAGGGATATATTGCATAGAGCACTGGGTGTTATACATAAACAAAGAATCTTGGAACACTGCATCAAAAACTAATGATGCATAAGAAATAACACGGAAGACATGGAGAGATGGAGAGGAGAGGGGAATTGAGGGAAATTGGAGGGGGAGATGAACCATGAGAGACCATGGACTCTGAAAAACAATCTGAGGGTTTTGAAGGGGCAGGGAGTGGGAGGTTGGGGGAGCCTGGTGGTGGGTATTATGGAGGGCACGTATTGCATGGAGCACTGGGTGTGGTGCATAAACAATGAATTCTGTTACACTGAAAAGAAATTAAATTTAAAAAAAGCTAATGATGTATTTTATGGTGACCAACATAACACAATAAAAAAAAATAAAGATTTGGTGCAGTTTATTATGCAGGAATGGATAACAATTGCCCTTCTTTTAGTGTATAGACTAATTGACATGGCATGGGTTTTTTTCATGGCACAATCCCTCCAAGATTCTGAGAATAGATTGACTCTGAGCCAAGTATTACGTGTTGTTATGATTTTTTTTCTTTACAATTTTTTGTATGTGATTTTGTAAGAATTTTTGTTGAAATTTGGGAGAGGTCATGAATGAGGTTGTGTATTAGTGTCTATTATTGATATCAAATTACCACAAATTTAATGACTTGAAAGTATACACACTTATTGTCTCACAGCTTCTGTAAATCAGATCTTGACCTAGCTGGGTCATCTGCTCAGAGTCTAACCAGGCTGTCATTGGGCTGCCTTCTCAGCTAGAAGCTTATTTAGGAAAGAATCTGCTTCCAAGCTCACTTGGACTTTTGGCAGAATTCCTTTCCTTACAGTTGTAGGACTAAGGGCTCTTGCCTGGAAGGTGCCCATAGTTCTTAGTGACTACTTTCATTCTCTTTTCACATGGACTTCCCAACATGGCCTCTTAATTCACCATGGCAAGCAGGCCGCATCTTTAGGATAAGTGTGCTAGCAAGATGGTCTTAGAAAATATAACCTAGTCACCAAAGTGACATCCCATCACCTTTGTTATATTCTGTTCCTTAGAAGCCAGTCAAAGGTCCTGCTCACACTTAATGGCAGAGGATTATCTAACAGTGTGAACTATAGGAGGCAGGGATCATGGGGTCTGTCTGCCACAGTTTGCACACCAAATACCATTTCAAACAAGATGTGGAGAAAACTCTTGGAGATAATTAAATACTTCTCTATTTTACTTCAATGTGTTTCTAAAAGACTAAAAGTTATTTGCTGGTACTTTTTTTTTTAAGATTTTATTTATTTATTTGACAGAGATCACAAGTAGGCAGAGAGGCAGGCAGAGAGAGAGAGAAGAGGAAGCAGGCTCCCTGTGGAGCAGAGAGCCCGATGCGGGACTCAATCCCAAGACCCTGAGATCAAGACCTGAGCTGAAGGCAGAGGCTTAACCCACTGAGCCACCCAGGTGCCCTGCTGGTACTTTTATGATATATTTTCACTCTCACCTTTTTAAAAAAGTTTCCTTTTCTAACATTGCTTTAGCTCAAACTTGGAAAAACAAATTGCAATCTAGATGTAGTTTTAACGTTTCTGCTGTCTCCATATAGTCACTGTCTTGAAAACTATGAGGCAATGCAGGATAAGGTTTACAGACATTGGCTTCAGGGTTAGGGAAAAGGAAGCGTGGGTTCAAAGTCTGGTTCTGTTGTTTATTAGCTGTGTCACTCTGGGCAGATTAATTAACCTTTTTTTGCCTCAATTTCTTCATCTGTAACATAAGAATAATAATAATATTGACCCCATGGGGTTATGATTATTCAAGGACAGAATTCATGTAAAGTGTTTAACATAACACCTTATAGATTTAAGCACTCTATTAATGCAAACTTATAATATTAATAACAACAATAATTATTATTATTGATCTAAAGAGGAGAGGTTTGAAAAGGAGGGAACAGTAAAGAGTTTGGCACAAAGGACAAGTATGGTAAGGACAGATCAGATTTAGCAATTGTAGGGTTATTGCTGGTCATCCTAAGAGCTGTGCCAATGGACAGAGGTGAGGCTATAGCTGTGTTGCTATGCAGGTGTGCAGGGAATGGGAAGTTAGGAAGAGAAAGCAAAAGGAAAGTGCATTGACTCTGGCAAGAGAAACTCTGAGGAGGGATAAGTGGACACTATGTCCTCTATGCCCTTTGTCTGTACATGCAATAGTTAATAGGGTGTCACCTTACAAAGACAGTATATCCTTCAGTGGACGAATGGATAAAAAAGATATGGTCCATATATGCTATAGAGTATTATGCCTCCATCAGAAAGGATGGACACCCAACTTTTGTATCAACATGGACGGGACTGGAAGAGATTATGCTGAGTGAAATAAGTCGAGCAACTTCTGGAACCTATGAGGGAGATTCAGTCTTTTCCTCTTTGAGTTAGTGCATTTTTAACCCTATTGTATAGGAAAACTTTTAAAAATGCAAACTTCTATTTCTGGCTTCTCCATAGTTTGCTAAATTACAACTTTAAATATTTAAAGGTCTCTAGCATACAGAGCATGCTGATGCAATAAATGGGAAAAAAAAAAAAAAGAAGAAGAGGAAGAAGAAACTGACCTCTAAGAGGCAGGGGATATTAGTAAAGAGTTACATATACTCAGCTGGCATAGAAATGAATGGTGGAGCCTTAGAGCATTTGGGGGGGAGGGTCAAATACAAGCTAAAGACAGTGGATTTAGAGGGTTTTAATGTTCAATACTAAATTGCAAGCCCATTTGGCATGTGACCAGCTATCAACATGGGCAAAATGCAAAAGCTGATGTTTATGTTTTTCCTGAGCTAGTTGGAGGATTTATCTGTGCGGTAATAAGCTGTCCAAGCTGGAACAGTAGGGAAGATGCTTGAGTTTGTAATTTATTATTATTCCACTTACCATTGTCTTTTGTGCCAACAGTCACACTTTATACAAGATCTTTCCGAATAATTTCAGTTTATCAGCCAGAAGGAAGAATATTTCCTCAAGATAAGGGCCATGAGTCCAATGCTGTGCCTTTACCTCAAATGGGTATTGGAAATAGCCCATGATACAGTGTCTGGTCATTTATAGAGCCAAAGAGATCCTTAGTTCTTCCCCTGGGGTGTGCTAATGGAAACTTCAAAAAAAGTGATGCCATGAGGAAGTAGAAAAGACCTGAACTGGAATCACAAAGTCCAATAATAAAACTTCATTCCATTGCTATTGTGGGAACTTTGGGCACTTCATGCCCTCTCTAAGCCCCATTTTCTCAGCTGTGAAATGGGACAGATATGTCACTCCCATGGATTGTTGTACGAATGAGTTGAGATGCTGGGTATCTGCATTGTTGAAGGTTTTATACATTTTTCTTGGATTTGGATTCCTAGCATGTCTCAACTTTCTATTTGATGAATATTTGGAATTCTTTCTATGAATATGACCTATGTCTAAGTTCCACTCCCAAAATGGGAAGTAGTGAGTTACCTGACCACAGTAACTGCCATAGCTGTAGGGCAGGCCGTGAATGGGAAGTGTGGTGAAGTGACATGGAAGTCAGGACCCATAACTGTGTTTCAAAGCACCTGAATGACCTTGAAAATGATCTAGAGTCTCTGAACCTGCTTCCTGATTTATAAATTATGCCCGCAGGGCAGGTGGTGGTGGAGAATAAAACATCTAAGTTTTTTCCTGTCTTGAATATTCCTCATCTAGATCAGAACGTTCTTTCCATACTGGGTTATTGAGTCATACTTTTACTCATTGTAATTCATTAAGAAGTATTATCATCAGCCATTATTATTACCAGGAACTTTAAATGATTCCCATGGAAGAATTTAGCAGATAATGAAATCATTTGCAATAAATAAGTTTGTTATCTAAAATGTGGTGATGTCCTATGAAGAAAAGAATGTGTTTTATTATAATTAAAATTCATTTTTAAAAAGTCATTATCTTTCAGGTCCTGAATTGTATGTCCATGAATATTTGTTGATTTAACAAATAGATTCTTTCACTCTATACAAGCCGTCTATGCAATAGGGTCAAACATGAGCGGAAACTATTTGGCCATTAAAGGAAACATGGAAGGGGCCCTATTGTGATCACATGCCATCCTGTGATGCTGTTCGGTACTGCTGTCCCAAAATACACCTTTGCCTACAAGGATCCTGCAGGCTAATTTCAGCAGCTGGGAACCTGCCCAGGCTGTCATTGGCTTTAAGGCATGCTGCCCCAGGCAGTCACCAGCAGGCATGTCTCCAAATCTAGGGGAAGCTTACAATGGCATGACCCCAGCCCCAGAAGGGAGCTTAATGGAAACTGGTAAGTCAGAGTTATAGATCCAAATAGTTTAGTTAGAATAAATGTGGGACTTGTTTAAAAGTTATATACATGACCTTGACCACACAGGGATCAGTGCTAATCTCATTCAGACCAACTATTGACACAGATGAGCAGACACATTACACGTAAGAAGTCCCTATGCTCTGAGCTGCTCAGAGCTTTTGTTCTATCAAGGGGTCCTCCTGTATGGCCATTAACTTCATGGGCTTTGCAGTCAGCCAGACCCCGATTCAATTCCTACTACTACTTATTAGCTGTGTGACTTTGGCAGGTTTTCTTTTCTGTAAAATGAAGACAAAAAAAACAGTTTTTACCTCACTTATGGTGAATGTGTGAATTAAAGGAGATAAGGCATAGTCCATGCTTTGTAAAGTGCTTTTCATGTTGTAAGCCCTGCAATATTCTACCTATTTATTATCATTTCGTTACTGTTTATTGATAATAAAAATGCAGGCTCAGAGAAGGTTACTCCAGGTCAGACAACTTAACAGCTGGCAGGGTGGGGGAGAGCACCTGGGTCTATCTGCCCGTGGTTCTAACAACATTGCTGCAAAAGGGAAATGAGTAGGGTTTCTCTAAGAGCAGCAAAGACAGAACTTGCTGACAAATGCTGTGTCGACAGCCAATTCTGGGCAGGATCTTGTCACTCAGGGACAGAAGGAAGTAGGAGTCAGTCAAAGCTACAACGGTCATTCCATCTTTCCTCCCACAGGCTACAGAAGACCTAAGCCTGGGCCTCCCGGGCACTTCTGAAGTCAGGCAATCCTAAACTGACCTACTTGTAAACTGCGGTTAAAATTTAACAAAATGAATACCAAGCAGTGCAACAAGTATATAATTCTGTAATATAATTCTCTTTTGTCTTCCTCTATGCTGCTGTCATACCCCATGTGCATGCAGTGTACTCTGGGAGGCAATCTCCTTCCAAATCCCAAATTGGGAATGGGGCACAAATATCTCTGGTTTTCCTTTTCCCAAACTTTCTACAGTTTTCTTTAGCGTAGTCTTTAAGGTACCACCCAGAAGAAAAGGTGTGAAGGGGAAGCCAGGGCCCAAGCACCTGACCTCTTGCTATTCTTTTCTTCTTTTGGTAAAATACCTTTTATTTGCTCTTCCTGTCTTACAGGAACTTTCCTTGGGTCACTTCTGAGTCCACTCTGCCTGTGGCTTAGGGGAAAACTAATTTTAGACATGTAAGCATTACTTCTTATATGTAAAAAACGATATTTTAGAATTTATAAAAAAAATTTACTCTCTCTTCAACATCTGGTTTTCAAGTCTCTCTTGCTATGGAATTAAAAAAAAAAAAAGACATTTCAAGATATACTACATGGGAGCCTGGGTGGCTCAGTGGGTTAAGCCTCTGCCTTCAGCTCAGGTCATGATCTCAGGGTCCTGGGATCGAGTCCCGCATCGGGCTCTCTGCTCAACAGGGAGCCTGCTTCCTCTTCTCTCTCTCTCTGCTTGCCTCTCTGCCTACTTGTGATCTCTCTCTGTCAGGTAAATAAGTAAAATCTTTAAGAAAAAAAAAAGATGTACTACAAAGCTGTGATCATCAAAACAGCGTGATGCTGGTATAAAAATAGACATATAGATAAATGGAACGGAATAGAGAGCCCAGAAATAAACCCACACTTATATGACCAATTAATCCAGGACAAAGGAGGCAAGAATATACAGTGGGAAAAAGTCTCTTCAACAAATGGTGCTGGGAAATCTGGACAGCTACATGCAAAAGAATGAAACTGGACCACCCTCTTATACCGTATGCAAAAACCCTCAAAATGTATTAAAGACCTAAATATGAGACCTGAAACCATAAAATCCTTAGAAGAAAACATAGGCAGTAATTTCTTTGATTAGCCAGAGCAAGATTTTCTAGATAAGTCTTCTCAGGCAAAGGAAAAAAAAGGAAAATTAACTATTGGGATGACACCAAATAAAAAAGCTGTGCAAAGCTTTTGCACAGTGAAGGAAACCATCAACGAAACAAAAAGGCAACCTACTGAATGAGAGAAGATATTTGCAAATGATAAATCCTATAAAGAGTTAATATCCAAAATGTATAAAGAACTTATCAACCTCAACACCAAACAAACAATCCAATTAAAAAATGGATAGAGGGGGCGGCTGGTTGGCTCAGTGGGTTAAGCCTCTGCCTTGGGCTCAGGTCAGGATCTCAGGGTTTTGGGATCGAGCCCCGCATAGGGCTCTCTGCTCAGTGGGGAGCCTGCTTCCCCCTCTCTCTCTGCCTACCTCTCTGCCTACTTCTGATCTCTGTCAAATAAATAAATAAAATCTTTTAAAAATTAAAAAAAAAAAGGATAGAGGACTCAATTAGACATTTTTCCTAGGAGACATACAGATGGCCAACGAAAACATGGAAAGTTGCCCAACACCACTAATCATCAGGGAAATGTGAATAAAAACCACAGTGAGGTATTACCTCACACCTGCAGAATTGCTAAAATAAAAAATGCAAGAAATAATAAATGTTGGCAAGGATGTGGAGAAAAAGGAGCCCTCCGACACTGTTGGTGGGAATGCAAATTGGTGCAGCAATGTGGAAAACAGTATGGAGGTCCTCAAAAAATTAAAAATAGAATTTCCAATGATCCAGAAATTTACTACTGGCTTTTTACCCAAAGAAAACAAAAATGCTAATTCAAAAAAATTTATGTTTATTATAGCATTATTCACAATAACCAAGATATGGAAACAACCCCAGTGTCCATTCACAGATCAACTGATATAGAAAATGTGGTATATATATATATACTATGAAATATTACTCAGCCATAAAAAGAGTGAAATCTTGCCATTTGCAACAAGATGGATGGACCTAGAGGATACAACGCTTAGTGAAATAAGTCAGAAAAAGACAAATACCATGTGATTTCACTCAGATGTGGAATTGAAGAAACAAAACAAATGAATAAAGAATAAGGGGACAAACAAAAAACCAGACTTTTTTTTTTTAAAGATTTTATTTATTTATTTGTTGGAGAGAGAGAATGAGGGTGTGAGCACAAGCAGAGAGAGCAGCAGGCAGATGAAGCAGGCTCCCTGCTGAGCAAGGAGCCTGATGTGGGACTGGATCCCAGGACCCTGGGATCATGATCTGAGCTGAAAGGCAAATGCTTAACCGACTGATCCACCCAGGAATCCCCAAAACCAGACTCTTAAATGCAGAGAACAAATTAGTGATTACCAGAGGAGAGATGAGTGGGGGGATGGGTGAAGGAGATAAAGGGGATTAAGAATACACTTACCTTGATGAGCAGTAAGAAATGTGTAGAATGGTTGAATCATTATATTGTATACCTGAAACTAATATAACTTTATATTAGTTATACTATAATAAAAAATAAAATAAAATGTTACTTTATAAAACTTTTCTGATTTTCAAAAATTAAAAAAAAAACACATTTGATTGCGTTGGTGCTAACCTCCTTCTCTAGGACAGCACTCTTCTTGGCTTATCTTTAAAGCAGTTGGGATGCGTGGGAAAGAACTCCTGGATTAATAAAAAAATTACCAAGGAAATAATGGAAGATATTTTAGAAATATTATCTCTGTGATACTGATGAAGGGCCACAGTTATGCTTTAGGATAGATCTTTCATTCATTCGTTCCTGATTATTTCTAGAAAGCCAACCTGGGCCAGGCACTGAAGATAGCAATAAACAAAATTTTCCCACTTTTCACAGCACAGGCAATAGCACTGATATAACACATATAGTTGTCTAATTTTCATCGAGCCTTGGAGAGATCTCACAGAAAATGAGTTACTGTTTTTCTGGAATGTCTGTGATGAGAATAAAGATACTTGCTCTTTGTGCTCTCTTCAGCAGCACATATACTAAAACTGGAAAGATAACATGGCCCCTGCACAAGAATGACATGCAAATCCATGAAGCTTTCCCTGTTTTTAGAGCAGAGATATCCATCGACAGAAGAACGGATGAAGACGTGGTCTATATATATATATACAATGGAATATTTCTCAGCCATCAGAAAGGATGGATATTTACCATTTACACGACATGGATGGAACTGGAGGGTTTATGCTGAGTAAAATAAGTCAATCAGAGAAAGACAATTATCGTATGGTTTCACTCATATGTGGAACATAAGAAAGAGTGCAGAGGAGGATCATAGGGGAAGGGAAGGAAAACTGAATGGGAAGAAACCAAAGAGCGAGAGACTCTTGACCCTGGGAAATAAACTGAGGGTTGGGGAATGGGTGGTGGATGGGGGGATATGGTAGTTGGGTGATGGGCATTAAGCAGGGTCCCCACTGAGCAGAGAGCCCGATGCGGGGCTCGATCCCAACACCCCGGGATCATGACCTGAGCCAAAGACAGAGGCTTCAACCCACTGAGCCACCCAGGTGCCCCAATTCCCACCAGTCTTATACAGGAAAACAGCCAACATTTATTGAAATATTACCGCATGCCAGGCACTATGTTAAGCACTTTATAGGCTTTCTATTTGACCCTAATAACAATCCTAATGAAGTAGATTATCTTTTTATCCATAGTGGATAGAAGAAGAAACTGAGACTTAGAGAATAATTTGTCAAGGTCACAAACTAGTAACTAGTAAGGCCAAAGTTCTGATGGTTAGTCTGTGTGGCTCAAAATTAGGTTCTCGACCTTGAAGTTATCTATTTTGTTAGAAACAAGTCAATAAATTCCCTGGTTGTGGCCTATCAGATCCTTGGGTGAGACCTATCAGTCAAGGATCCAGATCCAGACCCTGAACAATGGAGCTTATCAAAGTACTCTAATCAGTGTGATATTTTAGAAATGCTAAACAATCCTTGGGAATGAGCAATATTGTCTCCAGAATAAGCCATTAATGTAAAGCTGTGACTTAAAAGAAAGTGAGTCCTATAAGCAGGTACCGTTTTCTGACGAGACTTCTAAATGCATGGTATTTAACAGAGATGGCTAATAAATTTTGTGCTGCTTCCCATCCACACACCCTGCTGTGACTTATTCTTCATGAATGTACATTTATTTGGAAACCTCTCCTGTGTTTTTGGTTAGTAAGAGAGCTACAAAATGGAAATGCCTCTCATGGCCCATTGGCCCTACTAGAGCAATAGCCACAGGTTTCTTGTTGTCAGAGGACTTTGAGGCTGTTTGGGGGTTTTGTTTTGTTTTGTTTCTTTGTTTTTCTCCTTTAGGCTTTTAGTCATACAACTAGAGCTTAGAATTGAATTTGAGCCACAGCACGCCATAGAACAGTCTGCAAGAACTCTGCTGGGACCCCCCTGGCAAAGGATGTGTCTGGTCCTGGTTCTTTGCAGTTTAGTCTGATGCTGCTACACAAGCCAGGTCCTGCCACGGGCCGATGAGAGGACATGAATCACTTTTCAGTGGCTCTTGTTCCTAAGTGGCTGTTTTGGAAAGGAGCCCTTTGGAATTAAAAGAAATACTATTTTACATAGCCACTTATTTGGCTGTTGCTCTAAGGAAAATTTCCACCAACAGGAGGAAACCATTCCAAAGATTTTACTAGATGGGAATGGCTATACGTGAATAATCAAAACTGCAAAGTAACAAGGCATAATCACTACCCATTTATGGAGAATTTTGTTGGAACTTTGCATATTATCTAAGTAGATTCTTTCACCAAGCTTGGGTGATAGACACTATTATTTCCATCATGTAGACGATACGTAGAGAGTTTAAGAGACTCATCCAAAGTTGACATTTCTGTAAACTAAGAGAGCTGAACTAGGACCAGGGTCTCTCAGATGCCAGTTGATGTTTTAGGCAACTATTCAAAGTACCTACAAATAAGTTAGAACCTTCTTTTATGTGAACCCCAGAAACTTGGAACCATGTTCCTCTGTTTAGGGTGGGACTGGCACTTAAAATTTTCATTCCCTGAATTTGTAGCATAGACATTTTATATTGAATATCTAAATTATTTAAAAAGAACAAGCATTTGTAAAAAAAAAAAAACACTTCAAAAGTACTCATTAACAAAGTTATAGGAAATATGGAATCATAAAACCTCTAGTTAGAAAGGGTCTCAGAAGTAATAGATCCTTCTCTCCCCCATCCTCACGCTTCTCATCACTCTCACGGGCTCATTTAAACTGTCCTTTTCTTGGGGGGGGGTTATGGACATTGGGTAGGGTATGTGCTATGGTGAGTGCTGTGAAGTTTGTAAACGTGGAGATTCATAGACCTGTACCCCTGGGGGAAAAAAAAAATATATATATATGTTTATAAAAAATAAAATTATAAAAAAAAAAAAACCTGTCCTTTTCTTGGCAGGAAGCTCTTAGCTTGTAAAGCTCTGTGCCTTTAAGACATTTCACAACTTGGACATCTTCTCCTTTCAGCCCCTACTTCCTTCAAAATTAGACCAAATGGTGTGGGTTAATTCCTGTTGACTCCCAACACACCCTCCTAGGGTCCAAAGTTTGTTTGTTTTTTAAGATTTTTTTTCTTTTAATTTGACACAGCGAGCGAGGGAGAGAGCAGGCAGAAGGCAGGGGGAGTGGCAGGCAGGGGAGAAGCAGGTCCCCGCTGAGCAAGGAGTCTGATGTGGGGCTCAATCCCAGGACCCTAACTAAGACCATGACCCGAGCCAAAGGTAGCTGTCCAACTGACTGAGCCACCCAGGCACCCTATGCAACAAGGATACCTTAAACCTTCTGTGTTTACTTTCCTCTGGAGAACTTGTACTACTTCCTTATGGTTTATTCTTCCAACTTCTTTGGACCTATACTGTCCAATGAGGTCACCATTAACTACGTCAGGCTAACGAACACTTGAAGTGTGGCTAGTTAGAATTGAAAGGAGCTGTATGTGTAAAATATATACTAGATTCTAGGGATACCTGGATGGTACAGTGGGTTAAGCCCCCGACTCTTGGTTTCGGTCTCAGAGTCTTGAGATCAAGCCCCACATCAGCCTGCATGTTTGGTGCAGGATCTGTTTCAGATTCTCTCTTCTTCTCCCTTTGACCCTGCTCCTCATGCTCTCTCTCTCTCTCTCAAATAAATAAATAAATCTTAAACAAACAAACAAACAAACAAACAAAAACCCCACACTAGATTCTGAAGCCTTGGTACCCCCCCAAAAAGAATGATTGATGTCATTAATAAATTTTTGTATTGATTACATGTTAAAATAACATTTTAGATACATTGGGTTTAAATATATTATTAATATTAGTTTCACCTGCTTCTTTTAATTTTTTAAAGATGGCTACTAGAAACTAAAATGACAGAGGTCACTCACATTTTGTTCCTATTGGACAGTGCTGGATAAAAGCATAGATTAAACAGCAAAGGAAGTGTAACTAGAGGTGTTGATTGTGTCCTGAGCTTGAAAGGCCTTTAAAGAACATTTATGAATCACTCTGAGTATGCCCAGTATTGCCCACAGCTTACACAAATACTCAGTGTCTTCAATCAAGATTCATGTCTTCTATATTGTATGGTAAATATAGCAACATGTCAATATCCACAATTGTTTGAGCCCGTCACCTTTCCTCGTTCTTTGCTTGTTGTGTTCTATGAAGCAGTTAAACAGTTAGGAAAAGCCAGCAAGAATGGAGGTGAAGAAGGAAGAGGACACAGTTCTTCAAGGCAATTAGGAGACAATTGTAATTTCCATCTAAAAGTGATGAAAGGGAAGGTATCAAGCCATTAACCCAGGGTATGCTCTCTGGCAGGCCTTTGGCAAGCAGCACAACAGCTACTTAAGTGGGTCACAGCCTGATTGTTAATTTCCATTCATGGGGTTTGTTTTATTTTCTGGTGTCTCAGTTAGCTCCAAGATGGTGCTTTAAATAGGTGTGAAGGCATCTGTAGAGGTAGTCAAAGTTTCCAAAGGGGTTATCATTAACTTCCTTTGTCAGTATTTCTCCACTTTCTGATGAGTCTTCAGCAGAATCTGAGCTATCCTCCTGGAATCCAACCAGCAAGCTGTTATCAGAATTCTCCAGCTTCTCCTGGATACCATTGCCAACGAACTGGAGAGAATTGTGTAGGAGGAAATGCCAGCCTTGCTGAGTCAGGCAACTTCTTCAACCCAAAGTTGACTGGTAATTATCGTGACTGCATTCCTAGGACCATGGGAAGTATAGTCAGTCCCGGTCCAGCTCCATCAAATTCGCTCAGTATGGAGAAGGGCACTATCCAGGGTAGTGAAATATTCCAACTCCATGCAGAGAAGAGTTGGCAGATTCGAGCCAGGAGAGTTAGGCTATACACAGGCAGCAGGTGTTGTTATTAACTCTCTTAATTCTGGGGTTCCTTTGGTGTGATTAGATTATGGATGAGAGAGAGAATAAAAGTTGAGAGTTGATAAAGACTATGCTACCCCCAAGCTCATGTTTTCAATGCAGATGTAGTCTGGATGAGGGTGAGTGGTCCAGCTGAAATACTTCCCAAAGTGACTCTACTTTGGAAGTTTAGTTGAAACAGGGCTTTGGAGTCAAACAATTGGAGTAGAGTGGTGATTCTGCAAATTAACAGCTGTATAGTCTTGACCAAATCACTTCACCCCTCTGAGTTTCCATTTTCTCATCCATTAGGTAGGCATATACTAGCTCCCTTCTGGGGTTGTTGTCAGGCTAACTTGAGATATATATATATACTTGGAATCCAGCACAAGGAATGGAATGAATCATCCTGACCTCTCTCCTTTAGTGTGTTTTATTGTTAAAGCCTTAATATAGATATCTCCCTTGTGACATCGAATTCTAACGTTTGGCAATGATCATACTTACTCTAGCTTTTTTTTTCTTTTGAGCTACTTGACTTTGGAGATTGTCCTGTTCTAATGATGATGATGATGGTGATCAATAGTAATTTTTTTAAAGATTTTATTTATTTATTTGACAGAGAGAGAGAGAGAGATCACAAGTAGGCAGAGCAGCAGGCAGAGAGAGGGAGAAGCAGGCTCCCCGCTGAGCAGAGAGCCCGACATGGGGTTCGATTCCAGGACCCTGAGATCATGACCTGAGCTGAAGGCAAAGGCTTAACCCATTGAGCCACCCAGGCGCTCCTCAATAGTAATTTTTTATTCAATACCTACCCAAGTCTTGGCCCTGTATTAAGTGCTTTTCATATACTATCTTGTAAAATTGTCACAATAATCCTGCGACGCAGGTATTCTTATCCCCATTTAAAGATGAGGAATGAGGTTAAGAAAGATTGAGTGGCTGACTTCAAGGTTATGAAATTATTTAGTAGAAGATGTGGAATTTAAACCCAAGTGTGATGGTCTCCAACATTATCATTCTTAAACACTGTTATATTGTAACCATGCTATCAGTGTGCCTTATTTTTCTTCAAACTAAAAGACTTTCTGTGTCCATAAAGGTATCAAAATGGGCTTTAAAAAGGAACCATTCCCAGGGGCGCCTGGGTGGCTCAGTTGGTTAAGCCACTGCCTTAGACTTGGGTCATGATCCCGGAGTCCTGGGTTGAGCCCCCCATTGGGCTTCCTGCTCTGTGGGGAGTCTGCTTCTCCCTCTGACCTTCTCCCTTCTCATGTTTGCTCTCTCACTCTCCCTTTCTCTCAAATAAATAAAGAAAACTTTAAAAAAAAATGTAGGGCACCTGGGTGGCTCAGTGGGTTAAAACCTCTGCCTTCCGCTCAGGTCATGATCCCAGGATCCTCAGATTGAGCCCTGCATCAAGCTCTCTGCTTAGCAGAGAGCCTGCTTCCCTTCCTCTCTCTCTGCCTGCCTCTCTGCCTACCTGTGATCTCTGTCTGTCAAATAAATAAATAAAATCTTAAAAAAAAAAAAAGGAATCATTCCAAATTTTAAATATCTCAAATAGCTTAAACATATCTAATATTTGATTGAAACAAAAATTTTAAATGAAAGACAATCGGGAACTATTTCTGATGAAGGAATATTTAATTTCTTATTCTGTATGGAAATTTAGAGAATAAATACATTCTCTAATATATTGGGGAAAAGAAAGTTACGTTTAAACCAAAATTTGAAAGAACTAATTATAGTGGTATACAGAATTTAGAAATAATTGTAGTACTCAATGTTTTATTATTTTTTTAATTCAAGAAAATGTTTGAGAAATTGTAGACATGAAAGCTTGTTTGTGTTCTTTAAAGATTCTGAATGTTACTTTTATTTTTTATAAGAGCTCAAAAATTATGTAATAACCACCTGCTCCCATATCACAAAATATGAGAATATTAGATAAATAAGAGGAATTTGAGAATATGAAAAATAAAAAACAATTCAGAAATTGGAGTACACAAAGCTATTTCCGAGGCCAAAGAAATAACGCTTCAGATAAATAAAGGCACAGACCACTGAGTGTTTTTCATGGGAGGGATGGGGAAGCACTTCTATCTGTGGAGATGACAGCATGCAAGACTGTTATTTGCTGCTGCCCTGAGGGTCCTACTAGAATTGTTTTTCTTGGGTTTTGCTCAAAGAACAGATGTCATCCTAAAGCTAGTATTGTCAAATCCCATTTATTTTTTGGATTTACTCTTCTAAAGTTTGCCTTTTCCTTCTTAATTAAAGGTATGTCTTTCTCAGGTATTAAAAGCCCTACTTTAAGTAATGATGAGATTATCCAGAATAAGTAAAACCTCTTTGAGTAATTGGCTTATCAATGTAATTCACATTAACTGCTCAGAGGAAAATTAGCAAATCTCATCTTGGTACAATAAGCTTCACCTTTTGTGTTAAACTTGATAAAAGCTATTTTTAAAGAAATAGAAGGATCATTTTCCTTTTATCAATCTCATTTACTGAAATAGCCCCTGTCCAGGTCATCAATGACCTGAACACTATTTAATCCATGGCTTTATTTGCACCTCCCAGAACTGTTGATCATGCTTCCTTCTTGAAACCTTCATTTGGCTTGAGACATCAATATCTCTTGGTTTTCCTTCTATTCCACTGGCTGGTCAGGTCCTCTTTATGTACTGACTGCCAAGTGTTAGGAAGCTTAAGGGTTTAGCCTAAGAACTTTTAAATTCTTTATTTACTCTGTAGGTAACACCATCCCCAGTCTCTTAGCTTTGAAAGCGTCTACACACCCACAATTCCCAAACTTACGTTTCTAGCCCAATCTCTTTCCTAAATTACAAGCTCATGGCCAACCATCTACTCACACTTTCACTCAAATATCTAATAGGGATCTCAAACTTAACCTGTCCCAAATCAAACTCCTGATTCTACAACAACATCATCAATTGCTCCACTGACAAACCTCTCCTGAACAGCCTTCTACATCTCAGGAAATGAGCTTTGTCTTTCCAGTTGCCCAGGCAAATACCTTATTTCATGTCTTCCTCTGTACCCTATATGCTTCAGTAAATCCTATTAGTTTTACCTGCAAAATACTGTGTATAAAAAAATTTCAACACGTTTCACCACCGCCATTGCTATTTTCTTGGTCCCAGTTTTCATCATGCTTCACCCCCTCACCTGAATTATTTCAATAACTTCCTAATGGGACCCTGTTTTCCTTCCCCTTTCCCTAACCCTTCCCCACCACAGTCTATTCTCAACATAGAGGACAAAAGGATCTATTTAACTTGCAGGTAAGATCAAGTCACCCTTTTGCTCAAAACATTTGATTGCTACTCATTCAGAGTAAAATCAAAAACAGTATGACCTGACATTACCCTCAGCTACCTCTCTGACTCCACATTTTTAATCTCATGCCCCCTGTTCTCCTTGTACACACTCTATTCCAGCTACACCGAAAATTTCCTAGAACAACAACCTCTCATTTCAGATTCAAGGGCTGATAGACTAGAGGATTCCATCTGTACCTCCCATTCAAGACAATTGAAAAAGCTGAAATACACACACACACACACACACAAACACACATTCTTGCATGCATTGGAGACCTAATGAGATAGTAAGAAATTAGAACAAGGAAATGATTATAGTTCAAAAAGGTGAACCAAAGGAGGATTTACTGATAGTCAAAAGGAAACTGAAAAGCAGAGCTTCACTGAGGTTTTGGGAAATGACCCACACTATATCCTGGAATCCAAGGACTAAAAATTGGTTCTGAGGCTTTTTGGCAACCCACTGAAAGCAGCTGAGACCCAGAGTTAAGGTTTTGAGGACTCAGTTGCATGAAGGTTTCGGGATTGGCATTCATCCCCTTCAAAGACAGAGAGGCCCTAATGTAATATCTCTTCCTCTTGAGACACTCGAAGGCTACAACCTAGAAGCCTGGGGTCTGGGGGTCTGGATTTTCTTCCAGCCTGAAAAAAAAAAAAAAACCACACACACAAACAAACAAAAAAACCCTCAGAAAACAAACAAACAAACAACCAAAAAACCCTCAAAGCTTGGTCCCAGACAGCTAAAGTATTAAGGTATATTGTAAAGAAAAAAGATCTAACATCATGCTGGGTTTCAAATTATCACTAAATATAATTTTAATTTGTCTAGCAAACAGTCAAATATTATAAGGTAAACAAATATTCAAAACAAATGGCAAATATTGTGGTTCCAAACCACCTCTCCACTTAGCAAATGAGAAGATGTTCAACATATTAGTTACCAGGGAGATGCGATGAAAACCACCACAACACACTCCCCATCAGAAAAAAAATTTTAAAGCAACCGATAACACAAAGTGCTAGTGAAGATACAGGGCAATTGGAACTCACATGCATCACTGGTGTGAATGCAAAATGTATAGACACTTGAAAAAACAGTTTGGCAGTTATAGGGGTGAGAGGTAAAAAAAAAAGAGTTTGGCAGTTATTAAAAAGTTAAACATACACATACACATATGACCCAGCAATCCCACTTCTAGATATTTACCCATGAGAAAATAAGGTATGTAGCCACACAAAAACCTGTTCACAAATGTTTATAATGGCTTTTTCACAATTGCCAAAAATTAGAACTATTTATCCATTGGCAAATGAATGAACAAGTTGCTCTAAACACATAATGGATTACTGGTCCGTGGTATTTGCAAGGAGAATCACTTTTTTCAAAAACTATGTTGACCCTTTCAGAACTGGTGTGACATTTCAGTCACCTCTGTGGATGGCTGATGAAACAGGAGAGCTCTTGAGAACCAGAGAATGATAAACCTTTTTAACTCAGGGCAGGGCAGGAAGCCCTGTGGTTTACATTTGTCCCTTCCATTTGGCTCCCTTGGTACCTCATCTGACTTTGTGCTCCTTCAGATGTTCCTGCTGTCGCCTGTGGCTGGGGTCACGGACCCCCGTGAGACAGATAGACAGCCAAAGATGTTTTCACAGGAAGGGCATTTGCTGTGGGCTTAGCTGCCTCACTGATTTGGCCAGTGTTTCCCATCACCCTTGTTTTACACTTCTTGTAGTGACCCAGGATTGCCAAGTGCAGAGGCTCATACGCGGTAGGTGCACAATACACATTTGCTTTGTGTACAGATTTGTTTTCTTTTCGAGATAATAACTTTAGTTCCTGATGTCCTCAAGTGTACTGAATGCAAACTAGAATTGCTGTGGCAGGAGGTGTACTTAATTCGTTCGAGGAGAAACAATAACCTTGCTGTCCTCAGTTTAAGAATATTGGCTATGTGATATATTTTTACTCATTCACGCACTCAGCAAATATTTACTGAATGGCTGCTATGTCCTAGATTCTATGCCAAATTATTTAGATTAATGGGATATATATCCCAGAACAAAAATCCATTGTTAATTATAAATTTCAAAGATATATATTGGTCTTTGTATACTTTGCTTCCTAGTGAATTTATTTTTTCTTTTCATTTCTAGTTTCCCTGTAAGGAGTGGATGTTTTTATGTACAGATGCTCTGGAAGAGTGAGGAGCCGCTATCTTTTCTGTTCCAGTATACTGAGAGGATTTGGATCATTTCCATGAGTAATGGTAGCTCTCCCATAGTCTACATAAAGGAAGGGTTGTTGGGGGTGGAAGTGAAGTATCAGAATTCAGGAGAGTTAGGAGCACATGTGTAGATCCAAACCACCTATCCACCCGCGCGCCCTCCTTTTTCTACATCCTAACAGCTGTTTCAGTATCTGTTTTGCCCAGAAGGAAGAGGTTTCCTGTGCTTACTTCCTTTTGCTTGAGGGGAAAGATTCTGTTGTTTGAGTTTCATGGATTTGCTATTTCAGATTGTCATTAAACAAAAACTGTATTAATGGTATTAAAGATACACAGTTAAGTTTTCTTTGTTAGTCTGTTATTACCTGTATTTTGTTTCTATCCTCCTTCTCCCCAGAATACTAGCCCTTCTTTTGTCTTGTGCTTTGATGGTTTTGATTTGATTTTGTTTTGTTTAGTTTTGGGTATCAACATTGATTTTTTTAAAAAAATCATCAGTGGGAATAAGCAGGAATGAAACATCTAACAATGTTTGGAGATTGTGTGTGGACAGTCGAATCATGCTCAGTTTTATTGATGCTAAGTGGTGACTTTGAATCATTTGGGATAATGTTTTGTACTCAGTTATTTTTCATTTCTTGAAAAATAGCTTCAGTTTTTATTTTTATTTATTTATTTTTTTTAAAGATTTTATTTATTGATTTGACAGAGAGAGATCACAAGTAGACAGAGAGGCAGGCAGAGAGAGAGAGAGAGAGAGAGGGAAGCAGGCTCCCTGCTGAGCAGAGAGCCCGACGCGGGACTTGATCCCAGGACCCTGAGATCATGACCTGAGCCGAAGGCAGCGGCTTAACCCACTGAGCCACCCAGGCGCCCCTAGCTTCAGTTTTTAATCTCAATACAATTCATGGTTTTTTTTAATTGCTGTTGCTCTTATTTATAACATGTGCCTTATGTATAACTAAGCATAAAAAAGTCACATGTAAATTTAAAACAGAAATTACTTGCATTATGCATACATCAGTCAGCCATCCCAAGATATTTGAAGAATAATCTGAAAGTGGTCCAATTTATATATCATAAAGCCAGTGTAGTTTTCGATACATCTTTACACTGAATTGAATAAACAAATTTAAAAAATCATTTATTCCCCTATATAGAAATAAAACATGACTTATATGTGAATATTTGTAACCCATGAGTGTTTTAGAGAGAATAAGTTCTATTTATGGATTAATAATGCCACTCTAATGGACAACATATTTTAAATAGAATTTTGCAATAAAGAAAAATTCTGAGAAATAAGATTGCTGAGAATAACAGAAGAATCCCCAAATAAATTCTCTATGAATTTCTGCTATGAATTCCCCTTTGTATGGCATATATAAACTAATCACCTTAAAAAAAAACTAAATAACTGCCTTGCCTAAAGAGTATTTCCATAATTAACTATGCTAACACATGATTTTTAGAAAATGATCTGTATGTCTTTTGATTTAAAACAGCCATTATTAATTTCCTAAGGGAAACAAGGAAAAAGAGAAACAATTCTTTTTTTTTTTAAGATTTTATTTATTTATTTGACAGACAGAGATCACAAGTAGGCAGAGAGGCAGGCAGAGGGAGAGGGAGAAGCACGCTCCCCGCTGAGAGGCGAGCCCGATGTGGTGTTTGATCCCAGGACCCTGGGATCATGACCTGAGCTGAAGGCGGAGGATTTAACCCTCTGAGCCACCCAGGTGCCCCAAGAGAAACAATTCTTAATATGATTGTTAAATGAAATAGAACAAAAGGAAAAGGAATTGAGGAAAAGTGCAAATTTTATTTCTTCAAATATAAGAAATGTGAAAAAAAAAAAAGGCTTAAGACACAAAGCCACTCAGCCATGGATTTCAATTGTCAATAGACATTTGAGTTATACACCATATCTCCTGTCCGTGATCACTGAGTCCTTGAAATACACTCTGCTACTCACACATTCTATCACCCTTCAGTCACTCTGGCCTGGTAACCACAGAAACAGAGTGGGCAGCCTGTTGGTTTCACCTGAAGTGGTGGTATGAAGGTGAGCTCACTGTGATCCACTGGGATGCCTTCCACATGTAGCATTGCCAGCTACATTCCAGCAGGAATCATGGTAAGACTCTTAATTCCCGGGGTACCTGAGTGGCTCAGTCGGTTAAGCATCTGCCTTTGGCTCGGGTCATGATCCCAGAGTCCTGGGATCAAGCCCCAAGTTGGGCCACTGCTCATCAGAGAGCCTGCTTTTTCCTCTCCTTCTGCTGCTTGCCCTGCTTATGCTCACACACACTCTCTCTCTGTCAAATAAATACATAAAATTAAAAAAAATATACTCCCAATTCCCCCCAAATCATTCTGGTTCTTGGTATCCGGTAGTAAGTGGAGATATTAAGTGACAAGTTTGGGGACCTGGATCATCTTTGGATGAGGGTCTTTGCATCAGCAAATATTCCCTTTAGTTTTTTGGTAAGGTCAGTTGTCCTTTCTGTGTCACTTGTCATCAGAGAAGCTGGAGATTTTCCAATTAGGACTGTGGGAAGCTTTTTGTCAATCTCTTCATTGCCCCCTTGGGGCGATCCCGCCTCCAGCATCAGCACTTTGATAGGCATCCTGTGTGTGTGTGTGTGTGTGTGTGCGTGTGCGTGTTTTAAATACTATTAATCAGGGGTGCTCAGGTCATGTTCTCATGGTCTTGGATCGAGCCCCACATCGGGGCTCCCTGCTTAATGGGAAGTGTGCTTCTCTTTCTCTCTCTTGCAAATAAATAAATAACATCTTTAAAAATAAATAAATAAATACTATTAATCAAGTGGTTTCAACCATAGCTTATCTGTTCATAACCACTATTTCCTCCAGTTCAGCAGTTCCTTCCATGTCAATTAATTTTACTTTTAAAAAGACATACTAATGTAAAGAAAACAGCAGAACTTATAAATGTAAGCATATGCAATGCAACTGGCAGAGTGGGCCTTGGGGGAGTTTAGATTCTGATACAATGAATTGAGGTCTTGTTCTATCTCAGCCCAGGCTTTGCAGTGGGAAGGCAAGATACGGTGGGTGGGAAGGAAAGGAAGTCAACAGGCTGCCTTATTCAGGAAATGGGGAGGCAAAAACGTGGGCTTCCATATCTTCACTATCTTCTGGGCCCAATCCCTTTAGGCAAAATGGAGCCAATTAATCATAGGATTTCTGGAAGCACTACTGCTTTTCTAGAAGCTGCACCCAGGAATATTTAAACTGTAGTGGATTACTGCCACCAGGTAGCACCAAACTGCAGTTAGGACTAGGTAGGATTTGGGTTTCCAAACTGGATCCTAACTCCAGGTGGGGTCATTTCATTAACCTCATGGTAATGGAAACTCGTATCTTGGGCCACTGAGTTTTTTTAGACCCACTTACAATATGAAGGTCAAGTTGTACAGAATGTGTTTGTATACTTCTTTTTGTTTATTTTTTAACACAAATATGATAATGTTATGCATATTGCTTTGCATCTTATTTTTACCTCCACTAAGATGTCTTGGATAAATTTGTGTAGTAGTACCCATAGATCAGTGGTTTTTAATGGTTGCATTGTATCCCATTACATAAATGTAGCAGAATTTATTTGACTCATCTAATGAAAACCAGGATTTTTTTCTGCCTTTGTGGCTGTTTTTGCTGTTACTACCAATAATGCTTTAATGAGAATTCATGAATATATATCTTTTGACATTTGAAGGTGTATCTGTAGGACAAATTCCTAGAAGTGGGCTAAAGATTATGTACTCAATAGGACCCACTAACAGAGATTTGAAGCCATAGGGATTGATAAAAAGGGGCTCTGGTCTGAGCCTCAAGGAGCATTATATATAAAGTACAGGAAAGGAAAGTGGCTTCTAGTAAGTGCACATTGCACTGAATTGAGTGCAAAGTTAGAAATGTTTAGAGAGGTATGAGCCCAGAAGTTAATGGTATCGTGGAAATTGTCTTCAGTGTTTTTCCCATACAAGGAGTAGAAAATATCTTTCTGGGAGGAAAAAAAAAGAAATAAAACAACTCAGATACCCTTTGATAAGGATTTAGTTAAACCAAGAACAACTATAACAACTGAGGATAGTCATGTAATTGTTATGTAATAGAATGTTATGTAATAGAATGTAATAGAGTGCAGCTCTTAAAAATATATTAAGCAGAAAATGCAGGTCAGGGGCTCCTGGGTGGCTCAGTGGGTTAAAGCCTCTGCCTTCAGCTCAGGTCATGATCCCAGGGTCCTGGAATTGAGCCCTGCATTGGGCTCTCTGCTCAGCAGGGAGCCTGCTTCCCTTCCTCTCTCTCTGCCTGCCTCTCTGCCTACTTGTGATCTCTGTCAGTCAAATAAATAAATAAATAAAATCTTTTAAAAAAAAGAAAATGCAGGTCATAGGGGTGCCTGGGTGGCTCAGTTGTTGAGAGTCTGCCTTTGTCTCAGGTCATGATCCCAGGGTTCTGGGATCAAGCCCCGCATCGGGCTCCCTGCTCCGCGGGAAGCTTGCTTCTCCCTCTCCCACTCTCTGCTTGTGTTCCCTCTCTCTGTGTGTCTTTCTCTGTCAAATAGGTAAATAAAATCTTAAAAAAAAAAAAAGAAAAAGAAAATGCAGGTTATAGAACATTAAAATAGTATGACATTGGGAGAGAATGTCAGTTCCCTGTGAAATAACCTTCTACTTCTTCAAATCAAGGGACCCTTTTGTTTGGCTAGGCACAATGTCACTCAGCTGAAAGATTATACTCCCTGTCTCCCTTTCAAAGATGTGGCTATGACTAATTTCTGGTCAATGAGGTATAATCAGAAGTTTCCTTAAAAAGGACAGTTGTGTCCTTATTCCTCACCTCTGCTGCTTGGAATGTAATATTTGAAGTTTGGACCATCTTGTACCAGGAAGACAAGGACCATACTGTAGGGATTATAGAATGAGAAAATGGAAGGTGACAACTTCCTCATGACTATGAAGCCACCAATCAGCCCTGGACTACCTACCTCCTGGTTTTTTGTTTTGTTTTGTTTTTCTTGTGAGAGAGAAGTGAACATTTATTTTGTTCACATTGTATTTTTAAGAGTGTCTGTTATGTGTAGCCAAATCTAATCCTAACTGATAGAGACCCCATTTGTGTTTAAAAATTAAATATTTACACCCATGCACACATACATACATATCACATATGTGTGTGTGTGTGTGTGTGTGTGTGTAAACTATATATCCATAAAATATCTGTAAGTGCACAGAATAAACTGGTAACAGCATTTATCTCTAGGGGTATGGGATTACAAACAGGAGGTATGAGGGGGCTATTAATTCCTTCATATTATATGAATTTTAGCAACAAACTTGTGTCAAGAAAAATTAAGATGTTTATACTTTTATGAAGAAAAGAAAATAGCTCTTGACTGGTAACTCCTTAAAATCAAAAGAGTGGGAGACTTCCTTACCTATCACTGTCTTCTCCAGAAGCAGCGCCATTACCATCCTGCTGGTCTCCCATCTACTCTTGAATGCTCCCAACTTCATTGGCATTGCTTTCCCTCCATTCTGAGTATTCCACATCTCTTTTAAGATTTTATTTATTTATTTTTGTGAGAGAGTGGAGCAGAGAGAGAGAGAGCACTCACACAAGTCGGGGGAGGGACAGAGGGAGAAGCAGACTCCCTGCTGAGCTCGGAGCCCAATGCGGAACTCTGTCCCAGGACCCTGGGATCCTGACCCGAGCCTAAGCAGATGCTCAACTGACTGAGCCACCCAGACACACTGGGTGTGTCTTTTTAAAGATTTGATTTGTTTATTTTTGTGAGAGAGAGGAAAGAGAGATTCCACGTCTCTTAAATATGTATCAGCCTGCTTCTGATACAAACAGTTTAAGAAGAAGCTCTGTTTAATAATGGAATGAATAGTTGATTCAGACAGATAAGAAGACACATGCAGCTGCTTTGAAAATAAAAGCGTTCTCCTCCAAATAAGAGTTCTCTGGCAATGCTCAGTTGTTACCATAGCTACATGTTCAAGTGGAAGTCAATCCAAATAAGAAAGGCTTGTCCAGTTCTCTAGATAACTGGAGTAGGTTTTTTTTTTTAATTATTCATTTGAGAGATAGAGAGTGAGAGAGCACTAATAAAACTAATATATAATGGGGCAAGGGTATAAAGCAGAAAGTGAAAGTCTCCCATAATTCTAGGCCTTAGAGATAAACATAACCACTTTGCTTTATATCTTCCAGACATCCCTTTTGGTACCTGAATACAATGTCATTGGAGGGATGTGTGTATTTTATTTAACCAGTCCTATGCTGGTGAGCATTTAGACTGTTACCAGTTTTTCTCTGTTATATATAACTCTGCACAAAATATCGTTATATACAGATCATTGGCCCTTAGTGGGTTATTTCCTTAGAAGGAATGCCTAGCAGTGAAATTTCTAGATAAAAAGTCTGCAAATTTTATATTTGAATGCATTATTACCAAAATACCTTTCAAAAAGATCACATGAACTCTGCACCCAAAAATGGCATTGTGGATTTCTGTTTGCTGTGCTTCCAAGATTAAAGATTTGTAATATAAATTAGGTATTTTCTTTTTTATGTGAATCATCAGTTCACATATTGTTGGACAATTGTTCCAGTTATCCATTGTTTATCCATTTGTTTGACAAACAACCCAAAATAAAACAACAACTTTTTTATTATATCTTGTGATTTTGTGGGTTAGGAATTTTTTTTTTTTTTTTTTTTTTGAGAGAGAGTAAGTGGGTGTGGGGAAGGGCAGAGGGAGAGAGAGAGAGAGAGAATCTTAAGCAGGCTCCAGGGCCCAGCTTAACCGACTGAGCTTCCCAGGTGCCCTGTGGGTTAAGAATTTAAGTAGGTCTCAGCCAGATGACACTTCTTCCCATATGATGTTGAGTGGGGTCATTTGATGGTATGCAGCTAGCACTTGGGTCGTTTGAAGGGTCCAAGATGGCGTTACTCATCTGCTTGGTGTCTTGCGGGGATAGCTGGAAGGATGCTCAGCTAGGCTCTGGTCCTTCTCTGTGTAGCCTCAGAACCTCTCTATGTGGACTCTGTAGCAGGGTGGCCAAACTTCTCACGAGCGGCTCAGGGTTCCAAGAAACCAAAATGAGAGCTGCTGTCCTCTCAAATACTGGACTCAGAGCTGGTATAGTGTTCCTTCCACCATTCTAACCTGGTCAAAGCAGTCACAGATCATCCTAGATGCAAGAAGAAGCCACATAGATCCTTCCTCTCAATAGGAGAAATGTCAAGGAATTTGTGGCCATTTTTAGTCTGTACAATTGTTAATATTAGTATATTTCTTAATTTTAAAAAAACCTTCCCATTTCTTGGAGAAATCCTACTTGGACATGGTGGGAACTCCCTAAATGCACTTTAAAGTTTAATTTGTAGGTGTTTTACCCAAGATTTTTACATTTATATTGATGTGTAAATTTGGTTTATAGTTGTTGCTATTGCTTTAGTTGTTGGTACCAATGTAATTTTAGTTTTTTTAATAATTAATTATATAAGTTTCCATTTTTTTTAATCTTTTTTTTACAAAGGATGAGAATCATGTGCTTTTTGAACATTTGAAAGTCTTACCCACAAAGCTATCTGAGGCTAGGGGATTCTTTTGGAGGGAATTCTCTGATCATTTTTTAATTTTGTTATTGGTATTCAGATTGGATAACTGAATCAGTTTTGGTCATTGAACATTTTTTTTTTCATTTTTAAGTCTCAAGTTGTATATTGTAGCTATATATGTGAACTTGGAAAGTACTATGTAATATTCAGTAAGGGGAACAAAGTGTCCAAGAAACATTGGAAGGTAGGTACCTTCTGGAAATGTTTATTACAGACATTAGAAGCTAATTTTAGACCTCATCTTAATTTTTTTCATAATATTCAAGAAGATATAGACTCTTTCAAATAAAAAAAAGTGAAAAGAAGATACTTCCATAAGCATACTTTTATAAGATACAAGATGGCCCCTACGCTTGAAATACAAGCAGAACAGAAGCCAATTCAGGGCCCTGGGGAGCATCCTTACACCTGGCAATAAGGGGGATCAAAACATATTGGCTGGTGAACATGTGAAGAAAATGGATGAATGAATGATTAGTAATATCTGTTCTCACAGTGTGGTTTGGTCTTACAGTCCTTCTAGACATTAGGAATATACACTGATCACTGCATGCTTGGCTCACCTCCTACATACCTCCTTAAATTGTACATGTTTATTCTCCATGCAAAAGTCCAACATCATCGACCCTTGGTTTTTTTCTTCCCATTGCTTGCTGCCACTCTCCTGACTTACCTTTCCCATCTCTGAGTTTTTTTAACCACTTAATTTCTCCAGTAAATAATCAGGTGTGTCCTCAAATTCTAGATTTTCCCAGGCTACCCAGCAAATGAAAAACACACTTAGATTTATGGAAGCCTACATCTAGAAGACATTCTGGGACATCTGGTGAAACCTATCTCATTTCTTTTGTAGACTGAGGAAGCCGCCAAACTGATGGCAAGAACAAATTCATTAAAGAGTATATTTCAAGAGGCCTGAGTGTGGTTATCAGAAAACAGAAGACACCATTTGAGGTAAAGTTATCAGATTCGGGGACAGTCATGCTATGAGGATGAACACATGAGGAGTAAAAAGTCATGAACCTGTCAAATGGGAGAATAAATATCAGTAGAATATATGTTCAACCTTGAAAGTCATGAAATTTCAAATGTTCTACTTAATTTATCTGATCCACTGGATAGACTGAAAAAACCCTTTCAGGGGCGCCTGGGTGGCTCAGTCGGTTAAGGCTCTGCCTTCAGCTCAGGCCATGATCTCAGGGTCCTGGGATCGAGTCCCGCATCCGGCTCTCTGCCTAGCAGGGAGCCTGCTTCCCCCTCTCTCTCTGCCTGCCTCCCTGCCTACTTGTGATCTCTCTCTCTCTCTGTCAAATAAATAAATAAAATCTTAAAAAAAAAATCACCGAAGTGAAATTTCCTTGGCAACCTGGGCTCCCTGCTCATCCGGGAGTCTGCTTCTCCCTCTCCCTTTGCCTCTCTCCCCAGCTTGTGCGCTCTCTCTCTCTCTCTCTCACACACACACACACACACTGTCTCTCTCAAATAAATAAAATCGTAAAATAAATAAATAAATAAAACTTGAAAAAGCATCTGGTTTCAAAAATACTTCACTGTATTTTCATTGGTAAAACAATTCAATAAAAATTTTAAATGTAGAAACTCGAAGGTAGAAGTCTTCATTACATAAAATAGGGAGATGATAATCATCTTCAGCAGCTATATCATTTGCACAGGGCTAAGAATGCCCCCATACATTAGCTTTTTAAAAATCCTCCCAATTGGTACCATTATTATCCCCATTTTACAGATAAGGAACTTGGGGTTCAAAGAGGGTAAGTACCTTGCCCTGTTGTGTGGTGGGTGGTGGGGCCAAGATTTAGATTCCTGAGTCCAGAGCACAGATGCTTAACGAATGCTACTTTGATCCCATAACTCTACCTAAGTAGTCATTGTGCAGCATATCAAGAAATCCACAGTAAAGGCTGTTGGCCTATGTGGTCTCTTCAGCCATTGGGACTAGGAGGCATATTATACTTTAAAATGAACAACTCTTGCAAATTTGCTCAGTAGGTTCAGGTGACATGAGGAGCAATCATTGTGAATCATCTAAGAAGCACAGGGACAATTAAGATACTGGTAAAGCACACCTGCCAAATGCTGAAAAGAAGATAAACAGCCCTCAGGAACCGGTGACCTGCAATGCTGGGAAGTATGATCACTGAACTCCAAAGACCAAGCCTCCTGAGCTTGGCTGGCAGCTGGGATTCAAGGGGGGGTGGGGGGGGGTCAGGCGCCAAGATGTGCTATTTCCTGCCTATTGCATTTTGAAGAGGCACATCAGAGAGGCTAAGTCTGATGGACTCTGAACACTGGTTGTTGGTTGTTGTTGTTGTTGTTGTTGTTTTCCTGGCAACAAAATTAAAACTGCACCTAGGGATTTATCCACCCTTTTGCTGATCTCGATGTGAACTGTGCAGTGAAATCCCTGTACACAGCACTGACTCTGTCTCCTAGGGTGTTGCTTAAAATGTGACTGAGCACAAATGGAAAACATCAAGTCTTGTTGAAGTCAGCACACAGAATTAATCTCTAAAAGTAATGAAAGAATACGTTTCACTCTGTAAGATAAATAAACCTGAAGTATGGTAAAGTCAGAGATGATCAGCTCAGCTGCAGAGACATCTTAGGGAAAGGATATTGTGTTCTTGGGACACATTTTAATACCCCTCTGATACCCTTGAGTGATTATAAGGATGCTTAAGGTTTCCTTTTAAAAATATATTTAATATATGAGGTTTTGAACCTGCAACTATTTACCTTCAGTATATTTTAACATTGGGAAAGGTAAAAACTTGTGTTCTGCCCCATTCCCTTTTTAGCTCTTGGATGCATAAATATATTACTTAAGTAAATATAAAATTAGGAACCATCTCAATATTTAAAGTCAAGATGAAATGAGGCTCTCTGCTTTCCACCCATCCTTAATTTTATTCTTATCTTGACTCTGAACTTCATGCTTTGGGTTTTTTTTTTTTTTTTTTTCCTTTCCATGAACCACCTGCTTGGAATCAGCAGTGCTTGCTTGAAAGTTGTTCTGAAAGCCTGGGGTAGAGGAAGTCAGATCAAATAACATTTCTCCCCCAGTACCTAATGAAATGAACAAAAATGTTTCTTTTCAAAAGGCTAAAAATTATCAGCAGTAATCAAAATTGAAAAGTGGCTCTCAACCTTGTTTACCATATCCGCTTCCCAGAAAACAACTGAGGAATGTTCCAATATCCTGAATTCACCTTCATTTGAAGAGAAGTGGTGAAGAGAAGTGGCCGGAAGGATGAGTAAGTGGAGAAACTATGAACTTAGGAGCCACTTTCTGCACCACTGCAGACCCTGGCTGAGGACTAGCCATTCTCCAAGGTCACCGCTGAGTTGGAGGAATGAACCAGAGCCCTTGGGTCAGGAAATTCTTTGCCCTTGCTGGGAAGACTGGCCCCCATAAAGGACATTTGCAGGGACTCAGAAGAGAGGAAGCAGTCCAGGATCCCAGCAAGGACTGCGGGCAGTTCCAGAGGGGCTCTTCTCCTTACCACTCTCAAGTTTCAGGATACAGAAAAGCAAATAGAAAATGACATCCAGCCTCCAAGTTGTTGTCCACAGGGGTGATAACTAGTTTCCGGGAAGCTAAGAAGGTCAAGAAGAACTACTATAGATCAGGGCAACTGAGACTTACATAGAACTGCCAAACTGTAGTTTAAGCAAAATAAAAATAAAAGGTATGTCAACCTTGTAAATGTGTCACAGAGGAGGGGGTGAGGGTAGGAAGAGGGAGAGAGAGACAGAGAAAGTACAGACACAGAGGAAATAGTCCAGAAAAAAACAAAAATTAAGAAAAAAGAAGGCAATCCCCCCAGATGGCCTAGTGCTAAAAAGAAAACAAAACCTTAATAAAAACAGGCTATCAGTAAATAAGAACTCAAGGACAAAATGCTGAAACAACAGAAAGACATGAAAGAGAAATTGCAGGGCTAAGGAAACCGATTGGAACCAAAATAATACTATTACAGACCTTAAATAAATTAGAAATCAAAGAACAGTCTAGACAGAACCAAGTTAGTGGAATTGAAGACTTGAAATAATCACTATGAACACAGCAAAAAATTATAAAGAAAGTAAAATAATGAGACCAAACAAGGTGTTCATATATAGATGATACAAAATGCAGGTAACTATTGTTCCTGAAATAGCATACTCAAAATAGAAGATAAAAATTATTCTCAAAAATAATGAAGGAAAATTTCCCCAAAGGTAAAAGAATGAAGTCTGCTATTGACAGGGTACACCATATACTCAGAAACTATTTAATATAAAGCAAATGACATTGATTAAGGTGTTTACCTTCAGGAATAAAGAAAGCTTTCCTGAAGCATCCAATCAGAAAGAGCTAGCTACCCACAAGTGGGAAAGGTCAGACTGGCCTTCTACTACTGAAGACAGGTGAGCAGTATCTACAAGTTTCTGCAGGAAAGAAAGTGGGACCCGTTATTATACTAAGCCAAGTTGTCATTCAAGTTGCAAGGCAAAAGGCAGACATTTTTTTGTTTTAAAGATTTTATTTATTTATTTGACAGAGAGAGACCCAGCGAGAGAGGGAACACAAGCAGGGGGCTTGGGAGAGGGAGAAGCAGGCTTCCCTCGGAGCAGGGAGCCCAGTGCAGGGCTCAATCCCAGGACCCTGGGATCATGACCTGAGCTGAACAGATGCCTAACAACTGAGCCACCCAGGCTCCCCAAAAGGCAGACATTTTTAAAAACACAGCAAAAACGGGGCACCTGGTGGCTCAGTGGGTTAAAGCCTTTGCCTTCAGCTCAGGCCATGATCCCAGAGTCCTGGGATTCAGCGCCGCAGCACCGCATCGGTCTCTCTGCTCAGCAGGGAGCCTGCTTCCTCCTCTCTCTGCCTGCCTCTCTGCCTACTTGTGATCTCTGTCTGTCAAATAAATAAATAAAATCTTTAAAAAAAAAACACACACAGCAAAAACGAAAACAAAAACAAAAATCCACAAAGCAAAACAAAAACAAAAATCCAAAGGAAGAAAAAAGAAAGAGAAAAGGAAGGTGGGAAGGAAAGAAGAGAGGGAGAGAAGGAAGGAAGGAAGGAAGAAAGGAAAGAATAATACTCATTTTAAACACACACACACACACCGTACACTTTTTCTTTTTACTATAAAATCAAGCCATTCAAGAGGTGAGGTTAAATCACCTAATTTTTTCTATTAGCTTTTCTTCTGAGATTGTCAAAGATTAAATTTTCAAATTTCAAAGGAAACCTCACCTATTTGAGAGCATCAGAAAGGAGGATTGAGGAGTGAGAAATGGGAACCAAAGTATAAAAATCAAACTTTATAAAGCTGATAATTTTGCCTCGGATTAACTCTCCCTGTGCTCCCTAGCCTCACTGAGAACATGCAGATAATAAGCCTTGCTTCACAGGGCTACTGGGAGAAGTAAAAGAGAAAAAAATGTTGTGAAAATGGACCTCAGAACCTGATATATTTTAAATGCTCAGTTAATTGCATTCTCTCGTCCATTCCAATCCCTTGCCATATACACTGTTGTTTGGTTTGGTTTTGTTCACTCAGGCTCACTCTATATTCTTATGGATTGTACTTTTTCAGGTTGAGTAATTTATGGCTTAGAGCTAAATGTGTGCTAGTAAGCTGTTCATAAATTAGCATGGAAAAAATTGTGGACTTTGGCATTAGAACTAGGCTTCAATCCTGGGTTGCCTCTCTCATGCAGGTAACGGGAATATATGAAGAAGAAAGAGAGAAAGGAACAGAAGCAATATTTGAAGTAATAATGACTGAGAATTTCCCCCCAAATTAATTTCAGTCGGAAAACTACAGATCCAGGAAATTCAGAACACACCAAATAGGATAACTACCCCTCTCTGCCCCCCACCAAATTACACCTAAACATATAACACTGAAATTGCAGCAAATCACAGATAAAGAAGAAAATCTTGAAAGAATCCAGAAAGAATTATATTCACATTTTTCTCAATCAACCAGGCAAGTAAGCAGAGAGGCGTGAAATACTTGAAGTATTGAGAAGAAACAAAACAAAAAACAATAACTAAACAAAACCCTAGAAATCTGCATTTTGTAAAATTATCCTTCAAAAAGGAAGGAGACATACTTTCTTGGACAAATAAAAATTGAGGGAGTTTTCAGTAAACCTCACTTTCAAGAAACATTAAAGGAAGTTCTTTAGAGAGAAGCAAAATAGTAGAGATCACAAACTCAGATCTATGTAAAGAAGAGCAGTAGAGAAGAAATGAGTAAGGTAATATAAAAACTTTTCTTCTTCCTAATTTATCTAGCAGATAACAGATTGAAGTAAAATAACAATAGTATTTGATGAGTATAGCTTATGTATAAGTGAAATAAATGACACCACTGATACATGGGATGAGACGGAAGAATGAGGAATATTTTATTACAAGGTATTTGCATTACTTGCGAAGTGGTATGGCATGATTTGAAGATGGACTTGGATTAAATTATAAGTATATACTGCAAATTCTAGGACAATGACTAAAAAAAGTAAAATTGACATTAATTATAATTGATTAGAAAGAAGAGAAAATGGAATCATGTAAAATGCAGAAAATGACAAAAATAGGAAAAAAGAACAATACCAACAAGTAGAAAGTGGTGACAAATATGGTAGATAGTCATCCAGCTGGATCAATAATCACTAAATGTCAATGTTCTAAATACTATCAATTAAAAGACTAAAATTTTCAGGGTGGACCCAAAACAAGACAACTATATGTTGTCAACAAGAAACCTACTTTAGGGGTGCCTGGGTGGCTCAGTGGGTTAAAGCCTCTGCCTTCGGCTCAGGTCATGATCCCAGGGTCCTGGGATGGAGCCCCACATCAGGCTCTCTGCTCTGCAGGGAGCCTGCTTCCTCCTCTCTCTCTCTCTCTGCCTGCCTCTCTGCCTACTTGTGATCTCTGTCAAATAAATAAATAAAATCTTAAAAAAAAAAAACCTACTTTATTTTTTTTTATTGTTTTAGGATTTTATTTATTTATTTATTTGAGAGAGAGAGAGAGCATGAGTTGGTGTGGGGGGTGTTGGGGAGGAGCAGAAGAGGAGGGAGAAGTGGACTCCCCACTGAGCAGGGAGCCTGACAGCAGGGCTCCATCCCAGGACCATGGGATCATGACCTGAGACCCAAGGCAGATGTTTAACTGACTGAGACACCCAGGTGCCCCAAGAAACCTACTTTAAATATAAAGACATATGCAGATTAATGTAACTCTGCTCTGCCATCCTGCTCCCATGTCCCATTAACATTCAGAAATTGCCAGATCTACTTTGCTCATTTGTTCAAGGTCTCCAACCAAAAGTATTAGAGTTCACTCTTTTGAGTCCCCCTGTCTGCCAGTATTCTGGTTAAGTTCTCCCAAGACAGGCACTCTTCCATTTTCCTAAACAACCACATGTATAAATTACAGTCTTCCAGGAGCATTTCCGCCTCTGGTTACTCTTGGAATCTTAATTGTTCCCCATATCTACCTGAAAGGCACTAATGTTCTTGTGCAGTGGCCACTGGCTCTTTGAGCTGCTAGAAAGTATTTTATATTTTATTTTATTTTTTTTAAAAGATTTTATTTACTTATTTGAGAGAGAATGAGTGAGAGAGAGCATGAGAGAGGAGAAGGTCAGAGGGAGAAGCAGACTCCCCAAGGAGCTGGGAGCCCGATGCGGGACTCGATCCTGGAAGTCCGGGATCATGACTTGAGCCGAAGGCAGTCGCTCAACCAACTGAGCCACCCAGGCGCCTGGTGTTTTATATTTTATAGATGTGCACAGTGCTGGTGGTATTCCTTATTTTAGTTACTGGCTCCATCATCCACCTGGTCATACAGGCTATAATCCAACACTGCTGCTTTTACCATATGTGACTTAGCATCAAAGAACTTCTCAGAGGCAAAACAGATCTCATGGTATCACAGACTGTGATCTACCTATAGCCCAACTTCATGGGATGACCTCATGAATTAGAGTGGTGGTTCTGTTATGATTCCTCTAGCTGGCTGTTCACAAATGATGTTAATCTTTGGATGTCTGCATGTTTCTACCTGACTCTCTAGGGGTCTGAATTCCCCTCTCTTGTCTTCACACTCTGTTCATTAGCAAGTCTCGCTGATGCTACTTCTGGAATATCTCATACATATGTCACACATATATCCCTGCTATTGCCTTAAAGTGGTTCTTAACTCCTTGTAGCCTCTTTTTTTTTTTTACATTCTTTTTTTTTTTAATTTTTAAATTTCTTTTCAGCTTAACAGTATTCATTGTTTTTGCACAACACCCAGTGCTCCATGCAATATGTGCCCTCCATAATACCCACCACCTGGCTCCCCCCAACCTCCCACCCCCCGCCCCTTCAAAACCCTAAGGTTGTTCTTCAGAGTCCATAGTCTCTCATGGTTCACCTCCCCTTCCAATTTCCCTCAACTCCCTTCTCTTCTCCATCTCCCCAAGTCCACTATGTTATTAGTTATGCTCCACAAATAAGTGAAACCATATGATAATTGACTCTCTCTGCTTGACTTATTTCACTCAGCATAAGCTCTTCCAGTCCCATCCATGTTGATACAAAAGTTGGGTATTCATCCTTTCTGATGGAGGCATAATACTCCATAGTGTATATGGACCACATCTTCCTTATCCATTCGTCCGTTGAAGGGCATCTTGGTTCTTTCCAGTTTGGCGACCGTGGCCATTGCTGCTATAAACATTGGAGTACAGATGGCCCTTCTTTTCACTGCATCTGTATCTTTGGGGTAAATACCCAGTAGTGCAATTGCAGGGTCATAGGGAAGCTCTATTTTTAATTTCTTAAGGAATCTCCACACTATTCTCCAAAGTGGTTGCACCAACTTGCATTCCCACCAACAGTGTAAGAGGGTTTCCCTTTCTCCACATCCTCTCCAACACACGTTGTTTCCTGTCTTGCTAATTTTGGCCATTCTAACTGGTATAAGGTGGTATCTCAATGTGGTTTTAATTTGAATATCCCTGATGGCTAGTGATGATGAACATTTTTTCGTGTGTCTGATAGCCACTTGTATGTCTTCATTGGAGAAGTGTCTGTTCATATCTTCTGCCCATTTTTTAATATGATTATCTGTTTTGTGTGTGTTGAGTCTTTGTAGCCTCTTAACTGGTTATTTTTGCCTCAAGCTCTTCCTTCTCTTGGCTGACTTCCTTTCTTGGGGACAGATTTTCTTTTTACAAACCTTGTCACTCTGATTATAAAATTTGATGGACTGTTTATAGGAAAGCCTAAATTTCTTGATATACACAATCATTCAGTGTCTACTGTGTCAGCCCCAGCATCCATCATTCTCTTGTGCACCCTTCAGCCTCAATGAGCATGTCCCCTTTCCCAGGAGGCCTCTCTCCTACTGTTCATGCTTTGTCAATATACCCTTTCCCTGCTTTTCTACCCAAAAAGTTACAGTTTGCTACTCTAAGGGCGCCTGGGTGGCTCGGTTGGTTAAGCATCTGCCTTCGGCTCGAGTCATCATCCCAGCGTCTTGGGATTGAGTCCTGAATTGAATCAGGCTCCCTGCTCACCAGGGAGTCTATTTCTCCCTCTCCCTCTGCCCCGCCAACTGTGTTCTCTCTTACTTACTATGCTCTCTTTCTCTCTCTCTCTTATAAATAAATAAGTAATCTTTAAAAAAGGAAGAAGAAGAAGTTTGCTACTCTAACATGCCCAGGAAATCTAATTCAGGAGTTTCTTAGGGCCAGTTCTAGGCCTTGCTCCCCACTTCTCCATATCCTCTTTGCTGAGGTAATGTTATCCATAATATGGCTTCAATTATTGACCTGCTTACGTTTCACACATTTATATCTCCCACACAGACTTTTTCTTCTGAGTTCCAGACTCATATATCTAATCACCTAATTGACATTGCCTTTTTTTTTTTAATATTCGAGAGCCCTCTTACTCTTCATAAAATTGCGATGTAAGCACTATCACTATTCTCATTTTGAAAACTAGAAAATTGAGGCTCAGAAATGTGAAATTCACTGTGTAAGTTTGCACAACTAATTAATGTTCAATGGAATTTGAACCTATGACTCTGTGCCCTTAAACTTTGTTTTTATCCAACATATCATTACCACCTCTTAAATATTTACATCAGGGAAACTGAGATAACTTGTTTGAAATAATAATAATAATAACAATAATAATAATAAAGGTGTTACTGTTAAGAAAAAAATGGAACCAATTTATTTGAATAAAAATAAATCTATATTCTAGACAATTCAAAACCTTATACAATATAATAGAATCTTAAGGTTGGATGAGATTTTGAAGTTCATTCAGCCCATCTCTCTTTCTTTCCTATTTGATTCTAGGACGTTTGAGTTCCTAGTTGTTTTTTTTATAAGAAGTATTTTTATTTTTCATTTGAATGGATTAATATTGCTTTTTTCTGAGCAATGAGGAGGGAAAATGAGTCACAATATTATTTCAGCTTCTGACTCCGGCTGTGTCTGATGACCTATCTCCATGATCTTTCTTTTTTTCTTGATCTTTCTTTTGCAATTTGTGCATCACTAAGTCTTCTCTCTCTCTCTCTCTCTCTCTCTTTAACTCATTTCAATTGGGGTTCTCTCACTTACCTGACATTGCCTTTTGGATGTCTCAAGTCATTTCAAATTAAACAGGTTGAATATTAAAACTCATGATTTTCTCTGCCCAAGTGGCTCTCTCATAGTGTTCCCTATCTTAGTGATTGGTGCCACCACTGGTCCTGTTGGCCAGTCAGAAACCTAGGCGTCATCCTAGACCCACCTCTCTCTCACTTCCTGCATCCACTGTCATCATGGCCTGTCCTGAATACCTTCTACATAGCTCCTGACTGTCCTTCTCTCTCCACTTCCACTGCCACCACTAGCATCAACCTCTTTCCTGGATTATTGAAGTAGCCAAGTAACTGATCTTCCTGCTTCCATTTCTTGTTTCTTCCAGTCTGTTCTCCAGAGTACAAAGTAATCTTTTCAACACACAAATTCAATGGTCACTCCTAGCTTAACATCCCAAAATGATTTCCCATTGTTCCTGGAATTGCTGAAGTCCTCTAATGTGGCCCTTGTGATGCTGCAGGGTCCATCTTACTTTCAGTGCCTGATGTGCATCATAGTCCCTCCTACTGTGGGACCTCAAAACATGCAGTTTCCTCTGTATGCAGCACTCTTTTCTTTCCTTTTCACCCAATTAACTAAGATTTAAGGTCCTATTACAAAAACTCAAGGGGGGAGAAGGTTATTTCTTCTCCCCACATCCAGGAAGGTATATGATCTTAGCTTGGACAAGAAATAAGTCTTGAGAAAATACTGCAAAAACACATAATGGATTATTCTTGGCTGGGCAGTGTCATGGCAGCATGTAACCAGGGGTGGCCATCACCAGGGTCAGGTATTAGCTCCTTTAGCAGAATCTTGATTATGCCTGGCCTCCCTCAGTTCCTACCTTAGTTTGGTTCTTTGTTATTTCTACCAGTTCTATGAGCTATCTGATTTTCTTGCAAGAGGTTATTTTTCTGCTTAACTTGGCCCAAGTCAGTTTTGTCTTTATAACCAACAATCCTGATGAATATTATAGTGTGATTCATTTATTGATGGCTATTTCATCTCTAGGAGAGGATGTTCTATGGCTATATTGCATATCATTGTATTTGAAGATGCTCTTCCAGTCCCTGGAATATAATTAGTACTTAATAAATATTTCTTAGATAGATAGATTCCTCTTGATATTTCAGTAGCACTTTGCACTGATTTTTGTATTGAAATCCTGGTTTTGCCTTTAAGAAGATATACTTGTCCACTGATCAATTTTTGAGAAAGAAAGCAAAATTGATTTCTTGGGATAAATGCTTTTTAAAATTTTTTAAATAAAAGTAGCCAACATATAGTACATCATTAGTTTTTGATGTAGTGTTCAATGATTCATTAATTGTGTGTAACACCCAGTGCTCTTGTAGTAGTCATGTAGTCATGATACTTTTTTTTTTTAAGATTTTATTTATTTATGTGACAGAGAGAGATCACAAGTAGATGGAGAGGCAGGCAGAGAGAGGGAGAGAGAGAGAAGCAGGCTCCCCGCTGAGCAGAGAGCCCGATGCGGGACTCGATCCCAGGACTCTGAGATCATGACCTGAGCCGAAGGCAGCGGCCCAACCCACTGAGCCACCCAGGCGCCCCGCAGTCATGATACTTTTATCATTTTATATAATACATGCTATGATTTGCTAGAATTTTGTTCAGAATTTTTATTATAAGGGATAGTGGTGGTCTGTAATTATGTTTTCTTATAATGTCTTTGGTATTGGTACCAGGGTACTCCTTTCCTCATAGAATGCTTTAGGAAGTAATCCCCTAAGAAGTAAGAAGAGGGGAAGTATTCCCCTCTCTTCTATTTTCTGAAAAGGTTTGTATAGAAATGGTATTATGTCTTCCTTACATGTTTGATAGAATTCACCAGTGAGGCCATATAGAGCTGAGGTTTTCTGTGGGCAGGTTTTTAAACTACAAATTCAATTTCCTTAATAGAAATAAGGCCACTTGTGATATTTACTTGTTATTGTACGGGTTTGGGGACTATGTGTCTTGTAAGGAATTTGTCCATTTCATCTAAGTTTTTGAATTTATAGCATGGTGTTGTTCACAATACTCTTTTATTTTTTTTTTTAAGATTTATGTATTTTGGGGTGCCTGGGTGGCTCAGTGGGTTAAAGGCCTCTGCCTTTGGCTCAGGTTGTGATCCCAGGGTGCTGGGATCGAGCCCCGCATCGGGCTTTCTGCTCAGCGAGGAGCCTGCCTCTCCATCTCTCTCTGCCTGCCTCTCTGCCTACTTATGATCTCTGTCTGTTGAATAAATAAATAAAATCTTTTAAAAAAAAGATTTATGTATTTTTCTGGAGAGAGAGAACCTGCAAGTGGGGAGAGGGGCAGAGCGAGAGGGGAGATTCTCAGGCAGACTCCCCACTGAGCATGGAGCCTGACATGGGGCTTGATCCCATGAGATCATGACCTGAACCAGAATCACAAGTTGAACACTTAACCACTGTGCCACCCAGGTTGCCCTGTTCATAACACTTATTTTCATTGTAATGTCTATGGGCTCTGTAGTGATGTCTTCTCTTTCATTACTGATGTTGGTAAATTATGCCTTCTCTCTATATTTTTTCCCATCAGTCTGGCTTGAAATTTGTGATTTACTATTTTTTCTTTTAAAAAAACTGATTGTTAATTTCATTGATTCCTTTTTCTGTATGATCTGTTTCCTCTTCCATTAATTTCTGCTATTTATTTTATTTCCTTTTGCTTCCTTTAGTTTTCATTAGCTCTTCTTTTTTTTCTAGTTTCTTTTTTTTTAAAGATTTTATTTATTTATTTATTTGAGATAAAGAGAGAGAAAGTAATCATCAGTGAGGAGGAGGGATGAGGGAGAGAGACAAGCAGACTCCCAACTGAACAGGGAGCCCCACATGGGGCTTGATCCCAGGACATTGAAATCATGACCTGAGTGGAAGGCAGATGCTTAACCGACTGAGCTACCCAGGTGCCCCCCACTTTTTTTTGTTTCTTAAGGTGGAAGCTTGGATCGTTGATTTAAGGCCCTTCTCTTTCTTAGATATTATGATTTAACACTATAATCTTTTTAAAATTTAATTCAATTTAATTTATTTTTCAGTGTTCCAAGATTCATTGTTTATGCATCACACCCAGTGCTCCAAGCAATATGTGCCCTCTTTAATACCCACCATCAGGCTCACCCAACCCCCCACTCCCCTCCCCTCCAAAACCCTCAGTTTGTTTCTCAGAGTTCACAGTCTCTCATGGTTTGTGTCCCCCTCCAATTTCCCCCAGCTCACTTCTCCTCCTCTTCTCACAATGTCCTCTGTGTTATTTCTTATGTTCCACAAGTAAGTGAAACCATATGATAATTGACTCTCTCTGCTTGACTTACTTCATTCAGCATAATCTCCTCCAGTCAGCATAATCTCCTCCAGTCCCATCCATGTTGATACAAAAGTTGAGTATTCATCCTTTCTGATGGAGACATAATATTCCATTGTACATATGGACCATATCTTCTTTATCCATTCATCTGTTGAAGGGCATCTTGGCTCTTTCCACAGTTTGGCAACTGTGGCCATTGCTGCTATGAACATTGGGGTAGAGATGGCCCTTCTTTTCACTACATCTGTAGCTTTGGGGTAAATACCCAGTAGTGCAGTTGCAGGGTCATAAGGTAGCTCTATTTTTAATTTCTTAAGGAATCTCCACACTGTTTTCCAAAGTGGCTGCACCAGGTTGCATTCCCACCAACAGTGTAAGAGGGTTCCCCTTTCTCCACATCCTATTCAACACTTATTATTTACTGTCTTGTTAATTTTGGCCATTCTAACTGGTGTAATGTAGTATCTCAATGTTAACACTATAATCCTCTTTCTGAGTACTGCTTTAACTGAGTTCCACAAATTTTGATGTGTTTTGTTTTCTACTTTCAGTTGAAAATATTTTCTAATTCTTTTGTGATTTCTTTTTTGACCCATAAGATATTTAGAAATGTGCTACCTAATATACAACTTGTTGAGTATTTTCCAGTATTTTTTCTATTATTGACACAATTTAACTCCATCATGGTTAGAGAATATATTTTGTGTGATTTTAGTTCCATTAAATTTGAGACATTTTTTAATCTGTAGTCTATCTTAGTGAATGTTCTGCATGCATTTGAAAAGAATGTGTCTTTTGGTGTCATTGTGTGACATGTTCTGTAAATACCAATTACATTAAGTTGATTGGTAGTGTTATTTGATCTCCTATGTATTACTAATTTTCTTGCTGCTTGTTTCTATCAACTACTGACAAAAAAGTGTTGAAGTCTCAAGCTATAATTATATATTTATCAATTTTTCCTTTCATTTCTATGAATTTTTCTTCATATACTTGAAGCTTTTATTAGGTAGACACACATTTATCACTATCAAATGTCTCTCTTTGTTCCAGGTAATATTCCTTGTTCTGAAATTTACTTTGTCTGAAAATATTGTTTTTTTCCTTGCATACCTTTTCCAGTCTTTTACTTTCAAGCTATCTGTGTCTTTATATTTGTGGTATGTTATAGTATATCTGAACTCTGATGTCTCATATTGATAAGTGTCCCTAAGGTCACTGATGCTCTGTTTATTTCAGTATTTTTCTCTGTGCTATTCATTCAGGACAGCTTCTATCACTGTGTCTCAAATTTACTGATCTTTTATTCTGTGGTTTAAGCTGTTGCTAGTCTCATTCATTGTATTTTTCATTTCAGATAGTGTATTCTTATTGCCCAGAAGTTCCATGGATCATTTTTATATCTTTCCTTCCTCTTCTAATCATTCTTATGCTTTTCTCTACCTTCTTTAATATATGGAACATGTTTATAATAACTTTTTAAAACATCTTTGTCTCCTAATTTCATTATCTCCATCACTCTTGACTGTATTGATTGGTTGATTTTTCTCTGGTTGGCTATGGATCTTATTTTCCTGCTCTTTTGCATTCTTGGTAATTTTTTAAGTATTGAATTCTGAACATTGTGTTATTAACTTTTTTGATGATGCATTTTGTTGTATGCCTTACATAGTGTTGGACTTTTATTCCGATGTGTAGTTAAGTTACTTGGAATTAGTTGGATTGCTTCAAGGTTTGCTTTCAAGCTTTGTGAAGATAGATCCAGAGTAGCTCTCCTATCAAGAGGGCAATACTTTACTCAGGTCAGTACCTAATGTCTTTTGTAGTTTGAGTTCTTTTCACTCTGGTCAGTAGGAAAATGGAACTATTTAAAGCCCTGAGCGAGCTGCAGGCACTGTTTTGTGTACATCTTTCCTGGGCTTCTTTCTGTAGCCTCAGGTAGTTTTCCTTCACACAGGCACAGATCTTTATCCAGGTGAAGATTTCAGAGCTCTCTGTATTAGCTCTCTCCTCTCAGAAGGAAAGTCTAGCTGTCTCGGCCTCTTCAAATTTCAATCTCAGTCTTCCCAACTCAGTGAGACTGGTGTGCTCTGTTTGGGTATCACTTCCTGTACTAGGAATTTCTTCCAGGCAGAAAACTGGGGCAATTATAGGGCTCACCTCATTTATTTCCCTTCTCTCAGGGATCATAGTCCTACATTATTTGTTGTTCAGTGTCTGAAAACTTCATACACTTTTTTCTGGTTTTCTATCTGTTGAAGGCACAAAGGTAAATCCAGTCTCTGTTACTTCATCATGGTCAAAGGTGGCATTATATACACATTACCTTTGCCACACTTAATCCCGTAACTCTCTGGACATGTAAATGTGCAATTTTTGTGGTCTGGAATTTAATGGACAAGGAAATACATGACTGCCATAATTTGGAAGAACCAGGATGGGAAATGTTTTCAGTTTAATACTGACTATAACTCATATGACCACAACAGTGGAGGGAAATTATTTTAGTCTGAATGTAGTACTCTGATTTCTTATCTACAGTTGTGGATGTGTATTAGAATGGTTTAGTAATGTTGAGTGTAGTGTGAGGTCTCTATTTCAACATAGGAAGAATCCTGAAGGATGGTAGGAGTGGAGAAAGAAGGCTCTGGTGTTGACTTCCTTTGTTTCTGGGAATGAACCAATGTTGCTATGATCAGATTTGCTTAGAAAGGAGATGAGAGCAGAAGTGGTAGGAGATCTTACCCTTGGTCTACTTTCAGTGGGACTGAGAGTTGGAAAAGGGCAGGAAGGGAATGAGTAATCTATTTCTGTGACTTTCTTTATTTTGATTAGATGAACTTCCTTCTTACATTGAGACCCAGCACCTAACACAAAGAATGCCAGGATTAATGGATGCATGGATAGGAAAAAGAGACATTAGTGTCTTCTATTCTTTCTCATCAGCAATCTCAGGCTGCTTTATGATGGCAACTATCAGGCTCTAGTTGCTAAATATGGGGTTTTCAGCTTTTTATTATAATCATCTAATTTTAGTTTCAGAGCATAATTTAATTGGATGGTTTTGACTTATTTGGAGTTGTCAGAATCCATATAGCATAGTAGAATAACTTTAGGGATTTTGAAATGTGTGTCTCAAAATAGAGCTGGAAAAAAAAAAAAGAGGACTAGAATCTGTGTTGGTTTTAAAATCCACTTGGAGCGAGGGAAATTTACAGCTTGTGCTCCTTTGTGGACTCTCCCGACATCACTGCTGATTCTGCACTTTGGGGGACAGATTGTCATTTCACTAGTGCCAGGTTGTTCATTTTAAATGATCTGTTCAGTACAAAATATTCTCTATTAAGAAAATTTGGGGCTGAATTCTTTTACCAAAACAGTTTCCATGTCATACTAAAAGATGAAATTTGCCACATCAATAGTATTTTAAGGAAACAAGCTACAATTGATAATGAAGTGCCCTAAATACTTGAAAAGTTATGAGAGTTGCAATTCATCAGAAAGCTGTTCAGCTCCAGCTTTGTAATATTTTGAAATAGGGCCATCTAGTGGAAATGTGCACCATCCCCTAACTATGAAATGATGGGTGCATCCTTTAAGACTCTACATTTAAGTTTTTAAAATATCCGCTTTAATGCTTTTAAATCCAAATTACCTGTCCCTGATATAAATAGTCTGCTCAGAAATAAATACATTTCCCCTCAAGTTCTCGCACTGATTGATAATATAATCTATCAATATACATTCAGTTAGGTTTCTAAAAGTTCTAAGTTGTTTACTTTTCTCCCTCTTCCTATGAAAAACAGCTCTTTCTAGCCTGCTTCCTCTCACACTACCACCCCCCTCCACCATGAAATCTTATTGAAGAATTAATGTATATAGGTGAGGCAATTTGAGAATTATACAAAGCAGTGTATGATACAGGATCAAGATGTTTGTTACAAATGTAACTGGACTGTATATGACCCATCAAACACATTGTTGAAATTGTATGAGATGTCAAAGTGTGTTTTCTTGGCCTGGGTGGAGACAAAAGACCTCTAAGGAAAGATATATATAAATTTCTCATGGAGGGTTTGTTCACCAAAGCTGGAGGGTTTTTTCACCAAACTCATTTTGTTTTCTTCCTGGAAACATAGCTAAATCTCATTTCTCTCTACATGCCCCACCTTCAGTTAGGTGGGGTCCTGTGATTGAGTTCTGCCAAATAGAATGTGGATGGAAGCGATATATACCCTTTATAGTTCTGGCTCCTAAAATGTCCTGCATCACATTCCATGTTTCTTTCATCTCCCCTCCTCACCCTCTGTCCGGTGGATATCATTGCCCAGGCAGACCATGGGAGCCTTTATCAGCCTGGGTCTTTGATGCCTGTGTAGAGCCCACCCCTGCTCCCTAATCCCCACAACCTACCACAGACTGACATGGACATGAAATATGTTTTCAGTACTTTAAGCCATTGAGATTTGAGGATTGTTTGTACATGGCCCTGATTAGCACAGGAAAGAAGAAACAATTGGAAGAAAGGAAAGAAGGTGATGTGAGAGAAAGGCAATAAGGTCCAAATTTCCTTCAGAGACATTTGTGAGCATTCTGACTCTTCTCCAGGTTTCAGATATATTCTGAAAACATCTACAGAACAGCAGAACGTAGAACCACAGAATGCTTCCTGATGGGGTTTGAGTTTATGGGGTCAAGAAGGTGGGCTGTGGATGGAGATGATGAAGTTTGGATGGAGATGATTCCACTGCTTGAGACATGGTGAACTCGGTATGAAGTTATTACATATGGACAACTGGGGGACAGGGCTTGTCAGCTTTAGCCAGCAGACATTTACTAATGTTATTGTACATCATTTTATGCTAATTAAACTTTTCAACTAACCCTGCTCCAGGATGTTCTGCAAGATATGGTATATATAATAGGTATTCCAGGTATATTCAGGCTTGGCAGGGTGAGATTTTAGAAAAATTGTTTATCTGGGCCATTTGTGGAAGCAATACGTAGCACAGGTTTAATACAGAAGGCAAATGAAACAGAAATCATTGGACCACGGAGGTCAAAGTTTTGGAGAGGACGTGGGACTTGAGCTAAACTGTTGACTGGCAGAGAGGAAGGAGGCAAACATGACTGGTGGCAGAAGGTGAAGAGAGACTAGTGAATACGGAGATATTTTGGGGGGGGGGCGGTAAAAAGGTGATTGGTCCTATAATGTAGGACTGAAGTAGAAGAAGAGGATAAAGATAGGCAGCATAGACAAGATGAAAGGAAGTTACTAAGAGCCTTGAAAACCATCACGGGGATTTGAATTTGAAGCTATAGTCCGGAGCTCCCAGGCCAATCAAATATGATTAATTAGATAAGCTGGACTTACCCAAACAACTTTTTCTGGTACTTGTCATCACTCACTTTCTCCCATGGGACACTTCTGGGCATTTCAGGCCGAGAGAGGGTCTGACTGAACACGGAGTTCCTAAATCTAAACATTTGGAGATCATGAAAAGTATTAGTCTTTCCTCTTCCTTGAGTACCACCTCTTCTCGTCTGCTCAATGACACTGTCCCATCTCTCTAGATCCAGTTCTGTTGCGTTCTGTACTTCCAAACCTCCCCTGAAGCCCCACCCAGGAAGCTGATGACTCCTTCCTTCGTGCAGCCGTGGTACCAGACAAATGAATCTACTATCTCCTGCTTATTCCAAGTATTTATTAATTACCTGGCTCCCACGCTAAACAATGGATTCCTTGAAAGCAAGGGCTGTAACTCACGGAGCTCTGTATCCCTTACACTGAGGGCAAGGCCTACCACCTGGTAGGTACTCAGAATTAATACATGGTAAATACACAGATGGATGAATGAATGACAGGTAGATAGATTTGTTTTCCCAAGGCTGGAGACTTCACTCAAGCATTTGCCACAGCCACCGTGTACACAGTTTGTCTACATAATTGCCTTCCTTTATTAGATTTTAAGTCCCCTTGAGTCTTGCTCATTAATTTATTCTCAGCACAGTTTAGTGTCTGGCATATATAAAATGCTAAGTAAAATGTTTGCTGAATGAATGGATGCATGGATGTTTCCTGCTGTAAACACAAATTACCAAGATTTGGTGATATGATATTTTGGAAGGAATTTAATACACAAAAATATTATTATTATATTATTATATATAATATTGCTATATAGTATATCATTAATAAAATATATAAATATATAATTATATAAAATTATTTTCATTATAACTACTTAAACATTTACAAACACAAATTACATATAAATTCATTGTCTATATTCTATTTCATCTATGGAACTGAAATTTATTTACAAATTATGTGCAAACAAAAACATAACAGTAAAAAATTCAAATAATGGATATGTTTTAACAAGACAAAAACAATGATGTGATAAATAATGGAAAGATGCATTTTGGGGTTTTCTGCTTCATTGTTTATTGCCTTGATTTTGAACATGCTAGAAGGTTATTTGAATCATTGAACATTGTTTTTATCTTTCCTTTTAAACAATGATGTTAATGTCAAACCAGTTAATTGTTTTATTGGGCTGATCTCCTTAATAGTAGCCTGCAAAATGCAATAGAAGCAAAATATTCTAAGAGTAAGAAGACATAATGAAAACATCGGCATTTTACCTGTTTTATCACCTCACCGAATCAACTATTGCTGGACACGGTATACAAAGATGGAAGCTTTACTGTGAGCTGCTGTGTCTGTGAGGTAGCTCCATTCACCACTTCCCTACTTCTGAATGACTGAAAAATTTTTATTCATATCGTGCGCCAAACATCTCATGGCCTCCACTTGGCTCCACCCAATTGTAAACACACATGCAAATTTGGGTATTAGGTTATTAGGTGGTTGATCTAGAATATGCTCCCACTAAATTTTTTAAATTATTGTTGAAATGAAAACACAAAATGTAGAGAACTGGAGGGCACCTTCTATGATAAGGAGTTAATGATTTTAATCAGTTGTTCCTTGTTTGGCATCACTTGCCGCTGAAAGTGCAGGAATCCAACTAGAAGTAAAAACTTGAGCAAATGGACCTTGATTGGACTACTTACATGCTTCAGAAGTCAAACAACTTCTGCTCTGCTATTTGTAGGATATTAAGACAGTCGTAGTCATACTATGTCCCATAGATGGAAACTATAATGTTCAGCTCAAAGCTCCATCTCTGGCACCGAGTATGTGACCACCTGCCTCTGTAAGTAATGAAATTTGCCATGAAGTTGCTGATGATATTAGTTTCTGTCTACCTCTAAGACACTAATTTTTTAAAAATTTCAGAGTGGGGATTTGTAGAATGCTCCCTCTTATGGATCTTCTAATCAACATGAGCAAGTATCCTTTATCCATTCGCCCCCTTGGAAATAATGATGCCTTGTATGGTAGGGTGATAGAATTTTTTTAAAGCAAAAGAACAAGATAAAAGAAACCTACTAAAAGATAAAGGAATTTATAGAGAAATTAAATATGCTTAAATAAGTGCTTAAAATGAAGCACAAAGGCTTTCACATTTCTGACTGGAAGTTTGAAAGGGAATTTTGATGGAACTTGCATTTCAGTTCCTGTTTGCAAATTCAGTCTGGTGATGGGGTCCTGCACTCAGTTCGGCTGTCTCTCCCACATCATCTGAAATCCATGGCCTCAATCTCATGTCTGCTCTGACTAGTATACTCTTTCAGGGGTCAAACCAAGCTGACTTTTAAAAACATACCTGTAAGTACTATTAGACCCTTGTTAGATCCTAATTTAAAGAAGTGAGTTTATTGACAGAAGACACACTGTCACCTTATCTCCTGGCTCCTTTTCCCTGCCTACTGTGCTGTAGCTCCTTCCAGGTTTTGTGGACTGGTTAATGAGCTCTTATATAAAGCGCAACTTAATTGTACGGTATTCATAAATTTCCCACAAGCTAGAGTGCCCTCTTGTGGGAATAGCCAGTAGATATTCAGGTACTACCAACCATCTGAATTTGTGAGTCCACATTTCCCAGGTGTGGTAGGTAAGCTGAAAATCCTCCCCCACTGTATTTTATTTTTATTCAACTGATCTTCTTCATGGGTTTCATAGCCATAGGTAAATGGGAAGGGGTAGAATTATGGTAGTCAGTAGCCAGTGGTATAAGAATATATTTTCCAAAACAATATTGATTTTCTTTCTTTTTCTTTTTAAATGTAGTGGTGGTAGGAGATGAGGAAAGTATAGAGTAAGTCAGAGTAAGTCAGTAGGTCCCAAGTTCAAGAAATTACTAGATGTCTTTAACTCTAGTCACCAAAGAAACATTTATGTGGGTTGTCAAATGCCTCGTTGAGGATCTATATCCTTCCTGGGATAAGTAAGCATTCACGGACTTACTCTCACCTATCAGTTGTTTGCATCTCATCAGAAGAGAGTCGAGAGTTCTAGCCTAAGAAGGATGAAGAATTTTAGTCTAAAGTGTAGCTATTATAAGATAGAATGAGGATTGCTAATAGCTTAAATGCATAGTTTTCTTACTACTTCAAGGCATACATCTTTAAAAACTTTCTATTTGGAAGAACTTCAAGCATATACAAAATAGTATATGAAAGGAGTATAATCCCCCCATTTACCTATTAGACAGCATCAACAATACCAACTCATTACTAATCTTATTTCCTTCAAACCTTTTTCCTCCCTCTCCAGTTATTTAGAAGTAAATTCCAGGCATTGTATCCTTTCACCCATAAATATTTCAGAGGATATCTCTAAGAGATAAGAACTCCTCTTTAAAAATAAAACCACAATATCATCATGTAAAAAATAACAATTATTCCTTAATGTCATAAAAGATCAAGGTGGTGTTCAAATTTCCCTCATTGTCTCTCATTTTAAAAAGAGCTGATTGTTGGGGCCCCTGGGTGGCTCAGTGGATTAAGCCTCTGTCTTTGGCTCAGGTCATGATCTCAGGGTCCTGGGATCAAGCCTCACATTGGGCTTTCTGCTCAGCAGGGAGCCTGCTTCCCCCCCACCCCCACCGCCTGCCTCTCTGCCTACTTGTGATCTCTATAAAATAAATAAATAAAATCTTTTTTAAAAAAAGAAAAAAAAAAGAAAAAGAGCTGATTGTTTTAGTTTTAGGTTTAAATTGTACTGAGAATAAGGTTAAGAAATCTCTAATAAGAAAATCTCTATTTTCTGCTCTCTCTCACACATTCATAGCCTCTTCCATTATCAATATCCCTCACCAGAATAGTACTTTATTTAATTAATTAATTTATTTATTTATCTATTTTTACCAAGGATGAGCCTACATTGACATACCACAGTCACCCAAAGTCCATAGTTTACCTTAGGGTTCAGTCTTGGTGTTGTACATTCAATAGGTTTGGGCGAATGTAGAATAACATATATCCATCATTACAGTATCACACAGAATATTTTCACTGCCCTAAAAACCCTCTGTGTTCTGCCCATTCATACACCACTCCCTGCCCCCTGACCTGGCAACCACTGAATTTTTCAATGCCTTCATAGTTTTGGCTTTTCCAGAATGTCATATGGTGTGAGTCATACAGTACTCAGCCTTCTCGGATTGGCTTATTTCTTAATTATATGCATTTAAAACTCTTTCATGTCTTTTCATTGGTTGGTATCTCATTTCTTTTTAGTGATGAATAATATTCTGTTGTCTGAATAATATTCTGTCTATTTACCTACAGAAGGACATCTTGGTTGCTTCTAAATTTGGGCAGTTATGAATAAAGCTGCTGTAAATATTTGTATATGGGTTTTGTGTGGACATAAGTTTTCAACTCCTTTCCTTAAATACCAAGAAATGTGACTGCTGGATCATATAGTAAGAGTATGCTTAGTTTTGTCAGAAACTGCCACAGTCTTCCAAAGTGACTAATGTTTTGCATTCCCATCAACAGTGTATGAGAGTTTCTGTTGCTCCACATTCTCACCAGCATTTGGCGTTATCAGGATCCCAGATTTTGGACCTTCTAATAGTTGTAGAATGGTATCTCATTGTTCTAGTTTTTTAATTTCTTTGATGACATACGATGTGGAGCATGTTTTCATATGCTTACTGACCATCTGTATATCTTTTTTTTAAAGATTTATTTATTTATTTGAGAGACAGCATGAGCAGGGGGAGAGGCAGAGGGAGAAACAAACACCCACTGAGTGGGGACCCTGACCCACGGCTCCATCCCAGGACCCTGAGATCATAACCTGAGCTGAAGGCAGATGCTTATCTGATTGAGCCACCCAGGCGCCCCTGTTTATCTGCTTTAGTGAGCTGTCTGTTAATGTCTTTGGCCCATTTGTTACACTGCGTGTTCATTTTCTTACTGTTGAGTTATCATCTCTTTTAATCTATAGATTCTCTTGCTCTCCCTCTCTCATTTTGTCTGCCCTTCAATATATTTTTGTTCAAGAAACAGTCACTTGTATACAGTTAAGATAAATGGGCTTTTCTGAATGTATCATTTTGGTGTTGTTTAGGAATTAGAGGAGTCTGTCCCTGTATTATTTCGTTAAAACGAGTAGTTCGATCTAGAAACTTGGTATGATTCAGTTCGATTTTTTGTTTGGCAAGACTACTTCACAAGCGGTGAGGCTGTCTTCCACCAGGAGGCGCACATGCTCTCTTTGGGACATCAGCAGTTTTTTTTGGTAGGGGCGGGGAGCGGGTTGGTAAGTAGTCTCCGTGTCCAAATGTGGAATTTGTACTCAGGACCCCGAGATTAAGAGGCCCATGCTCTAACTGCCGAGACTTCAGCAGCTTTTGATGATCACTGTATTGATTAATTAACAAGCTAATGGTTGCTGAATAGTGACGTTTTACTTCTGCAATCCCTTCTTTTACTACGCTTTTATGCTTCTTTGATTAAATTTTCCTTCACCAACTATTTTGTTACTCCAAGATGCAATTTATAGAGAGATGCCAGAAAAATGCTTGATTTTTTTCTCTTCATTTAACAGTTTTCAAAATAATGAGTTGCTTCCCTAACACCATTCAAATGACCAATGAGTTGTTATTTTAACTCATTATGAACTCATGTATGTGGATCTATTTTTTTTTTTTTAAGATTTTATTTATTTCTTTGAGAGAGAGTGAGAGAGAGCATGAGCGGTGGGGAGGGGGAGAGGGAGAGAGAAAAGCAGACTCCCCACCAAACATGGATCCAGATGCAGGGCTCCATCCTGGGTTGAGATCACTCACCCCAGCAGAAGGAAGACTGTCAACCGACTGAGCCACCCAGGTGCCCCATGTGCATCTATTTGATATTTTTCATTCCACTGTAGTCATTATACTTATTGATACTCAATAAGTATCAATTTGACCAGAGGAAGTCTGTTCAATTTGGCTCCTGAATCCTTTTGACATGAGCCTGTCTTTAGAAATTTCCCTACTTTCTGCTAAGGCAAAATGTTCCTGGTTTCCTTTACATGTATTAATTCAGACCTGGAATTAGCTATTTCTCTATGGCAATGGTTCTCAGAGTGTGATGGGGGAATCCGTGAGAGTCCCTGTGATGCTTTTATGGGGTCTGTGAGGCCAAAATGATTTTCATAGTAATACTAAGATGCTACTTTCCCTTCTTAATTTTCAGTCTCTCACAAATGTATATAGTTTCCCAAGGGCTACCAAGTGTATGATATTATGACTGAATGTAGAAGAAGTTTTAAAAATTATGCTGTCATTTATTAGGCCAGATGTTAAAAGAGATTAATAAAAATGTAAAAGGATGGCACTCTTCTCACTAAATAAATTTGTTAATGGATATTTTGTTATTTTAAAATCTATTTTAATGTATAATGTAGTAAACATCAAAGGTATAACCCATATACACAAAAGCTCTTTGGGGCGCTCAGTAGCTTTTGAGTTTAAAGAAATTTGGGAAGCAAAATGTTTGAGAACCGCTGTTCCCAGGAGTCCTGACTTCTTTTAATAGAAAATTATATTTAAAAGTCACAATCTGGGAGCTAGAGATGTTCAGTTACTGGATTGGCCATTGTTTTTAGGCCATTTCAATGGGCAGAGCTAAGATAAAATGATAAATATATTTAAAGATAAAATACATCATGAGTTGTTACTGAGTCTTTCAATTCAAATTCAGGATTTTAGAGTTAACTCTGAACTCATACGGTTTACATTTGTATCTCCTTTCTCCCATTGCAAAAATTCCAGCATAAGTGTTTATTTTCAGTGTCAGATTAATAATACCACTACCAACAATATAATTACCTAAAACAGTTTAAGATTGTTTTGACAGTTCCTTTGTCATTCTATATAGATGTACAATAATTTGATGTATTAAATTTACTTGAAATGGTATGTGTTTGGCGGGGGGTTGGTTATGCCACCTAGCAGATCAGTTAGATTCATGTGTTCTTACTTTTGATTTTTAGAGGAAATTTTGTAAATTTAATTTTGCTTTATAATAATATGTTTACCTGGTTCTAAAGTAAATTCTGTTACATAGACTATATCCAGACACCTGGCTTCTATCCCTGTTTCCTCTATCCTATTCCCTTTCTCCCCCAATTGGTAACGTTTTAAAACAAAGCAATAGTTTTCTTTCTTTTATTTTTAAAATCTAAGCAAACATGTATATATATATATATATATATTTCATATTACTACCATTCTTCTCTTTTTGGATAAAAGGTAGATACTACATGCACTTCTCTCCACTTAGTTTTTCACTTAACAATATATCCTAGAGATCATTCCACAGTTGTAATATAGAGCACTGCACCATAATTTATTCAACCAGGCCACTATTGAGGATTTGGGGGCTCACTTCCAGTGTTTTATTGTAAATCGTGCTGCAGTGAATATTCATGCACATTCTTTTCACATTTTTAGCATTTTATCTTTTGGATAGAGTCCTCGATGCGGGATTGCTGGGTCAAAGCATGAATGTGTCCAATTCTGTGAGATATTTAGCTACTCCTTTAGCCTCCGCAGCACAGATGAAGGAACAGACTGAGACTGCCCGAGGTTACCTCATCAGTCACTGACACAGCTGGGTTTTAAACCGGGAAGTAAACGTTCCCCACACTCTCTAGGTCATGGCTTCGAAGAGGAGTACCGAGGTGGGAGAAGGAGGTGAAGAATGTGCATTTGGACATCACGTTCTTTGGATCACGTATCCTTTCCTTCCAGGTCCCAGTACACCACTCGAGCCCTCTACTCTCTCGTCTTTTGTTCTTTCCGTCACTTTCCCCTCTTCTCCCACTACTAAAACGCGCCCCTCACCTACCCCCGGCTAATCTGGGCGGATGAAGAACGCGCAAACGCAGCGGCTCGGCAGAAATTGCGGCAGGTGCGGAGGCAGGACCGGAATGACGTCATAACCGCGCGCCTCTCCCAGGCGTCCTCGCAAGGTCGCCTCGGAAGCGGAGAGCGCGGGTAAGTGACAAGACCCTGGTTAGGGGTGCTCCGTGTCCTGCTTTGGTACCAGTGGCGACATGTCGGGGTACACGCCGGACGAGAAACTGCGGCTGCAGCAGCTCCAACAGCTGAGAAGGCGATGGCTAAAAGACCAGGAGCTGAGCTCCCGGGAGCCGGTGCTGCCCTCGCAGCGGATGTCACCTATGGAGAAATTCTGGAATACGTTTTTGCGGGAACACACCTCCTGGAAGAACGTGGTGAGTGATGGGCTTCCCACCCTCTGATGCACACACCTCGTCGCGACCTCCGGCCTGCTGCTGGATGCCTGCTCATTGTAGCCACACCAAGGACTGACATCCCTAGGCCCGCAAGTCCCGGTAGTTCCTTGGGGGAGAAGAGGGTTCAACTGAGATTTACATTTAGCATGGACGCTGTCTTGTCCCAAGAGAGCTCTGGAGTTCAGGAGCAAGTATGGCTTTGGGAGAGTCATGCCCTTTTGCTGTCAGATATGATGAAGAGGGGGCCAATCTTTGCTTAGGTTTTACAGAATGATAGAAGGATTCACTTGAGTGAAAATTCTGTGATTTTAGTATTTAAGGACACCTGTCTGCTTTTCAAGGTTGAGGTTATAGAGAATGACACTACACCCAACTACCAGAAGTCACAGGGAGCCCCTAATTGGTCGTGCAGCCCCATGTGATCACCATGAAAGATAGGGTCTTAATTGGTATGCTTAATGAGTTATATTCAAGAGCCACCTTTCTGAACTACCACTATCTTCTTTTAACGCAGTTTAATTTAAAAGTGCCTGGACTTTGCACTGAAGAAAACCACTCATTTAAGAGCTCTCTTTATTTTCAGGGTTTCTGGACATTTTCTTGAGGTCATTAAATTACATCAATTTTAATGATGAACACTGTATCTCAGAATTGTTTTCAATAAGTATGACATTGGCTAATGATACTATTAAGTAACACTTACGTACTTTCTGTCCTGGATTTTGCTGAGGGTTTGACATGTGTTACTTTAATTCTTTACTTCTGTAAGGTAGAACGACTCCTAATCCTTATTTTAATGAGACCTACAAAAACTGAGTGAGTTATCTGTGGTCACAGAGCTAGGAATTGAAGGAGTTCCCACTGAGATCCAAGTGTATCTACTTTCTTTTCTTTTTTTTTTTTTTTTAAGATTTTATTTATTTATTTGAGAGAGAGAGACAGTGAGAGAGAACATGAGAAGGGAGAAGGTCAGAGGGAGAAGCAGACTCCCTGTGGAGCTGGGAGCCCGATAGGGGACTCGATCCCGCGACTCCAGGATCATGACCTGAGCTGAAGGCAGTGGCTTAACCAACTGAGCCACCCAGGTGCCCTAAGTGTATCTACTTTCTTACTGTGCTGCCAAGTCTTGTGCAAATTTTTCTGAGCAAGTGTTCTTAGACACTTAATTAGGGTGGTAAAATTAAACTCTGTTTCAACCCTCTTCTCACCTTTTGTATCCTTGACATTACTTGTTGATTTTAGCAGCTGCTGGTTGAAAGTTGACATCCCAGCCATCAGCCAGTGATGTAAGGAAGTAAATAAATATTTTAGTCTGTTTTTCCTTACTTTGAGTTAATTTTTCTCCCATAATCATATGTACTATAACACCCAGAATCTAGTTTATCCCTGGAAAGATAGATGTGTTTCAGTCAAATTGGCTGCCACGGAAAAGTTCCATTTTCAGTTTTATTTTGCCTTTCTCTTTTAAAATAGTGTGCCTGAAAGCATCTGAAACTGAGCTTGGTACACCCCTATCCCAGTATGTAAAACATTCTTTTTCAAGCTTTGGTGTGCTCAAGGTCATCTGACTTACACCTAGCATGGTGCAAGTGACATTGATTGTGGGTATCCGAAATTGATGAATTAAGGGGTTGACTATACCTGAAAAATTCTGTAGGTTTGATTACTCTAAGTTGATTAAAATTATTCTTTCATTATTTATGTTATGTTTATCTTTAGTAAACTTATAATAAGGATGTTTTTAGAAGTCTTTACAATATTTATATATATCTATGAATACCTTACTGTAGCTTTGCTAAATGTTACTTGTCTTAAGCCTTGTTTACTCTGAAGTCTGTAGGTATCCCTTAGCAGGTCCTATGTTTAATGAAAATATTTGAATGGGTGAGATTAGTTACAGACTGTAAGGAAGTATGTAGTATGTAGACATTTTAAAATACTCATGATATTATTATACCACTGATGCTTTTTTTCTGCCACAGACATTAAAAAATGGGATATTTGTTTATGTATGTCTCTTTTCCCTCCAGATTTATAAGGTGTACCGACACAGTGTCTTTGCTTTTACTCATGTACTTATACCTGCCTGGATTATTCATTATTATATTAAATATCATGTGAATGTAAGTATGTTTAAAGTATGTATTTTTCAGAATTTACTTTTAATACTGTACAGAATTATTTCCTATGCTGGCATACCTTATGCTGCTTTACTTAGTGGAAATAATCTGCCACTTATAACTGGTTTTGAACTGCTTTAAATAAAGTAGTTAAGTAAAAGTTTTAATAAAACTTAAGTAAGTATGGTTTTTCAAAAAATTTATATTAGTTGATTACAACTTGAAATGCATTTTCTCATAACAATGTTTTTTTTAATTATTTTTTTTAAAGATTTTATTTATTTACTTGACAGAAATCACAAGTAGGCAGACAGGCAGAGAGATAGAGGAGGAAGCAGGCTCCCCACTGAGCAGAGAGCCTGATGCGGGGCTCAATCCCAGGACCCTGAGATCATGACCTGAGCCGAAGGCAGAGGCTTAACCCACTGAGCCACCCAAGCACCCCAAAACAATGTTTAAATAATCAGAATGAAGCTGACCCAATAATACTAACATAAACTTGGGGTTCTAAATAATAAGGGAGCAAAGATATAAGATAAATTCAAATTAGACAAAGGTTGTCTTTGTCATCATCCCATTTCCCTTTCCTTCATTATGTCTGATTTTTTACCATTTTCTTTCTTTAGAATCCAGGATGTCCAAAAGCTTGAACTTTGTGATGGAAAGATCTCACATGTGGTGATTGAGCTGAGGCAGTTGCCATGTTTTTTTTTAAAAACATTTTATTCATTTATTTGACAGAGAGAGATCACAAATAGGCAGGGAGGCAGGCAGAGAGAGAGGAGGAAGCAGGCTCTCCACAGAGCAGAGAGCCTGATGTGGGGCTTGATCCCAGGACTCTGGGATCATGACCTGAGCCGAAGGCAGAGGCTTTAACCCACTGAGCCACCCAGGCACCCCGGCAGTTGCCATGTTTTAAAGCCAAGGGATAGTCTGGTATAGGTGTTGGATTCAAGGCAATATGAGGAAGGAGTGCGTTTCAGGGAATGGTATAGAAGGGAGAGCAGTGGTGGCTGCCTGGCATGGATTGTCATGACCCAAACAGATTGAAGAGGGCATTCTGGTACCCAGTGAGGATATTAAGTCTCAGGGAGAGGAGGGAACTTGGGGTGAGGTTGGGGTTGGTGAATATACCTGTTTGGAGAGCAGCAATGGTAGTAACCTGGGGTAGGATATTGGAACCTAAGGAAGGGGAGGAGAACATCTTCAAGAAGGGTGGTTTGGGGCAGTGATGAAGGTGGCAATCTACATTACAGTAAGATATCAGGACCTGAATGAGGTGAGGTTATTTATACTGGTGTGTGATGGTAGTCACAGGAGATTGGTTACATATAGGAAGATTGATCAAATAAGTACATGTATTGATGATAACAGACCGAGAATTCTCATTGTCAGAAAAGGGAATTCCACATGGACTGGGAGAACCTTGTGGTACTGGAATGGAATTGGAATTTGGTATGAACATACGGTTTTTAATATGTACTGATATAGAATTCGTTATAGATGTAAATGTGGATAGTCTAGGTCTGTCCACTGACAGGCCTGGGAGCAGTGCCTCTGTATGGTAATTAGCATATCTAGCAGCCTGGTCTTATCCAATTCTCCACTGAAAGGATCCAGAACTCTTTTTAAAATTCTGATTGCTGACATCATTCTTGTTCTTCACTAAGCAGATTATGTTCGTTCATCAATAAATTATATACGGAGTACCTAGTATGTCATCTTCCTTTATTGCTCTGGAAAGAATAGGCAAGATAAAATTCCTGGAGTTTGTAGAAAGTTGGAAGATGGGTATGATGTGGGTAAGAGTATGGAGGAGAAAAGTTCTTCCAGCTAGGAGGAAAGATAAGGAGTCAGTAATGTGCATATCATATCTACCCAAGACTGAGGAAGTGACTAGAATAGCATGTCTCTTGGCGCAATGGGCTAGGACCATTTAATGGAAGGTCTTGAAAGCTAGGCAGAGGAGGTTGACGCTTATCTGGTAGGCAATGGGAATCTTTCCATTTTTCAGTAGGTGAGTGAGTTGATGAAAGTACTATATTTAGGAAAACATTAAAAAATTCGTATAATAGGGGTAATTGGAGGGAGGAAAGTACTGACATCAGGTAAATCAGCTATAGGCTGTTGTACTGTAGTAGATGTTTGTTGATGAGAATCTGGTTAGGGTGAAGATGGCAGAAATGGAAAGGAAAATTGAAGCCAGAAGACATCATTTAAGGAAGTCATAGCTCAAGTTGGGGATGAAACCAAAAGTACTTATGACTCTAAAATTTCTAGCCTTGGAAGTTATAAATAGGGTTTTGCAATGGGGTAAATTTGTGTAGTAGCATGTGTTGTTAATATGTTTTGGGGATGTCCAAGTGGACATGGCCTGTCTTATGTGTTAAAAACATGAAATTAGTGGAGGCTAGTAGGAATTAGAATTGTAGTTTAGTGTTTTCACTTCATAAACCACCAGAAAATTTTTCCACAACCATTAAAAGAGGCTAACAGTTTATATGTCTAAGGGTCAGAATATAGTTTGTTTCTCTTGTTGATGGGCTTAAACAAAATTTTATATTTATATCCATCTGCAAGTCCACAGGCCATTTCATATCATCATGTCTGTTATTTTTTACTCTCTTAACATGCGAGACTCTAGAGGAGAAAAATATGTCACTACTTTCTGTCTGCAAGTTTTTTTTAACATCCAAGACTGGTTTTTACGTGCAGAAGAACTGTTCACAGTTACCTGGAATATAAATTAAAATTCATTTTGTTAGTTTCAAATTTAGAAACCTCCTTTTTTCATAATTCTTTATATTGTTTTAAAATTCTTTTAAACTATTTAAACATCTAGTAAAATATGAACGATCTCCTTTGTTCTTATTGTCTTTGGGTTATTTCAGGTTGAACTCTCTGAAAACAATTCCACTTACAAACATAATCATATTCTTTTATGTTTTAAGCTGCATTTATACATTTTATATTTACATGTTAATTTTTATTTTTTAAGTATTTATAGGGCAAATTAATGACCCTAAGAAGCAAAATCTTTTTAAACTTATAGTCACAAGCCTAAATCAATTATGTTTTGTAACCAGAATCCTAAAACTAATCTCTTAGAACCTCTCATAGCCAGATTGATTACCTTAAACGTTACAAATGCTCTAAATAACAGAATATATGGATTATGCCTGTGTTTTAAGAACTTAACTAAATTTGACATTTATTTATTTATTCTGTAGTTTTAATCTTTGTTATATCTGTATTTAACTGAATTTTTCTAGGCAGATTCAATAAGCTGCAGTTACTGGTTTGACAATTCAAGACTTTAATATAGTTGCTTATCTGAGAGAGTCATACTTCCAGATGATTTTTTTGCTAAGCCACAGATGGATGTAATTAAAGGTTTTGTGTCAGTAGAGGTCCCAAGGCCTCTTCCTTACCTTGCTTTTTCTCTGGATTCGGGTAGGTCTGCATCCTCTTTTTTTTTTTTTTTAAGATTTTATTTATTTCTTTATTTGTCAGAGAGAGAGAGAGAGAGAGAGCGAGCGCGCGCGCATGCACAAGCAGGCAGAGTGGCAGGCAGAGGCAGAGAGAGAAGCAGGCTCCTTGCCAAGTAAGGAGCCTGATGTGGGACTCAATCCCAGGACCCTGGGATCATGACCTGAACAGTGCCACTGCTTAGTGCCACTAAGGCAGTGGCTTAACTGACTGAGCCACCCAGGCATCCCGGGCTGCATCCTCATTACTATTGCAGCCAGTTTGCTTCAGCTAACACCTTTCCTGACTAATTAAATTTTATGTTCTCTCTAAGGACATTTCAGTGTCTTCTTGTCACTGGCCCCAGTACTTAAGAGACAGTTTAATGTATTTACATTGTATTCTGACTTTATCTCCTGCTTTTGGCTCCAGTTTGAGTCTTACATTATGCCAGTCATCTTTTAATAAAATTTTATTCATGTGGTACCTTGTGCAAATGTATATGCTTAATAAATACATTTATTTAACAAACATTTTTAGCACCTCTTGTGTGCAAAGCACTGTTCTAACACAGGGATATAGAAGTAAGCAAAGCAGATTGAGTCTCTGCCCTCATGAAGTGTGTATTTTAGTCTTGGAGACTGGTAATAAATAAAGAGGCATATAATGGTGTTACAGGAAATGATAATCTATGGAAGGAAAACTAAACAGGGTAAAAGACTAGGTCTCTCTGGGGAAGTGCTGTTTGAAGAGACACATAAATAAGATGATGATACAGATCAAGCAGATACCTAGAAGAGCATTTCAGGTAGAGGAATCATTACATATGAGGCATAAGCAGGCCCAACTGATTAGACTAATAGTAAAGGAACACTGTGGCTACAATACAGAGAGAGAAAGAGATCAGAGCGGTGGCCAAGGGCCGAATTGTATAGGGTTTTAGAGATCACAGCAAGGACTTTGTCCTTTGCTTTACGAGTTATGAAACTGAGCAGAGGAGTGGTCCAGCTGGGGTGGCTCAGTTGGTTGAGTGAGTGCCTTCAGCTCAGGACATGGTCCTGGAGTCGGGGGATGGAGTCCCGCATCCAGCTCCCTGCTCAGCGGTGGGGGGGGGGGGGGGGGGGGGGGCGGTGTCTGCTCCTCGCTCTGACCTTCCCCCTCTCGTGCTTGTTCTCTCTTTCTCTCAAATAAATAAATTAAATCTTTAAAAAAAAAAAAAAGTCACCTCTGCTGTTGTGGATAATAGAGTAAGAAGGCATGGGTGGATGGCGGATACTAATACAGGTAAAACAAAAATGCCAGAGGCTTGAACAAGGGTAGTAGTACTAGGTTGTGAGAAGGTTGGATTCATTATATAATCTTAAGACAGAACCAAAGGGATCTGCTGAGGAATCAAGGTTTTCGGCCTTTGTTAACTAGGAGAAAAAAGTGCCATTTGCTACAGTAGGGAACCATTTGGGGCTGAGGGGATGTTATAAGTTGGACCTGGTTAAGTTTGAGATGAGTAGTAGAGAGAGCCAAGTAAAGATCTTGAGTGAACAGTTAAATGTGTGAGTTGAATTTGGTGAAAGTTTGGAGCTTAAGTTAAAAACTTGGGATATGATGTATTTTATTTTAGAAGAAACTCTCAAACCATAATTAATAGAGCATTACTTTTATTGCAGACAAAACCATACAGCATTGTTGAAAGGAAGCCCAGGATATTCCCAGTAAGTCTTAATATGTCTGATTTTTCTTTTATTAGTTTTCTCTCTCCTTTATGTCCTTAAGTGATCATTAAAGTGCTCCTTTCTTCTCATTGTCATTTTAAGTACCTGATTTGTATATTCTTAAAAAAAAAAAAAGGAAATATTGTGAGGCAGCAGCTATAGTTGAAAATGGGAGGTGAGCATATTTCTTTTGAAGCCGGCTGTAAAACTTGATGACCTTTGTAGTCCTGAAGTGAATTGAAGATACCACCAGTTTTTCACTGGTTCCCCTGTTCTCATGTAGGGTTAAGGATTTAGGGCACTAGCCTGGGCAGACACTTAAGCATAATAACAGCGACTGAATTCCTCTGTTATTAATTCCAAACCGTCATTTCTTATGGCAGTTTGACCTTAACCAGTCCATCTGTGAATTCAAAATCTGTTAATATGTACTTTAAGTTTTGTGATGTGACCATGTAAGCTATTATCCTAATTTAAAATTGGGTCTTTAAAGCATTAAAAGATTACTTAGTTATCAGTTGGTATTTTTACTGGTTTTGCGAGGTTATTATTTAAGCATACCAAAATGCAGATTATGTTCTTGTTCTATTTCTAGTCTTAGATAATGAACTACCATCAATCTCTAAGTTCTATAATTTTAAAAAACAGAACTCTGTTGGTTCTTGCGTCGATCAAATGACATCGTCACGGTAATCCATAATTGTCTGCAACAGAAGGGAACTTAAGGTGAACCACCAAAATTAACTAACCCTTTGGTTGAAACTTAGCTTTAAGAATCAGGATATTTCTTCTGTATTTTGTTGTGTATAATAACTGTGTGTATGTGTCAGGGTTTGGGTAGTCCCAAAATAAGAAATTATCTTAACTGGTTTCACTAGTTGGGTAATTTATTTAATCTTCCATTGACATATTTATCACCTTTTTTTTTTTTTTTTTTTTTTTTGCCATTGCTGTTCAAAGGGAAAGAAGGGTGAGGCTCTTTAGAAGACCAAAGTGATTCTATGGCATTTTGCCTAGTTCTGGTTTTTTGTTTTGTTTTGTTTTTTGCCACTGTGGTTCTGTTTCTGTGCCATTGACCCTTTAAGAAACTTCCCCTGTGTGGACCTGAAGAATGCTCATTTGTATACTTACTAGAATAGGATAGACAGTAACAAACCCCAGACCTCAGCGGCTTAACAAAACAAAGGTCTGTTTCTTAATTGACATCATAGACTGATATGCATCAGGTGTTTTCCACAGTCTTATAATGAGACTTCTAAAGATCATGTTAAGGGAAAGAGGGATGGACATCTCAGAAGGATTTTAAGGTCTAAGCTTGGAACTAGCTTACATCGCTTCTCTTCAGATCCTGTTGGCCAGAACTCATTGTCATTGTCCCACATATCTATATGCTTTATTATATTTCCCAGTCTACCATGCCTGGAGTCTGTGCCACAGTCCATCCTTCTAATTACCAAATAGCTCTTTGCTTTCTTCTCCCCACACATATAACATCGTTCCTTCCCTAGGGAGAAATTCCAGAGTCCCATACCTTCACTGCAACCAGCCCCAAATGTAGGACCTCCAGATATTGTACCATTTGTACAGGTTTAGATGTGACTTCCCGTGGGATCTAAGCATCAGTGAACTAAGGCCAGTTAACTATATGCCTTGTCTCCCGCACACCACCCCCAAACACACCTGTTGCTCAGTGGTGGAATTCAGTTATTAGTTCTTGGCAATTCTTAAATCCCAGTGGTCAAATATAAAGATTCCTAACCCCCGCGTGCAGTATGTTATTTGAATGGGCACTGATTTTGTTTTCTGGAATGCCTTTGTTCCTTGTTCTTCCTGGCCCCTGGGTCCGTCATGGGATTTTTTTTTTTTTTTTCTTTTCCATTTTCAACCTAGACCACGTTTAAAATGGGTACTAGGAAGCATGCCCTTTTTAGGGTTGTATAGCCTTTAAAATTTGCCTCCTCCTCATATGTTGAGTGCCAGAGCTTGTTTTAAGCTCAAACATTCACAGGCTTTTGTTGCCTATTTGTTTGGTTTCTTTGACCACCTAGTTTCCGCAACAGTTGGTAGTTATGGAAAGAAAAATACTTGATGGGAGTCTATTTGCTTCTAGTCAGTCCCATATGCATCTGTTTTGTGTAGTTACCATGTTCTCTCATTTCTTTGTGCTCAGCTGCCTCTGTAACTACATGGAAGACATTTGAAAAACTGGTTCAAGATCAGTCTGATCTTTGCCATGGGACAGAGTCCCTCTGTTTTAGTTTTTATTGGGCTTCTGTATCTAAGGATCTCTTCATTGTTAACTCAGTATTTAGAGAACCAGAAGCAACCTGATTTTCAATATTGCAAGGTCCTAAATTTCTTTATTCTTTCCATTTTTATTTCTCCTTTTAAATCAGCATCTTCTGCCTGAACTTATTTTTCTTAAAGTACATTCCCAAGGCAGCTAGTAGCAGTCAAACAGATAACTGTAACTTTTTCAGCTACTTCTCCTAGAACCTCAATGCATTAGACACTCTGCTTCCAAAACACAGGGGCCCCATCTTTTAGCCTCCAGTGCCAGTGTCCTTGTCTCCACTGTTAAGCCAGTGCCATTGGTTCGATTTTTATTATAGCAGCATTAGTACCACTTTAGAGTACTAATTGCTCTGTTAGGGTAATGCAAACTGAGTAATAAATTACCCCCCAAATGTATAATGGCTTAAACATAATAAAAATTTATTTCATCGGATAACAGTCCTGAACACTACCAGGGTCAGGAATGGCAAGTGTGGGGATGGGGATAATTCTGCTCTACCCAGTCATTCATGGACTGTTAGGCTTACAAAATCTGCCCTCTTAAACACAAAGCTGAAACTAAAGCTAAGTAATTTGCCTAAAATAATACAGCTTCTTAGTGAAGGTTCTAGGATTCTCCCCTCTTATTTCTGGCTCCAAAATCCATGCCCTTTTTTTTTTTTTTCTTTTTTTTTTGTCCATGACCTTTCTACAACACACACTGTATCTACATTTGAAAAGATAACCTGAATCGGCTACCCAAAGTTTGTATTCTGTCTCTCACATCTGAGCCAAGTGGTAAACATGATTGCCTAACACATTCAGTTGCTAGGAATACATTACCTCCTTATATTGGACTGAAGATGTCTCCCTGTAACTTCTTTTTAGGGCTTTTCCTATTTCTTGGGGCCATGCAAAATAAACATTATCTCTTTATCACTTTATGAAGACCATTTTCATGCCCTTTCTGGACATTTTGTTTGAATGAAACTTCCCCCTTATACTTCCTTCATGTAAACCTTAAGATTCTGAATATTGCTCATCTTTAGACAGCTTCTACTTTGTCTAAGTCCCTTTCAAAATGTCAATGCCAGAATTGAACTAGATTTTCCATGTGAGATCTGATCAAGTGGAACTATCATCTCTGCAGACAAAGATTTTTCTACTAATGCATCTTTGTTTTTTTAGGGTGATACAATTCTGGAGACTGGAGAAGTAATTCCACCAATGAAAGAATTTCCTGATCAACATCATTGAAGATTACTTTAAAATTTCAAAGGCATATAAAGCCAAGTTTGTTGCTGTATTAGTGTATTTACTGAATATATTTTCTGGAAAAGTAAATTTAATAAAGTTTACTCTGAGATACGTGTTGTTTCTTCACAAATATCGTACAATTTACAACTCTTTGAATTATTTAACAGTAAGTAAAAATTGGATACACTTTAAAAGATGAGTGATCACCTTTTCTTGGCCATTCTCCACTTGAAAAACAGGATAGAAAAGTAGTCACATGATAGATTTTTTTTTTTTTTGCTTATGCAGTACTTAATCTGATCTTATGTTAAGGTATGTAACAGAATGAAATGTTGCAATAAAGAATTATAAAAGAACAGCAATTCCACACACTGTTTTAGAGAAGACTGAGGCATTTTAAGAGGTTATTTAGGAACTCTAGGTTGAAAAGCATGTCATTCCATCTATGATTCAGTACTCACATGCGGTCAGATCTAGCTTGATTTGTTTTATGTAAGAATGTGGAAGACAAACCTCTGCGAAAATTAGCAGATCAGTGGTTACTATAAAGGACTATGCAAAAAATAAATTTGGAAACTTTGCATAATGAATTTTACTTTAAATCGAGACACATGCCAGACAAACATCAGGTAAAGAACTGTGTGCACAAAATTAAATCCAGAGGAATTACAAATTTTCATTCATCCCCGAGATTTTGTCTGGGTATTCCTTGCTGAGCTGTCGTCGTGCGGCTACTGTTGATGCATAGATGACATATCCCCAGGAGAGCAATACGATGGCGAGGAGCAACTAAAAAAATGCAAGAAGGAGAATACAAGCAAAAAAAAAATACTGTAAAGGATACTTCCCTCCCTCCCCTTGCCCCAACAGGTTGCCGTGTACGTTGCTAAGGTGGGAATTACAGTTAAAGACTCGAAAAAATGGGGTTCCGGAGGCGAGTACACCCAGCCACCCTTACGTAAGAAGCGGAAGAGCGTGTCTTCCAGGAAGAGGCGGAGTCGAGGTGGGAGAGTGAAAGCCTTAACACAGGAATGGATTTTGGAGTTTCTGGGCGCTGAAGAAATAGGGGGCCTTCCGCCTGCGGGCCTACGGAGTGAACCCCGTGGAGCCTCGCCAGAGCAGGGACCTACCACTGAATAAATCCAGTCCAGGGTGCGGCGACTCACTGGCTTCATGGTAAGGAGGCGGCGGCTGCCCGCGGGAACGGAGGGAAACTGCAGGCCCTAGTGTAACCTCCGGGGCGGCGGCTGCCGAGCGGCGGCGGCCATCTTTCAGCCGGGCAAAGCGCCCGCCCCTCGCCTCTGGGCGCGTTTCCCATCCGCGGGGCCGGCCTCTTCCGCCCGGAGCTGGGGTGGGCTCACGTGACATGGGGGCCTAGTTCGTGGTGGAGGGAGGGGATGAAATAAAGGAGAAAACACGTTAAAAATGGCCTTTTTCGCTACTTACATGGGCGTGCATTGTCATCCGGTTTTCTTTCATTTGGGGTGCAGTATTCATGAAAGATAATGTACCGTGGTGTGCATTTAAAAATTTATTTGAAAAAAATCTTCATCTTAGATAGTGCACGGGCTTCTGACACTGGAGGGATTAACGTTTCTTCCCGCACTTGTTTCCACATAATAAAGAGAGAGGTTCGTATATTCATCATTGACCTAAGAGGAACACCCACTTTTATATAACAGCGACGAATCGTTGCGGGGGGCCCTGTTAATTGAGCCATTCTTCCAGAAACAAAAATCTTTGAGAACGCAATGGCTTGTGGATGTAAATGGTACTTCTAAGACGAAATAACGTAGCACGAATTACTTGGCATAATGTACCTGCCAATCAACAAGTGTGTTTTGAGCGTTTGTGATGTGCTTAGAACGGTAGCGCGTATCAGATAGTAAGCCAGAGACGGCATTTTGTACACGGGCGGTTTATACCTAGTTAAGCTCGAGAATGTTTGGGACGCTCACATCTGAGGCCTGTGGGTAGAATGGGGCAGTGGGCCACTTTAGGCTCAGACTTTGGCTCTGTACATCTCAGATATCACCTAAAGAAGTTTTTAATCCAGATTGAGGGGAATGGAGAAGGGGAAAAGTATTCTTTGAGAGAAAAATGTCGTCTGTCTTGGGAAGATTTTAAGGCCCTGTTCTCTTAGGTAATCCCTGTTTATCCCTAGACTGGAGTAGATTTCTTTATGAAGACTGCATAGGACACCGCTTGGGCTCTGGCTTTGGATTCCATCCGAATCCCTGTGTTATGATCCAGATGTGCAACTGGAGGCGGTCACTTCACCTTCTGTAACTCAGTTTCTTTATAGAGATAATTTTAGTAGCTTCTCGCGGAGTTCGGTGAGGTTTAAATGAGACCAAGCTAGTTACCGTGTTTTCCGGGTAAGTTAGGAGCGAACATTAAGTATTGCGCCTGTACCCCCCAGAAACTAATGGTAACAAGAATGATGGTGATGGTAGTGATTTGTCGTTCTTATTCCAGGAACGGAAGGGAGAGGTGGGGGAAGGGCCCGTGCTTGGCCGAGCGCTCTAAGTCCCGCCCTCTGAGCCGGCGCCCTTCTACTGCGCATGCGCTACGCACGCGGGTGTTGTGTTTTGACGCGCGGGGGGCTGCGGAGTGGGTCTCGCTTTCTGCTGCCGTCCCCCAAGCTGCCTTTGGTGATGAGCTCCTTACGTCACAGGGTTCGCAGCAGCCGCCGGGGTCTCCGCTGTCTCGCGAGGAGGGTGAAGCGCCCCCGCCTGCTCCCGCTCCTGAGGGCCGGCGGAGAAGTCGCCGGGTACGCCTTCGCGGATCCTGCCGTCACCGACCCAGCTTTCTGGGCCGCCGGGAGCTTGGCACGGGCGCCCCAGCCGGGACTGCGTCGGTATCCTCCGAGGTGAGTGAGATCCCGAACAATGGGGCGCGGGGGTCGGAAGGGCTGGGCGAGCCGTAGTTCCCGGCCTGGAATGAGGCCCAAAGACCTGGAAGCTGCGGTCTGGGCCTGAGGGGCCGTCCGGGCCTCGGCGGGGCGGGGCGGGGCTGGGCTCCCAGCGGGCGGGCTGGCGGTCCGGTGGCGCACCTGTGGATTTGTGCGGGTGGGCGGGGTAGAGTTGGGTTTCCTAGAACCTTTCACGTGGGGCGCGAGCGTAGCGGTGTACTGGAAAGAGCTTGGTCTCTTTGGGGTGGGGGGAACCCCAGAAAACAAAACGTTCGCGTGTCATTCGTGGCATCGCCTCTCTCAGAGGTGTGCCAGAGGTTAGTTGAGGTGCCCTAATCTAACTGCCTGCCGGTAAAATGGGAGTAACAGTGTTTTAGTTCGTTGTGATTATGTAATGCACGGGGGCCTTATCTGCGATCTTGGCGGATGGCCGTTCTCAACCCAAGGAAGCCACTATCACCGTGACTCTTGGAGTTGTCTGCTGTGTTACACATTGTGGGCTGGGCTCGCTTGCCTGTGGTTTCTCCATCCATCCAGTTACTGCAGCTTTCCTCGTGGGCTGCTGATTCCTAGACTGGCAGGGGGCAGTGCTGAGATGGAGCAATGTTTTAAGGGCAGGAGTGAGCAGAATTTTTGGTAGGTAATTTTCAGTATTATTTAAGATAAATTAAGAGTTACCCAAGATTTAAGTTAATGGTGAAGGTTGGGTTTTGTTTTGCTTTTAGTCAATGAAATTCAAAGCTGTAGTCAGCCAAAAACAATCAGGCTTAGCTGGAATGAGTGGCTTTAGCGCAGCATGGTTCCCTAGCAGTTCTTTTTATGGTTGAAATTGGAATCAACATTTATAGGATCTCGTTATTAGATCCTGTAAGATCCGTATAATCCTTTGGAACTGGTGATTAAATTGCAGTTGAGGGAGGTACAGTAATTTCAGAAAGGTTGTAAGAGTTAGAAGCCAGATATTTTTAATACTTGGGGCTTATTCTAGTTCATCTGCTTGTAAACCCTTTTTAGCCCCTTGGATATTTTATATACAGTAATTATATTAAGAAAAAAAGATGATTTGTTATAGGCTATCATCTTTCTGGGTCTTTATAATCAGTTGCAAGTGATGAAAAGGACTAATGTTAACTTTATTTTCACATAACATAGGGAAATACTATTAAATTTTTACTGCGTGGTAATCACTATGCTAAGGGTTTACATAGAATATATACCTTCACACAACCACCTTTTCACATGGGTACTAGTACTTAACCCACTTTAGAATTGAGAAAATTTAAGGTTTTGAGAAATTAAATACTTTCCTCCAGATCACATCATTAAGTGGTTTTGATTTTCAACCCTGGCTCTGCATTAGAATTAATGTCATTCCCCTGTATATAATCAGCACAGTCTTTAAATGTCCAGTCTATAATGTCCAGCCTCTTGATTCTTTACCCCCTCTTATCCATTTCCCTAGGTAAGTATGAGTCTTAATTACCTAGAATTCCCCCAAAATGTGACAGGAAGGATTTTTACCTCTGTTACTGCCAGTAGATGTGAAAATTTGGGGAAGGTTTGACTTAATCATTGTATCCTAAAGATGGTAAACTTTATTTAGAATTTGGGAGATGGTTAAGGATATGGGATCAGAAGAATTGATGTCATCTTTATGTCTATGGGGAAATTAACTTGAAGTCCCAATTCCTAGAGTGTTAGGATAGAGAAACCTTTATTGCAGGCTTCTAGAACCTGAGCACTAAATCCGCCATCAGGTCCACCTTTACTACCCAAACCCAGAATTTATAAACCTACAGATTTTAATCTGACTCTTAGCCATTCCTATTTTATGCCTTGATTTGTATTTTTAAAACGGGTTTGTTGAGATATAATTTATATTCCATCCATAAAATTCACCTGTTTAAAGTATATAATCAGCGGGTTTTAGTATATTTAAAGAGTTATGCAACTGTAATTGAACATTTTATCATTCCAGAAATAAACTTTGTAATCCCTCTCCGTCCTCCAGCAACCACCAGTCTATTTCCATCCATAGATTTGCCTGTTCTGGACATTTCATATGAATGGCATCATACAACATGTCTTTTGTGACTTTTTTTTTTTTTTTTTTTTAATTTAACAGAGATCACAAGTAGGCAGAGAGAGAAGAGGCAGCAGGCTCCCTGCTGAGCAGAAATTCTGATGCGGGGCTTGATCTCAGGACCTGGGATTATGACCTGAGCCAAAGGCAGAGGCTTTAACCCACTGAGCCACCCAGGCGTCCCTAATTTTTTTTTTTCATTTAGCCTAATGAAAAGTTTCATCCTTATTGTAACATGTATCAGTGTTCCATCCTTTTTATTTCCCATTTACATTCCATTGTATCCACATTTTATTTATCTTTCCATCAGTTGATAGGATTGTTTCTGCTTTTGAACTGTTAGGACAAATGCAGCTATGAACATTCCCAGGCAAGTTTTTGTGTGGACATATGTTTTAATTTCTTTTGGAAATTAAATTAAGGTGTTGAGTCCTTGAGTCATATGGTAATTCTGCTTCATTTGTATCTCAGCAAATATTTGAAGAAATTTTTTTTTTAAAGTAATGTCTGTACCCAGTGTGGGGCTTGAACTCATGACCCTGAAATCAAGAGTCACGTGCTCCACTGACTGAGCCCGCCTGATGCTCTATTAGCAGATGTTTTAATTTTAGCATTAGTGATGCTTTTGAAGGAGTAAATCTCTTTCTTTGATTATGTATGTCCATTGCCATTGTTTGATATTTCTGATGAATGGTGTTCTTTATAGCTACAGATAATTGCTGTGAGAAATACAATACAAATCTAGTTTATTCTTTTTATTTGTTATGGACATTACTCATCATTCTTTAGCTTTATTCTGTGCTGCCAAAGTGGTTGACAGACTTATAAAACTAGGAAAGGGAAGACGAATATTCCTTTTTTTTCCCCCTTTTTTTAAGATTTTGTTTATTTGAGAGAGTAAAGAGAGAGAGTACATGCATGAGCAGGGGCAGAGGGAGAGGGACTCTGAGGTGAGGCTAAATCCCAAGAGCCTGGGATTATGACCTGAGCCGAAGATAGATGCTTAACTGATTTAGCCACTCACATGCCCATAAGATTGCATTTTTTTTTTTTTTTTTAAATTCTGCTTAGGTGAGATTTTATTTGAACTTCAAGATTACTACCTACTAATTTCCTTTAATAAAATGCATTCAGTTTTTATGTGAACTGCAAGTGTTCAGTAAGCACTAAAATTCTAATTTCCAAGATACAAATTAAGATACAATTATTAACTTATATTCACTAGTTTTTTTTAAAAAGTATTACATAGAGGTGCAAACTGAAATCTAGATCTCATCAGATGGCTCCAGTTTATAGAGTTAGTTTTAGGGGAAACCTGGTCTTCAGTCCAGGTTCTCTGATAACCTATTCACTTCCTCCTCCACTCTTCATTCCTTCCCCTAATATTCTGTGATCCTAAAAATTTTTATTTTTATGCTTTTTTTTTTCCTTCAGAGGAAGAGTAAAAGTGTTAGAAGTAGGGGCAAATGCTGAGAAATTTATGTAATATTAAGGTTTAAGTATATTAACAATTAGTATTATATATAGTTCAGTATATTAGCAAGAAGTTTATCATTATATGCTGTTCAAGAATAGTAGTGATTTTCTTATTTCTAGTCTAGAAAATGGAAAACTAGAAGTACTTGGATCCCTGAAGAAGCATTCGTTCAGCATTAATTGATTTCTGATTAAGTTATATCTCTGGGAAAGTTAAGAGGCCCTAGATGAGCTCTTAAAAGTTTAATATGAAAACCATGATGAAATAGTTACATTTCACAGTCATGAATTTTTGTTGTGGATTTTGTTTTTGTTAGAGTTCGGTATGGCCATAGTTTAGAAAGTTAAAAATCTGTTGTTTGACTAACCTGGTAGCAGTTGACCACTGATGAAACTTCCTGTGATAGAGGAGATGGGAAAAGATGAATAATAGGCCCAGAAAACATAAAGGAAGAAGCAAATATTTAATATATACTCAATGATTAGTTTAGAATGCAGCTAAAGAGTGATTTTACAAGGTAAGAAGGCCAAAAATGTGATGCACACCAAATTTCAGCTCTGGCAAATTCATTTTGAAAGTTATGGGTCAACATAAACTGATAAATTTAAAGCAAACAAAACTAATTGTTAACATTTTAGTGATCCATGTGGGAAAAAATGAGGTAAGGGCACTGGAAGCATGATTTCAAGAAACTTTGTGGCTGACTTTGGATTGAAAGGCCAAGCTAAGCAAGGCTTTTTAGGGATGCTGTAAGGAATCAGGAACGGAATGTGGTAGTGTAACAGTAGTATAGTAATAACAGCAACTAACATGTACACAGTAGTTGCTGGAAGTCAGGAACTATCTTTTAATGCTTTTACAGTTATTATTTCATTTAATCTTCACTAAAAGGTATTTTTTGTGTTTGAAAGAATCTTCCACTAAAAACTACAGAATTGGTTTAAAAAGGTGAACTTTTTGGTATGCAAATTATCTTGCTACAGTTATTTTTAAAGGTGCATATATAATGCTTTCCACAAATAAGTAGTGATAGTGTATATTGTTCAGGGCTTATGTATGAAAGATCTAAAACCATACATAGAAATAACACCCACTGAGGATTGTGGGGTTCTGGGTTTTTGTTTTCTAGAGAGGAATAGGAGAAGGGAAGATAAGGGGCATTTTAAAAAGTGGGGAATAGCCATGAGAAAATGTTAAGTTGTTAAATCTGAGTGGTGGATACTTGGGTACTTGGTGGATTTTCTATCCTCAGTTATTTTCAGTTAATATTTCAGTTAAATATTTCGCAGTTTAATTCTCTTTTAAAAGAACAGAATGATACAGAATAGTTGAGAGCTTACTGTATACCAGCCCCCTTTTTTTATCTTCATAAATCCTGTGATGCAGGTTCTATTATTGCTGATCTCCGTAGTCACACTGCTGGTGTGGAACCAGGATTCAAAGCCAGGAAGTATCTGACTTTAGGGTTTGTATTTTAAGTACTATATTACTATGCTACCCTGCTCCTTCATATTACAAGGATAATGAGCTACTCAACTGTTTCACCAAAGTATATTTCACAGTAATTATTTGCCTTTTTTTTTTTTTTTTTTTTTTTCAGATTTAGTCTTGTCTTTTTTTTAATCCGGTTACTGATGTATTTTTTTCCCTTTTACAGATAATGGCATCAGCTGCTAAGGAATTTAAAATGGACAACTTTTCACCTAAAGCTGGTACTAGCAAATTGCAACAGACAGTACCAGCTGATGCATCTCCTGATTCTAAGTGTCCTATATGTTTGGATAGGTTTGATAATGTGTCTTACTTAGATCGCTGTTTACATAAGTTCTGTTTTCGCTGTGTACAGGAGTGGTCAAAAAACAAAGCTGAATGTCCACTGTGTAAACAGCCCTTTGATTCTATTTTCCATTCTGTGAGGGCAGAAGATGACTTCAAGGAGTATGTCCTAAGGCCTTCATATAATGGTTCTTTTGCAACCCCTGATGTTCCAAGATTTCGCTATCGTACAACTATGACAAGGGATCGAAGTGCTTCTGTTTATTCACCTAATAATACCATGAATAGAAGAACAACAACTCCACCAGATAGTGGAGTACTATTTGAAGGGTTAGGCATTTCAACAAGACCTAGAAATGGTGAAGTTCCTCAACTTATGAGACAGATTGCAATTAGGAGGCCAACTGCAGATGAAAGATCTTTGCGGAAAATTCAGGAACAGGATATTATTAATTTTAGACGAACTCTCTACCGTGCTGGTGCCCGTGTTAGAAATATTGAAGATGGTGGTCGCTGCAGGGATATTTCAGCTGAATTTTTCCGTAGAAATCCAGCTTGCCTTCACAGATTAGTTCCCTGGTTAAAACGTGAACTTACGGTTCTTTTTGGAGCTCACGGATCTTTAGTGAATATTGTCCAGCACATCATCATGAGTAATGTCACTCGCTATGACTTGGAGAGTCGGGAATTTGTGTCTGACTTAAGACCGTTTCTGCTTAATCGGACTGAGCATTTTATACATGAATTTATCAGTTTTGCGCGATCTCCTTTTAACATGGCAGCTTTTGACCAGCATGCTAATTATGATTGCCCTGCTCCTTCGTATGAAGAAGGTAGCCATTCTGATTCTTCAGTCATAACAATATCTCCTGATGAAGCTGAGACTCAGGAGCTGGATATCAATGTGACCACTGTTAGTCAGGCACCGTGGGATGATGAAACTCCAGGACCATCTTACTCAAGCTCAGAGCAGGTGCATGCTGCCATGTCTTCCCTTTTAAATACTTCTGATAGTTCAGATGAAGAACTTGTAACAGGAAGAGCCACATCTCAGATACAAGGAGTACAAACTAATGAAGACCTAAATAATGACAGTGATTCTTCTTCAGATAATTGTGTCATTGTTGGGTTTGTTAAACCACTAGCTGAGAGGACCCCAGAACTTGTCGAACTGTCCTCTGATTCTGAGGAGTTAGGGTCTTATGAAAAAATGGAGACTGTGAAGACACAAGAACAGTCTTACAGTTCTGGTGATAGTGATGTTAGTAGATGTTCATCTCCACACTCTGTCCTTGGAAAGGATGAGCAAATAAATAAAGGTCATTGTGGTTCTGGTAAAAGAATCAAGTCAAAGAAGGAAGAGAAACACTCTACATCTTTGTCATCTCCCAGAGACCTGAGCTCATCTGTCAGAGGAGACAGAGTATATTCCCCATATAACCGTAGACACAGGAGGAGGGGAAGATCAAGAAGTTCAGATTCACGTTCCCAGAGCAGAAGTGGGCATGACCAGAAAAATCGTAGAAAGCATCATGGGAAGAAAAGGATGAAAAGCAAAAGATCTAGAAGCAGGGAGAGTAGCAGACCTAGAGGTAGAAGAGATAAAAAGAGATCAAGAACTAGAGATAGCAGTTGGTCAAGAAGAAGCCAAACTCTCTCTCTCAGTAGTGAGAGCACAAGCAGATCAAGATCTCGTAGCAGTGATCATGGTAAAAGAAGATCACGGAGCAGAAATAGAGATCGTTATTATTTAAGAAATAATTATGGAAGCAGATACAAGTGGGAGTATACTTACTATAGTAGAAACAAGGACAGGGATGGCTATGAATCATCTTACAGGAGGAGGACTCTGTCCAGAGCTCATTATTCCAGACAGTCCTCAAGTCCAGAATTTAGAATTCAGTCCTTTTCTGAAAGAACAAATGCTAGAAAAAAAAATAATCACAGTGAAAGGAAGTATTACTACTATGAACGGCACAGATCAAGGAGCCTATCCAGTAATAGATCAAAGACTGCATCTACAGGGCCTGACTGGGTAAGAAATGAAAAGCCTGGAGGGAAACGAAAATATAAGACACGGCATTTGGAGGGTACTAACGAAGTGGCTCAACCTTCTCGTGAATTTGCTTCTAAAGTAAAGGAAAGTCATTACCAAAAATCCTCATCAAAATTTGATGGCAGCCACAAAAATGAGAGTGACAGCTTTTCAGACAGCCGGTCATCAGACAGAGAGACAAAACATAAGAGGAAAAAAAGGAGGACCCGGAGCCTGAGTGTAGAGATAGTTTATGAAGGGAAAGCTACTGATTCAACTAGACATCATAAAAAGAAAAAGAAGAAGCACAAGAAGAAGCATAAGAAACATCACGGGGACAATCCTTCACGTTCGCCAGTTGTAATTACCATTGACAGTGATAGTGATAAGGATTCTGAAGTAAAAGAGGATACAGAATGTGACAATAGTGGTCCTCAGGACTGTCTACAAAATGAGTTTTTGCCTCCTCCCTTGGAACCATTTGAAGCTAAAGATGTAGTTACAATAGAAGATGAATTTGGCATCTTAGACAAGGAGTGTAATATTCCCACACTTAATAACAACTTGAATAATGCCAACAAAACTGTGGATAATATTCCACACCAGCCAGCTTCATTTGAACAAACTCTTGATGTAAGAGAAGAGCGTACTTTTGCCTCTGATTTGGAGAATCAGCCCAGTAACGTGTCTATTCAAACTGAGCCATCAAGGCAGTTGCCATCTCCACGGACATCATTAATGTCAGTGTCACTTGGTAGAGACCGTGATATGTCTTAAAACTGCCAAAGCATCTCATTGAGAATTCTGATGGTATTAAAAAAAAAAAAAAAAGAACAGTGTCATCTACTGCAGTCTATTTAAAGATGACTTTTGGTGAAAACTCTTTTCCCCCTTAAAAATATTTTAAGTGATTTTGTGTGTGTGTGTGTGTTAAAAATTTGTAAAAATCATTATTTGTTCGAAAAGTATGTATGTCCCACCCTCAGAGATATGCACTTTTAAGTGAGGAAAATGATATTGCTAGCAGTTTATTTAAAACTTGGGGTCCTTTTTAAATAAAAAAATATAAATTTTAGAAGTTATTTCATAAAGCCATATGGTATTGACCTATTTTTAAAGTAGTCAATGAGTATTTTTGAATTTTTTTTTTTTTTTGAGAGTTATTCTGGAAATGTGTTATAAGCTAGGAGAATCCCTTTGGACAGTCTTTATTTTTCTTCTTAAAAATTTGTATGATTCAAAACCATTTCTTCGGGTTAAATTGAGGCATTTTAATCTGCACAGTTTATCTTGACATCTGCCAAAAGCAAAATTTAAATATTTCCTTTATATACTTGTTCATCTGGACTGCCAGTGAAAGAAATGTGTATTCAACAAAATAAATAAAATAATAACACTTTAAAACATGAATCCAGAAATTTTCCTATGCAGTATTACCTTTAAAAAAAAAAAACTATTTTAGAGGAGCTAAAATCTTTAAAATAGTTAAGAATATACTTGTCGTAAATACTAAATTTCAGGAGATCTGCGTTTAACTGCACAGCTTTAATTATTTTAGTTCTTTAATCTGATTATAAGGTATGTCTGTTTTCAACAAAATGCAGCTATGTAGCTTTTAACTTACTAAAAACAGCTTGCCAGACATCTTTTACATTGGTAATTCTTGTACACAAAGTGGTTACGTTTCTGTTTTATTCTGTTTTAGAGATGACAAAGTGCTCTCCATCTAGCCTAAAGTGAAATTGCCAGGGAAGAACAGAACTTGGATTAAGTCTAATTCAGCCTTCAGATTGCCTTGCTACCATATTCATTGTTGAACAGAAGTTGGGATGCCTGCAGTGTGACAGGATCTAGACTATGTTTTTAGGATTTCAGTGATAGAACAAAGCATATCTGCTCCTTGCCTCATGGGACATATATAAACATTATAAACCATAAGTTCTCTGAAGAGAAAATATAATTTCCTATAAGCATTCAGTGGGGACCTAAACTCATGTGGACGTGATGGCTGAATTGAGATTCAGAAAACAAGTAGATGTTAGCTAGGAGTGGAGGTGTTCTTAGCAAAGGAAGAGATGTCCAAAGATCCAAAATAAGAAGGGTAGTCTAGCATATTCAAGAACTAAAAGAAGGCAGGTTGGGGCACCTGGGTGGCTCATTGGGTTAAGCCTCTGCTTTCAGCTCAAGTCATGATCTCAGGGTTCTGGGATCGAGCCCTGCATCGGGCTCTTAGCTCAGCAGGGAGCCTGCTTCTCCCTCTCTCTACCTTTTTCTCTGCCTACTTGTGATCACTGTCTGTCAAATAAATAAATCTTAAAAAAAAAAAAATTAAAAGAAGGCAAAGTTAACCAAAGGATAAAGTGTGTGGGACCAAGCTTTGTAGATCATGTTTGTATTTGTTCTAACGGCAGTAGGAAATTGTTTTAAAGTGACCATCTAAATTGATGTTGGCAATTTTTAGTAAGCTCAAACACTGAGAAATTATGGGAGGGCTATAGGGTAGTTGATCAAGGAATATACTTTGAAATTATGACATGATTTGTAGTTTTTTCTTAAGCTTTAAAAACAATGTTATTTTCTGATTTTACATGATACTTCTAGTAAAATATTTTAGTGAAAACCTATCTTAATGTTTTCTGTCGAACACATGAAACTCATCTTAATACAGGGACCATCACATCATCCTCTTGATGGTGTTCAGGCCAAATATTTCCCAGTCTTCGATTTTCCTCCTTCAGCCCTCTCATTCAATCCCCAGATCCTGATCACTAAATATTTCTAGTGTGTAAGTACCATACAATCCAAGCAGCCATGATCTCTCACCTGTGCTCCGATAATGGGTCTTCTGCATCCATACCTCTCCATTTTGCTCTACACCTACCCATTTGCCTCCAGCCATTCTCGATGTAGCATTCAAAAGATAGATATTTTTAAAAAAATTTTTTTTTTCATTCCCCTATTTAAAATCCTTAGTAACTTCCTGTTATTCTTAGGGTACTTAATAAAAGCAAACAAAAATCCAGCATAGGGGCACCTGGGTGGCTCAGTGGGTTAAAGCCTCTGCCTTCTGCTCAGAGAGCCCCGCATTGGGCTCTCTGCTTGGGGACCCTGCTTCCTGCACGCCCCCCGCCTGCCACTCTACCTACTTGTGATCTCTGTCTGTCAAATAAACAAAATAAGAAAAAAACAAAGAAACAGCATAACATGGTTTACATACCTCTGCCTAGTCAGGTTCTAGCTCCTGTTACAGCTTTTCTCTCACCTCACTTGTGCTCTGGCCATCCTAACCTGCTTCAGGTCTATGGAGGTGCTGCTACCTGCTACTCCAGAGCCTTCATATGTGGATTTTTCTTCTGCTGGGAACTGAATTCCATCCTAGCTAAAGGAGGCTTCTGGTAAAGTGTGCCCTCTTCCATTATTTCCCCCCAATTACTGGCTCTCTTAATAACCCTGGACTCTTCTGTAGTAATTGATTACTAAGTGTTCTCTCATCAGTCTGCAAGTTCTTTGGCAACGGTATGTGTGTGTACTGGTAAATCTCTTCTGTTATCTTTCACATAGGAAGTGCTTAAAGCCCATACTGGATGGATGACCAGGTGGTAGGGCTTTTAAAAAATTGGCTAAGACCTGCTTCTGCTTTCAGAGGGCTTCCATGTCTGTCAACTTTTAGCCTAACACTATTTTCTTTTAACCTGTTCGTCTGAATTCAGTGTCCAGGAGGTATTTTATCTTACCTCGGGTTTTCAGTGTTTTTTTTTGTGACTTTTGTGACTTTTTTGTTTAAAGGAAAAGCAGCCAACCGTTTGCACTTGCACTTCCTCATCAATCCTCAGATTCATGATGGGAAAAGGTTTTCTTACTTTCACTTCCCATTCTCAGGAAGTTCTTTGGGAGCCAATCCCAAGGCCTCCCCCACCCATTTAATGTGTAATAATGATGGGCTATGTGTACAAAGGGGCAATAGCTTATTCAGGGTAAGGTGATGGCCCATTCTTACTGGGAGTTCTTCCATCGTGGGGAATAACTGCAGTCCTCTGCCGGTGAGTATGGACACCCTGAGCCAGTCAGCATATCCCTGGACTCAGAAGAATTTTCAGAAGGTTCTTCAGGATACCAGAAACCATGTTCCCACCTTTAGGGGCAGGGGGTGGGAAGTAAAGGAGAAGAGTTCCTCTTCACAAACCAGATTTCATCAGAATTCTGAGGATGGGTCTATTTCTAACATTAAGCTCATTAAGGCTACAACTGAAATATTAACTGATTAAATTTCTATAATGTGCGATCACTGAGACCAGAACTTAGTATCCCCATACTTGGCAATGGATAAATTCCAAGATGCCCCAGTGAATGCCCGCAGCTAGATAGTATTCAACCCTGCACGTAGTGTTTTCTGTATGTACGTAACTATGATAAAGTTTATAAATTAAGCACAATAAGAGATAAACAAGAATTGGACAATTTATAACAATACACTATGGTAAAAGTTTCGTGAATGTGGTCTCTCAAAATAGCTTTGTACTGACCCTTGTGATGTGGGGTGGTAAAATGCCTATGTAATGAGGTGAATGACTTGGGCATTGTGATGCAGCATTTGGCTACCATTGATTGACCTCAAGATACTTCAGAAGGCTTCCAAATCATAGTTGACTGCAGATAACTGAAACACAAGAAGCAAAACTGCAGATAAGGGTTGGGGGAGGGCACTACTATAAAGACCTGTTCAGGGATTTATACCTTTAGAAAAACCTGCATGGGAAGCTAAATAATGATTATCGAGTATGTAGCCTACTCTCAAATGTATCAGAAAAAAATACTACATATGTAGGTGGGGACAGTTATGAAGTAAACTGGCAAAATGTTAAAAAGTAGAGGGTACAAATACAAGAAGTCTTCTATTTTTGTAAGTTTGAAATAATTCCAAAACAAGCTAATAAAATTGCCTGTATAGGCCTGCAGTTTTACCTGTATGAGTGTGTCAGAGTTTTCAGTCATGTATACCCAGCAAAAGGAAAAGTCACAAAGGCAAACAAGCAGTAAATACTAAAGCCAATTTGTGAGGAAGAGTCATTAGAGGGGTATTCTGGTCCCACTTCCTAAGGCCTGGCCTGTTGAGATGTTAGTCTGAGATATATAGAACTGCTTTTGGTTCCATGCTCAGAAGCAAGCTTGTGGGGTATAAAATCGAAGGAGAGTTTTTTTTCTTAAATTTAGGATGGAGGGAAGACAAGCTTTCTGGGAAGGAGAACTTGGAGCAGGAAAAGTTAAAGGCAAATGAGAGAGGTAAAGCATGCAGCAGAGTTCCTGAACGGCAGAGCACAGAACACAGGTAAGTGAATTGGTAATGGGCAGAAGCAGAGGCGAGTCTTAGTCTAAAGTGGCAGAAGAGGGTAATGTGCAAAGAAATGTTTGTGAGTAGAACGTTGAGATGAAGTGGTTCATATTGTAAAGGCTGTCTTTTCTCCATGAAGTAGGAAGCAGTGCCAACTTGTGAGAAAGGTGGGTCATAAATAAAGGGCTTGAGGAAAGGAATGAGAAAATGGCCACTGAGGGCCATGGAGAGAAGGTTAGCTAAGAATTGCTGATGAGTGCTGAGACCTGAGGCATGGGATATTGTATGGGACAACCAAGATTTGTGATTTTGTCCGGTAGCATTCAGTGCTGTGGGAGCAGAAGCAGAAACTAATGTTGGAGATTTAGTGTGTGTGCAGTATTTATACAGTGAATGAATGAATGGATGACTTATGGTTGGAGTTCTGCTGGATGACTAGTGAAACAGCAGGGGCAAGAGAGTTGAGAGAGATACTAGTGAGTATAGTTGAATTGATGCATTCTGGCACCTTGGCTGTGTGGGGAAGGAAGTGAAGCTCTGAAGTGACTGTTAGACTTCAAGAACAGGGAGATACCAAAGAATTTGTTTTCCAGGGAGTTTCAAGTAGCTATAGTGGAGTTAGGTATAAGAAGACTGAAGGAATACTTTAGAAAGTGCCTAATTCTAGGCATGATTGAAAGTACCTAGAATGGGTAGAGGTTAAGGTGACTGGAAGGGATAGTGATCAGTGAGGCTGGAAGTACACATGGAAGATGCTGTGGGTGATGACAGCAGGTAAAGGGTAGAGAAGGAAAGGGGAGTTGTGTCATGGGTATTGTAGCTTGTCCTTTAAACAGGGCTTGTGTTCTGCTATAGCAGCTGGCACAAGTACAGAGAAGATGATAAAAACTTGATAAATAATTATTCCCTCATTCTGAGTTTTCAGTCAATGCATGGCCCATTTAGGTATTAGAAAACAGTGCAATATGACCATTTTAAAAAGTACAGTAAGATTGTTACAATGTCATGAAAATTAGGAAATTCTTACTTTACCTACAAGGGTATTGGGGAATGGTAAATCCATTGGATCTGTGTCTGAGAAAAGCAATAGGCAAGGAAAGTGGAAGTCCAGTTAGGCCAAGGTCTGAGTCGATTAATTTATCCCCATAGAAGCTGCAGCTGTGATGTTTGCCACAACATTAGATGATGTACTTTTATGTAGACACGAGGGAGCAGAATTGGGTATCTAGTACTTGCCTGGAGTAGGCTGCTTCTCTGACCATCTGCACTTTAAATAGATAAACAGTTCTCTCCTAGGGAAAAGGATATCTCTTTGCTTTTCTGGCTGTAAAACTCGTTGATTCATCAAACATCAAGTACATGTGGTCCAAGTCTGTGCTAAATGTTAGAGGTATGATGATGAATAAGGTGGAACCAACAGGAATTTTAAAGGTGGGAATGGAACAACTAGATTTGTTCCTAAACAATCAGCAGTAAAGTAGAAGAAAGTTTGGAGAGGGAAAGCCTCAGTGAAAGACTGCTTAAGAAGCTTTGCAGTAGCTCAAACCAGAAATCAAGGGCCTGTAGACGAATAGAGATCCAGTGCAGAGGCTGGAGTCAGTATATTTCTGCGGCAGACTAGACACAATTTTGGGTACCATTTAGATGAGGATGGGCTGTGAGGAAGAGGCAAAAGTCTGGTATGATGAGATTTTTCTTTTCTTTTTTTAAAGATTTATTTATTTATTTGATAGAGATATCCCAAGTAGGCAGAGAAGCAGGCACAGAGAGGGAAGCAGGCTCCCCGCTGAGCAGAGAGCCCTGTGCAGGTCTCGATCCCAGGACCCTGAGATCGTGACCTGAGCCAAAGGCAGAGCCACTGAGCCACCCAGGTGCCCCTGATGAGATTCTTCTTCTCCCATGTGAGAATTAGATGCCTGGTGATAATATTCAAGGTAGGAAATAGAGTAATAGAGATAGTTTAGGGAGAACAGTGATTTCAGTTTGAGAGTCAGCTGCCTAGAGCTGCACTGTCCAATATAATAACTACTAAGCACACATGGATATTGATTATTTGAAATGTGGCTGGTAAAACTGAGGAACTGAATTTTAAATTTTGTTTAATGAGGCTTATGGCTGCCATATTGGCCAATACAGGTAGAGAGCATTTCCGTCATCACAGAAAATTCTGTTGGACAGAATGGAAGACACCCATGCAGATGAAGATTTCCAATGGGTAGCTGGAAATACAATGAATCTTGAAGGAGAGATTGGGCCTAGGGAGGTTAGGGACTAGTGACTTAGAAGTCACTGAAGAAACTAGAGAGTACTAGTGAGGTTATAGAAGTGGATGAGCTCTCCCAGAGAGAGTAGAACAAGAAGAGCAGGCATGAGAGAAGATTCTAGAGAATACAAGATTAAGGAGGCTGGCAAAAGGAGGACAGCTTTCAAAAGAGACCAAAAAGTGTTCCCTCTAGTTCCATATACTTTCTTGCCTCTTCAATTTTATGTTCTATTTACTGTATCAAATGCGTGCCCCGTATGCAGTAGGACATAAACAGAATTTCCAAGAGGTTACTCTTCATTTTAAATTGTTGGGAGCATGTCACTGTCACCTTCATGTGGTCATTGAATCAGGGAATTCTGCTGTGGATGGAGCAGATTAGGCTACCTACAAGAATATCTAAGGCCATTTTTTAGAATACAGAACTAGAAAGTATAATCTTCTTTATCCTATTCTAACCTACTCTATCAATTACCCCCCCTTCTCTATGCTTGCTTTCTTGCTTAGCTGTGATTTTCCAGATGATATTTAAATCACTCCCTTGCAATACCCTCCAACTCTCTTGCCCTTATATGTCTCTCCTCGTTCACTTAGTTTAGGAGTCAGCAACCTTTTCCTGTAAAGGCCAGATAGTAAATATTATGGGCCATATGTAGTCTCTGTTATATAGTCTTTTATTGTTGTTGTTGTTTGCAACACTTTAAAAATGTTAAAACAGTTTTATGCTTTGGCCTGTTTAAAAACTTGTCATATGCCAGATTCCACAGCAATAGTTCACCCAGCAAGACCTCAGTCTGGATCAACCCAACTCTTCCGTTGTGCCTGCATGCATCCTGCTGAGTTTTTGAAGGAAATGAGTAACTGCAGATTGGTGTCACCATGAAAACACAGTCCTCAGGTTCCAGTTCATATGACACGTTAGTGGACAAGTTTCTTTATAGTGTTCTTGCTCATTGGTATAATGGATATTTTTCACACCTTTTTCTTTTTTTTTTTTTTAAAGATTTTATTTATTTATTTGACACAGAGAGATCACAAGTAGACAGAGAGGCAGGCAGAGATAGAGGCGGAAGCAGGCTCCCCGCCGAGCAGAGAGCCCGATGTGGGACTCGATCCCAGGACCCTGAGATCATGACCTGAGCCGAAGGCAGCGGCCCAACCCACTGAGCCACCCAGGCGCCCCTTCACACCTTTTTCTTCCTCAAACCTCCCACTTGTCTCTACCACATGGTTTCCATAGTGGCTGGGTAGTTCTAGCCAGGGCCAGGTTTGGGCAAACATAAACCCTACTTGTTTACCTAAACAATGCCTTTGTAGCAAGTGGTGTAAATACTGGGAAAAGTGAAGAATTGTAAATTTTGCGTTCAACCTACCATAGCACCCCTCTTCACTCCATTAATGAATGAAATGCTCCTCCTCTAGGCCTTTAGTTCTCACACTTTTGCATGCATCAGAATCATTTGGAAGGTTTGTTAAAACAGATGTCTGAGGCCCAAACCCACAGTTTCTGATTCAGAACATCTGGCCAAGAATTTGCTTTTCTGAGTTTCCCGGTGGTCTAATGCTACTGGCCTATAAACCAGAGTTTGAGAACCACTGTTCTAGGACATACCCTCCACATCTGCTCAGGTTTTCACTTACACCCACTGTAGTGGGAATATTATATTTAAATTACCCTCCCTTTTCCTTTGTCTCATTTTTTTAATGACTTTGCTACTTAGAATCTGTGGACCAGCAACATCAGCATCACAAATGTCAGTCTGTAAGAAATGCAGTCTCAGACCTACTAGGTCAGAATCTGTACTTTAAAGACTTGTGTGGAGGTTCATGTTTGGGAAGCACTGCCTGTGGATAATTCTCATCAGCAAGCAAGCGAGCATATTCCTGATTTCCTCCTTCAAGCCTGCCCATCTTCCAGTGTCCCATGTTAATGGATGGCACCCCCATTCATGCAACTGCTAAGGCTAAACAAATGGGAATTTTCCTTGACTTCATTCTCACATGTCCAATTACCAAATTGTATGTGATTTAAGATTATATATCCTGCAACTTTACCACTTCCACAGCTTTGATCTTGATCCAAGATGCCATAATTTCTCAGTTGGGCTAGTGTTGGTACCAGCTTCTTACCTCATTACTTGGCTTCCAACTTGTCCTCCGGCAGCACGTTTTCTTGCAGTCAACCACAGTGATCCTTTAAAAATAGAGCCTGGGTGGCTCAGTGGGTTAAGCCGCTGCCTTCGGCTCAGGTCATGATCTCAGGGTCCTGGGATCGAGTCCCACATCCGGCTCTCTGCTCAGCAGGAAGCCTGCTTCCCTCCTTCTCTCTGCCTGCCTCTCTGTGATCTCTCTCTGTCAAATAAATAAATAAAATCTTAAAAAAATATATTAAAAAAAAATAGATCTTACACTCCTCTCAAATCCTGCCATGGTTTCCCATCATGTTTAAAATCAAAGCCAAAGTCCTTTTTGTGGTCGGTCAGGCTGTATGTGAAGTGCCTAAGCCACCTTCCTCTCTTTCCCCCAGCCCACTTCACTCTAGCCACTCTGCTCACCTCCTTTTTCTGTGGCAGGCCTGGTTCACTCCTGTTTTTTGGTACTTTTCTTTTTTTTCTCCTATGTGCTTTGCTTGTTTAGTAGAATGCTCTTCACCCAAATGACATTCTCTCTCATTTCCTTTAGGCCTTCCCTGATTAGCTCATCTTCTATAAACAGCCCTCATTACTGTTTATTCCCTTATCCTGCTTTATTTCTCCTTCCTGAACTTACTGTTACTTACTTTCTTGCCTATCTTCCACACTAGGATATAATAAGTTGTAAACCTGTCTTCTCCATTTTAGTCATGGTGCTGCCATTCTAGTTGCTCAAACCAGATGCCTGGAATATATCCTTGATGCGTATTTTTTCCCCCTCTTCCTTTCCACTGCTGTTCACTCACTTCTATCTATATCTGAAACATTTCATTTCTTATACTCTCCACCACCACTGTGCTTATCTGTGCTCTCAACATCTCTTGAGTCACCTCTCATCGATCTACTTGTTCTGCATAAGAGCCAGAGAGAAAGTCTTAAAAAAAAAAAAAAAAGTCATCAAGTTATGTTACTCCTTGCTTAAAATCCTGCAGTGTGTTCCTTTATCCATTTCCTTACAAGGCCCTGTTTACCATTTCAGCACTGCATGCCATTTATCCCTTGTTCAAGAAGGGGTATCCCTTGTTCACTTTTGCTCTTTGACTCACTCGTGCTTTCTGTCCCCCCTGCAAGGAAGCCCTCTCTCCCTACTTTTTTGAATAGTTCATTCCTTCTCATTCCTAAGGACTCAGCTAAAATGTAACTGACCCAGAGAGATATGCCCTTACCACTGTGTTAAAATAGTTTTTTCCAACTTCCATTATTTTGTCTTATGACTCCATTTGCTTTCTTTGTATCATTTCATATTTGCTTGAAAGACACTTTTAAGAAAATTAAGCTGTAAGTCAGACTAGGAGAAGGTATTTAGAATACATGTATTTGACAATGGGCTCATATCCAGTGTAAATAAGTTGTAAATCTGTAGTACAAAGAAAACTCTTATCATGCAAAAGATGGGAACAAATGCCTCACAAAAGAAGATAGATGAACGAATGGCCAATAAATAGATGTAAATGTGCTCACATCATTAACAGGAGTTAAAGTTAAAACCACAGTGAAACACTATTCCACACTGACCAAAATGGCAAATTGACCAAAGCATCTACTGGAGCTCTTATTTTTACCGGTGGGAATACAAAGTAGTACATGTATGTTGGAAAACAGGTGGCAGGTTTCTGTGAAGTTAAACATGCACTTAACCATGTGACCTACAAGACCTGGATGAAGCAATTACACCCAGACATATTTTTCAGAGCTCATGGAATAATACACCTAAAATCTGTGCATTTTATTGAGTCTAACCTTTCCTGATATAAAAGCAAAATGAAAAAAGTGCGCACGGGTTGGCAAACCAGGCCTCCAGAGAACACGAAAGCTCGGAAAAATACATTTGGGGAGGCGGGGACCTGCTGCCGTCCAGCATTTGTGACTCGCCCTGGCCCGTAGGCCGCTAGTTGCAGTTTCGATTTCCCGTCTGCGGCTGAGGTTTCCCAGCGGCTCCGCCTCTCAGCTCTGGGTCTGCTTCTCAGAAGATCCGCGCAAGCCGGCGGTCTCCAGGCCTTTGAAGGCAGTGCGGCCCTGGCAAGCGAGCCACCCGCCGGCATGTCGGCCGAGGACCGGCGGAATCTGCACGCTTTCCGGGATTATGTTATGAAGACTCTGGACCCTACCTATATCCTAAGCTACATGGCCCCCTGGTTTAAGGACGGTGAGTGGTCCCCAGTGACACCTGCTCCTTGGAGCAAGGGAACAACTCAGGACTTATTTTTCCCCTTTTAATTAACGTCAGGTAGCCCGCTAGGAAGGTTGGTGTTGAGGCAAGATCCTAACGGCATTTTTAGACTGGAGATTGCCAGGCGAATTTGAGGAGCCTTTGGAGGTCCAGATGGAGAAACAGTCCCAGAGAAGTGAAATGACTTGTGTAGGATTGCGCATCTATTTAGGTTGAAAGGTGGGGAAACAAACCATTGTCCATTTCATTTATTTTCTCTAATGATTATGTCTAGGATGTCTTCAGCTTTCTACTGACAGAGATTCAGGAGTGAGATATAAGCCCTTCTTTCACATACTTTGTAGCCCAAGATTTACTAGTGAGGACAGATGTACATAAATGACTATAAAATGCTCTCAGAGCTCCAAGGTAATTGACAGTTACTCTTGCCAGGTCTGAATTGTACTTAGGAGTAACTGGAAACTTGAGAGGGGCAAGGCTTTGTGGACTGAATGGCTGCAGGCTTCACTTCTGGTGTTTTTGTTTAGCTTTTGAGACACCTGGTGATGGATGAATGCCACTTTAAATCTGAATCCAGGAGCACTATGCTGGAGATGAGCAGAGGCTTTGAGCAAAGAGGAAAAAGGAGGTAGTACCTGGAAGGAGTTGAAATGAGAGAGGGGATCTGGCAACTCCTTTTCATGCTCCAAGTGCCTAAAAATATTTCCCAGTGTGAGGTAGTTTTGGGAAATTGAGTGAAAGCAGAAAGGTAATTTGAATGCTAATTGCTCTGCAAAGGCACAGGTTGTGGAGTGAGGAGTGAAAGAATACCACCAACAAAAGTGGGCTTCTGCTTTGTTTGTGCTTAGAGAGAGGTAACAAAGTAACACCCTGATGACCACAGAGTAGCTTGGGCCCCTGAAGAGCATAAGCCCCTTCAGGACATCTTTTAGAAATCTTGCCATAAATGAACTCTAACAAACTGGTGTGAATCCCATTCTTTCTTGGGCTCATGTGTGATTCAAGCAACTCAAATGTTTTAGACATTGTGTTTGCATTGGAGAGAATTGACTCGTATTACTACACATATTATCTAATAAGAAGTGTCCTGTTAAGAACTGAGAAATCCATCGTGAGTGTGATAGAAATGGCCCCTAATAGAGATCAGAATGCATATGTGAAGGCAAGTTACTAAATAAACCATAGATGACAAAACGTGGTAAGTGCTCTGCTGGAAAACTATAGTGTGCAAAGGTGGCATAGTTTTTAATATATAGTTTTAATTTGTAGTTATAAAGCAATCACAATAAAAATACCAAAAGGTAAATAGAGACAGCAAACTGAAGAACACTGTGTGATACTGTCTTATTTTTGAATGTTAAAGACACCATAGAGTTTTTATTTCTAGTTCCTTCCCAGAGGAAGCTGTTATCATTTAGCTGGCTTATATCTTTCCTGTTCATTTCTTCATACTTTATCATGTGTACATGTATCCATAAACTTTTTTCTTTCTTCCCATCTTTTTCTGTTTTCTGTTAGATTGATAAAGTTTTCTCTGTCCCCCTTTTTCTTTTTCTTTTGTTTTTGGATGCTTTGGAATCTCAGGATTCTATTAGTTAACCATAATTGTGACAAGTATATCCTAGCAGTCAGTATTCAGTCAGGGAACTGAGACATGAGAGTTATGGCTGGATATAAATATTTTGATTCATTTTTTTGCTTTTATAAGTGGGAGCTTATCCACACTCTCCTTATGCCCATACACATTCCCCCATGCACACGCAAGTACACCAATATGTTTAAATTACACCAGCAATATCCAGTATGTCTTTTACCATAATCGTCTCCACGTGTTGGGTATTGTGCTCTAGTTGAATCTTGGGGAAGGAGAATTGAAGCCATATGTCTTCTGGAGAGCTTGCATGGCGACTAGGGTACTGCGGGGCTTTGCTTGTTCATAGGTTATTCAGGATGTTTCAAGGTAGACCAGGTTGTGGGCTCCAAATTTTTTGCAGTATCCCTTTGGATTCAAAAGCTTACCCTTATCCTGGAGGGATCCTGGGTAGTATTCTGGGAGGGAGCAGTATTCTGAGTATTTATCCATTTCTTTAGTAACATTCTCTGGATACATGTATGAACCAGGCACTTTGTTGATGATTAGAATACAAAGACGAAGGCAAAAATGAATATAACATGTAAATGATCACAGTCAATGGGGAAAGACAGACAGTTACTATATAACTGCATATATAGAGTATATATACTGTATATATATACTGTATTTATAGAGTATATATAGTATATACTGTGTATACAGTATAGAGAGAGTATATACACACACACACACACACACACACACACACATATATACAAGGTACTATATACTATGTGTGTGTGTGTGTATAAAACTATATAGAGCATTGTCACTGCTCTAGTCAGAAGCATGTAAAGAGACCAAGAAAGCACGGAAAAGAGATGAAGAAATGAAGAAATTCTACCTTGGGAAGCTGAGGATGGCATCACAGAGTGGCCAGCATGGCAAAGGTAGTGGGAAATACTGACAGCCAAAAATAGAATTTTTCCTGCATTGGTCTCCCAGTGCTTTTGAGGAAAGTAGCACTACTTAGGAGCAGTTATCGGACCAGGTAGCACCAGGACAGGCCTGACCATGTGCAGAGAAAAGCTAAACTGCCCCGATACAGCAAGACAGTTCAACTGGGAAGGGTTCAGCTGTGACTGGGATATGTCTGAACCTTCAGGTGGAGTGTCAGTAATGGCTGGTAGCATGTGTAAGGAAAGAACAAACAGCAGGGAGACCTGGGACTAAGAACCCAGTTCTGAGGATGGGGTTTAGTAACAGAATTAACTCTCTCAAAGGAATAGAGTTGTGTGCCCAGAAGAGTTGTGATATGTGACAAGATAGGTTGCTATTATGGGTTGAATTGTGTCCTCCCAAAAAAAGATACATTGAAGTCCTAAGCCCCAGGACCTCAGAATGTGACCTTATTTGGAAATAGGATCTTTATATGGAGGTAATTAGTTAAAATGATATACTGGAGTAGGGTGGGATCCTAATCAGTGTGATTGGTGTGTTTAAAAGAAGATAGCCATGCAAAGACACAAAGGGAAGGTCATGTGGAAACAGAAGCAGAGGTTGTAGTGATGCAGCCACAAGACAGACAAACAGAGGAGAAAATAATGTGAAGAAAGAGGCAAAGATTTGATGTGGCCACAAATCAAGGCATGCCAATAGCCACCGGAAGCAGGAAGGGTTGTATTGTCCCACAGAACCTTCAAAGGAAGTGTAGCCCACCAACATCTTGATTTCAGACTTCTGTCTCTAGAACTGGAAGAGAATAAGTTCCTGTCATTTTAAGGCCACCATTTAGTGCTAATTTGTTACTGCAGGCACAGAAAACCAACATAGATAGCTAAAAAAAAAATAAAAAGAAGTGTTGGCCAGGATGTTTGGAAATTGGAATTCTTGTTAATTGCTGGGGGGAATGTAAAATGGTGAAGCTCCCTTGGACAGCAGTTTGATAATTCCTGACAGTATTAAATGGAGTTACCATATGATCTAGCAATCTCACAGTTAGGCACAAATTCAAGAGAAGTGAATACATATGTTCACAGAAACACTTGTACATGGCTATTCATAGCATTGCTATTCATAATAGCCAAAATGTGGAAACAATCTAAATGCTCGTTAACTGGTCAATGGGTAGAAAACCTGTAGTGCATCCATATAATGGAATGTTACTAGCTACAACTGTGGATGAACCTTGAAAACATTATGCTAAGTGAAAGAACCCAGTTACAAAAACCACATATTGTATAATTTTACTTGTATGAAATGTCCAAAGCAGGCAAATCTGTAGAGGCCCAAGTGGATTAATGGTTGCCTGGGTTTAAGGGAAAGGGAGATGGAAGTGACTACTAAGGGCTACAAGATTTCTTTCTACAGTAATGACAGTGTACTAAAATTAGATAGTGGTGATGGATCCACAACTCTAAAAACTATTGGATTTTACACATTAAAATGTTATTGTTCCCAAGACAGAGACCTTGGCAGAGAAGGACACTATCCCTTCCTTTCTTCATCCATTCAGTATACCTTTGTTGAGTGTTATGTACTAGAAGGTCCTATTCTAATCTATGAGGATACAGCAATTAACCAGACAACTGGCTTATTCCTTGGAATTTACACTCCACTGACAATAAGGGGGAAAAAAAGGAACACTGTTAAATGCCAGGTCATGTGTAGGCAACCACTGCCCCAGACATGGAGATAGACACACACAGAGTCGTGTGACCATCCACAGCTGGGTGGATAGTTTTCTGCTCCCTGACCTTATGTTTCTTTTTAACTCCTCTTGCTTTTTCTTTTCTCCCATATTTCATACTGTCTAAGCAAAAACCTGGAAAGAGGACCACGAAAGTATCTTTTTATTTCTAACTCTTCATTCTGAGTCTGGTGTAATTAAAGATGCCATGGAGGTAATCCTGTCCTCACAATCTTGTAGTCCTGCAATTAATTTAGACTTTTGAACAAGGGAGTATCAACATGTTGGAGGAAGGGGCACCTGGGTTCCTCAGTGGGTTAAAGCTTCTGCCTTCGGCTTAGGTCGTGGTCCTGGGATCCTGGGATCGTGGTCCTGAGGTCCTGGGATCGAGCCCAGAGTTGGGCTCTCTGCTCGGCAGGGAGCCTGCTTCCTCCTGTCTCTCTGCATACTTGTGATCTCTGTCTGTCAAATAAATAAATAAAGTCTTTTAAAAAAAGTGTTGGAGGAAGCCATGGTTCTTTTACCTAATACAGTGTTAATAGTGACTTGTTATGGGGGTACTTTTTCATACACCATTAAGAAGCTCCCTTTTTAAAGGATTGCCCTGAAATATGTTCCCAGACTTCCACACCAATCTAAAAGAAGTTTCTAGAGAGGATGGGGGATAGGAGGGAAGGATGGTTGGTGAAGAATAGGCATCATCTGTCTGAACAGAGAATTTGCTAGCTTCTTGCAGTTCCTATCCCACAATGGAATATGTTACAATTGCCATCCCTGTTTGAGAAAGTCTGACAGCCCTTTTCAGGTTTGTCTTCCAGTGATTAGTTGAGCAGTTTGATGAGCCCCTCTTGCTTCTGTTTGTAGATGAAGTGCAGCATATTCAGGCTGAGAAAAACAATAAGGGCACAATGGAGGCTGCCTCACTTTTTCTTAAGTTTCTATTGGAGCTCCAGGAAGAAGGCTGGTTCCGTGGCTTTTTGGACGCCCTTGGTCATGCAGGTTAGTTCATTCTTCTTACTCATGAATCAGAGGATATTACTTAACTGTTTCAGAATGCTGTAAAAGTGAAATGCTATTAATTTTGAGCTATCCTCATGTGTCTCATGTCTCTTAATCTGAGGCAATTTAAGATTACTCTTAGTCACATAATATGATTGTCTACCTGAAATATCCAAAGGAATCTGCAGAGAGATTATTGGAAGTACTTAACAAGTTTATCAGGTATAAGATCAGTATACAAAAGTTAGTTGCATTTCTGTACCATACACAAAAATAAACTCAAAATGGATTAAAAACTTAAATGTAAGAACAGAAACCATAACATTCCTAGAAGAAATAGGCAGTAATATCTTTGACATCAGACATAGAAACATTTTTCTAGATTTATCTCCTTCAATAAAGGAAATAAAAACAAAATTAAACTATTAGAACTACACCAAATAAAAAGCTTTTGCACAGCAAAGGAAACCATCAACAAAACAAGACACCTACTGAGTAGGAGAAGATATTTGCAAATGACATATCCAATAAAGGGTTAACATCCAAAATATATAAAGAACTTATACAACTCAACACCAAAAAATCAAATGATCTGATTAAAAAATGGGCAGAAAACATGAATAGACATTTTTCCAAAGAAGGCATACAGATGGCCAACAGACACATGGAAAGATGCTCAACATCACTAATCATCAGGGAATACAAACAAGAACCACAATGAGATATTGAGATAGCACAATGATATATCTCCTCACACCTATCAGAATGGCCAACACAAGAACTAGTAAGTGTTGGAGAGGATGTGGAGAAAAAAGAACCCTCATGCACTGTTGGTGGGAATGCAAACTGCTACAGCCACTGTGGAAAACAGTATGGAGGTTCCCCAAACATTAAAAATAGAATTACCATATGATCTAGTAATTCCACTATTGGATATTTACCCAAAGAGAATGAAAATACTAATTCAAAGGGATGCAGATGCTTCTATGTTTATCACAATACTATTTACAGTAGTCAAGATATGGAAGTAGCCCAAATGTCCATCCATAGAAGAATGGATAAAGATGTGGTATGTATATATATATATATATATATAGTGGAATATTACTCAGCCATAAAAGTGAATGAAATCTTGCCATTTGTACTAACATGGATTGATCTAGAGGGTATAGTGCTAAGTGAAATAAGTTAGAGAAAGATAAACTTATATGGGGAATTTAAGAAACAAAATGAACAAAATAAAAAAGAGACAAATGAAAAACAGACTCCTAGATATAGGGACCAAATTGGTGACTGCCAGAAGGGAAGTAGGTAGAAAGATGTGTGCAACAGGTGAAGGGTTGCACTTTTGTGATGAGCACTGAGTAATATATAGAATTGTTCAATCGTGTTGCACACCTGAAACTAATATAACACTGTATGTTAATTATACTGTAATAAAAATAAATAAAGCACAAAAATTAGTTGTATTTCTAGCCACTAGAAGCAAATAGAAAATGTAGTCCAAAATGAATACCACTTAGAATAGTCACAGAAGTTGTAATATAGTTAGGAAAAACTTCGCAAAAGATGTGTAAAGTTCAAATGGAGCAAATGATAAAATGTTATTGAAAGATATTAAAGAAGTCCTATCTAAGTGGAGATATAGACCCATGCACATGGAAAGACTTGATACCATAAGAATATCTGCTCTTCCAACATTGATTTCTATATTCAATACAATTTTAATAAAAATCCTACATGCTTTTTCATGTGCTTGACAAATTTCTAAACGATTCTAAAAGGTAGATGGAAGAATTATGATCCAAGAATAGTCAGGACATTTCCTAAAGAAGAAGAATTAAGTAGGCTGGGGTTTCCACTTATAAATAGCAAAATTTATGCTAGGCATTGAAACAGCATAATGTTGGTCTTGGCGTCAACCAACTGACCAATGATACAGAATATAGAGCCTTCAATTAAACTCATATATTTATGAAAACTTGAAATATTTGAGATCACCGGGAAAGGAGGATCATTAGGAATGGAGGAGTTTTGGATGCCTGGGTGGCTCAATTGGTTGAGTGACTGCCTTTGGCTCAGGTCAAGAACCTGGAGTCGCAGGATCAAGTCCCGCATCAGGCTCCCTGCTCAGCCGGGAGTCTACTTCTCCCTCTGACTCTCTACTTCTCCCGCACTCTCTCTCTCTCAAATAAATAAAATCTTAAAAAAAATAAAAAAAGGAATGGAGGGGTTTTAATAAATTGCAGTGGGCCATTATAAACAGGATAATGTTAAAACCCAAACAAACCCTAAATTACATATCCATGTAAAATAAATTTGTATTCCTTAGCTCATTCCATTCACACATAGCCACAAAATGAATTCACAAGAATTAAAGACTTAATTCTAAAAGCCAGAATTTAGTAATTTTAAAAAAGAATATAGAATAATATTTTATGACCTTGTGGTGTGGCAGGATTTGTGAAACAAACATTAAAGCATTATTCATAAAAGACAAACTGATATATTTGTTGACATTAAAATTAAAAACATCTCTTTGTCAAAAATGAAAGAAAATGAAAAAACAAGGCACAAACTGGAAGAGGATATTTGCAAAATATATAATCACCAAAAAGATTAATATCTAGAATATATTAAAAAGGCTTTAAAATCAGTTAGAAAAAGAAAGAAAACATCTACAGGGCAAAAGTGTGAACTTACATAATAAAGAATAGGAAATAAGAAAGGTTGATAAACATATGAAAAGATTGTCAGCCCAAATAGCAATTAGGGAATTGTGAATTAGGAATTCAATGAGGTAGCATTTTATTAACTACTAGACAGCAAAACTTAGGAAGTCCAACAATGCTAAGGCTTGAAGAGGTTATTTAATCATGGGAAATCTTAAGTGTCATTATACAGAGTGTAAATTAAGACAATTTCTTTGAAAAACAATGTGTCTGGGCACCTGGGTGGCTCAGTGGGTTAAGGCCTCTGCCTTCAGCTCAGGCATTACCCCACGGTCCTGGGATCGAGCCCCGCATCTGGCTCTCTGCTCAGCAGGGAGCCTGCTTCCCTTCATCTCTCTCTGCCTGCCTCTCTGCCTACTTGTGATCTCTGTCTGTCAAATAAATAAATAAAATCTTAAAACAACAACAACAACAAAAAACCAACGTGTCGTCATCTTACATAGTTCAACTGAACTCTTGTATTCCCCTATCCAACAGTTTCACTCTAAGTATGTGCCCTAGAAAAACTCTTAACACATATATTACAGCATACTGATTAAAGAATATTCATAGAATAATTGTAATAACAGAAGCAAGCAAGCAACCAAATAAAACTGGAAGCAATCCAGTATCCTTTCAAGAAGAAAATGAACAATAAAATTCTATAGTCACATGATCGTCCACTGTACTGCAATGAAAATGTATGACAACACAGGTGAAGATTTGAAATGTAATATTAAACTTTTTAAAAAGCAGAGAAAATTACATTTAGTAGGATGTCATTATGAAGTTCCAAACAAACCAAACATTTTATATATATATATATATATATTTTTTTTTTAAGTCTTTATTTAAAAAAAAATTTTTTTAGATTATTTAGTTGAAAGAAAGAGCAAGAGCATGCACATGAATGGGGGTGGTGTGATGGTTGGGGAGTGGGGGCAAAGGCAGAGGCAGAAGCCGACTCCCCGCTGAGCAGGGAGCTCCTGCCTGGGACTCCATTCCAGGACCCATGAGATCATGACCTGAGCAGAAGGCAGGCACTCAACTGAGTGAACCACCCAGGTGCTCCTGAAGATACATTGTTGAGGTAATGAGTGTATGCCATGTAACTATTCAAAAAAATGAAGGGAGTAATACATCAAACACAGGATGGTAGTCTCTCTGCAGGGAGATGGAAGATTGGGAAAAAAGGAAGCACACTCCCACAAAAGTATTGGGAAATTCTAGTTGTTAAGTTGGGTAATGGAGTCCCATGTGTTCATTTTGTTGTTATGCTCTTTATAGCCAAATGAAGAGTGTGGGCTGTGTAGTCAGACAAATCTGGTGATTTTGTTTGAGAACCTTAGATTGAAGAAGAATTCTTGAATTATTACGGTTGGAAATCATTTTTTTTCTCCTCAAGTTTCCCATTATACTTAATATTCTTTTCTGGGAGTAATGTAGAAGGTTAAATTCCTATGGGACAGGAATTAAGATTTATATTTCGTTTTGCCGGCTTTGCTACTTTGCACTGGGAAGATACTGAATTGCATGATGATTTGACTCACTGGAGGACAAGTCAGAGGTTGTAGCGAAGTCCATGGGGCACTTTGGAAGGAAAATTTTATACTAAGACCAAAAGTAAGAGTTCACATTATCCTTGTTACTTTTTCCTAAGAGATGATAAACATTGTTAGAGGACCTAAAATGTTGGGTGCTTATAATAAATGTTGAGTTTTCTTTTTTGAAAGATCATTAATTATTGAGGTGCTATACAGATATCTTTTGACTTCTCTTACTATACATTCAAACATAATTCCTATGATAACAATCTTAAAATATCTTTTAGTTGGTTTCATAAAAGCCCCTGTTTTCTTCTTTCTTTCCAGGTTATTCTGGACTTTATGAAGCCATTGAAACTTGGGATTTCCAAAAAATTGAAAGTCTAGAGGAGTACAGATCGCTTCTAAAGCGTTTACAACCAGAATTTAAAACCACAGTTAATCCAAAAGATATCCTTCCTAAAATATCGCAATGTTTAATTAGTCAGGAGTGCGAAGAAATTATACAGGTAATTTAATTAATGTATTTAACACAATTAATTATAATTAATTTAATATAAAATACTAAATTGGGGGGAGGTAATTTGAACATGGGAAATGTCTTCTGTTTTCTCCACTGATTTAGACCCGAGAAAGATCATTGAAATCCACAGAAGTCCTCAAATCTAAGGCACAATTACCTGGAATAGTATTTTTAGTTGTGAATTGAGTAATTTTTAATGTCATGAGTTTTTTTCAGGTTTGGCCTATTTTCAGTTAAAATTATTATTACTTTTGTGAATAATGTTTTATACAAATTTAAGCAAAGTTGAACAAGTTAGCACATAAAAAAGAACAAACGCTATAGACTCTCATGGTTGAACATTCGGGCTCTGCACACAAATTTTGTTAGAATCCTAGTTCATCCATTTACTGGTAGTATGATCTTAGGCAAGTTAGTTTCTTTAAACCTATTTCTTCATGTAAAATGGAAATAATAATAGTACCTTGTTAACACGATATTTTTAGAAGGATTAAATGAGATAATGTATGTAAGGTGCTTACATATGCCTGACATAATTATAAGTGCTTGATTAATTCTAGTTTTTATGATGAATAATAAAAATCATGTAGGTCCCATTACCCTGAAAAAAAATATCGGTAGTATTTTGTTATATTCTCCCAAATATCTCTCTGTACCAATACACCCATAGTCTGAATGGTTGTCAAATGGATTGTTTCCTAATATTGCTGATGATGATAGAGATAGATAAACGGTCTCAGAGGATTGGGAGCACCTGGCTTGACCTAGCATTGCCACGTGGAAAGACAAAGACAAAGGAAAGGGTGTCTTAAAAGACACTGTGTTGGATGGGGCAAAAAATGGTCATGAATAAGACCTATTGAACCACAGTATCACAGTATACAATTAATTTAAATCAGATAGTGCTCGAATTGCTATTTCTTCAATAAAAACTCACAAAAGGAAAACTTTTTTTTTTTAACTGTGTAATGTGAATCACCATACAGTACATCTTTAGTTTTTGAAAACTTTTAAAATGATTGATCAACTCCAGTTGTCTTGCTTAGGTGAGTTCCAACAAGGGGCTGATGGCAGGTGCAGAGAAAATGGTTGAATGCCTTCTCAGATCAGACAAGGAAAACTGGCCCAAAACTTTGAAACTTGCTTTGGAGTTGGAAGAGAGCAAGTTCAGTGAACTGTGGATTGTAGACAAAGGTGGGTAGGATATTCCAGCGAAGGGCCCTGAAGGGTTGGGAGGGTCTGAAAACATGCTCCGCCTTTCTCATAGTTCTACTTAGGGCCTCTTTCATTCCTGCCTGTCCATCACTCAGTGTCAGAGGCATTTTGTCCTTCAGACACCCATGGCTACATGGTGACTACATTCTCTAGTCTCTAGTGAGAAAGCAGCATGAAATTGAGTTCTCAGAAGCAAGTGGCTACTTGCCTACAGAAGTAATATGGTTGTGTGTAACCCTTAAAATGGACCAGGGCAAACTGCTCTCATCCAGAATTAGCCCATCTGGCTCAAAGGATTTGGGGAAGGCAGAATCTGAGCTCACTCATCAGAGAAATAGCTTTAAAATTCTTTTTTTTTTTTTAAAGATTTTATTTATTTGTCAGAGAGAAAGAGCGCGCACGCCAGAGAGCGAGCGAGCACAGCAGGCAGAGGCTGAGAGAGAAGCATCCTCCCTGTGGAGCCAGGAGCCTGATGGGGGACTCAATCCCAGGACGCTGGGATCATGACCTGAACCGAAGGCAGCAGCTTAACCAACTGAGCCACCCAGGCGTCCCTAGCTTTAAAATTCTTGAGTGAAAGGTTCAAACTCCAGAATTTGCCCCCTGTTCAGATTAGAATTGTAATTAGAGACAGCCTATTTCTCTTGCCTGCGCCGTTGGGAACTAAGCCAGAACAGGATTGAAAAAGGAATGTGTTGTGATTAGATATCTGTGCTGTCATGTGATTTCCTGTAGCTAATCTGCTCAGAGCATTGTTTTAAAATCTGAGTTTGGTAAAGCAACTGTTTGGTCTTCACTTGTCCTAGGCTGCTTTAGATCACAAGTTGTTCTAGAAAATGTCTATATAAATACCCATCTGATTTCTTGGATTAGGTCAGGAATGGAAGCCATAAATGTCTGCAAAGTGTTGTTTCTCTTGTTTACTTTATGTGAGAATCACCTGGGGATTTTGTTAAAATGCAGATTCTGACTTAGCAGGGATGCAAGAGCCTGCATTTCTAACAAGCTCAGGAAGTTGCTGGCCCATGTTCCACAGTTTGAATAATTAAGTCCTAAATGATATTAGAGTTCAGACTCCAGATTGAGACATCACACTCAAAAAGATTCTTCTCCAGACACCTGGGTGGCTCAGTCGTTGAGCATCTGCCTTCAACTCAGGTCATGATCCCAGGGTCCTGAGATTGAGCCTCAGATTGGGCTCCCTGCTTGGTGGGAAGCCTGCTTCTCCTTCACCCACTCCTCCCACTTGTGTTCTTTCTCTCGCCATGTCTTTCTTTGTGAAATAAATAAATAAAATCTTTTTTAAAAAAGGTTTTTTTCATTGTTTTAGAAGGTGAAGGGTGTGGTTGTGAGAAATTTTAATGGAATTTGAGAATTTTAGGATTATGACCTCTTTGTAGGACTTGTGCTCTCAAGACAATCATCAGATTAGATCAAAATTCTAAAGTGTCTTTTGGTCTCATACAGATGCAAAAAATGTTGAACCGAAAGTTCTTGAGGATGATGAAATGGAAACTTCTGACATACAGATTTTCTATAAGGAAGAACCAGAATGCCAGAATCTTAGTCAGAACTCATCTCCACCCTCAGGTACCCAGCACTGTTCTTTCCATAATGATATTCCTCAGGTATTTTGTGTAGGAACATGGCTTGCGGTACGCAAAGTCATAGTGTTATGAAAGGTTTTAAAGGAAAAGTAAAAAAAGATCATTTATTTTTCTTTAAAGAAAATATAACTTATATTAAAATAGATACTTTTTCTATAATTAAAAATATTGTTTTCTCACTTCTAAAGCTATTGTCAGCCTCTTTTATTTTCTTTTGTCACTAAGACATATGTGCATGTCTATATTGAAAATGCAAATAGGGTCCTCCTGGAAACTTAGTGTCTATGCAATTCAAAGTCAGCCCTGCTCTCTAAAGAAACACTAATGTTTGTGAGTCACTTGCTCACTTTCCTTTTATTATCCCAGGACTGGCCTGTAAGCTGATGAAGTTTGTGCACTAAACAAATGTGCCCAGCTGAGTTTAAGTGGGGACTGAGATCCAGCCTGTGCTCTTTGCCAGATAGGGCACGGAGGGGCTGTACCCTCCCAGAAGATCTCCTTTTTCTAATTTCACACAAAGGCACTGAATAACTTAGTTATAAGGCCCACCTTCTGTTTCTAGAAGCATGTTATCATGAGGGGACCAGAAAGTTGCATAACAAGCCACAGTAAAAAGTTTTGGTTTTTTTTTTTACAAAAGGACATCAGGGAAGACATTCTGACTAATACTGAGTAGTGTGAGAAGAAAAGTGTGATTTGGTGATAACACCACAAGAAGAAGATCTACAGATTACTTCTGCAACCAAATGATACAAGTTTTGTTTTGTTTTGTTTTTTTGTCATTTCAGAGTAAAATCACTGAATGTAAATTGCTTTAAATTTTTCTGACATGTAAGAGACCTTAGTGAACTCACTTACCCTTTTAGAAATGTTCCTTTTCTTTAAAATAGGTTGGGGTCAATAGATGATTTCTAAAGTCTTTTCTAGCAGTAACATTCTATATGCTTATCTGTTAGTGAAAAAAAGCCTCTGGTTATTTTTTTAAACTTCTGGTCATTTTGAGAGAAGATACCGTGCGAGAGCCTGCAGAATTGGAAGCATGGTTGCTGTCCAATATTTCCATGGCTCTGGGAATTCAATGTTGATAGTTTTTGCTTTTCATAGATCTAGGAGGGATTTGTTATTTGGTTCCATATACCATTTCCTTTTAACCAGTGGCCATCTGTCTTGCCCTGAATTAGGCCATTTTTGCTTTAGTTTCTCCTTACTAGACCTCCAAGATTATTTAAGAAAGAAATCTTTGTGGCTTTTTAAAAGAATTCTTGCCATTGGTACTTAGTCACTGAGGGAGAAGTTTGTACTTCACATCAGTGCAGAGCCTGGAAAGGTTAACAAGAGACAAGGATTCTAAAGTTTCTTAAACAACACCCTTTTTGCTAAAGTCTGAATTCCTGTCTATTTGATGATAGATAGCTCTTTCCTTGATTCCTCAGAGCTGTAACTATTTGGTAATTTTGTTCCTTTTGTATTATAGCAGCCTCTCCTACCTGCACGCCTCTGAAGCCAAGAAATTACCAACTAGAGCTCGCTTTGCCTGCTAAGGAAGGAAAAAACACATTAATATGTGCTCCTACTGGTAAGCTGATTGCCACTACTTATGTGGTTTGTTTCTGTGTTTGCTCCCCCCCACACTTTTTTTTTCTTGATTTGAATACTGGGACAAAACGTGCAAATTTCCATTTTTTCCTTGTTCCATATATCTTTTGAGAAAACTTTCCCACTAACATAGTCTCCAGGTTTTTTAAGGATCCTGAGGAGGGAAAGAAAAATGCCCTCTTTCAGCTTACTCAATGCTTTGACTATTTTATTTGCATGTTACCTAGGAAGTAGCTTGGTCTTTTTCTGTCCTGGTACAAATTCTGCTGCAGTTAACCCATCGACATTCCTAGTTTATTAGTTGGAGCGGTGGTTTTAGGGGAGCCAAAACTAATTACCTTTCTGTAGAAATATTTTAGTATAATATCAGTTACATGTTTTCTTTTTCTTTGTGTGTTCAAAGGATGTGGAAAAACCCTTGTTTCCCTTCTTATATGTGAACATCATCTTAAAAAATTTCCACAAGGACAAAAGGGGAAAGTTGTCTTTTTTGCTATTCAACTCCCACTGTATGAACAGCAGAAATCCACGTTCTCCGATTATTTTGAAAAACTTGGGTAGGCATAACAGTTGATCCATTTCTTTTTCTCTGGCTTCATGTAACTGGTGTGTACTCAGCTTTGTTTAATATTTGGAAAGCTAGGATTCAAAAATTTATAATAGATTTAGCTTTTATATAATTTAGATGTAATTTATTTTTCATGGATGCAAGTATGCTTGGGTAGGTATGCTTGAAATCCTAAACTCCTTTGGTTAGCTCTTGCTTTGTAAGTCAATGACTTGAGATCAATTTTACATTTCAGTGACACATTTAACTTTTTAATGATTTTATAACTTCTTCAATATTACTCTTGTAAGTACTACTTTCTTTCTTAAGACTTGAAGGAATTAACATACTTGCTAGCAATTTTGCATTTTGTTTGTATTTATTTATTTGCATAAAAAAACAAATTTGTTTGCATTTATTGACCTTTAACTGTATGTATGACTCTGTGCTAAACTAAATACTTGTCTCCAGATATATTCCTTTTGGAGGTAGGGGGAACTTAATCAGTTGATGCTCTGAGCTACTGTTTCATGTCTTCATGGCTCCTCATTCACATCATGGTTAGTGATAGGGAATTTTCTGTCATTTCTCAGGTATAAAGTTGCAGGTGTTTCTGGAGTAACAGCTGAGACTGTCTCAGTGGAACAGATGGTTGAGAACAATGACATCATCATTTTAACTCCACAGATTCTTGTGAATAGCCTTAGAAATGGGACCATTCCATCACTCTCTGTCTTTACTTTGATGATATTTGATGAATGTCACAACACCGGTAAAAACCATCCTTACAATATGATCATGTTTAATTATATAGATCAGAAACTTGGAGGATCTTCAGACCCACTGCCTCAGGTATCTCCAGAGCCGCATGGATTTCTCAGAAGAGCTATAGTACACCAGTAGTGCAGCGCATGAAGTTCTCTCGCCCTAATCACTGTCTGTTTAGGGAGCATAGGTTAGAAGAAATTCAGCATGGTACCCGTAGATAAAATTTAGTAGTAGTCACATTTTTTACAGCTTCTTCTTCTAGATAAAAATTGGTGGTTAATTAGATTCCTTGCTAATGAGTCAATTATTCAGTATTGACTGAGTTGCTATTCAAGTAAGATAAAAATTATTACGTGACCATTAAGCTAATACACACACACACGTGTGTGTGTGTGGTGTGTATAAATAAATATATATAATATATATAAATATATATAATATATATATTATATAATATATAAAATATACATAATAAAAAATATATAAATTTTATACATGTATATATGTATACATGTATAAAATTTATATATTTTTTTCCTACAAATGTTACCTTGCTGAATTCACACACCTACCATTCTGAATAGCTATTGTTTCCCAGCTTTAAAGAGAGCTGAAGGTACTTGTTCTTGGATCCTAGCCAGTGTGACATGGTTGCCTTTAGAATGGAGTTGTGTCTGATTTCAGTCCCTTTCCTTTTAGTTCTACACATCTTGGGGGACACAAGGATAGAGAAGAGAGAAGTTCTGCCTTGAAAGGGTTTCTGCCATTAGTTTCTTTGCTAATTCATGTTTGTTAAGTTGTGATTCCTGCATCTATTTAGTGCTTTGCCTAACAGGGACCTTTCCATTTGCAATGTCCTAGAGAATATCAGGGGGAAAAAAACTGTGTTCTTGCTCTTTATCTGAAATTATTAAAAAAACAAACAAACAAAAAAACCCAAACCCTACTTTAGTAGGAAAGGGTTGCATGGGGGATTGTGGAAATGGCATGCTGTTTTCCAGAGATCTGACAATTTGGAATGCTTCTCACAGGTCATTGGGCTGACTGCCTCGGTTGGCACTGGGGATGCCAAAAACACAAAGGAAGCCATGGACTATATCTGCAAACTGTGTGCCTCTCTTGACACGGCGGTGATAGCAACAGTCAAAGACAACTTGGAGGAACTGGAAGAAGTTGCTTATAAGCCCCAGAAGTGTAAGTGGAATCCCATAACAAGCCCTTTAGAACTTTGTTATCCTCTGCTTTTCTTAGCTCAGAGACATTTGAATGAATACTGAATTTTTACTTTTTCTTTTTAGTAGAAAATATTTAACTCCAAACTTAGGAAATAATTACACTTCATGGTTCTCTCAACCGAGCTCTATCCTCAGTAAATGGATGAACCTCAGGAGTGGACTGTCAAAAGCAAACATTCTTACTCTTGGTTTGATGATTTTTTTGGTTTTGTTTTGTTTTTGTTTGTTTCTGATAAAGTTCTTATAAGGATACTAACAATGAGAGAGACATGATGAGAAAATCAAAGCATATAAATGGCCAAGAGCTGGCTTAGTCCTTCTGTGTGTTGCAAGCTTGAGGAGGATGCTGTGTGCTCATTCATTATTTGAATGTGTATCTGATGATTTGGGTTGAAATCATGTTTTTCCTCAGATCAGAATATGATTTTTTAAAAAATTGGCTTGCAAATGTTTATTAAATTCCAATGCTGTACTAACCCATTGAGGGAGAATGGAAGAGGAGACAAAACTTGCCTTCCTCCTTGCTCTGGGGATAGTGTAGGATTGTATAAGGCAGAGTAAACACACATGAAATAGGGACAGTTCAGTTCTTATCTGGGAGCTTTCTATAAGGAGTTTAAGGAAGGTACCCAATCTAAGCTTTTTAGTATTAAGTACAAATTTCTTTGTAATCCAGTCCCCTCTGCCCCCTCCCTATAAGCCCAACCATGTTGCATTCCTCTGAGCTCCTCAAGTGCATCTTGTCCTTCCTCCATTCCTCTCCCCCTGTTTATCCCACAACATTTCCTTTGGAAGAACCAGAGATGTGTTTCCTTGTGCTCCATGTCACCTGGCACAGCTCTTTACTATGGTTATTTGGCTGTGTATCTTTCTCTTCCCTGAGAGCACAGACCTGTCTGGAGCACAGGCTGTGCTCTTTTCAACTGTTCATCACCAGAACTCGGCACATGGTAGGCAGTTATTACGTTTCTGCTGAAACAATGCAGTAATGAATTTTAGGAACAGTGTGAGCACTTCTGGGGGTTGGGTGGGAAAGGAGAAAATCAGAGAAGAGAGAGGTTTAGAAAGTATCATATTTGCAGAGACGGGATGGATACCAGCCTTGTCAGGATAGAGGCTCTATGCTGAGTAACAGGAAAGCCAGAAAGAGAAGTTGGATTCAACATAGACCATGAAAGATGGAGATGTTAGAATCTGTGCAGTAAGCCCTAGGGAGCTATTGCAAGGTTTTTGAGCATTTGATACATCGTTTAGACTACCTGCCTTTGAGGTTGGGGCCTCAGGTCTTGCAGAAGAAATAACAGAGGCAGAGAAAGGTGTGCAGATGCCTACTTTGAACTATATAACGTGTTCTTCCTGAAAAATACTCACTTTGTTTTGATGGCTCTAGTTTTCAGGAAAGTAGAATCCCGGACTACTGACAGATTTAAATGCATCATATCTCAGCTGATGAGGGAGACAGAGAGTCTGGCAAAGAGTATCTTTGACGAACTCGGTACCGTAACTCTTGGTGAGATAAATCTCCTTTTCTTTTTTTCTTTTTAAATTCAAAGTAAATCTCTGTAAACATACATAACTGAAAAATACCAAATCTAAATTGGTTCATGGCTTTCTTAATCCTCCAAATTAGCTTTCTGTTCTGACTTCCCTGTTTATGTGAATGAAACCACCATTTCCCTGATGGCTCAGATTGAAACAGGCAGAGATCTTCGATTCTTTCTTCTTTTGAGACTCTCTTGTGAAGTTACCAAGTTCTGTTCTTCTCTCTTTTGTTCCTTCATTCATTAACCAGATACTCATTTTGCCATTTAATGGAAAGAACAAGGTTAAAGACAAAGTCCTATCCTCGGGGAACTCTCAGTCAAATAATGAGAATCAGATGTGAGCAGCCTCCACACAGCAGGGAAGAGGTACACACTGGGTGCCCTGGTAGCTCATGGGAACTTTGGCCTGGAATGGTCTGCAGGGAAAGCTTCTTGGGGTGGAGTGGTGTCTGAGGCAGTCTTGAAGTCAGCCAAGTTAAGGAGAGACAACCAAGTGAGGTTGAAAAGGCATCAAGCATTGAAGGAAGAGTTTCAGGAACTGCAGGCATTTTGGGTACTCTTAACACATGAGTAGCAGAAAGGAATGATGCTACAGAGGCAGGGACCAGACAGGCAGGAAAGGCCTGGGAGGCCAAACTGAGTTTGACTTTGTCCTAAAAGCAGGGGGAAGCATCTAAAGATTTTAACCCGATCCATGATGTGATGAGGATACCAGTGAACAAAGAGGGTCAGAGGCAGTCAAGACAGCTAGTGGAGGGAGGAGCCTTGTGCCAAGTGCTGCAAACAGGAAGTGTTCCGATTTCATGGCCAGCTGGTTTTGGGTGGGAGTGGGGGGTGACTTGCACCAGGCTTCTGTCTTGCACACTTGTTGGTATAGCAGTGGGGAGTGCTGGTTCCAGAACGGGGAGCAACTTTGGAGATGTTGAGTTTGTGAATTCACCTTTCCTCACATGTACTTTGGTTTTTCTCTTCTCTTTCACAGCTTTCTTTAGGACTTACGCTAACAGCTATCTGGCTAGTTTGCCCACCCCCACTCATTTTTCAATCCAGCCCCCCCGTTATCTGGTTGAGCTTTCTGAAATACCAGTTTCATCATGTCAGTATCCTTCTTGAATCTCTCTGCCTTACAAGCAAAGCTCTCTAAGCCTCTAACCTGCCAGTCTGGGCGCTGCCTGCACAGTCTGGTTCTACTTATCTTTCCAGTTTTACATTCCAATCCTTCCCTACTCCAGTCCTTTGATTTAGCGGTTCCTTAAACACGTTCATTCTCTTGTCATCCACTTGGTGCTCAGCAGTATGATAGCTGATGGGGAGATAGCATGGACCCTGAGACAAGCTCCTGCCCTTGTGGCATTTCCAATCCAACGGTAAAGCCAAAGTTAGATAAGGAATAATGAAACAATGGGATAAGGGTAGGTGGGTGGTGGTGATCAGGTGTGTTTCAGGCAGAGGGAACAGCATGTGCAAAGGCCAAGAAAGTGGAGAGAGTAGGAAGACATCCATTAGTCCTGTCAAATGAAGGAAGCAGTGAAGCTGGAGATGAGAATCAGAAGCAGAGGCTAGATCACAGAGGATCCTGGGAGCTGGGTAGGACTTTGATTAGAGGACTCCCCTAAAAGCGTTTAAGTGGTAGGGTAACAAAATGTTTTATCTGTAATATTGGAAACTCTCTCTGCTGAGTGGGCAGTGAATTGAGGGGGCCAAGGCAAGAAGTAGGGAGACCACTTAGGAGGCTGTCATATTATCCAGGAGCATTATGATGTGGTCTGAACTAGGGAGTGGCAGAAGGATGGAAGACATGAATTTCTTTTTTCTTTTTTTTTTTTAATTTTATTTATTTATTTAACACAGAGAGAGAGAGAGAGAGAGAGAGAGAGAGAGAGAGATCACAAGAAGGCAGAGAGGCAGGCAGAAAGAGAGGAGGAGAAAGCAGGCTCCCTGCTGAGCAGAGAGCCCGATGTGGGGCTCGATCCCAGGACCCTGAGATCACGACCTGAGCCGAAAGCAGAGGCTTAACCCACTGAGCCACCCAGGCGCCCCATGAATTTCTACCTTCTTATTCTTCCCACTTCTAATTCCCTATCTCCGCCTTTCTCCAGTCTACATCCTGTCAGCTGTTCATTTCCAGATTGCTTAGCTCATTTTCACACCTACTCACATTCAAGAAATACTTGTTAATTCATCTGGTTTACTGCTGGCCACCTTGTCTGTAGTTGGAGCTGGGAAAGAAGCATGTCAATGATACTTGTCTGAATAGCCTCCTTGGTTCCTCCTGTCAAACATGAATGGGTAAGAAGAGTAATTTAACCCAGAAACAGAGCTCTTGCCTGTGAGTTTTACTAAACTGTGCTCTTCCCAGGGAGCCCTGGAGATCTGAGCCACTTGAGAATAGGATTCTTCTGTCTTCTGCATCCTTTTACCACCAGCGCCCTGCACACAGCCTGGACCAGAGCTGATGCTTAATTTTTGGACCAAGCAACTGAGGCATAGCTTAGGAGATGCACACACACCGAAGCACCCATGACAAGCATCTTTGGAGTGCCTGTTCTTTGCTGGGCCCTGTGAATGATGCTGTGGAGATCAGAGAGCTTGAGTTCACACCAAGACAGAGGAGACTGTGTTGAGTTCTGTCTCTCTTGCTTTTAGATGCCTTCCTCATGAATCTCTTGAGACCTATTACTTTTATTCGCTGCTTTGTTGTTAAAGGCAAAGTTAGATATTTTTTTCATGTCCATCATTTTACCTGTGGGCTGCTTTGCTCATCAGCTCACAGAGCCAGCAAGCCTTCAGTATTGGACACACCTGGATCTGCATTCCTGCACCCTCCGCCCCATGCTAGCTATGTCACTTTGGGTGAATTACTTTGCTTTTCTGAGCTTCGGTTTCCTCACGTGTAAAATATAATATCCACCTCAGAGGTTTGTGAAAATGAATGAAATTATGAGTGTAAGATACTTTGATTCTTGGTGCAGAGTAAGTATTCAGTAAGCAGCCCTGTGCCAACCAGATTCACTACAGAAAACCGCCTGTTTCAGAAGAAGTACTCTGCTTACGGAGAGAAAGGAAGAAAATCGGAGGGTGAGGCTTGCTTAGAACTTTAAATGACTGACCACATGGCACAATGAAACACTTTTTTCTTTTTTCCAGAAAATGTATCTCAAATTCAAAATAGAAGTTTTGGAACACAGAAATATGAGCAGTGGATCGTTTGCGTTCAGAAAGCGTGCATGGTGTTTCAGTTGCCCGACAAAGATGAAGAGAGCAGGATTTGTAAAGCCCTGTATTTGTACACTTCCCACTTGCGGGTATGTGGGTTCTTTGTAGTGACATATTTTAGTTGTAGCACCTCCTGGGAGGTTGGCTCTGGGAGCCATGAGAACATCAACTTCTCACCCTGTTCCAAGAGCTCACTTAGGGACTTTCCGAGAGGTTCTTCTGAAGCAAACTTTAAAGTTATCCCATTCAGCATCTTCTCTGTCTGCTCACTGAAACTTAACACTAGTAGCCACAGGATAGAAACAGATGTTGGGGCTCTATACCCTGTGCCTCTAGCATTCCCATGATTGACACGACTGGAAAAAGTTGGGGGATGATGAACATGATTGTAGATATGCGGTTGGTGACAGCCATCTTGAGAGTTCAGTAAACGACTGCTTTTGCCCTATTTTGAAGCATGGGTGCTCTTACCTTTGGCAAAGCCACATGCTCAGAAATCCAGGGTCTTTGGTTGTTTTCCGGTTAACCAAGAAGTTAAGAAACAATAACTATCACCTCTGCTTATCATGCTGTTCAGAGTATTTAAAAATGCACTCAGTCAGCATGCGTTTATAGAATTTTAACAAACTTAGTTGCATGTTTTGGTCAGCGCCAGCAGTAGGAACAGGTGCTGTTGCAATTCACTGATGGCTCTGGATGAATGAAGAGATTAAATTCAGTGTCTGAATCAAGAGGCAAGTTGATGTGGAAGTTGATTTGCTTTTGTTTTTTGTTTTTTAATCTTTGACATGCATTTTTCTTGTAAATTTTCTCTTTCCCGTCCAAGGTGGAATTCTAGACTCCAAAATGATCCTAATTGACTAATGATCCTAGCTAATAAAGGTATTTAAAATAGTATTTGGTTCAAAGGTTTTATTGCAGTACCATTAGAAACCACTCATCTTAAAAAACTAATTGAATGTGAGTATAGCAAATGCATTGGACACTGGAAACATTGAAAACTCTGTTTTCATTTCAAACAGAAATATAACGATGCCCTCATTATCAATGAGCATGCACGGATGAAAGATGCTCTGGATTACTTAAAAGACTTCTTCGCTGATGTCCGAAGTGCAGGATTTGATGAGACTGAGCAGGACCTCACTCGTAGATTCGAAGGTGGGTGGTGGTAGAGGAAAAAGCCATTGGAGCCTGGCAACTCCAGGGCAGGATACTTATATTGTATTGCATTTAGTTTATGATGATGCTCAGGGAGTTGTCCTGGGCTTAAGAAGACAACTATAGACACCAGGACTATTAAGCTTCAGTGAAATATGTTACTTATGGAAAAAATATGCTGCTTTCACTATTTCTTAATTTGAAAAAGGAAAAATGGGATTTGCAAAGGACACATCCCATAGAAATTATAATAGGTAGTGGCAATTTTTTTCCATCTGTAAGAGACTCTTATTTTTTTCAGTTAAATTAGCCAACATACATCATTGGTTTTTGATGTAGTATTTAATGATTCATTAGTTGCGTACATCACTCAGGGCTCATCAGATCATGTGTGCTCCTCAAATGCCCATCACCAGTTACTCCCCCGCCACCCTTCCCTGTCCCTTCTTCAACCCTCAATTTGTTTCCCAGAGTCCAGAGTCTCTTATTGTTGAGAGGTGGTGGCATTTTTTTGTTCAACTTTTAGTAATTTTACAAAGCTTTAAAAAAGTGTTTTAATGATTTAAAGAGATTATAATTTATATATACTATATATAAATTTATATATAGAAGAAAACCGAGATGGCCCATAATCCTATTGCTTTTAGATTAAGAAGTATATAGGAAGATTTGAAATAAAAAGTAAGTCCTTCTTCTCCCTCTCTCCAAATTCTTTTCCTGAAGGTAATTACTGCTAATAAATTTGTTTGGCTTATATCAAAGTATTAAGTATACATAAGTGTAGCCCAGTGGTGTGCTGCTATGCTTTGAGCACCCAGCTGTCTGGGGAAAAATAAGTATGCATTTATTGCTGCATTTTTAATATATGCATTAAAGCAGTGGTTATTACTCTTGGGATTCTGGTCAAAGATTGAGAGATTAACTGAACTATAGATAAGGTCACGTGTTCTAAATTTCTAGACTTTATAAGCCACTTACGGAATGTTCCCTTTTTGCAGAAAAACTGAAGGAACTGGAAAGTGTTTCCATGGATCTCAGCAACGAGAACCCTAAACTAAAAGATCTCTCCTTCATCTTGCAAGAAGAGTACCACTTAAACCCAGAGAGTAGAACCATCCTCTTTGTGAAAACCAGAGCACTTGTGGATGTAAGCTTCTTTCTTCTTGTGGATAACAAATCGACCCAGTACAAAAAGACATTCCTTTCCTCACTGCTCTGCAATCAGGCACTCACCCAATTAAGTGTGGGTCTGTTTCTGGGCTTCCTATTCTGTTCTGATTATCTGTTTGTTTATCCTTATACTAATACCTTACTATCTTCATCACACTAGTTTATAGTAAGTCTTGGTACCTGTAGAGCAAGGACTTCATACTTTTAAAAATTTTTTGTTAACTAAAAACAATTTTAGCCATCCTCTGAGCATGTAATGGCATCTCTCTAGGGTTTTAAAATTCATTTTACTATATTTGCGTTTCAACTAATACATTTGAGCATTTTTCATAAACTTATAAGCCATCCATATATCTTCCTTGGTGAAGTGTCTGTTCATATTTTTTGCCCATTTTATTTTATTTTTATTTTTTTAAAGATTTTATTTATTTATATGAGACAGAGTGAGAGCCAGAGAGATCACAGAAGGAAAGGGAGAAGCAGACTCACTGTTGAGCAGTGGGGCTCCATCATAGGACCCTGAGATAATGACCTGAGCCGAAGGTAGATGCTTAACTGACTGAGCCACGAAGACGCCCCTCTTTTGTCCATTTAAAAATAGGATTTGAGGGGCACCTGAGTGGCTCAGTGGGTTAAAGCCTCTGCCTTTAGCTCAGGTCATGATCTCAGGGTCCTGGGATTGAGCCCTGCATCAGGCTCTCTGCTTAGCAGGGAGCCTGCTTCCTCCTCTCTCTCTCTCTCTCTCTGCCTGCCTCTCTGCCTACTTGTGATCTCTGTCAAATAAATAAATAAAAATTTAAAAATAAATAAATAAATAAAAATAGGATTTGATTGATTTGTTTATCATGATATTGTTGAGTGTTTAAAATATTTTTTATATATTCTGACAAAAGTCCTCTGTCAGCAATGTGATTTTTAAATATTTTCTTCTGATCTTTTAATTCTCTGAACATTATCTTTTACTGATTGAAAATTTTAACTTTCCATAAATTCTATTTTACCAATTTTTTTCTTTTTGGAGATTGTGCTTTTGGTGTTGTATATAAGAACCCTTTGCTTACCCAAGATCACAAAGATTTGCTTTGTTAGCTTCTCCAAGATTTATAGTTCTGCAATTTACAATTTACAGTTACAATCTATTTTGAGGTATGGGTTGAGATGCTTTTTATCTTTTTCATGTGGCTATCCACTTGATGGAGGACTGTATGTTGAAAAGATTGTCCTTTCTCCATTGAATTGTCTTTGTAACTTTTCGAAAAATCAGTTGGTCTTTTTATGTAGGTCTATTTCTGGATTCTCTATTCTGTTACATTCATCTACATCCATTTATCCTTTCACCCTTTCTATACTGCTTTGATTAGCTTTATGGTGTGAGTCCTCCAACTTTTTTTCCTTTTTTCACAATTTTTTTTAGCTATCTTCCTTTGCCTTTCCATTTATATTTTAGAATCAGCTCATTCACATATATGAAAAATCTTTTGGGATTTTGTTTGGGATTGCATTGAATCAAGAGATAAAACTGGGGGAAAGTGACATCTTAACAATATGGAGTCTTGGAGGTGCCTGGGTGGCTCAGTCGTTAAGCATCTGCCCTCGGCTCAGGTCATAATCCCAGGGTCCTGGGATCAAACCCTGTATCAGGGTCCTTGCTCAGCGGGAAGTCTGCTTCTTCCTCTTACACTCCCTTTGCTTGTGTTCTCTCTCTCACTGTCTTTCCCTCTGTCAAATAAATAAATAAAATCTTTTAAAAAATGAAACAAAACAAAATAGTATGGAGTCTTCCAATGCATGACCATAGTATATCTTTCTCTCTTCTGTATTAGTTATGTATTGCTGGTAACAAATTACTTTGAAACTTAGTGGCTGGAAACAACAAACTATTATCTTACAACATCTATAGATCAGGAATCTGGGAACAACTTAACTGGATGATTCTGGCTTAGGATCTTTCAGCAGGCTATAGTCACTTCAAGGATCCTACTTGAAAGGCTTAACTTCCAACCATATCTGCCTGGCTGTGGAAGGCCTCAGAAGATGTGCTTCTGAGCTCACTCATGGGGGCTTCTCCACAGGGCTGCCTCAGAGCATGGCCGCTGGCCTCCTCTAGAGTATGTGATCCAAGAGAGATTGAGAGAGTATGCCTAATATGGAGGTCATAGTCATTTTTTAACTTCTACTTGGAAGTGATCACATCTTCCATTTTTTATTTATTAGAAGCAGGTCAGTAAGTTCAGTTCACATTTGAAGGGAGGGGATTACACAAGAATCTGAAGACCAGCAGGTGGAGATCACTGGGAGCCACCCGAGAGGTCACCTACCACATCTTCTTTGCTTTCTTTTATCACTGTTTTGTCGTTTGCAGCATACAGATTCTGCACGTATTTTATTAGACTTATACCTAAGTGTCAATTTTTTAATGCTGTTGTAAATTGTGCTTGTAGTTGCTTGTTGCTGGTGAGAAAAAATACAACTGACTTCTGTACATTATCTTATGTCCTGGGATCTTGCTAAAACTCACTTATTCTACACAATCACTATTCTGAGCATTGCTTTTTTTTTTTTTTAAAGATTTTTTTTATTTACTTGACAGACAGAGACAGCCAGAGAAGGAACACAAGCAGGGGGAGTGGGAGAGGGAGAAGCAGGCTCCTGGCTGAGCAGGGAGCCCGATGCGGGGCTTGATCCCAGGATCCTGAGACCATGACCTGAGCCGAAGGCAGACAGTTAAAAACTGAGCCACCCAGGTGCCCCTGAACACTGCTTTTTTCATTTAAAAAAGGTCTCAGAGATTAAATTATATCAAATCACAAAAATCTTAACATTATATTTAATTGCATAGAATTCAATTCCAAAAGACTTTTTTTCTCAGGTTTGTCAGTCAGAGAACTACTTACTAAAAGTTTTTCCTTCTTGCAGTATATCAATATCGAATTAATAGTTACACAATTGTGGTCTACAAATAGTGTCCAGGGGCACCTGGGTGGCTCAGTGGGTTAAACCTCTGCCTTTGGCTCAGGTCGTGATCTCAGGGTCCTGGGATCGAGCCCCACATCAGGCTCTCTGCTCAGCGGGGAGCCTGCTTCCCCCTCTCTCTCTACCTGCCTCTCTGCCTACTTGTGATCTCTCTGTCAAATAAATAAATAAAAAATCTTAAACAATAACAACAACAAAAAAAAACCAACAAATACTGTCCAACTGATAATTGCTTTTGATTTTCAGGCTTTGAAGAAGTGGATTGAAGAAAATTCTGAGCTCAGCTTTCTAAACCCTGGCATATTGACTGGACGTGGCAAAACAAATCAGAACACAGGTACTATATTAGTGAATTAGATTTAGGATACTATAAGATTACTTATAATATATTCAAATTCTTTTTTAATGCTTGCATCAGTCAGGGTTCAACTAGAGAAGCAAAACCATTAAGTGATTATACACTCATACATATATACATATATATGTTGCTTGTGTGTAGACACAAACACACACAAACTCATAGGGATTTGGGAATTAGCATGCACAACTGGTCTGGCAAAGGAAGTCCGAAATACATGGGGTAGGTGGACAGGAGCAGGTCTGAAACCCACAGGTGTGAGCTATTTGGAGTCTCTGAGGTCTTGGACTAATTAATGCCTAAGCCCTCTTTCAAAGGGTTGATTGATTATGTCAAGTCATCCGAGGATGAATCCCTTTTGTAACTTAAACGTCAAGTGATTAGGAACTTTAATTACGTCTGTGAATTCCCTTCACAGAAGCACCTAGATCAATAACCGGGTACTGTAGTTCAGCCTAGCCACAGCAAAAAGCCATCACAGTGCTCAAATACAAAAACTTACAGACATCTCCTCTTCCCATAGGTTCTTCGGATGAAACCAAAGTTATTTTTTAAAATATTGTTTGAGCACGTCACTCTCTTTCTCTAATTTTCAACCAGTAAATTTAGATTAGCTGGAAATAAAAATGTTCTGTTTCTATTTTATTGTTTCTTAAGCTAGAGATGCTTTTATGTGTATTATATATTTTTTTAATGTAAAAAAAAAAGTTCAGGCACAAAATCCTGCAGTCTAGCTGCAGTGGTTGAAGGATGAAGGGGTGCCTCTATAATCCTCTAGGAGGATCCCTGGGTGGCCAGCCCTCACCTGACATTCCCGTAGCCGTGCTCCCCAACCCTCAGCGACCAGCCAGGACAGATACTCATTCTGTTCCTCCTGTTCCGTTTTGTGTCTAATAAGCAGTCCCCATCCTGTCAGTCCTCAGGCGTCACTCTTGCACTTTCCCCTTATGCAGCTTTTAAACTTTGGGAATATAATAAGTATATTCAGATTTCGAAAGTTTGGCTTACCAAACGAAGTCCAATACCACATTACTGCAGTTGGAATTCAAAGCTCTGCCGTCTGACTCTACCATGAGTTGATTTTCAACCTTTGTTATTTCTTTGCAGATAAGCATTCGAGATAGTTTCTTGTTTGTTCGTTTATCCATCCATCACCCATCCATCCACATTTATTTAGAAACTTACTCTGTACCAGTTATTGTGCTTCTGCCAAATAGTCTTCCCCAACCCCAAGACTGGTAGAGTCCCACAGATGCAGTTCCTATGATATCAATATTATACCAATTTTTTCAATAGCTTCCTATTGATCTCCTTCTTCCATGAGATCCTTGTAGATAAAAATGACCTTTTAACCATTGTATTTGTATCTGACAAACTATAATTGCTGAATAAATGATGAATAAGTAGATGACTAAATTTAGAAATTCATGAAGTATGGTGTCTGTCTTGGGCATGCTCATTATTCACTAGAAAATGATGGTAAAAAGAAATTGTTTTGGCCTTAACAAAATATATCTGAAGATTTTGGCTGCCAACGTACAGGAAAAAACTAGAACTTTTATAAATTCTCTTAACTCGGAGGTAGAGACCACTGAAATTCTTTTCCTTCTCAGTATATCACTGGCTGAGGACTGCACACTGTTAGAGTTTCAGACTTAAATTCAAGGCCTGGTTCTGCCACTAACTAGCCTGTGAGTTTATCATACTTCCAAAACTTCAAGGTCTTCATCTGTAAAGGAGAATTGTAATACTTGCCACATCAGCCTCAAAGGGCTTTGTGAAATTCCATTAAGTAGTTGTGATACTGTTTTGCCAGCTGTAAAGTCCTATACACATGCAAAGGCATTACAATGAATTGTTTTGCAAAAAACTATGAATTGTTGATAGTTGTTGATAGTTTTGCAAAAAAAAAAAAAAAAAAAAAAATCCGTATTTGTTTTGCGATAGAGTTGCACAGCTGGTTAGTACCATAGCTGGGATTTGAACTCAGGCAGTCTGTGGCAGAGTCCAAATTGTTGAACATCACCCTAATGTCCTCTCTAAAACAAGGATAGGAATAGACCCTACTGCCTAGGGTTGTTTTGACATCATGAATATAAAGCACTTATCACAGTATTTGGCACGTAATAACACTCCGTTATTAATGGCTACTTTTCAAGGGTAAAGTTCCCTCTTTGATAAGTTGTGTAATGAATGCTCTCTGACTCTGACTCAGGCATGACGCTCCCAGCACAGAAGTGTGCATTGGACGCATTTAGAACCGATGGAGATAAAAAGATTCTGATCGCCACTTCAGTGGCTGATGAAGGCATCGACATTGCTGAGTGTAATTTGGTCATCTTGTATGAGTATGTGGGCAATGTCATCAGAATGATTCAAACCAGAGGTGAGAAGAGCTTTGATTCCATTACTAAACGGCTGGCGATTTCTCTGATTTGTGAGTGTGTCTGTCATTTAGAAGCATACTCTGTCCTAGTCATTGTGCTTCTGGCTTTTTCTCCTTTACTGAGCCATTGTGACTGAGGACCATTGGCACCATGGACTCTGGCGTCTTTGGCCCCAAAGGTGGCTTACTTGATCAGGATTGTGTGGGTACAGTTTTGCCCACTAATATATGCCCCATTTTAATTCTTGTTTATGATGAGTACTGTTTACTTGACCAACATTGACTGACATATTTATGGAAAGATAATTCCCACTTGGATTGAGACTTTGGCAGCCAACGTGTGGACCCTTCATGGTTGTGCTTATGGTAATGATGGGCCCTTGTATTCTAGAAGAGATACTCCATAGAATTCTTCTCACTTGAGCTAGGTAATCTCCCAACTAGCCTCTCTTCCTTTTTCCAATTTCTGTAACAACACCTGCATTTTACTTCCTGAAAAACAGCTCTGGGGCTGGGCATGTCACTGGGCATGTCTGGGCATGTCACTTCCCTGTATAGAGACTCCAGTATTTCCCAGTTTACATGGTGTTAAAAAGCTCACAGTCCAGCACCAAATTATCTTTCCAACCTATTTCCCATTCTTCCCCTTTGTTCGTTATCCACTTCTGCCAACCTGACTTCATCATTTTCTCCTTGTCAAAGAAAGCGCTCATGTACTGCTACTCATAACCTTTGTTTTACTTCCTCCCTCTCCCCCTGCTTCTGTATCACCTGTCCCTGATCCCCCAGCTGGCAATAAACTTGAATGCCCATATTTCTTTACATTTATCTTCCTTATTTTACTTAGTATTTCTACCTGTATTCTGGTGACTGTGAACATATCTATTTCCCCACCTGCTTGAAGGGTCTTGAGGGAGGATCTATTCATTATTCATCTTGGAGTGCTCACGGTGTCCTCCTGAGTGTTCAAGTTGGATTGTCTTTAAGGCAGTGTCTCTGATAATGTAGCTGTCCTGTTACACTGCCTGGAGACCGACCCCCCAAGGAAGCCAGCCTAAGCTGCGCCCCTGGCTTAACATGTAGTTTAATATGGAGGCACACACCTGCTTTGGGAGTTTGTGCTCTAACAGCTCAGCTTTCCTATGAAAGCGGGTATCAGTGAATCAGAATTGAATTTTAGGAGTACTCCTTTGTTTACCTCTTCTCAAACTTATCAGAGTTTTAAGTCAAAGACACCAAATACTTATTTTCTGATAGGCAGAGGAAGAGCAAGAGGGAGCAAGTGCTTCCTTCTGACCAGCAATGCTGATGTAATCGAAAAAGAAAAGATAAACATATACAAGGAAAACATGATGAATGAATCCATTTTAAGGCTTCAGACGTGGAATGAAGCAGTATTTAAAGAAAAGGTAAGTCTTTTAATCTGTGTCACTCTTGCAGAATCTGACCATGAGTAACAAACAGAATGTGAGGGTAGTTGGTGTCTTTTATCATATTGCTCTGTTACATGAGAACACTAAGTTTATGCTTAAAATTTTGTCCCTGCAGTAAACATCAGACTCATTCTGCTTTGGGTCTCAGTGAGATTAAAATATATGTTATTAGCGCTAATACTTGGAGTGAGGTTTTTAGTTATAAAAGGGCAAACTGAGTTAGATGGCCCTCAAGTTGGTAGCTCATCCTGAGGACTGCACCCTAACATGGCAAAACACAGCCTTCAAATCTGTGGCTAACATCCGGAGTCCTTGGAGAAAAGCTCCCCATGCACAGTGCACGTTAGAATGCCTGTTGGTAGGTGTGGGTAGGAACGCACACTGTGGAGTGGTGTATCTGTTTAGTTCAGCCTCTTGGTAGTGACCTTCATTTTACTTCAGTTTCCTCTATAACACAGAAGCATGGAACCAGAATGGGGAAGGTCAAGAAACAGAAACACGCAAATACACACACACACAGGCTTATGTGCATGCACATACAAGCACCCCCACACTTTCTCTAGACCCTTTGCAGAGACTTTCATCTTGGGATCTCTGCCACTTAGAAGATGTGTGACCTCAGGTAGTTACTCTGTCTCTTAAATCTGTCTCCTCATTCGTAAAGTTGGGAAAGTAATGGTATTTAATTCACAGGGCAGTTTTAGGGATAAAATGGGGGTATATGCATTGCTCAGCACAGTACCTGGAATCAAGTAAGTGCTCAAAAAATGAGAACTGTTATGGACTGAGGCATGAGGCACACTAACTTCACAGAGATGAACCTTACAATTCAGTAGACCAACTCCATAGTGTCCATAATTTTGAAAAGTCATAATCTCTTTGCTCAAAAATAGTTTTGAGAAGCAGTGGTCTAAAGCAAATTAACGCTTATTTTAGGACATAAAAGGACAGCTTTATGTCAGTATTCACTCATTTTTAGAAAATTTCTACCTAAGTTTAGAGACTAAAATATTTAAAAATACTTCTTCCATATTTTAATTGAGGAGAATTGCAGGGAAATTTTTTAGTTCCTCTTTAATTTTCTTCCTGAACTTTACTGAGAATAGAGGTTTTTCACTGAGTCATCTTCCCCTTTTGTAGCATATGTTGATGTTGGCAGTAAAATTTTTAAAACAGTAATAGCTTTACTACCCATGACATAATTTTTGTCTCTTCCACTGGGTGATCAATGACATAGACTCATGTGTGGCAGGGGAGAAAGAGTAAAAGCCTGTTGAGGAAGACGGAGGCTCAGCTATACCCAGACTCTTTTGTAGCCAGCTCACCAGGATGAGGAGTGGGATGAAGAGAGAACAGGTTAAACATCTGTTGAAGAGCATCTGGGATTCCCCTAACAGCCATAGAAAATGGGCAGAGGTGGGAAGGGATGAGAGGGAGCCCAGAACCAGTGTAGCCAGGACCTGTTGGTGGCTGGTCATTCCGTGGGTGGGGCTGGGCGTTGTGGCTCCCTGAAGGGTCTGCCCTGACATCATAGGCAAGGGCGGCTACCGTGTGGCAGGGCAGAGCATGGCTCCCTCCTTGGCCTTCTCTGACACTGCTAGGTGGGAGTGTGCAGACGCTTTGTTAAAGTGGAAATCTAGGTGCCCACTCAGTCTTTGCTGGCATGGGCTGGGGTTAGACCATAGCTGTTTGTTCCATTCTGTGATGTTTGGCAGAAGTAGAACAGCCATTGTCTAAAAGTTTTTTGTCTTGCTAGGCTGCCTCTTTCCTGGTCCTTTGACTAGAGAGAGTAAAGTAGGCTTCTGTTGAGACACTTTTTTTTTTTTTTTTTTGAGACACTTTTTTATCTGTGTCCATAGGCATTTCCGGTTGCCAGTTCCTTCAGTCTCAAATCTGGGGTAATAGGAGATGAAAAGAAAACCCAGGTTACTCAGTACCATTTTGTTCTTAGGGTTTTGTGTTTTCTAGCTGTCTCCCTTCCTCTCTTGACCCTTCTAAATCTTCTTAGGTTTATTTTATCTATAATGTCCAGGTTTTTAAAAAAAACAAAAAACAACTTTGTTTATTTGAGAGAGAGAGAGAGTGAGAGAGAGTGGCAGGAGAGGCAGAGGGAGAGGGACAAGCAGACACTCCCCATTGAGCAGGGAGCCTGACATGGGACTTGATCTCAGGACCCCTGGGATCATGACTTGAGCCAAAGGCAGATGCTTAACCATCTAAGCCACCCAGGTATCCTATAATGTCCGGGTTCTTAGTTGTACATAGGCATGCCCTAAGTTTTGAAGTAGAATGCAGTCATACTATATACAAGCATTTAACTTTACTGTAACTCAAAGTACTCTCTGTGGTCAGAAGGGGAGAGAGAAAAATGATTTAGGAGATGGGGACTCTTCTGCCTGCTGTTCCATTTAATGGGTCTCTGTCCTAGAAGTGGGTATAACTATACCTGAAACAGTCAATACATATGTTTATATTTATAAATGATTTAAAAATTTTTGCCAACTACTAAAGTAGAAAGTAGGGGTCACATGATTGTTTTATGAACATATTTAGTATTTCATGGGCATCTTTTTTTTTTTTTAAGATTATTTCTTGTGAAAAGCAAGAGAGCAAGAGAGTGGAGGGACAGATGAAGAGGGAGAGGGAGAGGGAGAGAGAATCCTTAAGCAGACTCCCTGCTGAGCACTAAGCCTGATATGGGGGTCAATCCCAGGACCCTGAGATCATGACCTGAGGTGAAACCAAGAGCCAGCTGCTTAACCAACTGAACCACCCAGGTGCTCCCTTTATGGGTATCTTTGATGCAAAAATTTAAAGGCTCATTGGAGGTCACAGTTAAACACTAACTACATAAAGAATTAGGAGAACCCAATAAAATTATCTATGGGATTTTTATAAACAAAGTCAGGTACTGTATGTTCATGGAAGTTGTAAATGAATGAATGATAATACGTGTGTGTGTGTGTGTGTGTGTGTGTGTGTATTTGCATGCACACATGCATAAATACCTCCTAGTTATACCATTGTACTGATAAGGTAGGTTTTGTTTTTGTTTTTTTTGGACTTTTGCATGTAGATTCTCCAGATACAGATGCAAGAAAAATTCATCAGGGATAGTCAAGCAAAAGTAGAACCTGTACCCGATAAGGAGAATAAAAAACTGCTTTGCAGAAAGTGTAAGGGCTTTGCATGTTACACGGCTGACATCAGAGTGGTAGAGGTAAGCGAACTTTGAGCAAAGAGCACTGGGTCATTTTTTAGCACTAATTAAACTTACTATTGGTGAGATGTTTGTGGAAGAATATAATTATTTTTGTTGTTATCATGGCCATGATATTTTAAAAAGCCAAAAAATTTTGAAAGGAAACCTGTAACAATGAAGAAGAAAAAGAAGGCATTTAATAAAATATGACGTAGCCATTAAAAATAATAATGGTCATGCTAAATGAATGGGGTATCTGGGTTAAATCCTGGAACAGATAAAGAATATTAATTAGAAAAAGTAAATATATGTAGTGCCATTAACAGTAACGTTTCAATCCTAATTTCTTAGTTTTGACAAATACACTGAGGTATGTTAGATGTTATCATTCAGGGAAGCTGGGTGAATGTGATACAGGAAAGGCCTGGACAACTTTGCCCTTTTCTATAAATCTAATGGGACTCCAAAGTAGAGTTATTAAACGAAATGAACATAAAGCTTATGTATAATGAAAAACTTCTTACAGACTGTGGTGAAGTAGAAAAAATAACAAGGAAACAAAGTTGTTAATATGCTGTGAGTTTTGGGGTGTGAAATAATAGTGACAATACCCGCATTGCTCTCAACTGTAACAAAGACATTTCCTTGTCCAGAAAAAGACTAGAGGAAATATACTAAATATATATTTTACAGTGAGACTCCATGATTTTTCCTATTTTATGTTTTCTAAACTTTCTTTTTGGGATATAGATCACTTTTTTTTTTTTTTTGAAGAATTTATTTATTTATTTGACACAGAGAGAGATCACAAGTAGGCAGAGAGGCAGGCAGAGAAAGAGGGGGAAGCAGGCTCCCTGCTGAGCGGAGAGCCCGATGCAGACCGATCCCAGGACCCTGAGATCATGATCTGAGCCAAAGGCAGAGGCTCAACCCACTGAGCCACCCAGGCGCCCCATAGATCACTTTTATAATGAAAACAAAGTATCTCCTTATTTTAGAAAATCTGCTGGTAAGTTGTTTTTTGGATTTTTTTTCCTCCTTAAAAATTTTGGATAGAGGGGCACCTGGGTGGCTCAGTGGGTTAAGCCTCTGCCTTCGGGTCAGGTCATGATCTCAGGGTCCTGGGATCAAGCCCCACATCGGACTCTCCGCTCAGCAGAGAGCCTGCTTCCCCCTCTCTCTCTACCTACTTGTGATCTCTCTCTCTCGGTCAAAAAAATAAATAAAATTGAAAAAAAAATTTTTGGATAGAATAATCTCCAAAGACAAAAACTGCCTGTAACTCCATTGCTCCTGATAGAAGAGAGGCTGGTTCCGATGATGAGTTATTAGGATTCTCTTTGGTCTTTGGAAAGCTGGTCTCTCATCAGTCCCATAGAGCAAGAAGCATAATATTAAGGGTGATACTAGCAAATTCCCGTGCCTTTGTAAATCGCTTCTTTAGCTAGAAAATGTCCTTTCAGCTCCAATTTGAGTGATTTTTCTATTGCAAAGGTCTTTGTGACTGTTTCCCTCCTGCCCCACCCCGCCTCCTCCCAGGGGCCCGTATATTGGGTCTGCATTTGCTCTGTACAGAATGGCGTTTCTCAGATTTACTCTAAAGTTGACTGTAGTTGGAGCCTCTGGACACATTAGTCTGTGACCCTCTGCAGATCTGCACTGACCCTTCGTTGTTCTCTGTATCCTTTGGATTGTGCCTGTCAGGTAAACTCAGGCATTGGAGATCTTCAAGAAATACCCGCTTTTGTTTCCGAACTAATAAAGAGTATCTACTTTCAGAAGCTCGGTTGCCCAGAAACTTCTTAGTCCTCGTTTTCATGAGATGGCCCCTATTTCCTCACTTGGCATCCCCACGCTCACTTCCACCCTTGGAACTGGGAGTCAAGTTGCATGTCTGGCCTTCAGTGAATGCATATTTCCTTCTTACCCCATCTGTCACATAAGTGGGATCCTACCTGCTTTTCATCTCAGATTGTTGTGGAGATCATTAAAATCACAGTTCGGTCCTGGTTCTAATGTTCTGTTTTGTGTTTTATTCAATCTCTTTGTCTGTAGGACTGCCATTACGCTGTGGTTGGAGATGCTTTCAGGAAGTGCTATGTGAGCAAATTACACCCCAAACCAAAGACCTTTGGGCATTTTGAGAAGAAAGCAAAGATCTTCTGTGCCAGAGAGAATTGCTGCCATGACTGGGGAATCCATGTGAAGTATAAGACATTTGAGATTCCAGTTATAAAAATAGAAAGCTTTGTGGTGGAGGATATTGCAACTGGAGCTCAGAAGCTATATGCAAAGTGGAGGGATTTTCCTTTTGAGAAGATACCCTTTGATGCTACAGAAATGTCCAAATGACCTTGGGTCCTCAGTCTTTAGCTACAGGCAATGGGTGAACTTAACTGAAGAAATTAGCCCCAGTGGGTACAGTCATGGATTGCTTGTATACCACTGTGAAGACACTTTACCCAAACTTGTATCAAACTGAATATGTCACTTAACTTCACCCTCTTTTTATTGTTTTTAGCAGTTTGAACTGTATCACATATGTACAACACAAGTGATAACAGCACTAATGTTCTGTAGGCCAATGGAGCTCTAAGTACTTGGGAAAAATTAAAAAGCCTTAACTTCTTTTCTGATCTTTCCTTTCACAACTGACTGTCAGTGTAGCCACTCAGTACACACTGGAAGGAAGGAAGGAAGGAAGGAAGGAAGGAAGGAAGGAAGGAAGGAAATGTTGAAAGTGTTTCTACCATAAACTGATTTTTGCCCTTAACAAAACTGAAATTGTTCTTGTTCGGTCCTGTAAGACTGTCCCACCCCCTCCGACTTCAGGGATTAGTTGCAAATCCAGGGAATCACCTGAGCCTCTCATTGATGGCATAGATTAGAGGTTCCCCTGACCTCCTCCTTGAATTTTGATTAATCTGCTAGAGGAGCTCACAGAACTCAGAGAAACATTGTATTTTCTAAATCACCGGTTGACTAGGAAAGGATATAACTCAGGAAAAGCCAGATGGGAGACATGCATAGGACAAGGTGTGGGAAGGGACAAGGAGTTCCCATGTCCTTTCCAGATCTCCACCTGTTCAGCAGGTGGAAGCTCTCCAAACCCTATCCTTTGGGATTTTATGGAGGCTTTCTTATGTAAGCATGACTGATCAAATCATTGGCCTTTGGTGATTGATTCAACCTCCAACTTCACTCCCCGGTTGTTAGGGGGCTGGACTGAGAGTTCCGGCCCTAGAATCTGAGTTGGTTGTTCTACCAGGTCCATCCTTAGGTGTGGTACAAAAGCCATGTCATTAGCATAACAAGAGACCCTTTGTCACTTGTGTCACTTAGGAAATTCCAAGGGTTTTAGAAGCTCAGTGCCAGAGCTGGGGATGAAAGCCAAAGAGATATTTATTATGTAAATCACTATCTCACAAGTATCTCTTTTTATATGTGATTGCCTTTTTTGGATGCTGTTAAGAACCCTAATAGGATGTTTAAAACACCTACTGGAGATTTGAGAAAAGTTCTTTCAAGTACCTAAATGGTCCAATTTGTTTGAAGGTGAATGGTCCTCTCTTCAGCCAACAGAAGGCAGACTGAAGGTGAAACAAAAAAAATCTTAGAATTTCCTTATTGGATTTTTGCCCTGAGTCAAGCCACTTCCAGGCACAGAGCCTGAACAGAGTTAGGCACTCGGTTACTATTTACTGAAGGAAAAAACCTGGTAGATAGAATGCAGACTCTTGACTGATGCCTAAATGCTGGTCATAAGATTTCTCGGTCAAAAGCTGTATGTCAGAAGCAAGTGGGGAGTCTTCATGGGCACGTGCCCCACCCCCATTAGGACATCTTGGCAGGGTGTCCAGCCATGTGTACTTAGTGAGGTTCCTCAGGTGGTTCAGATACAACCCATTACACACCCGCAGGACCTTGTTTCTCTCTGGTTCCTGCTAGTGCTGACATTGTGATGGGTTTTTCACCTGAAATGAGAAGTTGCCTTCAGTCAAATGCCTGTGTAATAAGTAAACTCTGATTCCTGTTTTTACAACTGGTATTATTACTTGAATTTATTTAAAATTTTTTTAAAATTTAAATTCAATTTGATTAACCTGTAGTGTATTATTAGTTTCAGGGGGGTAAAACTGATATTATTACTTGAATTTAAGAGACAAACCATCAGGTCAGCATTTCCTCCAGCAAGTCCTGTGAAACATATACTCTGTGAGAGGCTCTGATGAAAACATTCTTGTGGTCAAGACAGGCTTCTGAACCAAATGCTGCCACTCCGCCCTTCAAATGAGTGATTTACACCATGACTGTCATTGTGTGCTAACAAGACCCCTTTAACTCAGTGGTTCCCAAAGACGCTGACTCTGGAACCCTGTTCTCCAAGGGACACCACTCCCATCCTGTGGAAGTCCCACAGCAGGTGAGCAGTCTTGCCACAGAGCAGATAGAGCCCAACTGGAATGTTAATTTCAGGATCACATCAGGTACTCTTTTATGATACCACGTAGTAAAACTACACATCTCACTCAGCAAATCTGCTCCTAATAGGTAGACCTCTGTTCTTGGGATGCAAACTATTAAAACTATCAGCTATAATTATATAATTGTTGCTTATAATTAGGCTGTCTGGGTGAACAAAAACTACTTGGGTGTTAAACACTGTTTATGGTCATGACATTTAACAGCTTCCTCAGAAAGCAGCCAGGGAAGCTTACTGTTTTTCTGGAAGTAAGTCTGCATTGCTTCTACGTAACCCTGCCGGGTACTCCACTGTCCTAACATAACCCTGAAAGGGAAACTGGGCTCAAGATATGGTTCTTCATTTTGGTGACCTGGAAACTCCCAACTTTAGCATAGAGAATATTGGGAGATAAATCTCTAAGATTATGAACTACTAACTATTATACCAGAGCTGCTGGTGGCTACATTCCCCAGGCACAAGGAACAGCCTAGAATGAGGTAAGATGAGAGGAGAAATGATAGGGAGGGAAGCTGAGTTTGATTCACTAGATCCAGTCAAGCCTATGGCTGTGGCTACCTCTGTTCTTCATTCTATGAGCCAATTATTGATTTTATTTATTTGACAGAGAGATAGTTCAAGTAAGCAGAGTGGCAGGCAGAGGGAGAGAGAGAAGCAGGCTCTCTCCTGAGCAGAGAGCCCGATGCGGGGCTTGATACCAGGACCCTGGAATCATGACCTGAGCTGAAGGCAGAGGCTCAACCCACTGAGCCACTCAGGCGTCCCAAGCCAATTGTTATTATTAACATTTTTGCTTAACCAGTTTGAGCTGTGCCTCTAAAATCACTGTGAGTCATTACTACTACACCCCTCCTGGAGGTGACTCTCATCTGCTAACGGCTGTCCCATAGCCGAAGACATATGTGCTTATTTGCTGCATTAAATAAGTCTGTTGGTTAAGACAGTGTGCACACCGAAGAATGCCTGCTTTCCTAGGAAGGGTCAGGCGTAATGGATTTGGAAAACTGTTAACAAAGGAGAAGAGAATCCCAAGGAGAAGAAGAGGACTGGCAGGCACCTTGAACAAGAGCAGCAAACATTTAGTTTGGAACGAGAGGACTAGTGCCTTCTTGAGAAACTAGGCCAAAGGAACTTATTTGTTTGGTCTTGTCATGGGCCAGGGTGTGACACTGGGCAAGACATTTTATTAATGAACAGGATATGGAATGAGTTTGGAGGCAGAGGAGTCCAGAAGTGAAGGGACCCTGTTCTAGAAGTCATAGACACAAGACTCTGTCTCCACATAACCACGGAATGTGAGGAGCTAGACAGCTCCCCAGGAGCACAGTAATGGAGAACTAAGGCAGTAGAAGTCTGTTTTCTCAGCCCTTCTTTGTGTTTTTATGTTAGGACTGATCTTTATTTAAAGGTCATGGGCTTTTTTATACAACAAGGTTCTGTCTGTAATCTTAGGAACGCAAGCTGGGGCCCAGGAACCTCAGGGGCAGGGTTGCTCAATAACCTGTCTTGTTCCTCATCTCAGGAGAGGCAGAGAGAGGACTCAGTCCTGGGTGTTCGGATGGCCAGGCCACATTCGCTGAGTGCTAAATTTGAGATTTAAAATTTGTTACAAAGAGATGAACCTGGGAGCTATAAGGTGAACTGTTATGAGCCATAACCCCCAGGGCGTCTCTTTGGAGATGGGACCTCTAAGGAAGTGATTAAGGTTAAATAAGGTCATAAGATTGGGGCCCCGATCTGATCCAATTAGTGTCCTTAGAAGACACCAGAGAGCCAACTCCTCCTCCTTCTCTTCACACACGCATGAAGGAAAGACATGTGAGAGGACAGGGAGGAGGTGGCTGTCTATAAGCCAGGAAAAAAGTTCTCACCAGAAAATGAATTGACTAGAAACTTGAGCCCGGACTTCTAGCCTCCAGAACTAGGAGAAAATACATTTTTGATGTTTACACTACCCGGTCTATGATATTTTGTTATGGTAGCCAGAGCAGACTATGATGAACATAAGCAAGTAGGTAAACTATAGAACGTAAAATGAAAAAAAAAAAAAAAAAAAAAAAAGATCTGCTTACCATATTTGCTACTGCTACCTTCTTGTCTGCTCCCAAGCAGGGCAGAGAAATCCTGTTCCTCAGCATTTCCACTCCCCCTACCCCCCCGCCCACAGTACAGATGTTGTAAAAGCAGAACTTGAAGGTCTCCCGGCTTCAAGATACTGTAGTCTGAGACTTGCTCTGCTCAGATATTACAGACGAGAGCTTTACACACAACACAATTCAGTTCCAAAGTCAACAAGTTTTCTTTGAAAATAGATTTAATCTTATTCAAATTACAAATGTTCTATGTCTCTCTCCAAAACCACCTCCAAAGTTCTCCTCTGGACAAATGAAAAGTTTTCTAGGGAAAAATTCTGAAGAGAGTGAAAGAAAACATCACATTTTTTTTTTTTTTTTTAGTGTTGATCCATCAAAAGGTACATAATCAAAAAATGTCAGTGTCTGACCTGTCCACGAGGTGCCTGGATCATTCCATCTGAAGGAAAAAGGCGGAGGGGAGAATCACAATCCCCGCCGTGATTTGCTGCGTGAGAATGTTTTCATCTATCATGTCAGTTCATACTGGTATAACAGGCAAGGACCAGTGGCCCTCAAGGGAAGGCTTCATGGAGCAGAGGAGAAGAGAGAGGAACAGAAACGAGGACAGGGGATGCCTTCTGAGAAGACTGACTAGTGTCGAGCTGAACATTAACAGGCCAAGAGTGAAAAATCAACATTCTGTGATCAATGACTTTACAGAGAAGCTCAAGTTCTCTCTTTCTGGCACTACTGACATTCCCACCATTCTAGCTTCCAAATTCTAGAAAAAGAGAAAAAGATCCACAAAAATAGAGAATGTAGAAACTGCTCATTCTGTGTCTGGAGGAATGGCACTAGTACTTCAGTGCTCACACGCCTCCATGCAGGGATGCTCTGCACCAAGGACCCGGCTGGCTAGTGGCGCTTTGCTCCCCTGGTGCAGCTCCAAGCCCAGGGCTCTGAGCGCAGCTCGCCTACTTGGCCATCTTGCGGATCATGTAGTTGAGGATGCCCCCGTTGTGGAAATAAGTGAGCTCCACGTCCGTGTCGAACCTCATGATGGCCTGGAAGGTCTTCCCAGTATCCAGCTGTGACGACAAAGAAGCAGAGGAGAACCAGTGGGGGAGGAAGCCGGGCAGCTGTGTCAGGAGGGACGCCCCCTCTGCCCTCAGAGCTGCCCCTCAAAGCATGGTCCGCACACCAGCAGAGCCAGTGGCACATGGGGGCACGTGCTGTCCTGGCTCTAGCCCAGACCCAGTGAATCAGGGGCTATATTTGGACCAGCCCCCAGCCGACTCCTCTGTGCAGCAAAGCACCGCGGGGTGTGAATGATGGAGATGACGGACACCCAAGGGCCAAGTCTCTCGGGGCAGCAGCTCCTAGTAACATTAGACCTCCTCTGGGAGCCATGTGTCAGCAGAGGTCTCACTGAGGTGGTCCCTTAGGCAGCTGGTCCAGCTGCTGACCCTGGGACGTCAGCTCTGGGCCCCTGCCTTGCCTCACCTCAGGAGCTGTCGCATTACCTTTGGGCTAACCAAAACCTGGCACCTGAGGTGAGGCTTAAGAATGGGGTATGTCCACGTTTTGATAAAAAAAAAGATGTTTTTTAGATCATGTGAAAATGTCCTGTCTCCGAGCCTCCCGCACTCTTCTCTGGGTTCAAGAGAGATTGGGAGTCAGAGGAGACAGTGGGGCTGGTGGGGTTGGGGAGTAAGAAAGGAACCGATGGTAATTTTGTGAGTAAACAGAAATAGGTTATCAATCAACAGGTGTCCTCCTCACTGTGTTGTGAAGACAGAGCAGGTGATAGCAGAACTCCTAGGTCTAACGCACTCCTACTGAGTGATTGTTTTCCTTCCAAATCCACTCATTTCCTTCTGCCTTGAGATGAACACAGGGGCCTGTGACTTGGGCGTGGCATGGGGGGAGGAGCTCCAGCTTACCTTGACCTGCACTTTCATTCGTGGTGTGAGGTTTTCTGGAATGATGATGGTGTATCGTTCCCGCCCCGTGAGTCCCAGGGTCTCTGCAGTCTCCCCAGGGAGGTATTCGAGGGGAATCACCCCCATTCCCACCAAGTTACTGCGGTGAATGCGCTCGTAGCTCTCAGCCAGGACAGCTTTGATTCCCTGAGGAGCCAAGACAGTACTTTGGACACAGTTTCCGTTTTCTTTAGATACGCAGAAACTTGACAAAAGGCTTCTTCATTCAAAACTCCTCTCACACCTAAATTCTAAGTACCAATGAGTCATTTACATAAACAGTTACTCTAGTAAATAACACCGCAGCTGGTCTGCACGGACTGCCTACAATGTACAGGCAGTAAAATAAAGTGGCTTCTCTCATCCCATCCCCACCAGCCCTAGGAGATAGAGGCAACTGCTGTCCCATCACCCCCACAGTCAGTGGTGGTAGCTGGTATTTAACCCATGCAGCTCGACCACATACTTAGCTGCTTTGTGATACAACATCTCTTAGCACACTTCCACCGTATCTAGAATCCACACTGCAAAACAACATAACAAATTTTTCTCTTCTCTCCCTTGAATAGGTGCAGACACGAAAAGTTTTAATGGAAAACAACTTTCAGAACAAACTACAGAGGAAGGAACTGATGTGCTGCTTTTGTGAATCCTGTTTCAAGAACAGGAGGTCTTCCGTATGGATCTGTGTACACATGTGTTCACTTTGGGGGGAGTGGCAGCTTTGTAAACACATACTATGCACGTCCCTAGGCTGGGTGAGGGCTGCGCAGGGCTGCAGACCAGGTGTCCAGCTCCATCTGCCATGAGGAGAGCCCAGCACTGTTGAGCAGCCTGGCCGGGGAGGCCGGAACTCGGAGCTGTTCTGTACAGAAGCCTAGAGCCCAGGGGACCCCTCATGCGCCAGTCCTCTCAGCTTCCTTCAGCTCTTACAGCCCCCAGCGGCTGCACTGCCAGCTTCCAGCCCCATCCCTAAAACCCTTTCCTCTTCGGTAATTTCTCTGGTTCTTTTCAGCAGCTTCTAGAAAAGGCAGGCTTTTGATACCTTACCAAGTAATCAAAGAACATCTTTTGTTCCCTCCACAGAGCAAAATGATTGATAAAAAACAAAACAAAGCAATAAGTGTGATGTTCACAGAGATTTACTGAAGCCTGGATCCCCGGAGGGCTGCCTGCCAGACCCTGCCTTCTTTACCGTATGTGTGGAAATCACCGTATGAGGTGTTTCCCAAGGTTTAATTTGCTCGAGTCATAAATAAGAGATTGGCACCAGCTAGGTCATCTTACCCTACCCTGAGGATAGAAGCTGAGCTGGACTCTTCCCTGCTTTTGGGGCCGGACGATGCTCAAGAGTTAACAACTGTCTGCTCCCTGCATGGCCCCTCCATGGGGACACCTCATGAGGCTCAGGCCTCTGAGGAGCTGCCTGTCTTCGTCCAGAGAGAGCTGCCTTTTCTAGAGAGTCTGTAAGCTGACTCAGAGGCAGTGGAAGCCACTGTAACAAGTGCACTCCCCAAGTCCGTCCAGAGCACAGGCTCCTTACTTATACCCTCCTGTGAACCTCCTGAGAGACAACACGGGAGCAGTGGCCCAGGCTTACTGCTTCCTGGAACAATAGCCTAAAATACACTGCGGGTCCTCAACCTGAATAACAGGAAAACCGTGCCATTTTTCCCCATAAAAAAAGTCATGTTTACACATATTTGAAAATAATTTCAGAGACTTCACAGACCCTCCTCCCAACTGCTCCACAGACACCCCCAAAGATCCACAGTTCGTAGAATACGAGTATCTGATCTGAGGAACTGGTTCAACTCTACGTTACCCTTCACTGAGTGGGGTAAAGGCAGATCTGCCAAGAAGCAGGAGCTGAACAAACAGCACCTGCTTTCCTGAGCTTGCCTGTGGGCTCCCTCCACGTCACACTCACCAGGAGGAAAGGGCCCTTGGCCGCCCAGTCTCGGGAGCTGCCTGAGCCGTACTCTTTGCCGGCCAGAATGATCAGGGGCAGGCCTGCCTGCTGGTACTGCTCGGCGGCATCGAACACGTCAAGCTGAGGAAGAGAAAAGCAAGGTTTACACACGCAGCAGAGCGTGGACACAGGCCGGGCGACCTGGTGGGAAGGACAGGGTCTTCAGGGGCCCAAGTCAACACAAAGCCAACAGCCAACACTCAACCAGTCAGTGGCCTGCTCTACAGATCTCCAACTAGCTCCTGTCTATTCACCCCTCCCATGAGCTTTATATTCTTTTAACTGAAATGCCTAGTTTTTGTCCTGGTTTTAGAAAACCTAAAGCATCAAATCCTAAGGCATCAAGGGAAAAAAAAATAAAGTAGATCAGATTTTTTCCCCCCTCTTCCACTGATTTAACTATTTTACAGCTTAGAAAACAGAGAATCCCACCTAAACCTGGGTTTTGACTCATTCTCAGGGACTCAGTGATGGTCACTTATGTAGGGTAGCAACCACAAAGAAGGTGACATGTTCTGAAATGACATAAAATGCAAACATACATACATGTATTTATTTTAGATAAAGTGAGTGGGGGGAGGGGCAGAGGGGGAGAGAGGATCTTCAAGCAGACTCCCTGCTGAGCACAGGGCCTGGGGCGGGGCTTGATTCCAGGACCCTAAGACCATGACCTGAGCAGAAATCAACATTGAGCCACTTAACCGACTGGGTCACCCAGTGCCCCCAAATGTGAACTTGTATTATTCACCTTTCTATAAGGAGGTCAAGGCAGAGACAGCAGAAACACAGGTGGAAGCACAGATCAATACGGGACAGAAGAGGATTAACTAATATTTTGGTATATATGAGAAACATCTTCCACAAATGTCTTCATTTGTTTCTCACAAGAACTCTGAATGTTCTGCTGTGCCAAGACAAAGACATTGGATATTATTGCTGGTGACAGGAAACAACTGTTCTTCCTGGCTACTTAAGTAAAAAAAATTAAAAAAAAAAAAAAATCCCCCAAGAGAGGGTTTCCTTCAAAAGAAGCTCTAGAAAGGTGTATAATCAACCTTTCAAGTAAGCTTTCACAAATTACTATTTTGGTGGGCTGATGGAGGCTGTGGTTAGTTCCACACGGTGTTACCGAAATCTGGGGAGCTTATAAAGCAACATGCCCTTTCTTCTAAAGAAGAGGACGTAAAATTTGGTGGTTTCTTCCGTTACTGTGCCTCTGTGTTTTCAGTATTATATTTAAACTGCCAGTTCTCTATTTCTCCGTTTTTGTTATCAATTTCCTGCTTTGATGGGTATTTAGTTCTCTCTCCTTTTATTTTTTTTTTATTTTTTTAAAGATTTTATTTATTTATTTGACAGACAGAGATCACAAGTAGGCAGAGAGGCAGGCAGAGAGAGAGGAGGAAGCAGGCTCCCCGCTGAGCAGAGAGCCCGATGCGGGGCTCGATCCCAGGACCCTGGGATCATGACCTGAGCCGAAGGCAGAGGCTTTTAACCCACTGAGCCACCCAGGTGCCCCTAGTTCTCTCTCCTTTTAAAAAGATTTTATTTATTTATTTGAAAGAGACAGTGTGTGCGAGCAGAAGGAGGGACAGAGGGAAAGGGAGAGAATCCTAAATCAGACTCCTCGCTGAGCGCAAAGTCTGAGGGAGAGCTTGATTCCAGGACCCTGAGATCATGACCTGAGCTGAAATCAAGATGCTTAAAGGACTGAGCCACCCAGACACCCCAGGGATTTAGTTCTTGTAATTACCATTCCCCTGGGTACCCTCTCCCCAGCCTCCCAATATAATTATGTCATACATTTTGCGGAAGTCAATATTTGGTGTTTGTACTACTTTAACCATGTGAATGTTATTTATAGCTGAGTCAAGTAATGTACTCTGATTTCCTTTTCTTGGTAATTAAGAAAAATTTCCACTGGAATTAATAATTTCCTTTTTGTATGTGTGCTCACCTGTTTCTATGTCCCAACCCATCAGTTAATCCCCACTCTGCCTAAAGGATAATTCTCTAAAGACATTCAACTGTATCAGGAAGTCTGTCATTTAAAAATCTCTTCCATGGGGATGCCTGGGTGGCTCAGTAGGTAAAGTGTGAAGCATCTGCCTTTGCCTCAGGTCATGATCCCGTCAGTCTAGCTCCCTGCTCAGCGGGGAGTCTGCTTCTCCCTCTGCCCCTCACCTCACTCAAGCTCTCTCTCTCAAATAAATAAAATCTTTAAAAAAAATTAAAACTAAAAAAGGAAGTAAAATTCTTTTCCATGGAGATCTCTCTCCAGGAGCTTCAGTCCTAATTTCGACTGATTCTCCTCTAGAGGTAGTGCATTCCTGTGATGGAAGAATCTTCCTTCACCAACATCTTGGGGATTCCCTGCATTTCTTTTTCCTGGATCCTAAATCTTACCCCTTTTTGCCTTATTTCATCATTTTGGTAAAAAACATTCACCAAGTATCTTCCTGAGGAGTATTTTTAAAGTTTTTGAATCTGAATGTGTTATTACTTTAACATGGGACACAGAATTTTGGGGTGCAACCAGTCTAAGTTTCCAGTGTTGGTTTGAGCACTTCTGATCCCCAGCACATGGCACAGAAGCTGTTTTTCCCTCTTTGGAAGTTTCTAGATCTTGTCCTCATCGCTGCTGTTCTTAACTTCACACCAGAGCGATTTGGAGGTGGTCTTCCATAATCATGTAGGTATGCAGTGGCTGTTCTGTGGAGTTGGATCTGGCAGTGGGGGAGTTTTCCTTGCGTTACTTCCTGGATAATAACCTCTCTTCTCTTCTCGTCATCTGTTTAGTCAGATGCTGAGCCTCCTCATTTCAGTCTTTAATTTTTTTATATTTTCTCTAATTTTTCCTTTGTCTTTCTGTTCTATACTCGGAGAGATTTTCTCAACTAATCAGCTTTTCCTGTGACTTTTTTAAGGAGCTTTTTTTTTTTTTTTTTTAAACAGCATTTTCTTTCTTTTTTAATTACTATTTTTTACCAAGAGCCCTTTCTTGTCCTTTGATTACTTTATGCCAACAGAAAATCATTTCATCACTCTGAGAAGATAATCATTTTATCATTTTCTTGTACTCTTTGCATTATCTCTGTTCTTTTCCCTTCCCCTTCTGTTTTTTTGTCTAGGTTTATCTTTCAAGTTCAAGTCTTGGCTCAAATGGCTGTTCATCTCTGAGTCTGGTCTCCTTATGTAAGAGGAGGCCCTGAACATCTGATGAGAAGTCCTGTGTCATGGAGGGTTTGTAAATATGTGAGGTTCGCTATGACATTCAGTATACTGGAGCCCCTCCCCCTCCCCCCACCCCGCCAGTGTCTATACTGCCCGTCTTTCCCCTTGTCTCTAGGGCATTCCACCACCTAAATGTATCTTTTCCATTTAATAGCTTGCTTATCATCCCTGCTCCTCCCTGAACACCTACCTACCAGGCACTGACTTCTGTTGGGTCCTGGTGATCAGTGATGACCTATGAAGAGTTTGCTTTACCAAAATCTGTTAGAAGTGAGGTAGTATGGGTGGTGGTAAACCACACTGACATTGGAGCCTGACTCCCTGGGTTTTGTTTTGAAGATTGATTGATTGATTGATTTCAGGCAGGGAGGAGCGGAGGAAAAGAGAGAAGGTTAAGCAGACTCTGGGCTTAGTGCGGAGACTGTTGTGGGGCTTGATCTCCTGACCTGAGATCTCAACCTAAGCCAAAACCGAGAGTTGGATGCCCCACTGACTGAGCCACCCAGGTGTCCCCAGACTCCTTGGGTTTTAATCTCCATTTTTATTATCTTAATGGACAAGTATGGTACCTCCCTCAAAGGGTGGTTATGAGGATTAAAGAAGTCAATATAGGCAAAGAGCTTAGAAGAGTATGTGGGATGTAATAAGTTCTATAGAAATCCTAGCTGTTATTATTTTTAAGTAAGTCAGGAGGGTGATTTCTCAAGTAACTCAAACAGTTCTCAAGCAGCTTGGCAGCTCCTGCTGGAGAGGGAAGCAACACCGAGGACCCACGACATGTGCCAGATCCTCTGCTCTGTATTTAATACACATCATTCTATTTAAGCTTAGGCCTCCCAGCCTCACAGGGTGGATATCCTGCTTCGGAGGTCAGAAGAATGAAGCTCAGAGAGGGCAATAACTTGCTGAAGCCTCCACAGCCGGTCTGTCAGACTCAAAGCGCAGACTCTCCCGCCTGTCACATGCCTCCCTCCCGTGTGGGAACGAACAGTTCCTGCTGTAACAGGCCAACTGCAAAGGGATTCCGTCAGGACAGCTGCAGGCCTCAGTGGGACTCTATGTTCCTCTATGGGGACTTAATTAAATGCTAATAAAGTCATACAATAGCACCTGTTGATAAATATCCTCTATCTTAACCTGAAGTTCCCCTTCAAATACTCTGAATTGATGGCATTTCACTCAGAGCTTCATAAACTCAACTCCCAGGAAGCCATGAAGCAGAATCTCTAAGCAGGAAGAGAAAGTTGTAAAACTTTAAAAGGGCATCTCTATCCATGATGAACTTTCTCGAAACAAGAGGTACCACGGGGCTATAAAGAAAAAACAAGGCCCAAAGGAAAGCAACCATGTAAATGTCCAATCACCCAGAGCCTGACAAAGGGATAGTACTCACAATTTCTCCAGAAGGCAGATGTATAGTCTGTGGTGCCTGCTTGTTCAAAAATTTGTTTAATAAGCGAATGTTGGCAAACGTCCCCCGTGCCATGATGGCATCATTCCCTCGGCGGGAGCCATAGGAGTTGAATTCTCGTGGAGTCAAGCTAATAATGCAAGCAGGAGAGGAGCTAGGTTAGTGAACGGTGCAAAGACAAAACTTAGCTTCCATCAAGAAAAAGGAAAAATCACCGACCTAGATATCTAAGTCTACTAAGCATCACTCTCCAAGACAGAAAAGCTGGTTCTTTTATCTTCTGCTGAGCGTAGAGTCAGAGATTAGAGGTGGGACAGTGAAAGGGGGAAATCAACATTGTCTCAGGATCAACTTCTAGTCTTTTAAATCTGAATAGAAAAACCAGGAGGAACTCTAATGAGTATTCATTTTACTGATTCAATAGGGTAGCCTAGAAAGTGTCACAAAAGATAAAAGGGCACCTGGGTGGCTCAATGGTTAAGCAACTGCCTTCCGCTCAGGTCATGATCCTGGAGTCCCGGGATCGAGTCCCACATTAGGCTCCCAGCTCCAAGGGGAGTCTGCTTCTCCCTCTGACCTTCTCCCCTCTCATGCTCTCTCTTACGGTCTCTCTCTCAAATAAATAAATAAATAAATCTTAAAAAAAAAAAGATGAAATATTAAAAATGGGTAAGAAAAAGGAAAGCAAAAGACTAATCAGCATGGGCCAGTGGGGTGGAGCCAAGAATTAGGGAAACATAAAATATGCTCTGTAAACTAACTGGAAGGAGGTATACATTTGTCCTCAAGTCATCAAGAACACAGGACAGGCAACATGATTTACAATTTTCATAAGATAAAAGTCAGAGTGGTGCCAAAGAGGCAGAACAGCTTTTCCTGGTCCTGAAATCAAAGAAAAATTCTGTCTGGGGGCCCCGGTGAAAGGACACTTTGTGACAGCAGGAACATTTTACAGTAACACAGCGATCGGCTCACTGGGTTTCTTTAAAAATGCTAGGACGTGTGTGTGAGTGGTAGTTTAATCTCACCGTGAGATGTGATCTGGAGATGGAGAGAGTCTGTGAATGGGATTCAGGAGCAGGTGAGCATGTCTACAAACTCCTGAAATTGTATCCAGAATGTTGGGGATATGTGCACTTTTCTAGGAAGGTAGGATTCTTTTCATTCAATTCCCTAGAGTCCATATCTCAAAAGTGTCAACCATCACCAATCAAAAAAAGTAGTGGTCACTGCTTCTTTCCTTAGTTTCTTTCTCCAGCCTCAACCGCCGTCTCTGTTTATTGGTGAATCCTTTTCTCCCATTCATTCAGTCAGTCATTCAGCAACTACTGAGCCCCAGCTACATGCCAAGAACTATTCTCAGGGATTGAGGTAGATCAAGGAACAACACAGATGAGGATTCCTGCCCTTGCAGGGCTTACTTCTAAAAGGTAGAGACAGGGGCGCCTGGGTGGCTCAGTGGGTTAAGCCTCTGCCTTCGGCTTGGGTCATGATCTCAGGGTCCTGGGATCGAGCCCCACATCAGGCTCTCTGCTCGGCAGAAAGCCTGCATCCCCCTCTCTCTCTCTGCCTACTTGTGATCTCTCTCTCTCTATCAAATAAATAAATAAAATCTTTAAAAGGTAGAGACAAATAATCATAATTTTAAAATGAGTATCTTACCTAAGTGTTACTACATTGTGGTTAATAACTGAGGGGGAAAAAAGTAGATCAAGATGAAAACAGGGGTACAGTGGGGGTGACCTCATGGAGGAAGACTTGAAGTGGCAAGGGAGTTGGGGAAGAGCATCCAAGAGGAAAAAACAGCCAGCTCAACCAAAGGCTCTCAGGCAGAAGGGTATTTGAACTCACCTGGAATATTCAACAACTGAGGCACCCACCAATGTAGCCAGAGCAGTGTGGGGAGGGGAAAGAGCAGGAATTCGTGGACCCCTCTCAAATATCCCCTGCCCTTCTCTGCTCGGTGATGCACTTAGGTCTCCCATTCAAAGCACAATCCCTCCCTTCAGAATCTTATCCTTTGTGTCTGTGTGTAGCAAGTCCCTGTACATTTAATACAATGTTGCCCCACGTTAAAAAAAAATCTTGAGATAGACTCCTGTGCATCCCTTACTCTAGAGGCGGGCTAGGTTCTGATGCTTACAGCACTCCCGTCTCTGGGGAACGTGGACTACTTTTGCTCTGAACATGACTGTCCTATAGGATGCACCAGGAGGAGGCAGAGGCTGAGTGGGGCTCAGCAGGATGGAGAGGTGTGAAGAAAACACCTCAGCCACCAGGAAAGCGAGATGGGGTCAAGGCCATTTTCCTCTGGCACTGACTTAAAAAAAAAAAGGAAAGAAAGAATGAATAAGTTTTGAATTTTGTTCTTAGATTAGCTCTGGGCCCATCCCTGAAGATGTGGAAATGGGAGGTGCCAGCGGAGCCGGAATGTTTATCTCCCCAGATAATTCTCAGGGAAAGTCAGCTCTGGGACAGACTCTGACCACTCTCGGTGTATTAGAGGACAGTGCGTAATACTGGTTTGGTACCCGCTGACGTCAGTCTGTGATTGATGAATCCATCAATGGATGTGTCAGCGGCAAATCACAGTCAGACATGTCTCAGGCAGGGGGCAGCAGTGCAGAGGACACCCCATTGAGTGCCCCGCAGGCTGAGAGCAGAGCCTGGACTCCAGTGGGGACACTGGCACAGAAAGAAGGTCCCTGTGCTAGGGTTTCCTCACTCATGGAATCTCCCAAGGAAGCTGTAAAGCAGCAAACAGAAAACGTGACTGGTTTTCAAGCCTCAAGGTTTGGTGAAAAACCAGAGTTTGATTGAAAAGAGAACATGTCAACAGAAACACCGGCCTCATTCTCTCCATTTTTGCTGCTTAGTCTTTCTTCCCCTCGCTCACACTTACCCTCTGTTAGTCAAGTAGCGAGCAGCAGGGCTGTTTCTTGCGATATTTCCAGCCGGAGAGATGTGGTCAGTTGTTACGGAATCTCCCAAGTTTAACAGCACGTAGGCATCCACTATAGATTTGGGCGGCTGAAGAGCCAAAGTCTAGCAAAGAATACGCCAGTCAGTGCCAGTTCAGGTTTTCTCCAGTCACCAGGGTGGACCTGAATTGGGTGACAGCCCTACGGTGCTGTACAGAAAATTCTAGGTTTTTGGTTTTAGCAGAGGTGCTTCCAAAAGTAAGGTGAATTTACTCCAAACATTCACATTCCACCCCTGAAGGGAGGCAAAGTACTGGGACTATTCCCTCGAAAGCAACAGGAATGCAGCTGCAAATGACCTTCTGTGTCTCCACATCCAGGGAACGGAGATGCTGAGGACAACCAGAACCCTGGCTTCTACTCCCCTCCTCTTCCCACCAGCAGTGCGTAAACTCCTTGATCATCAGTTATAGGTAAGATTTCCCTTGTTTTTTTTTTTTTTTTGAGTATAAAGTTTAAATATAGCGGGCCCGGGGATGTTTTGCTGAAACAGTCAGTCCTCAGACTTTTTGGAGTCTCTGTCCAGGTGGTACGGGATGGCCAGGGCGTGTCCGCTCAGACACACAGATCCCCTGGACAGAGACACTGTAGAGCCAAGTACCCCAGTGTCTCAGAACTCTCCCCAGTACTGTCTGCTCGTGTTGGTAAAGGTTTCACTGGAATGCATAGTTAGAGTAAGAGTAGAAGGTAATCAGATAGACTTTATAAGGAAAGAGAATTTTGAAAAACTCATTTTGTTAAAAATAAAAAAGTCATACCAGGTTTTCAAAGAATGGTGGTGACTTAATGTATGTAGATTTGGGATTCCAGCAATACAGCTTGTCCGACGGGGCTGCTAAGGCATTCCAGCTTTCATTCACGGTCTTACAAACAAAAAAGAAGAAAGGAAAGCAAATCTAATTACACTGCATTCAAAGTTAAGTGTGACATGAAACCAGAAACTATATATCCTAAGAGTACAATAAAAACCATTCTTAGCATAATACCCTCTAGGTATGAAAGTGAAATAGCCAAAGACAGATACTATGATTTCCTTGCTAGGGGGAATCTATAAAACAAAGTGAACAAACAAAGCAGAAACAGATCCATAAACACAGAGAACTAACTAATGGTTGCCAGAGGGGAGGGGAGGTGTGAGGATGGGCAAAAAGGGGCACAGGGGAGGGGGAGGTACATGCTTCCAGTTACGGAATGAGTAAGTCACGGGGATGAAGGTACAGCGTTGGGAATTCAGTCAATGGTATCGTAATAGTGTCGAATGGTGACAGATGGTGGCTATGCTTGGGTAACGCACAGAGTTGTCCGATCACCATGTTGTACACCTGAAGCCAATGTAACACCGTGTGTCAACTGTACTTCAATAAAACCCAGACCAAAATAGTTCTTATTCTAGTCACATAAAAGAGCTCCTTGACACTAAGACACTGTCATGCCAGATGACTTCAAAATACACAAACACTGCGACAGGCAGCCTAGAAGATGGCCCTAAGGACCTGCCCCCACCCACTGCACACCCTTAAGCGATTGGCTCCTGCTGAGTGTGGGCTGAACCTGGTGACTCATTTCCAAGACTGGGTTATAAAGAGACTGCCTTCTGTCTGACTCTCCCTTTCCGGCCTGCTCTGATGGAAGCCAGGACCATGCTGTGAGCTGTGAAGAGACCCCTGAGCAAGGCAATGGGGAAGAGCCTCTAGGGAACCATCAGAAGGGAACGGAGACCCTCAGTCCGACAGCCTGTGAGGTGTATTGTCCTGCCAACAACCACTCGAGTTGCCCTGGAAGTGGATCCTCCCCCAGCTGAGCCTTCAGATGAGCTCTACACCAAAGGACACCTCGGTTGGTGCCTTGTGAAGGCAGAGGCGCCCAGGTAAGCCACACGTGGATTTCTAATCCACAGAAACCATGAAATTTAATAAAGTCGGTTTCTAAGTTTTGGGATAATTTGTTGCACAGCAAGAGATAACTAAGCCATATACATAATATAATTTATGAAAAAATAATCCAGATTGTACCCAAGGGGAAATTATTTACTCTCTCAAGATTTGGGGAAGTAGATGTCCAGGTCACAGGGACACGGGACAGCAAATGACAGCTGCTATGCATTAAAGTCAGCTTCAACTGTTTCCATGGGGCCATAACTTCAGTCTTTGGAGAAATGCATTTAACCCAGTGCCCTGCAAACTTGTTCATACCACTTCCCAGTGAGCACCCTGAGGGAGATCATGGTCCATGAATGTGATCCCAATTTGACCCTCTTTCCCAGATAGTCTGCTCTTGTATTTCAAACCCAAGACCCAGTCAGCATTCCTTGGGTGAGCCTAACACAACTCTCCTTCTCAGAGAAAGGAATAACATCCAAGGGTCTCAGAAAATGATACTGAGCCCCACACATTTTCTCCCTATTTATCAAATGTGCAGAAAGGTTTATTTAATTCAGTAGTTTGGTGCTTTTTCCTTAGTGGCTTTTTAAATTTTTTTTTAAGCATCCAAATAATTCTGGGAGGGGCATCCAACCCATGAACTCTACGTCAGTGAGACTCTATAGTGACATGAGGGATCCCCAACCACAGCCGGCACAGCACCCAGGGTCTGAGGCAGGGAGGTTCTGGCGAACTGGGTAGGAATCACACACAACCTACAACCTCTCTTCTTGAGACTGCTGCCAAGTCTGGGACCTTTGTCCAAATCTGGGAAGATCTGGAGCGTGTGGGGTGTGTAAAAATGGAAGTCACAGGAGAAAATGACTGAGAACTACCTCCTTGGTTATCTGAAGAAAGAAATGTGACTTCCTCTAGTTTCTACCACCATCGGCCTTGGGATCTGCAGATGCCACAGAGGAACGGCTGTCCCCTCGCCACAAGTGGGCAGAGTGGACGGGGACCTCACCTCTATCTTCTGGTAGACCTCCTTAAACATGCCCGGGATCACGTACTGACGCTCTACCGCCTGGATCTCGTCTCGGGTTGGCCAGATGTCTTTCAGAAATACCTGCTGTCCCTCTGCATTGACCCCTGGGGAAAATAAGTTTATTAAGGAGAAAAACTGCATTTAATAGCCCATTTTCATGATCCCAACCAGTCTAATCCCATTCGCTGTGGTAGAAGCATTCTGTAAAGTCCATGCCAACACCGTGTGGTGAAGTGTGAATTGCTGGCACTGGAGGACGTGGGTCAGGCTCCTGACAGCCTCTTGTCACAACACTTTCAGAACCCGACCAATATGTAATCTTGCTTCACGTGTGCTTCTGCTTAAAGACACTCATCTAGGTCATCTTGCTGAAGCATTTACGAGGAAGTCCCAGCCAACAGCACTACAACTCATGCCTGAACAAAGTCTACCTCCCATGAGGCACCCCCAACCTTCTTGGGCTTCCGCACGGTAGACAGCACTTCGGCATTATGCTTGGGGGCTATTTTTAAAAAGTGAAATCACCAAAACCACAAAAATGTGGAAAAACATGGCACTACACAGAGCATGAACAGGATATGCGAGCTGAAAGGAGAAGGCAGGGCCCTGCCTCGTTCGGCCGCAGCTGAAGTGACGCAAAAGCTTTACCCCTCTGTGCACATCTGCCAATTACTACGGAGGCAAGACGAGTCTTGATTTGGGGGCTCAATTACATTTATTGAAGAGGCAAATTTGCAAATACTGAATCCACACATGAGGATCGACTCTAGCTCTAGTGGTGATCTCCTAACAGTAAATTGAAGGGGCACCGTTGTCATATTATTGAATCTGCTGAGACTGGACAGAGGAGGACACAGCAAGACCTCCAGAGGAAAGGAAACAAAAAGCATCATTTCTCTGGATCTGGGGAGGCTGAACTATTTGAGACATGTTCCTACACTGGATATGTTAAAACAGTGCCCCATGTTAGATAAAATCGGAGCTAGAAATTGGAGGGGGAGATGAACCATGAGAGACTATGGACTCTGAAAAACAACCTGATGGTTTTGAAGGAGCGGAGGGTGGGAGGTTGGGCCAGCCTGGTGGTGGGTATTAAGGAGGGCACGTGTTGCACGGAGCCCTGGGTGTGGTGCATAAACAATGAAATCTAGTACACTGAAAAGTAATTAAAAAAATAAAAAATTAAAAAAAAATCGGAGCTAGAAAGAGAAGAATTGGGGATGAAGCCAGAATAGGACACTCTCTCTGACTTTTCAGATTTCCTTTTGTCATCCCTTATCCTTCATTCGATTTTTGTCTGTTCCAGTTCTGTCTTGGCTGTGTATGGGGAGAAAAGAAAATATTCTTCTCATCTTTGTCAGTTCTATGCCTCATTATTTATTAGCACCATGCTCTAACCAGCTGAACTAACCGACCACCTACCTATGCCTCATTATCTATTAACAAAAGTGGTTACTCTCCCTCCAGTAATATTTTTGAATTCGCCCGAAAACAGACAAAGGCAGCCCCACAAACTACATCTTACCCAGCGGCTCTTTCTCAAAGTTGATCCTGATGGTCCCAGCAATTGCATAGGCTATCACCAAGGGCGGAGAGGCTAAGTAGTTGGCGCGGGTATTGGGGTGGACTCGACCTTCGAAATTCCTGTTCCCAGAGAGTACTCCAACAGCAACCAGGTCTCCCTGTGTCCGGCAAGAGAAAGATCTGGTGACACGGAGAAGGGGGCCAGGCTTTCTGTCTTAGACCACCTACAGAACGCTCCCATCACAGGGGTAGTTCTTTAACCTCCCTTTGCCTTGGTCCTCTGCCTGTTGGGAGAAGAGCATGCATGGGTGTCCCTGGGGAGACTGTGGCGAAGGACACCAAGAGAAATGAAATCCCAGGTGTGTCAGAAGGCAGCATACTCGTGATTTTGCCACCCAGGGCCTGAGAACCGGAGGGAAAGTCCAATAGTTGAAAGCTAAAGGAAGCCACACTGACCTCCATAGGTTCTGTAATTCATGCAAACCAAATGGTGCTTCTCAATGCTACAGAATTTATGGGAGAGAAATCAAGGCCATGCAATGCAGTTTCGACTGCACTGTGTAGAGACACACCTGACTTTGAGCCAGGCTGCAGATGGCCAGGCACACAGAGTCCTGGAGCCGTGTGTAGTCCAAGAGCCCATGTGTGTGGGCACTGTGCCAAGTCCTTCACATCCACTGTCGTCTCCATGCTCACAACTCTGTGAAACAGGTCCTATCATCATCCCCAATTTACAGGTGCGAAAACTGAGGTACAAGGTCGATAGCTAGTCGGGTTAGCTTGACTTCAAAGACCATATGTCTGAACACACCCCCTGCTGCCATGGGACTTCCTGAGATGACCAGCATTCAGGTCACACATCACATGAAAAGAGCCCCACAGGCTCCTCGGTCATTACCTGCGTGATGGCTTCGACCACAGGGTCAGGTAAGGGCCCGCTGTTGCCGATACAGGTCATGCAACCGTAGCCCACCACATCAAACCTAGCCGCCGGAAGAGAAGCGAGACGGAGAATGAGTCCCAGCGAGCTGCTCTGCTGGGGACAGTTCTAGAGACAGCTGATTCACAGAGAACGGGGGCATGTGGAATAAGTATAGTCCTGTTTCTACAAAGCTTTCATTCTCAGGAGTGCTGTAAAGATTTTTAAATTTTAAGTACTATCTATCCCCCAACGTGGGGTTTGACCCCACAACCCTAAGATCAAGAATCGCATGTTCTACGTGAGCCATCCAGGTAGAGCATTTTAATATACTACTCATCTATTCTACATCACTCAGTCTTTTCTGAGTAAATTGTAAAAAGGGGCCTATCTAGGCTTTTTAAAAATTGAAATCACATCACCATTTAATTTCTCTCATCACTACTTTGATTGTATAATCAATAAGGACTTCGACTTTTATGAGACATCCAAATAAAATCTTTCTCATCCAGGGCACCTGGGTGGCTCAGTGGGTTAAGCCGCTGCCTTCGGCTCAGGTCATGATCTCAGGGTCCTGGGATCGAGTCCCGCATCAGGCTCTCTGCTCAGCAGGGAGCCTGCTTCCCTCTCTCTCTCTCTCTCTGCCTGCCCCTCCGTCTACTTGTGATCTCTCTCTGTCAAATAAATAAATACAATCTTAAAAAAAAAAAAAAATCTTTCTCATCCAAATCAGGAATAGTGGGGAAACTGGAGGAATTGTATTCGGTAACAAATGACTTGTTTAAACCAAGGAATTAAAACATGTCTAGCCAGTTATTTTCATGCCAAACGGCAGCCTCTCAGCTGCTGAGCCAGCACTAGCCCGTCTCATGATCTCTGCCAATTGAGAAGAGACATCCCCCCCTCCAGAAGGCTGTGGCGCCACATCAAAGCACAGGCTTATTTCAGCCCTGCTTTGCCCTTCAAGGGCACGCTTGTCTGATGAACAACAAGCACAACTGTCCACAGGAGGGCCTGACTCTGTGGGAATGTGAGGGTGGAAGTCTGCTCACTGGCTGATGAGACTCATCAGATACCATCAGAGAAGGTGATGCGGTGTGATACGTGTGGAATAAAATACAACATAAGTGACGGTATAAAAGAAAATGCCTCCTCACCCAAGCTGGGACAGATATGGCATGACCCCGCTCTCCCGCAGGTAGTAGGTGACCACACCGCTTCCAGGAGACAGGCTAGTTTTGATGTAAGGCTTCACGTTCAGGCCAGCATTCACAGCTTTCTTTGCTAACAGTCCTGTGAAATGGTAAACACCGACACAGTGTTGGGTGGCCTCCCGCTCTCGGTGCCGGGGCGGTTTTAGGAGAGAGACCGACCCCTCCGTCTGTGTCACCTACCACCGCCCAACAAAGCCCTGATCACGGTGCTGACTGTTCTTTTGCTACCTAGCACAAATCAACAACTCACTGACCCAAAGGTATTTGCAGATACACAGTAAACTCAAAATTAGTCAAGGAAATGAAGAAAGAGATAGGCTTTTTCTTTTGAAGATATAAACCTAAAAATATTAAGGAATATATTATAGAATTAAGATTTTAACTTTTGGAGGAAAAATAATCTTTCTGATTATGTTTTATTTGGATGAAGATTATAACTGGTAGGGCCCTTTCTTAAAGGATATAAACTGTGTACTGGTTAGTGAGAAGTACGGTCAGGGTAGAGTAAAAATCTAGTCCCCAGGTATTCTTTTAAAGGAGAAAATCAAGAGCTCTCGGCTGCTGGAATTTTGGCAAATACAGAGACTACTGCAGAGACGCTGGGTGCTTTCTTATGACATATCAGAGAATTTGGAAAGAAATGAGTGGGGGTAAAAAGGCACAAGACTCTACAGACAAGCTACTGACTTGTCTTAAGGAAACTCATTTGCTCCAGACACAAAAAGCTTAGGGATCAACGCATGAATTCTTGGACAAAGGTGTTCCATATGTACGTGTACACTTTTTAAAGAAAGAAGTCTTTGATGATTTTGGTTTATGGACACAAAAGGAACTCTTGGGAATGACAAAAAAATCTTGACACTAAAGAGACTTCTATTAATAAAACTCTGTATATAATATCAACTACTTGACCAGAATTGCTTAGAGCCAAGTAAGCTCCCTGTGCCCCAATTCAGAGATACTTAAAATACTTCTGAGACAGACTGAAGTCTGGTGTACAAAAAGGCCTATCAGGGTTTTTACAGACACTAATCTGTGATATGAAAATAGTTTTTTTTTTCTTTTAGAGTCTGACACAAGATTCTAAGCTTACCAGAAAATTTTTTTTTTTTTTTTGCTTTCTTCTACTTATTTTCTGCGTTAATTCCAAAGACAAGTATGCATTATGTATTCTACTTTACATACTTTGCTTTGGACACTCATTATTGTGTAAACACTTTTGGACCAACACATTTCTGCATCAGGAAAAGAAAAGGTTTGGGGAATTGCACGTAGATTCAGGTAAGCCCCAAGGTAGTGTCTTGAAAGATTCCCGCCCACGTGTCCCCATGACCTCGGGGAGGGAGGCCGACACTCACCTGCCCCTAACATCACAGATGGGTTACTGGTGTTTGTGCAGCTAGTAATGGCAGCGATGACCACAGAACCATGAGTAAGGGTGAATTCGCTATTATTGTAGATAAACGTCTTGTGGTCATTATGACGGTCCAGAGCAACCTGGAATCCTTTAAACCCTTGCTATGGGAAAGGAAAAAAAAAAAAAAAAAAAGGAAGAAAAAACACTGTGAAATGTTCTCACTTTAGAAGAAAAAGAAATACCTTGTACGTATAATTTCAAAAGCCAATTTTTAGCAAAACAAATATCTCGGCCAATGAACTCTGAAATGCTACAGAAAAATGAAAGCCTCTTTATTGTTTTTAAATCTTTATAAAAGACAGTCATAATTTCTGACTCTCACTCTGCTTTGAAGTCCTATTAACAATGACTTGCTTACAACTACAAATTTAGTTCCAAGTTAGTCTAATTAAAGCAGATGACATTATTGTAGAGTTTCATGGATATGAACCACAGTCACTGATTCTAACATGGTGGAAATTTAGAAAAAGGTGTCCTTTTGGACAGATTCAACTAACCGTGGTCAATAAGGCAAATCAAGTACAGCTGAACATTTGGTGTCATGCTGATGGACCCACGATAAAATGTATCACATATCTTAATCATCATTTGGGGAGATGTTCATTGAAAATCTGCACACAAGACACTAGGTACTTTGTGGAATACAAAGGTGATGCTGACACAAACCCTCACTCAAACATATGGTCCAATAAGGGAAATCAGACCTACAAATAATATAAAGGACCAGCAATGTAAGTTCAAGAACATGGATGCCATCCAAGGGTTTCAGACCAAGTGCCATGGAAGGTTCAAATGGGGACCAATGACTTTCTGCTGTGAGATGTGAGGCCACACTGTGGAGGCTGAGGGACATGGACATGAAGGGAGGGGGAGGAGCCAGGCAGGTGGGTAAGGGGGGGCATGAACAGAAGTACAATGGCCAGAAAAGCTGGGGCAAGTCGAGTGTACAGTATGATGAGAGTCAAGGAAAAGTAGACGTTCAGTCTGGGTTGTGTTCACAGACGGTAATGGGCTCTAAGGAAGCTGTGTGGCTCTTGGCCAATGGTACAGGCACTGAAGACTTCAGGATGGAGAAGAAATGCCGTCAGCATCAGGCTTTGGGAGCCTTCGTCATGGTGGGGCGGGAGTGGAAAGCAGTGTGGCTCTAAGACATGGGGCATAGGGCTGGGTGGGGAGGGGGGACTTCCACCTGTCTCTCCCCAGCCCCTACCTTGGCTCCGAGGCAGCTCTCAAAGTCCTTTTTCATGTCAGTCACGGCGACTTTGTCCTGAGGCCTTTTTGGTCCACTGCAGCAAGGCACAACTGTTCCTAAATTTAATTCCACAACCTGTCTCCCCAAAAGAGAAGGAAGTCAAGAGCTGACATTGTACTCTCAGAGCAAAAATGCAAGCTGGGCCAGAGAACTGAAAATACCACAACCACAAAAACAAGGGGCGCCTGGTGGTTCAGTTGATTAAGCCTCTGCTTTTAGCTCAGGTCATGATCCCAGGGTCCTGGGATTGAGCCCCACATCAGGCTCTCTACTCAGCAGGGAGACCGCTTCTCCCTTCTCCTGTTCCCTCTGCTTGTGCTCTCTCTTGCTCTGTCAAATAAAATCTTTAAGAAAAAAAAAAAACAACAACTAAGCCATCACATTCATAAACAAGGACTCAACGTTTTTCTTAATCCCTAAGGAATGAATTTCCGAAGTTCAGGATGGGCACGTAAGTGGCATGGGACAGGCAGGAAGTCTTGTCACCTCCCAGAAAGACCAGAGTGTGTGCATAGCTGCTGGCTAGCATCTTCTATGCATGCATTTTTGCAAAGAAGCCAATGCATCCTTTTTAATGCTTAGCTTAGTTTCAGATGGGTTTTCTACTAAAATGATACAAAAACCACTGTACTTTTTTCTAAATTGATTTGATAGGATGCTGCCATTCAGTCATCAATGCCAGGCAATGGGCCTGGGTCTGACTGTGTATTTCCTTCCCTCAGGTGTACTGTGAAACATAACCAGGGTGACCTGGTGACCATCCAGGCTTGCCAATCCAGACAAATGTGGAATCAGTTTGCCCCCTGGAGAATGAATGAAGGTAAGTCACTGGATAAACCAGAACTAACTGCTATGCTTGACCTCCATTTCTTTTCCATCTATAGTGATGAGATGAGCCCCTTAAACAGCCCTACTCTCTCTGGTGAAGCCCTTCTCCAAAGGTCTTCCACATTAGGGGAGTCAATCAGTAGGTCAGAAAGGGGACACACATTCAACCTAATGGCCAAGAAAAAAGGAAGAAGTCATTTTAGGTTTATAATTCCTTATCTTCTTAATTGTTTTAGTCTTTTAAAACCTTGTTCTTCTGTGATGACTTGGCAGTGACTAATTTCCTACAAGTATTCCCCCTCAGAAAAAAACATACACAACTAAAATCACCGCCTAGAGGAAAAGGAAATGCACTCTCTCATACCTGGGCAAAGTCTGGGTCTTGAGAGGGGTCACTGAAATCCCGAAACATTCCTACAGCTTGAAGATACTTTTTCATTTGCTTTACTTTTTCTTCATCACGACCTAAATGGGCATTTTAAGAAATAACAAGTAACAGAGGTTAAGATTTCCTGCTGAAGGGATGTCTGGGTGGCTCAGTTGGTTAAGCATCTGCCTTTGGGTCAGGTCATGATCCCGGGGTCCTGGGATGGAGTCCCACATCGGGCTCCCTGCTCAGCGGGAAGCCTGCTTCTCCCTCTGCCTGCGACTCCCTCTACTCGTGTTCTCTCTGACAAATAAGTAAATAAGTAAAAGAGGTCCTGGTGAAATGAATGTCTCCACCGGTAATTATACAAGTAAGGTGCATTCTGCTTACACACACACACCAAAACCTTTGCTGATATTTCAACTTTCTGTCTAATACTCTGACTCTCTGGCTGATGGTGCTCTTTACTAGGGGTCATTAACTGATCTGGACTCTTTTCTGAAGCAGATTCTGGTCCTGTCTGTAAATACTCCCCCTCTCTTTGGTTATCATCGTCCATTCAGAGGACCTCAGGCTTAGTTAATTGTCAGAGCACACCTTCATTACTAAGATCACTTGCTTCCCATCAAATAACCAGTAGTAGAAGACCAGTACAAACACTTAGGCTTCCAAATACCTGAGCCCTTGCGGCTGGCTACACCATGTCTTTGTCGTATCTTCTGAATTCCCAACGACCATTTTGATTCCATTGATAAAAGTAAAAAATAACCTATAAGTGAGACCCTGTGCACTCCCAAGGGGCAGAGGCAGAAGGCAGTGCTCTGATCCTTGGAGTTCCAGGAAGCCTGACCCAGGGCTGTCTGCACTCACCTGTCTGCACCAGGTACTTGATGCTAACGTCATCAACCGGGAAGAAGGCAGCAGTGGCTCCATACTCTGGACACATGTTCGCAATGGTAGCTCGGTCAGCAATGGACAACTGGGCTACTCCGGGCCCAAAGAACTCCACAAATTTGCCCACGACCCCCACCTGGCGCAGGTGCTGAGCAGCAGAATAAGAGAAAGCTTGAGACTCAAGAGCCCATCTTTAAGAAGCAGAACTAGCACTTTGTAATTCTTATCAGCTAGCCTGGTGAGTAAACATAAAAAATAAACTGGCCCAACATATTTTTAATTACTTTAAAAAATAGAATTTAAAAAGCAAAGTTAACTAAATATGGGGAATCTTGGACTGGATCCTGGAACAGAAAAGAGTCATTATTGAAAAAACTGGAGAAGTTTCTAGTTTGGTTAATAGTGTCATACTAAGGTTCTTCATTTTGATTAATGTACCATGGTTATGTGAGATGTTAATGTTTGGGGAAGTTGGGAGAAAGGTAACAGAACTCTCCTGTTTGATCTGTATTTACATCAGCTATCCTGTAAATCTAAAATTATGTCAAAAACAATTTCTACCCCCCCAAAAAATGAGAGAGAGAGAGAAAAAGAAAGAAAAAGTAATGCCCAAAACACAAATAACATTAATAAAAGTTTTACATGATGAGAAGGACTTTTCCTCTCTTATAAGATCATTGGAAGTGCCTGCAAGTGCAAAAAAATCAAATAAATTCTTCCACCCTAAATAGTCTTACATTAGTTTAGTAATTAAGTAACAGGCTTATTTTCAAGGGTATAATGAAAAAATTTCCTGAACACAAGTACAAGTTCATTGTAACCAAAAGTTCAGCCAGTCTGACTCCCATCTCTTTCCCAGACATGCCATCAGTCAGGGCTGGGACCTCTGTGGCTCACTTGGCCTGTATTAAGCCAGTCTCACCAGTTGTGTGGACAGCCACACGGACAGGCTCTTCGGGTTACGTGGGCTTCTGCTAAATTCGGTGGGAAAGTCCTACGTAATTCTGCATTTGAAGAACAATGCACAGACATCTATGATAACCTATAGCATTCAAATAAATGCAATTCCAAATTCCATAAAGATTAAATCAAACAGAAATAGTTTTTGTCTGTTAACAGGAGAGTAGTTATCCCTAACATTCCAAGCCTCCTAACTATAAAACCAGACAAAAATAGGATTGTGAAAATAAAAACAAAACAAAACACTCTTTTCTAATAATCTTGCAAAATGCTCCTCTACTTTTGCAAAGCAAGCAAATCATAAAATAAAATAAAATAAAAAATAATTTCTTGCAAAAGCTAAAGAAAAGGAAAAAGAATACTATTTCCAGCTTGGAGAAACTTCCATTATAACAATGAAAGTTCGAATACAGAGAAGGGAATTAAAAGAGTCCGACATTAAATCCACAGAAGCAGTTTGTTATTTACACATAAAGAAGAACCATGTGGAAAAATGTAGCCTAAGTATAAACACGCTTGGGAACAAGTTTTACAACCTTGGGATAGCGGTTATTTCTAGGAATGCGGAGGACGGCTTTAGCCATAAATATTTCATTTTACTTCTTAAAAAATATGCACACAGGGAAAGCTCCGAAGGAAACGTGGGAAATGTTACCATCTGTTAACTCTCTGTGGTGGCGCATACGCATGTCATTTTAACTTCTGTGTATCTGAACTCTTTCACACTTTCAAAATATTGTTTTAAAGAAAAGGATCCATGCAGCCACGGAAGAGTAAAATGAACATTAACTAACACTTAACCGCAGAACTCTCCCCTTATCTCTTTTTAAAAATCATCAACATCCTGTTTCCTAGAGCGCATGGAAACCAAGAGGACTCCATCGTGCATTCGCTCCCTGTGTGTCCCCCAAACCGGCCATGGCCAAGAAGAGGCAGCGTATGGTTACCTTGGTAATGGTGAGCACGATGTCAGTGGATGTCACCAGGGGGTGGGGATTTCCCACCAGCTTGTAGCCAATCACCTGCGGAAGCACCATGCTGATGGGCTGGCCCAGCATGACGGCTTCGGCTTCGATTCCGCCTACGCCTGCAAGGAAGGCATGACTGAGGAACGCTCTCACTGTGCCTTACTATATCCCGCAAGCATAATCCAATCCCCTTACAGAGCTTTACTAGAGCAGATCTGGGTTCTGTAAAGAACAGTTATCTTTTCCCTATTTCCCTCTATGGAATTTTAAACAACTATTTCTCAGAGTGTGGTCCGCGGGACACCTGCATCAAAATCCCCTTGATTCTACAGCAAGTGAAGAAATGGGGTTCAGGGGGAACCTGGGTGGCTCAGTGGATTAAAGCCTCTGTCTTCCAATCGGGTCATGATCCTAGAGTTCTGGGATCGAGCCCCACATCAGGCTATCTGCTCAGCGGGGAGCCTGCTTCCTCCTCTCTCTGCCTGCCTCTCTGCCTACTTGTGATCTCTGTCAAATAAATAAATAAAATCTTAAAAAAAAAAGAAAAAGAAATGGGGTTCAGGAGTCTCCATTTTTTAACAAACAGAGGTGATCTGCATTTATTCTAAATGTCCCTAACCTTTATGCCAGTTCATTCTTCCAAACATTATTACTGAGTGCTTAGGAGACATGAGATAGTCTTCTAGGCACTAGAAATCCAGCAGTAAACAAAACAGACAAAAGATCGTGCAAAGTCATGCTCCTGGGATGTCACGGTAAGAGTGGAAATCAAGCTACACACTAGAGAAGAGCTTATATGGAAGAGGAACCTGGAACGATGCTCACCCCAACCGAGGACGCCCAAACCATCGATCATGGTAGTGTGCGAATCCGTGCCCACGAGGCTGTCTGGGTAATAATAGCCATCGTGATCGAATACCACTCTCGCCAAATACTCCAGATTCACCTGGTGGATGATTCCTGAGCCAGGGGGGATGATCCGCATGTTGCGAAAAGCCTGAGAACCCCACTAGGATTGAGAACGGAAAGAACACCATGAAAACCTGATGTGTTTCTGTGCATCCCACCTCCCTGGCACCTCTCCTTGTACCCACGTATATAAAGAAACAACCAGTGGAACCAAACTCCGCCCATACCTTTAAAAATTCAAATCGTTCTCTATTTCTTTCAAATTCCAGGTCTTGATTCTTCTGTAAACTGTCTGTCCTGTCAGAGACAAAAGGTAAATATATACATTTTAAGGCTTGAAATGTTACCAGTCGAATTTATTGGTGATAAACGCACCGGCAATTTCATCCACAGGCTTGCTGGGTGGTGCTGATGCATTCATTCACATGGGAAACGAGAGGGAATTGCCAAAAGTAGAAAGAATAATTATTATTTGGGTCAAGTGATCCTACAGTACACGGTGAGTAGCGAACATTAAGGGAATTTAAGTTGAAACTAATCTAATCACAAAGCCTGACTTTTAGGAACAGACTCCAGACAATTATGATGACAACAGCAGCTTTGATATTGAAAGGACTGTTGTTTCTGTACTCCTTTCCCATGGGTGACTTCGTTACAACACCTCTCTGAGCTGAGCCGGGTCCGGGTGGCATTTTCATCTGCTTCTCTTGGGAGACAGGGATCAGCAGTGCCAGGAGGCACGGGCATTTATAGAATCACCATCTCCTAGCTCTTGCACAGAGGTTTCCGAGGAGGATGGTGCTACCCAAGAGCATCTGTGAAGGGCAGATTACATGCTGAGGTTTACTCAAAGTCATTCAGTCCATCAGGAATGACGCAGGCAGAGCAGGGCATCAAGAAGCCTCTCCAGGATTTTTATAATCAAATCACATCTATTGTTTTGAGTCAAGGTAGAATAAACCAGAGTTACGACTTGGCAGGTCGGGCCCACAGAAGACACTCATAAACCAAACCATGGATTGCGTGCACATAGGAAAGGATAGTAGCATTAATAGCTGAGACCTAAGTCAGACTTCATTAATTAGTAGTTAATGCTTACCGACTTCACTGGGCATGAGCCACTCTTCTAAATATTTAAAATTTATTTTCTCATCTAGTCTCCATGGCAACCCTTTAAATTAGATGCCACAAACACCCACATTTTTCCAAAAGAGGCAACTGAGATACAGAGAGGTTAAGAGACTTGCTCAAGACCATGCAGCTAGTATATGCTGGAACCGGAATTGGAACGCTGGTAGCCGCAGCACACAGTCGTGTCACAGGCTTCATGTGTTTTGCACACATGAGCTCATCAGTGTGCACAACCATCCTTCACAGAGGTTCCACTCTTAGCCCCATGTGCAGAAGAGGAGCCGAGGCACAGAGAACTGAGCTCACCTGTCCAAGGCCAGACATTTGTCGATGATCGAGCCGTCGTCTGAGCCCAAGTCTGACGGCCCTGGGGCCTGTCCCCTGACCGCTGTTCTCTACATTGCATCCACGCTCTTCCTTTACTTATTAATGACCCAGAGAGCCTACCCTGTGCCCCCCGCTGGAAACACAAGGGTGTAAGAGCAGTGCGTGCACTGCTCAGAGCCTGCTGGGCGACGCAGAGAAGCAATCAGGCAACTGTAAGAATGTGACTGTCACTGCTATGGTACGGGGTGGGGGGGAACACTCAGAAAAGGTCGCAGATTCAGACTGGGGGTGGGGATACCTTCCAGAAGAAAGTGACATTGAGGCAGTCTGAAGGACATGTGGCATCAACCAGATAAAGATAGGCAGGTGCTCCTTGGGCAAAAAAGGACTGGAAGCACTTAGCATTGACAAAGAACACATTCAGTTACCGCTGAGCAAGGGGCCCAATGCAGGACTCCGTCCCAGAACTCCAGGATCATGACCTGAGCTGAAGGCAGACGCTTGACTCACCGAGCCACCCAGGCCCCCGTGTGAGTTGCTTTGATGGAATCAGTTCCTAAGGGTGCCTTAGAGCAGGCAGCCATAAATTCTAGCTCCACAGGCCAAATCTGGCCCAATACCTGTCCATGTTTGGCCCTCAAGCAAGCAATAATTTTTATATTTGTAAAGGTTGTAAAAAAAAAAAAAAGGGTATGTGAGCAGAGACAGTATGCAGCCAGCAAAACCTATACTATTTACTACTGGTCCTTAAAAAGATGTGCTGATCCCTGATGTAGAGTATGAATGCCTGTGAGTGTATGTGTTAGAGAAAAGCAAAAGGCAGAGAGAGAAAGGAGAGATGCCAGCACAGGAGGAAGAGGCAGGACAAGAATGCTGCTCCCGGAACAGCAGAGTCTCTGGACCAGGGCGGCTACTCCTCCAGGCACTCATCTCCTTCTCACTAGTCCACTGAGGGCTCCATCCACATCCACATTTCCTGTATTAGGAATACCGTGACACCACACCGTCAATGGGTCAAACCCTAATGCATGAGTTTCCTTCCCGCATCTCATCCCCACTCCCACTTTTCTACATCATCTAATGACCTCCCCTCCCACCACTTAGTTTCTGCAACTATCAAAGCATTTATTCCAGAAAAAGCCTAACTGGCTCCTGTCAGTCTGTTTGGCTTACCTTTGTACCTTTGCCAGAATCCATTCTCTAAAGCACAGATCATCATGACCCACCTGGAACCTGCCGATGGCTTTCCATTTCTACATAAAGTACGAATCCCTTGCCTTAAAAAACGAAGTCCTTCCGTGTGACCTCAAGCTTCCTTTATATGCCCTCTCCTATCACCTAGTCCAAACCTTGTTCAGCTTTAGCCACAGTGAAGCCCTCATACTCTCCCAAACCTCACTTCCCTCACACTCCATTCTCTCTGTGCCGAGTGCCTTTTCCAGCGCTTCCCCCCTTGTAAAGCTCCTTCAGGACCTGGAGCACGTGATGCTCCCGGCAGAACCCTCTGGACTCCTCAGGTCAGGATGATTTGCTTCCTTCTCCATGATTACTCCACTTAGCAACTGCACTGAAGTTATGTGTTCTTTAATTTTCTCTCTTCTAAACTAACCTGTTTCTTAAACAAGTAACACAGTAAGTCTTAAATAGATTTAAGGAAGCCATCTTGGAACATTGCTCTTAATCATATGGGGCCCTTAATCATATGCCTCTGGCTCTGCTCTTCTCTGGCTCTAGCTCTTCTTCTTCTTTTTTTTAAAGATTTTATTTATTTATTTGACACAGAGAGAAAGAGTGCGATCATAAGTAGGCAGAACACCAGGCAGAGAAAGAGCGGGGAGCAGGCTCCCCGCTGAGCAGAGAGGCAGATGCAGGGCTTGATCCCAGGACCCCGAGATCATGACCTGAGCTGAAGGCAGAGGATTAACCCACTGAGCCACCCCGGATCCCCAGGTTCTAGCTCTCCTACTCGGAACATTTGTGGATGACCAGTCATGGTCTCTTTCCCTCACTGATCCTTCCCAGCACTAGAAGGACAGCAGAAAAGCAGGGTTGGAAGGGCGACATTAACCCCGGAGAATGCTGGCACGTCAGCCTGACATAAATAGCATATTCACAGGACAAGCAGAAGCCAGTAATGCTTAGGCTGTTTTAAGACAGGTTAATTCCAGGTGAAAGCCTATTTACTCATTACAACAAAACACCTTTCTTGGCTCAAATTAACAGTACTAGTTCCTGGAATGAATGAGTAAATAGACCTAGAATTCAGATTTTTCCACCACTCAGGACTTCCCTAAATTCACCAATCAACTGAGCTTTTAATAAGGTCTCTGAATATGAATGGCCTCACAGACTAAAGAGGAAATTTCTCCTTAGTTACATAGTTTGAATTCAGATTTGGATGTATTTCAAATTTTCTGAGTATTACATTTAATGGTACTCCAGAAATTCAAAAACAGTATTTACAGAGGAGATAGTTTCCATACCCATAAAATCTAGCCAGAAATTGTTATGATAATAATAAAAATTGTTGGTTTTTTTTTTAAAGGTTATTTTTGAGATAACTTTGAAAAACTTTACAATAATGAGTTAGTTAGACCTTTCATTCCTAAAAATGTTGAGGCCAATTATTTTTATTCAAACCAGGCAAAGAGCTCAGAAATACTTAAATGGGAATACTTATCATCTGAGCACCCCATCCACAGTTTTTCTAGTTCATGTCTGGAAATACCTGGAAATCAGCCCATAGTACACCGTTCCACAAAAGTTGGGACATATCATATTTAATTCCTTACAAAAATGAAGAAAGAGACTGGGAGGTCAAATTGCAAAACCAGATTCAAGCAATAAAAACAAAACACCACCAATGAAAATACTTCTAACAGAAATGTTGTCTTTCATTAAAAAAAAAAAAAAAGTGTTCCCAGATTTGGGTATCAGTTTGGATCAAAGTCCTTCCCCCTAGCTCCCCACTGGACTTTGCTGTTTTCATAATAATGTTTTCAGTAGTGCAGTATAAATGAAAAGGGTCCATAAAAAAACTGAAACTGGAGTTGATAGATTTCAAGGTTTAAAGAGGAAAAATAAATTACAGCAAACTTTGTATGCCCCAGATTCATACTGCTTAATCAACAGTCAGGAGCTCTTTGAATTTTGAGTCAAAAGACTTTAGACATTAAAACAATTACAATTCTGTCCCCACCAGTCCTTTCACCTTCCAGGCAGTGAAATCAAGGTAAATCATCAATGCCAATGCCAATGAGAAAGTAAAAAGATAAAGAAAGATAAAGTTGCCCATGATTTTGTGAGGCTACTTGTATAAATTCTGCAGTGGGGTGTTGGGAAATATCTTTTTTCTCAAATTGAATAACATTTTGTGGATGTATTTTTAATTCTTCCCTTTGACACCAAACCATTAAATTGAGCTCATGTAATTTAAGGGACAAAAAAAAAAAAAAAAAAAAAAAAAAAGACAAGTTGCCTAAGAATGAGGTTAGAGTCCAAAGGAAAGGGAACAGCTGCTAAGGATCCGTTTGTTCCAAGAATCGTCAATTCAGAGGACAAAGCACATTTTTCTTTATTCTGAATTTATCTGGTTTTTACAATGGCAACCTTAATCTGAGAATGGCCAGTTATCCCAGTTCTCTTGAAGCTGTATGGAACCCATTTAAATCTCCAAGGAAGCAAGTTTTTTTTTTTTTTCCTCTGTGAATGGTTTGTTTCATACTGTTAAATGAGTTTTTATTATAAAAACAATAGCTTCTTACAATCCCAAAAATAAATCATTTAGAAGTTTTTCTAATCTTTTAATCTCTGTATAACTTTTCATCTAGCTGAGATCACACTATACATGCAATTTATATCTGGCTCATTGAGCTCTGATATGAGCATGTTCCAAGTGTTATTAAACACTTTATGATTATAACAGTAAATGTTACCTAATAATTCACTTTAAGGACATACCATAATTTAATAAATCATTCTCCTTTGTTGGACATTAAGAATGATTCTAGGTTTCCATTATTAAAAATAATGATTTAATGAACACTATTTAGTGATTAAGCTACTCCTGAATTTCCAGATTATCTATGAAGGGGTAATGCTCTGAAGTGGAAATTCTAGCACAAAGGATATGACAATTTCTAATAATCTTCATACACACTGCTTTCATCATTCCTAATTTATTATTAGCAGTGCATAAAAGTGTCTCCTTCATGACACCTTTATAATTAATAATGTTTATTTTCTAACCTTAATTATATTGATAAGAGAAAATGGTATCTCAAGAATTTAATCTACTTTTTTATTACTTCTGAAGTTGAAAAGGATTTATATAGTGTTCACTTGCTTTTCCTTTTATTGTGAAATTTCCACTTTCCTTTACCCATTTATCTGCTGAGTTTTACTATTTTTGAATGGATTATGCACACTGTTTATATATTAAGAATATTAACCCTCTGTCATATTTGTGGCAAGTCTTTTTAAAGATATTTACTGTTAATTTTGAAGTCATTAAAACTACAGTCCTTTTTCTTCTTTGCTTCATTCTTTGTTTTTAAATTTAGAAAGGTCTCCTCAAGACATTTGACCTATACATAATTTTCTTCTAAGTTTTTTGATGATTTAACTTAAAAAATATTAAAGCTTTAATTCACAGGCATCGCTCTCTCTCCCAAATAATTAATTTCCCCAGCACTGAGTGTGGTATAGTTCCCTCTCTCCCCACTCATAGTTGATAATAACTATTCAGTTATTCTTCTAGCAGTACCTGGTTGCCCTCCCTGTATAATCCGGCAGTTACTCCTACAACAGATGGAGTGTATTCCCCACCCCTAATTTAGGGCCGTACTTTCTTTGATTAATGTAACTGTGAAGAGAATTGATTCTATGCCTGCCCTGATCTAATAAGCCTCAAGAGATACTGTGGGTTCCTACTTGCCCTCTTGAGACTCTGTGATGATCACCAGAGAGCTGCTTTCTCCTCCAGCCTGGGCCCCAGAAGAAGTAAAAAGAAAAAAAAAATACATTAAAAAAATAACAATAAAAAATCTTCACTGGAAAATCTATAGTAAGTTTGAGTTTTTCTGAACACATCTTTTAAAGATTTTCTTCTGTTTATCTACATACACCAACAAGGAAGACTTGAACTGTAAGACTCTGCACAAAACAGAAAACCCAAGTATTGATCCTAATCTCTCACCTTCTGTTAAAGTCCACCTGGATGGAATGATCAATTACAAGATCGGCGGGACAGACGGGGTTTATTTTCTCGGGATCTCCTCCTAACTTCTTCACGGCATCACGCATGGCAGCAAAGTCAACCACAGCTGGCACACCCCTAAGAAAACAGAGCGTTAAGCAGAAGACAAAACTGTTGAACAAGTGTCCTTGGAATGGTCAGCTTTGGCCTCCACTGACAACACTGGCCATGAGCCAGTTTCATCAGTGGGGTGAGCAATGGATGACTCAGAAAAGTGGAAGCTGCTAAACACCTTTCCTTGAGCAGACATTGGTAGTAAGTGCCATGACTGGGTGGTATCTCTACATGAAGTTTTGTCATTGCATTAAAGTTAACAACAAGTAGGGTTTAACCAGAGACTTTGGGAAAGCAGGCACTTAAAAAACTCTGGGAACGTTACTGCCATGGCTGATTCCCATTCATATGATGGGGAGACAAAAACCTAGAGAAGATCCATGGATCTTACCTCCAACTTCAGACCAAATTTCAAGAAATGGATGTAATTCAGAGAAGTATGCTATGAATCAAATTGAGACTAGGTCGAATCATTCCATTTTATTATTTTAGAGTGTAAAATTTGTTCTCTAGACTGTCCTCTAGAAAAATGAAATTTGGTCTCTAGAAGGAATAAAAAATCATCATTTAAAAATGGAAAGGCAGGGGTACCTGGGTAGCTCAGTGGGTTAAGCCTCTGCCTTTGGCTCAGGTCATGATCTCAGGGTCTTGGGATCGAGCCCCACATCAGGCTTCTGCTCAGCGGGGAGCCTGCTTCCCTTCCTCTCTCTGTCTGCCTCGCTGCCTATTTGTGATCTCTCTCTCTCTCTCTTTGTCAGATAAATAAAATCTTTAAAACAAAAACAAAAACAAAAAAAAAAAAGGAAAGGCAGTGTCTAAAAAAATAGGCCATGATGAGGAGTAAAGACTCCTGGGAATAGCAGGATGTGAACTGAGGCTTAACGGCAACAGGTCAGGCCTTGCGGCCTCCAAGTCTCCCCTAAGGGGACAGCACATCACTGTTCTAAAGTCAGCTGTTTGAAACTGGCTATGTGGGTAACAGGATGTGAGGGAGAGAAGATTCCAAGTTAGCCCTACCTAATGCTACTTCTTCCACCTTCTTCTAGTGTACCTAAAACTAGGATCTCCCAGACCAAAGATGCTGACCTTTGCCATTGGAAGAGGCAGCGTGACCACATATCCCAGTGTGTCCGAGACAATCTTTTGCTGTCCAGGATAACACACCGCTTACGTTTTCAAGTGTCTGGATATTGGGTGATAAATTATACAGGTACTCTGTGTGTGTGCACGCACGTGTGTGAAGTTTGATCTAAAGGTTGACAAGGGAGGTGGTGAAGAGGGGAGTGGAGTGACATTAGGCTCACGTGAAGTCCTGAAGGATGACGCGGGCAGGCTTAAATGGCACTTCTATGTTCTTATGCTGCATGACATTCCAATTTAGGATATTTTCGATGTCATTTTTCTTCACCAAAAATTGATCGCAGTTCCGAACGGCTGCCTCCAGGAGGACTCTGATTGAAAATGGTAAGCGTTCTAGGGGAAAAAGGAGAAAGCGTAACAAAACAAACAAAAGCCACGAGACACCTTCTCATAAGAGCCAGTTAAAGCCAATCTCTATATAAACTCGATATAAGGCATCAGACTACTCTTCCAACAGGGAAACAGGAAAGAGGGATTTCCACAGTTTAAAATATAAGCATAGTGAATGGGTTTAAGAGATATTTGGTACTTGAAAATACCCACAGACTAAGCAAAAATAAATATATATATTTATAGTTAATTCTTTCATAATAAATTGTTGCCCTACCTTGGATTCCAAAAACAGAGTTTCCCTTAAGTTATCACGAAAGAAGTCAATCTAGATATTTACTGTATTATATGTTGGCAAGTAACACCCATGCAAAGTAATATTTCTTATGAAAACTAGTGTTTAAGAAAATAGAAAATAACTCCTTTACAACTGTTGTAATTAAGACCAAAGACAGTCACATGCACCTTTCAAAGGAAATACAAGCCTGAATACCACATAGGACGGTCCTGGTAATGGGTCTAAGGATAAGACAATGGTAATTCATAAGAAAAACGATTTTATTTATAAAAGAAATGTTCTATCCTGATCTATGAAAATTATTCACCAATACTATTTGGAAAAGATTAGAGTGCTCAGGTAGAAAGTAGAGGGTTTGGAATAAAAGAGACCTGTTTTTGTCTAATTCTACTACCCACATAGTTGTTTTTTGATCATGTCACTGACCCTCTCTGGGCCTCAGCTTCCTCAGGTCTTCTTATGTTTTACAAATGTGACCTCACAGGGCTGTTATACAGATTAAATAATATAATATGTATGTACAAACACTCTATATACTATAAATGTTACATAAATATCACATGATTATAATTATTATTACTTACTTGAAAATGGGCAACGTAAGAAGGATATGTGCGTGTGTGAGTTTGTGCGCTTAATCCAATATCATTCAGACACTTCTGCTACTCCCTCTTTCAACTCTCCTAAAGGCTAATTAGTTATATAGCTTAATTATTATGTAAACAAAACTCTAACTGCTCTGATAATAATTATGTCAGAGAGCCATGGACCTACCATATCTTGAATCCTTCAATCTATTCAAATTGAAGAATTTCTTTCCTGGTTGTGCAAGATCCAAAGGCTCAACAAGGTGCGCAAATGGGTTGCTCATGATTCTTGATGGCCACGTATCCCTGAGAAAAGAAAAAAGAAAAAAAAAGAGAACATTTAATTTCTACTTTCAAAGCTGGATTTCATTGATTCTGAGGTGTATTTGCCCTCTTTAATGATTATGGTACATCACTTACAAGACATCACTTATCTTTTCAAAGTAGGAGGAGGGCGGGATATACATGACTCCAAGAATGGCATCTTAGCAAATAAAATGGGCTTCTGTGAAGCTATCGCGAAAGCTAGCATTCACCTCTAAAGAGAGCATAAAATCCCAAACTTCTTTTGTCTGATGGCTACAACTTTCCAACCTTCTTCCACTGATAAGGTATGCTGTGTCTCATGGTAAATCCTGAATACATGAAACAAACTTCTGAGCTGGACTCCTGTCTTTCTTGACAGGAGGTAAAATGTCCATACAGATGACATGCAATTGTATAAAACTTGAACTTTGGAAGTAGGGGCTCGGAAGCAGCTATTTTCTGTTGTAACCGTCTCTGTAGCATTTGACATTAATGTGTTAGTTTGAAGTCTTCCTGATTCACTTTTGCATGTGGTGGCAACGCAGTGTTCAATCGGGGAATCTCTGTTCCTGCAGAGGGGCATAAAGGCCCAAACTACCCAGATATGTGTGGAGGAGACCCTCTACCCCAGCTTCAGCCAGGACTTACGTAACTTTGTATAAACTGTAAGCAGTGAACATAGGAGGACACTGTTCCTGGACTCCACCACACAGACGGCAATTTCAAGTAACCGTACAACTGAGAGTAGACGTACTGGAGAAGGAGTTGGAAGACCTTGCTATCCAGTCCTACCCCTTGGGAAAACAGTCTTAATTTTGAGATAAGAACAGTAACATTTCTGGGGTGATTGGCTGGCTCGGTTGGTGGAGTGTGCAGCTCTGGATCTCGGAGTTGTGAGTTCAAGCCCCACACTGGATGTAGAGATTACTTAAAGAGAAAATCTTAAATAGAAAATAGTAACATTACCCAATTAACCCAGGAGTTTTATGAATACTTAAATATTCAACATATACTGGGGACGACTGATGTGGTGTGATCAACATATTACTGTAAAATGAAAAAACACGTGTGGGCATGCCTCGGGGGATAACGTGGGTTCCGTCCCGGCCACCACAATACGGCAAATATCGCAGTAAAGTGAGTCCACTGAAGTTGCTGGTTTCCCAGTGCATTTAAACGCTGACACTATACTGTAATCTAGCAAGTACGCAACAGTGTCATGTCTAAAAAAATAATGTACCGATTTTAATGAAGAAAACCTTTATTGCTAAAAAATGCTAACCATCATCTGAGCTTCCAGGTAGTCGTCATCTCGGACCACAGAGCACCACGCCAAATGCAACAGTGAAGAAACTGGACGTATCATGAACATTGTCACAATGTGACACACAGACACAAGAACAAATGCTGTTGGGAAAATGGTGGCAGGAGACTTCCTCAATGCAGGGTTGCCACAAACCTTCAATCTGTCCAAACCGTAGTGTTTGCACGGCACAATAAAATGAAGTCTGCCTGTACAGGAAATGACTGGGGGGATGAAAAGTGACAACTGGTTCTTGTCTCCACAGACAGGCCCGTTTCTTCATTAAAACACAAAAGGGACTGGCTGCTGCAACTGGGGCGGGGAAGTCAAGACTGGGAGTAAGACTCAGTGTCCACCGTACATCCTTTCATATCGTGTGCATTCTTACCCGCATGCACATGCCACTGTTTGAAAACAAGGCACAAGTTTTAGAGAAATAGCTCTTTGTGCATGTACTAAGGCTGGTGCTAGGTGATTGTCGAGAGAGGCGCTGGCTGAGAAGCAGTCCCTGCCTCTGTGGAGGCCGGAGGACAAGCCAGACGTCTGTCACCGGCTCCAGAGAACGCCGGGGAGAGTGTCTTTCTGCCAGTGGCTGTGCTGGGAACTGCTTTTGTCTCCTAATTCCCCATGGGGAAAGATCATCCTATTTATCAAGCAAGTCTGGCAGTGTGGATTTCCACATGGACTCCCTTGATTTAGAAGTGTTGGTAAGGAAAGGTTTCTAAATGACGGTGTGGGTTTGCTGCATGACGGCCAAACTGAACATGCCTGCGGGCGCTGCGTGACCCAGGGGCTGGAGGACCGCAGGGTCACCAGAGAGAGAAGACTCGGGTAGGGAACTATGGGAAGGGAGGAGGCGAGTGGTGACCCGCTTGAGCCGCTGGAGGGTGGCCGCTGCAATGGAAGAAGAGGCAGAGGCTGGAGAAAGGGTGGCCGCGGAGTCACCGAATCGGCCCCTTTGAGGGGAGAGCGCTCTCAGTGCCACACAGATCCGAGAGACTTCCCACCCCTCCCCACTAAATGAGGAGGCAGGAAAGAGGACAAAAAACCTAGAAATACGCTGTTGAGTAAGAAATGTGTTCGCCCGTGTGCAGGAGTTTACAAATCTGTGGGCTCAGGAAACAAGACTAATAACTGGAATTTTAAAAAGGTGTCAACTGGAAAAGGCAATCATCCTATTCTCCCTTGGATTTGCTACCATTGCCCCTAGACTTAACCACTCCAAACAGCAGCAGATGCAAGAGTAAAACTGCTCTTTGCCTCCCAGGGAGATGGATCAAGAGAACAGTGTCTCCGCAGAGGCCACGGGACCCGTGAGAATCTCTGCAGCCACAGAAGACGTGGGGGACGCTGGCAGAACCGGGCAGGGTGGGTCATTCACATCTTTAAAAAGCCTCAAGGCTCTGAATCATTCCTCTCTCTGTGTCAAACCCTAAACAGGCCAGGCGCCTCCAGTTTGCCAAAATTCTGTGGTGAAATCAACCGCTAAGTTGTACCCATGTTGGCCATGAATCAGCGAGGCTGAAATGTGTCCATCCACTTCCCCGAGCCTACAAAGGCCCTGGGGCAGAACGTCCGAAGACTCAGTCCATTCCGGCTCCTCCCACCACAGAGCCAGCCAGTGTTCCAGGACAGACATAGTGACCGTCACGGCATTTATGGAAAATGGCTTTCTAAGGTGTTCTAACGTCTGCTTCCCTTTTTCCTTAGAAGCTAGATAATTGTCTAATTCCACTATATTAATGAACCAAATTCTCCTTGCAGAAGCTAAAAGAGAAAGAAATCAGTCCCTAGTTACTCAGTAGCCGCATGTAAGTACCTGGGTACCGAAACATAAATACCCAGGGCTTTACACCATCTTCTCTAATTCTGGCGACATCTCTGTAAGTGAAAGCATGTCATTATTTCCATTTTACCCCTGAGAAAACTGCAGCTCAGAGAGATAGAAGAACTTGCCTAAGGACATATACCTAGTAAGAGGCAGAGCTGGGTTTTAAATCCTCCCTCCGAGAAACAACTCCTGTTCTTAAAGGGGCGTGCTGGCTAGAGGTCACCAACCAGCCCCACAGGTTAAAAAGAGAATGCCAGAAGAGGCTCAGGGACCTGAGAACTCCTCCTCCTGGAACTCACTTTGGAATCCTGGAGTTGCCTTTCCTTCTTCCCAGGGTCACCCAGCAGGTCGGTCTGAGCTCAGCGTTGTCACATGTCCCTTGCACTCTTTACTGAACCACAGGTCAATGGAAAGCAACAGGAGCTGTGTTCTGGCAACCAAAAACTGGTTTTGCTTCCAAGTTGGGCAACAGTCCTTTCACACCACCTGGAGGGCTCTGGAAATCCCTCCCAGTTTCACTCAAGCTATCACTCCTGTCTTAAATCGCTTTACAGGAGCTCCCCGTGCTTCAGCAATCCCAAGAGAAAGCCAAAATCAATCATGTTCCAAGGAGGGTCGGAGGGAGAGATCTTTGGCCTGGGAACAGTCCAGACCCAAAGTAGAATCTGGGCATCATGAACGCTTCCCAGGTCTGCCTTCCCCTGGCCAGAATTGTACCTCATCCTCAAACCTCAAGTACTACTGCAAATCCTGCAGACTCCAAAACTACCTGTGGTCTGGGTTTCATCTAGAAACCTGCCCTCTTACCTCCCACATCCACGTAAAGTCCACACCCCACTGTTTCAACTCCTTTCTTTTCTTATTCCCCCACCCTGCCTCCCCTCTGCTTTGTTCCTGCCTTTTTTCTGTTCTACCTAATCCCCATTCAATGCTCATAAAAGGAAGGCGTGAACAGAGGGAGTCACTGTGGATTTTTTGGAAGAGGGTGGAGTGTTATCCTAGTTTTTTTTTTTTTTTTTTTTTTTCCTTTTAGAGGGGAAGGGTTCGTGTGCATGGAAATCTGCTTGGGTGCTACCGTTTTCTGTTCCACAGATTAAGAACAGGATTGCATGGAGGCTAAGGAAAAAAAGAAGAGGAAAAGAAAAAAGGAAAAGAGAAAAGAAATTTTTTTAAAAAGAAGAAAGTTAAGAAGGGAAGTGATATCTTTGAAGCAGTGACACTGAGCTCATTTGGAGCTTGTGCTTCATGAACAGAACCGTTGGGAGGGCTCAACAGTACCCACCCTGAGTGTGAATCAGGTAGGACCCATGACCAGTGCTTATGCAAAAAGGAATTTTAAAAAGAGACACTTGCACTGTATCTGAAACCCTTCACTACACCTAGCTCATACTCTTTAAAATCAAGAGAATTATTTGGTTGAGAAACAGTGTCTGTGGAAGGTAACCCATCCTGAAATACCAGCTGGGTGACGTGTCCAATGTCATGATGCCCTCGGGTCCATCTTGTGCATGGATACAAAGAAGAGCGGGAGTGGGGAGAGAGTGCTGAACACCAGATTTTTAAGGTAAAATTTTTTTTTTTGTTAATTTCTAAAAACAAACAAACAAACTAAACATTAGACACAGGCAGACAGATCTGAGACATTTAACAAATGAACCATGCTGTCGGTAAAAAAGGTACAGGGAGTTCAGAGCCACGGCTCCACCCCAACCACAGTCTTACTGCCAGTCAACCTTTGGTCCCAATTCTGGATGCCTGCACGTGACTCGGAGAGCACTACCATTTGTGCTACGTGGTATGGCATTAACTGACCCCCCCCCATGCCCTCGGGACACCTTGTCCTAGGTGCTAGGAAGGTGATGAGACAGGATCAGAGAATGTTGAGCCTTCTGGAAAGAACCTTAGACATGCCGTAGCATGCTCCTGACCAGAAAACAGGCCCCCAGGAAGAAAGCGGGGTCAGTGGATTTATGAGTGGTAGACCTAGGAAGAACATACAGATGACTTTCTCTCCAGTGAAATGCAAATTTCTGGCAGGGGGAAAAAGAATGCTTAAAATCCTTCAAAAGTAAAGTTGAAAAAGTACCACTCAAAGCACTTTCACATATGACGATCTTCTGGAGCTTTTGTGAGCTAGTTCTCTAAGCACTGACTGAGCCTTCCATGGGGTTCCAAACTGCAGACAGAGAACCGACTGTCAGCTACATTTTGGGAAAGTGTAGCTTTCCCAACTTAGGGTTAAGTTTTTAACAATCTGCCCTGGGTGACTGAGTTTATTCCGAGAGGCAGAGGAGTAAGGGCAAATAAATTTTACTGATACAAATATCGAACATATAATTCCTTACTCAGATTCAACATAAGAAATGTGAGCTAAGACTCACATCAAGTAATATAAGTGGAATAGAAAAAACTGCAGAATAATATGTATATTAGAATCTAACTTAAGTTAAAAACACAAGACTATTAGTATATATTCATCCATATACACACATACCATTGTATACGTAAATGAATACAAAAAGAAAGATCTAGAATAAAGTTAACATTGATTATCCCTAGATAGAAGAAAGAATACATGGTTTAAAGAGCAGGGCGGGGCGGGGTGGGGAGGACTTTTAACTTCTGAACAGAATCCCGGCTCTATTTTCTGCAAGCATGTTTTCTTTGTCACTTACTTTAAAAAATCTGGGGCGGGGGCACCTGGGTGGCTCAGTGGGTTAAAGCCTCTATCTCTCAGGTCGTGGTCCGAGGGTCCTGGGGTGGAGCCTTGCATCAGGCCCTCTGCTCAGCAGGGAGCCTGCTGCCCCCTCTCTCTCGCCTGCCTCTCTGCCTACGTGTGATCTCTGTCTGTCAAATAAATATATAAAATCTTAAAAAAAAAAAAAATGATGAGAATTTATTTAAAAGTAAACCCATTCTGCTCCCCAAATGCTGTCCTTTGTCACCACTGATGCAGTGCACTGGTTCTGAAGAGAATCTGTGAATGGTTCACATCTAACTTTAGACGGACTTCTTGCATACTTCGTATCCATTGAACGTTATCAATCCAGGTGGGACCCCTTCCTACTCACCACCCTCCCCAGCCCCATCTCCACTTCCTTCCTCCCCCAGCAATCCCAGCAGGAGACCAAACCTGCTGCAGTTATAAAAAATATTACAGTAAGAAATAGATGATCATTGCAGAAACATTAGAAAGTGAAGATAAACAAAAAGAAGTAAATAAAAGTCACCATAGGAGTTTGGAGTTTCACTTAACATGACTTTTTTTTTTTTTTTTAAGATTTTATTTATTTATTTGATAGCGACATAGTGAGAAAGGGAATACAAGCAGGAGTGGGAGAGGGAGAAGCAGGCTCCCCACCGAGCAGGGAACCCAATGCGGAGCTTGACCCCAGGACCCTGGGATCATGACCTGAGCGGAAGGCAGCTGCTTAACGACTATGCCACCCAGGCGCCCCCTAACATGACTTTTAAATGGATTTGGATCTCTTTAAAGAATGGATTAGACCTCACGTTGTTTTGTAAATTGCTTTTTTTTTTTTTTCACTCAGCAATATATCTTTATCAGGCCAGCATGTGATATTTTATATCACTTTTAAATACACTATAAAAATCTATCATCCAGATATACAACAATTTACTTAAATCTCTTATTATTAAAATACGTAGTTTGTTTCCAAGTATTAACATTCAAACAATGCTGCAACCTTTGTACACTCTTCTTTGAGTAGGTCCTCAACCCATTTCCTCCATATAAATTCCTAGCTTTTGGTTCCTAGAAGTAGGGCAGCTGGGAGAAAGGATTTGCATGTCTGGATTCTGTTCAACGTCACCACGTGGCCTGGGAAAGACTGTTCCCACTCAGGACCCTTCTCTGAGGCAGCGAATGCAAGTGCCTCAACCAGGTAATGTAATTCTTTCTTTCTTTGGACAAATTGAGAGATTAAAAAGCTAATCTTGGGCATTTCTTTAATTGCTAGTGAATGAAGGTGAATACTTTTTCATCTGTCCCTTCACCATGTGAATTTCTTCTTTTGTGAACTGTCTGTGGAACAGGCCAAACCGAGATGGCCTCTGGTGACCAAATGTTCTCATCTCTGTGGGGGACTTGACTGAGCTATTAATGTGGCTAAGACATGGCTCTGTAACCCTGTAAAGGCAAGAACAGAGCCCAAAACTCTAATGGGGCCCTAAAATCTTTAGACAGTTTGACTCCATGCTGGGGTATGTCATGAACCTAGATGGTTAGAGCAAGGTAGGTGGTCCCTTTACCTTAAATCATGGGCAAAATCCCCATTTGGTTCAGCGAGCTTTGCTATCTGTTAGGCCGACTTAACTTCCAAGCCCAGACAACAATCTTGCAGATGGGTTTTGATGTGGGAAACAAAGGCAAAAGAAAGATTATTAAATTTCCTTACTAATTCCAGCCCATTGACAAGTTTTTGAAACAGGCAGAGTGACATTCTTCTAGGGACTCAGCTCCCTTGATGTTGAATTGTTTGCTAAGGGCAGAAGGCAATCTTAGCCCAAACCCCAAGATCCTGTCGGTCTACTTTAACATAAAAAAATTCCTTTGGGAACTTCCTTTATCTCTCCCCCCTCCCCCCCATATACATGTTAGAAATCACCCTCCAAGCATATGACTCACTGGTATACATCTGAAAGGTCCCATGACTGTGTTTTTACTAAACAATATTAAATGACCTTTCCCAACAATAGATAAGTCCCCTCAGGATCCTGAGAACCTTGTTTCCAAAACACCTGGGAGGCTTACACTATCCCTACCCCCTCCCAACTTGGAGGTATATAATGGGCCATGCAGCTTTTTCTGCCCATGGGTCCTGTCCCTGTCAGCTTCCAACCCTAATGTCTTTCCTACATGAGGTTTTGTGTGGGAGACAGAGTCTGGGGTCTGGGCAGCGTACTGCTAAACCATCACTCTTGCTAGAAGCACATCTTGGACCACGCACCCAGATGGCAGGGAATGCCGCACCACGGGGCTATCCCGCAGAGTCAGATTTGTGGAAACGCATGGAAAAAGGCGACTTTGGCTAAATGCTGGTGACAGATACAGTAAGATTTAGCTCTCCGAGTCACTTTCCAGCCATTGGAGTATATAAATCCAAGATTTAGCTGCTTCTGTTATCAGAGTTGAATCCTCTTCGGTTATCTTATGATAGAGAAAGAGGCACAGATATGAATGGGCCCCACAACCAACTGCAGGATTTCCGCGGACCAGTAGGAAGGAGCCGAGGAGAGTCATCTCCTGCCAGTGGTAGGGTGTGGAGGACAGAGGTTTTGTTTATTTTGGGGAAGGGTGGGGAGTGTGCATATCGGATTCCAGGAGAGCTTGTATAGTTTGAGTTTGCAGGTGATTAGTCGAGAATGGTCTAAAGTGCAGACAATACATCCTCTGAATTGTTTATTTATTTAGGATATCTAAAGACACACAAGAGTGGATTTTTTAAAATCTATACTAACAACATAACGAGGTTTCTATTTCATGTGGTTGCCCATTTCTCTTCTCACTTTTCCTAAATATACCCATCCTGAATTTTCATGGCTTCCAACTCTTAAAGTTAAGGTCACTGCATCTCTGAAGTTCACTTCAGGTCACTATAAGGATTGGCTATGCTTCATTTCTTTTCTATTTAAAGAGAAATTAATTGGTCCCACTTCCCAAACTGACTGTTGTGTATCTAAACATCATTCTACTTATAAACAACTTTTTGTCAAAAGTGAGATTCCAAGGATGTCTATGTAAGCATAAATAAGACTGAGGTCAGAACCATGCAGGCCAGCAAACCACCATGGCTTGTCAGCTGGATTTTTTCCACATAGTGGAGAACTAGAAAGATTAGTTCTTTGCTTTATTTGATGTAGTTGCATCTGGAAAACGGGAATAACTAAATATCTCTCGATCTTCCCAGAGACCAGGTCACCTCTTTGATCCTGCTAGCTACTTGTAGAAGAAATTACACACACACACACACACACACACACATAGAGAAAGCGCATAAATTGGACACTTGTAACTGAAAGAAGTTTGAATGAGAAGCCCTAAGAACAATCGTCTATTTGGGGAGAGAATAAAAAAAGAAAAAGAGCACAGAAGCAGGGTCTTACAGAAAGGAATGGCTTTATAAAAATGTAACCAAATCCATGAACACATATCTCCTGAGCACTAATTATATGCGAGGTGCATTCTACAGTGTGAACATGAACAAGACTCTGCTTTCTGTATTAGAAAATTTTGCCATTACACAATGACCTGTCTTATTTTTGTTAAATTTTTAAACTATCAGTCTGTTTTCATTTATTCTCCTGTCTCATCCTGGACAACTGACCAGAAGGCTCCACATGTATTCCTGGATTTTTAAAAAGAGCTGTTAACAGTGGTGAAATGATTGAGCTCCATTTCGAATGAGCCACACAACCTTTCTGTGCCTCAGTTTCCCAATCTGTAACATAACATAACAATGATCCTAAAAAGTCCCTCCTAAGTGAAAAAATTCCATGATTCATTCATTCATACATGAATGAATGAATTTATATTAACCTTCTAATATGTGCCAGAAACTGTTTCAGACACTGGGGATATACCCAGGAGCAGAAGTGACAAAGTCCCTGCCCTGGTGGTGCTTCCATGAGAAGGGAGGGAAGTAGGGGCAGGAGAAAGACTACACAGCTAAATAAAGACACAGAATGTCAGAGCGTGACCAGCTCTGTGGATAAGCAGGATAAAGGTAGTAAGGAATGTTGGGCCGCGAAGGATACTGGGAGATGAAAGGAGGATCTCACTGATACGCAACCACTTGAGCAGAGCCTTGAAGAAAGTGAGGGGACAAGCTACTGACTATTTGGAGGAGGGGTGAGATCATGTGCAAAGGCCCTGAGGTGGGTCTGAGGAAGGCAAGTAGGCCTGAAGAGGGTGAGTGAGGGCAGAAAAGGAGGAAACAAGGTGGGGAGGCTGCAGAATTGGCCACTCTAGGAACTGTGACTAAAGACCAACTACAATGCACTGTCCTAGCTTTACACTTGGTTTAAATTATAGATTCCCAATGTCAGAATTTGTTAAAGTTTGATGTGAAATTAAGTCATAGCATGAAAATACTAGATGGCATTTAAAAAGTAGCTACTTCCTGAAATCTAACCCTTCTGTTTCCTTAAACTTCATTATTAAGTAACTCTGGAAATTTTTAATGATGTGTCATAAAAATGATCATGACTCACTTGGCAGATGTATACAGCCACTGCCAAAGGCAACAGTGAGGATTTGGGGGACCATGGCCATGGCCATGGCCACTGCGCTGTCTGATCCAACAGCCCCTGTCTCATTAAGACTCCCAGTTCTAGGCTTGCTGATTCCCAAAGGAGAAAGACTTCCCTGACACATCCTTTAAGCTCATTTTATATTAACTGCAGTAGCACAAACTCGAAAGAACAGAAATAGTTTTAATTTCTGAAATCACTGCAGGCTAATACAAGCAGTTTCACAAAAAGTTTTGTGAACTTCAGAGTTTATAATTCCTAAGCTGCACTGGGAAGAGAAAGTCATTGTGAGGTCATAAAACATTTGGCCAGAAAGGAAGGAAGAAGCGGGGCAGGGCCCCCCCACAGTCATCCTGACCCAGGCCTCGGCTCCTGACCTCATCCTCTCCTCATTAAGGTCAGTCCTCAGCCCCTTCTCGGAATGTGGGTCCCCTACTCTGTAGCAACCCACAGCGATCAGTGGGGCTTCAAAAATGTCACCTGCAGACAACCCAGAAATGACATTTGCAGAATCACATCCTATTGGATCTAACTTCTGAGAGCAGGAGGAGTGGGATAGGGACAGACAACTGTACTTTTAAAAGCATTATGGAGCAGGTCTAGTTGATATCCATTCTTTAAGAAAGCTGCCTGATTTCCTCAAGCTTCTGAACTAATTTTGTAGATGCTTGGTAATGAACTTTTCTAACCCAAATTTTAGGAAATAGAAACAGTGTCACCGCAAAAGGCAAGGTGTCAGGCTGCTAGGGTCTCACAGGGCAGCATTTATCCCCACAAATTCACCCACTATCTGAGGTCATCTACCCCCACCCACCTCGGAACTGCTTGGACCAGAGAAGGATGACTCACGCTAGTAGAGTTCCCAGAAGCTTGAGGTATAAACCCATTATTTGCTGATTTTCCAGAAGCAAGGCAACTGCTGGGAGGACCCAATGCTCCTGTTTTTGGACCATCACATTCTTCCCCCATTAGCAGTACAGCGATGTGGTCAGGAGCTGGAAATCTGAAGCTAGATGGCAGGCTTGTCGAGAGGCGGAACTAGAACTCAAAATCCAGTGCATCAGACCCTAGAGCCCACCTGTCAGGCAGTTCTGCCCTAGTTCCATTGGTGGTCCACACAGTGACATGGCATCTGTATGCAATTGCCACTTCACTGCCTCAAAGATGTGACAAGCAATAAAATAGCATTAGACACACCTGGCGTCTGAGCCTCTCTGGGTTGTCTTAGAGAAGGGATGCAAGTTCATTCACACACAGGACTTTTACAAACCACTGGGATAAAGGGATACTAGTCCCCATTCCTCTTCGGTCACATATAGACTGGTGAGGCATTAATGACAGCTACAGCAGGGGTGAATGGTGATAAAGAACAGCGTAGGATGGAGGGTGGCACAGGAAGGCCTCCAGGGATAGGCAACACCAGCCACAAGCCTCCCAGAACTACACAGAAGGAGGCTGAAAGAATATTCTGCAGAGAAAACAGGACTTGCGAAGGCACGCAAGTGTGACCTCATGGAAGTCAGAAAGTCCCAGGTGAATGAGGTACAGGGTTCATGGGGACAGAGCTAAGAGAGGAGCGAAAAGTGAAGGGCAGGGTCTACATCACAAAAAGGCTCAGATTTATCCTGAAGACAGGAGGCACCATGAAAGGATTCGAGGCTGAACTCCCAGAGACCTGATTTGATTTTCTGAGATCACTTGGGAGTCACAGGGACTGCCTCAGGGGAAGGATGCTGACTGGTATTGGGGAGGCAGGTTACCGCGATGTTATTGTCACCAAGTTGGAAAATGAGGTCAGAGGCAAGTGATCTCAGCGAGAGTAAAGCAAGCAGAATGGACTGAAGAAGAGAGATGAGGAAGAAGTCCAGGACAGTTCCCATGTAACTCATCTGGGCAAACTGGCAGAGCCAATTACCAAGACCGGAGCCAAGATACTGGTTTTAGTGGTGGCGGCTTTGGGATGAAGACATCTGGCAGGTGGCTGCCTATGTGGGTCTGGAGCTCAGGAGCTCTGGGCTGGGACAAAAGTTCGGGAGAATGGAAGCAGCATGTAGGCACTGTGCCAAAAGTTCTCCATCTGTCTGTGAGCACTGCAGCTGGGGACACGTGCTGGGTGCCTGGGGGTGCCAGGCACCTCAGCTACGTTGTCTCACGTGGTCTGTTAGCGACCCTGTGAGAACGGCATCACAATCCCATTTTACAAGCAGTAAGACTGAGGACTAGAGGGGTTAAGTAATATGCCAAGGCTGGTAAGCCTTGGTAAGTGGCTAAGCTGGGGGTCAAACCAGGCCCTGTGATGCCGGGCTGACTCTCGCACTGTGTTGCCTCAAGTCAGCGGCACAAGTGATGGAACTTATGGTCACTCCTCATACGAAAACCCAAGTTAATCAAATGGATTTAAAAAATGAAATCTCATATTAAAACAATCTTCACACTCCAAGGGACATGTGTCAAGACTAGAAAGTCAATCTCTATTTCCCCTAAAATATCCTTGACTTTGGCAAAATTGGCATGATAGGTAACTTTGAAAGGATGAGCTGATGTCAGTAATACAGACAACACCAGCATTTAAGATGCAACTGATGGGGCACCTGGGTGGCTCATTCGTTTAAACGTCTGACTCTTAATCTCAGTCCAGATCTTGATCTCAGGGTTGTGGGTTCAAGCCCCGCACTGGGTTCCATGCTGCATGTGGAGCTTACTTAAAAAAAAAATGCAACTGATTACTTCACTGAACAAATAAAGCTTTTATGAAACCTACCACCCTTAAAACCAATCCTGAGACTCGTCCTTCTGCCACCACTATTACAGAACTGTACTTTCTGTATGTCTCTCCTAGCATAGCTCTTGCATGTAAGAGACCATCAGCAATGGTATACTCACCTCTCCTCTTCTCAAACCAAAATTCAAACCTGGTGATCATGTAGGAGGATACCCTTAGGCTGACAAAACCTCTTCATGAACTACACTACAGTGTACATATTGTGCTTTGTAATTTTACAATAATGGTTATAAAAGGGGGTGCCTGACTACCTCAGTAGGTTAAGCCTCTGCCTTCAGCTCAGGTCATGATCTCAGGGTCCTGGGATCGAGCCCGCATCCGCATCTGGCTCTCTGCTCCGCAGGGAGCCTGCTCCCCGCCCCCCACTGCCCCCTGCCTGCTTCTCTGCCTACTTGTGGTGTCTCTCTCTCTCTCTCTCTCTCTCTCTGTTAAATAAATAAATAAATAATCTTAAAAAAAAAAAAAGGTTATAAAAGGATGATGAGGCAAAGGAGTAACGAAGTCCTCCATACACATCTGTTTGAGCAAGAGCCTAGGCAAGTCACACTATCCAAAGATGGGCCTGCTCAGAGCTCTCCTTAAGCCAAGAAAAGACAATGAGACAGAACCACACCGGCACTTAGCCATAGCAGCCTTGCTAATTCATCAGAAAGTGGATTCATTCTTATGGCAAAAGACTAAGGCAGAAGAGGAGGGATCTGAGAAATGACTGCTTCAAGAAGTACCAGATCACTTCGGTGGTTCTATGGCCTTAAGGGATACATAACTTACCTCAGCAACCTGGTCTGTCTCCCAAAGACATACGATATTGAAAAAGACAGTTTCCTATCTTTGCACATTTGCAACACCTAATCCCAAAGCCCTAGGGTTTCCAATCCAAGCCTAAAATCACACTCCCCTTCTTTTTGCCTTTGGCAAGATTCACTCCATCTCCCTAAACCCAGGTTTGTATCCTTGCAGATTTAAGGTAACCATACCTGCCCTGGGCTGCTCTGTCCAGCTCCCGAGGGCTGCTCTGATAGTTATACACAGCAACAGTGCAGCACGGTGTGCACAGGGAACTCTATACCTATGAGCTACCAGCATCCATGAGATTGGTATCAACTTACTTCATGTGGCCTGTGCGTCCGACGTGTAGCCTATTTCTGTTACTGAAGATTTAAATCTACGTTTTAAAACACAATGGATATTCTAAAATAGAGTCAGAGTCACTCTTACCTAGCTGGGGTAAAAAAGCATTCTAACAAAGCAGAGAAGAGCTATAGGTTCCAGATATATATGTGAAAAACTGACAAGTGACCATAAAGAAAAATTATTTTCCTCAAAAAAAGTTGCCTTTCTATATTGGCTCAAATTGAAAATTCTTTTCATTACAATTCTTTAAAGTCTTAAAATCCTCGTAGGTGAGGGGCACCTGGGTGGCTCAGTTGGTTAGGACTCCCGACTCTTGATTTCGGTTCAGGTTATGGTCTTGGGGTCTTGGGTCAGAGCCCCACATTGGACTCTATGCTCAATGTGGAGTCTGCTTATCCCTCTCCCTATGCTCTCCCCCTCTCTCTAATAAATAAATAAATCTTTAGAAAAATAAAATAAAATCCTTGCAGGTGAGATCAAATGTTTTCGGTACCAGGCTGTATCTGAACGTTTTCCTTTAAGTGTGATGCGTTTCTTTTATAATCGAAAATTTTCTTCAGTGAATGTAATCAAGTCAAATTAATTAAGCACATATTTCTGAGCACCTTCTCTGCATTAAGCACTGTGAAGTACCACTGGAGAGGGAGGTCAGGAAAATACTCCTTGTTTCATAAGAACAGTATAGTCTAACAGTGCTTATCCAAGATAAGGACACAAATAACTATGATATGCTAAATAAGGGTCATAAAGAAGGTCCAGGAAAGAGACAGCTATAGCCTGGAGAACTGAGAAAGGCTTTACAGAGCACTGGGAGAAGAAATGAGAGCAGACTGATTTAGACTCGTAGGCAGAGAGAAGAATGAATGCAAACACAGGGAGGCAGGAAACACAGCAAGGGCTCAAGGGCTGGGCAGTTGTTCATTTGGGCTGACATTAGGGTAGAATATGAAGAATTTTCCTACAGCATCAGTGCATGCTTTTAAAAAAAGACACCATAAATAATAAGTTTTTGTTAATTTATACAGTTGAAAGTAAGATGCTAATTCCTCAAAGAGGGAAGAAAATAAGTGAATTTGGGGAAAGGTATAGATGGACCAAGATTGGCCAAATGTTCACAATTGTTGAAGCTGAGTTTATACTCTCTACTTCTTTATATATCTGAAATTTTCCATTAAAGATAGCTTAAAGGGGCGCCGGGGTGGCTCAGTGGGTTAAAGCCTCTGCCTTTGGCTCAGGTCATGATCCCAGGGTCCTGGGATCGAGCCCCGCATCTGGCTCTCTGCTTGGCAGGGAGCCTGCTTCCCCCCCCCCCCCCGCCTGCTTTTCTGCCTACTTGTGATCTCTGTCTGTGAAATAAATAAATAAAATCTGTAAAAAAAAAAAAAAAAAGCAGCTAGCATTTATAAAAAAACAAAACAAAACAAAAAACCTTTAAAAAAATAAAAATAGCTTAAAAAGGGGGGTGCTTGGGTGGCTGAGTTGGTTAAATGTCTGACTTTTGATAACTTCATCTCAAGGTCCTGAGTTCAAGCTCCATATTGGACTCCACATTGGGCATACAGCCTACTTGAAAAAAGAAAAGAAACAAAACGAAACAAAGGCCATTTATTCTAGGAAGAAGGTCAGCTGATAGCTTCTCAGGTAATGGCACTAATCCTATGCACTTTCTAACCTCTGGGTCACCTGGAGGAAGAGGGAGGGGCTGAGGTTGGAGCCAGCTCCACAGGGAAGTGGACAAGCACAGCCTGACTGAGGTCTGTCCGTGGGCCCGTTTTTGGTTCCCCATGCCTCTTGCTCCATACTTTTTCTCTATTTCCCACTGGAGAAAGGGAGTAGGCAGGCATCTGCTATGAGACATGTCAGGAGAAAATGAAGGCAACTGTGCTGTCCCCAAGATACAAGTAACTGGGTGGTTATTTTTGGTCCTATCAAATTTAATAGCTGTTTGAATTTACTACTTCTACTAAATTTAATACTTGTTTAATACATGCTAGAAAATACTGATTAGCAAAGTGAAGAAAATTTAAAAAGCAACTTCACCCCACCAGCAAGAGAAAACCACGGAGCCTTTGGCATATCATTTGCCTTTGTGCATGTGTGTGCAGCCCATATACGCATGCATGTGCTTTCTCTCCTCATGAAAACAGGACCACAGGAAACTATTCTTGGGTAACCTGGTTTTAATCTAAAAACTATACTTCATGACAGGTTCATGAAAAAACATTTTACAATGTTTACAAGTAATCTAAGGGCTGCATAATAGTCCATAAAAGAACACTCGTCTGGTTCTTGTAATCTTGGACAGGGGGTTAAGTCATCTACTAACATGTTTTGATCTGAGAGGCCTCTCTTCCAATATTATTTTGAATTAATATATATAGTAGTATATATGCTAGTTCAGAATTGTGATGTGACAGTTAAAATAATTTATTTTATTAGGGGAGAAGGGGTGGTAGTAATATTCTCACCAGAGAAATAATTCTATTTTCTTTCAAAAAGTATCGGTTGTTGGGATTTTAGTTTTTTGTTTTATTTTTAGGTTATAAAAGCAATACTTGAATGTTGCAGGGTAGGCAAACACAGTATTACAAAGAGTAGTAAGTGAAGAGTTCCCGTCTTTCTTCTACCCCATTTCACTGCCCAGAACTGGCTACTGGTAACAGCTTGGTATGTCTGTCTTCTAAACATTCCTAAGACTCTTTTAAATACATGGAACAATAATCGCACAGCCACATATCTTATATTCATATATAGACAAATATGCACGTATAGGTGTGTATACACACACACAATGTAATCCACAATGTATATAATATAAACACATGTAATGATGATTTCCCCTCCTGTTTTTAACACTTTTGTCCCTCTCCCAGGAATCAGAATACCTGTTAGAAACACTATTGATTTTTGCCCAAGAATGCCCAAAATTCACATGCTGGTTTAGACTGCAGGTCTATCAGTCCCAGCATAATATCTGAGCTGGCTCCTAAGAGAGAGGCAGTTGGGAATAAAGACATCTTCCCTCCTCACCATCCATGGCTGTGTCCTCAAAAGGGGAACATACTTGGCCTTGATTTAAACAACGTACTATGGATTCTTTTTCAATCGACTCCAAATCCTTTGCAGTTGGCTCTTCCAGCTGTGTGTCCTCGAGCACCAAATCTGTGGTATTCATGGATAAAGTCCTAAAGAATGTCCCTTTCCATGAAATCATCTCCTCAAAGCGTGGCTCCTGTTCTGACATTCTAAGATGGGTCTGTAAACTATGGCCCAGCCCCTGTTTTTATAAATAAAACTTTATTGGAACCCAGCTGTGCCTATTCATTTGCATATTGTCTGTGGTTGTTTTCACACAACAACAGAGCTGAAAAGGTGCAAGGACAGTAAGAGACTGTAGAGCCCACAAAGCCTAAAGAAAAGTCTGTTGATTCATCTTCTAGGATATGATAGAAAACAGACTGTTTGTTCCCTGTGAAAAGTTCTGGAGGAACTGAATCACATACCCCATATTCAGTGTCTTTGTCCAGGCGAAAGAATTTATTTTATTATTATAATTATTTTTAAAGATCTTGTTTGTTTATTTAAGGGAGAGAGAGAGAGAGCACAAGCGGGAAGGTGGGGGAGGCAGAAGGAGAAGGAGAAGCAGGCTCCCTGCTGACACAGGGCTCTATCCTCTGGCCTTGAGACCAAGACTTGAGCCAAAGACAGACACCTAACTGACTGGGTCACCCCGGTACCCTTAAAGAGTTTCTTTTTTAAAAAATACAGGTGACCCTTGAACAATAAGGATTTGAACTACATGGGTCCACTGATCCACAAAGTACAGTAAAGTAAATGTTATTTTCCTTACGATTTTCTTCACATTTTATTTTCTCTAGCTTTACTATAAGAATGCAGCATATCATACACATACAGACAAACTGTGTTGTAATGGTTTGTATCATTGGTAAGGCTTCCGATCAGCAGTAGGCTATTAGTAGTGAAGTTTTTGGGGAATCAAAAGTTATACCTGGATCTTCTACTGCGCAGGAAGTCAGTACCCCGACCTGTCTGCTATGTTGTTCAAGGGTCAGCTGTACAAACACACGAAAAGCACGTGGGCTGTCACGACAGCACCGGTGTGCCAGGAAACCTCTAACTACTTGCTCTCTGTGGTGCGGGAGCCCTGATTCGGCCATGTCCTGATTTCCGTGGTGTGGATATTCCCATAACGGCCAACTTAAAGCTAAAAAAATGTGATGCCCTTGAACATGGAGCTGGGAAGAGATGTACAAATGCCAATGCAAACCACTGGCTCCTTGGTTATCAGTGGCCTAACCACCCACTTTAAAGATGTAGACACTGAGGCCCAGAGAGTGTCTTGCCCAAGGCTGCCCCAGTGACTGGAACCGACTAGAGCTCATTTCCCAATACAGGGTCTGGCTGCCCCCCAGGGAGTCACCTCCTCCGTAAAAGGAAGAACAGAGAAAAGAAGGCATATAGTAGTAAGTGTTGGTTTTATCGTTATCGTCACGGCTTGGGACTCTGGCTTTTTCAGCATGTGCTTCAGATCACACAACTGGTAGCGGTAGTGTTCTTCCCGCAGGACCAGGTTTCATGCAAACACTCAACAGTGGACTGGCTCCATTAACCAGCAGTTACCTAAGCTACCAGACCGTAACTCCAGAAAGACTGGGACTGCATCTGTTTGTGCTCACTACTCCGAAGTGTCCAGTAGGGACTGGGCCCTTGGTAAAGCAGGCAGTCAATAAACAAGTGCAGAAGGGATAAGAGACCCCCTACTACCAAAGTGGAGTTTTACTCCAAAAACACAGCTGGTGCACAGCGATCCCATTCCCTTCTCCCACCTGGGGCCAGGGCAACAACAGATGCAATCCACTTATGTGCTTTAACATTTCTCAACTATCAGCTTTAACATTTCTCAACATTTCTCAGTATCCAAGCTGCTTCATCAGAGCAGGAGAGGCTCTGTGGATGGCGGAGCAAAAGGGAGGAGAGTCGGGGAATCATTCTCCTTTGGTGTACACATGTATGTAATTTCTATCTGCAACTTATTTTCACAGAGCATGAAGCCGAGGAAAGAAACCAGAGAGGGATCCCACCCACGACACACCAGGGCATTGAACATGGCTTTCTGGAAGGGGCTGAGGCAGGGCTGGTCCAGCTGGTACACCTCTAAAAGTGGAAAGTGGAAGAGCACCAAGATTGGGGAATCCTGATACTAATTCAATAAGCTCTTAGGCTACACAAGTACAAACAGCATTGACCATGGAGGAAAGGAAGGCAATGTTCTTTTGGAAATGACTTTTTGACTACTTGGTAACTTCACACCAACCCCTACACACTTGGCATGGGCTCCCCGTGGCCACTTCTCTGAACCCACAGGTCCTTTCTGCCATATCACCGCTGCAATCAGGGCACACAGACAGGCCAGCTCTATGGGCACAGTAACAACCAAAGCCATCTGTGAGCCTTGCTGAGTTTTCAGGAGGCTACTGGGGTTCATCATCTCTTATGTGGGAACCTAGTACTTAGTTTCCAAAGTGAGATCAAGCTTGGTCCCAAATTCCAGAGGTTAACATTGTCCATGCATGGGGTGGTGTGTGTTTCCATTTAGAGCAAGCAACACAAGCAACAGGCAGGACAAATGACTTAAGCCTCCAAAGCATTTCCTACACCAGTGGTTCTCAAAGTGTGGAGCTGGTATCCACAAGATCAAAACAACTTTCATTATAACACCAAGATGCAATTTGTCTTTTTCACCATCATGTGTTCAGGAGTGTACAGTAGAGTTTTCCAGAAGCAACATGATGGGATATTGCAAGACTGAATGAAGAAGCAGATATAAGAATCCAGGTGCCTTCTAATAAACCTGACATCAAAGATATGCGTAAAAATATAAAACAATGCCACTCTTCTCAGTAACATTCTGTTTTGGAAAATACAGATATTTTCATAAAGTGCTATGTTAATATATAATAGGTCCACTATTTTAAAAAATGGATTATTAAATACGGTAAATTTTGTTTTATATATATGGTAAATATACAAAATACAGCCCACATAAAAAAAAAGCTCTTTGGTATAGGAATTTTCATGAGCGTAAAGGGGTTTTTGAGAGCCCCAAAAGTTTAAGCACTGCTGTCCTAGAGGCTGTGTCTCCCCGCCCCCAAGCCTGAGAGGAGGGTTATGTGTGTTGCAGGAAAGATGTTCCATTCTGATGTCTGGCTCAATTAGGAAAGGCAGCCCATGCTCCTTCCGGGATCTCTGAATCTATGAAGGTAGGCTCTGTGCCCAACCCTTCCACCTCACTCCATTTGCCCCTTATCACTTGGTGTGGATTCCCCGACCTGCCGGCTCAGTGAGGATTTCCCTATTCCGTAAGACCGGGCGCGGTGGGAACTCCTTTAGTGAGGCCCGGACACCCTCCTGGGGTTAGGACACCCCAGAGAGGCCCGCACACCCTCTTCTAGGTTAGGATTCGCCAGTTCGGCCGGCCTGCAGAGCCTGGGTGAGGACTCCCCCTGAGGCCCGCACAACCTCGGCGAGGACTCTCCAGCGGCATGCACAGTCAAGGCAAGGAGGGACGAGGAAAGCCATTTCCAGTCCCTGAATCCTGTCGCCCGCGCGGCACAGGCTGGAGACGAGCGGAGAGGTCGATTGCCCGGAGCTAGTCCCCTCCCCGATTCTCCCCTGGGCCTTCCCGGCTTCTCTCCAGCCCCGGGCCGCTCTGCTCACGTCAGTCCCTCTCGGGGAGGGAGCCTCAGGCGCCGCGGAAGAGGCTCGCTCCAACTGCCCCGGGGACAGGCCGGCGGGCGCTCCCGCCCCGGGACATCCGTCGGGCCGGGCCGGTACTCACCGCTGAATGCACAGCCAGGATCTGACGGGCGGGCAGGCTCCAAGTGCAGAGCGCGCTCCCCTACGCCGCGCTGTTCCAGGGGCCGCCGCCTCCGCGCCCCTCCCCCTGCGTCCCCCTGGGCCACCGGCGGGTGGGCGGAGCAGGGGCGGAGCGGGGGGCGCCGGGCTCGGGCGCAGCCGGGCTACGGTCGGAGGGGCGGGGCGGAGTCTGTCCCGGCTGCCCCGCCCCTCCCGGCTCCGGCGACCTCGCCCTCGGCGGCAGGGGGCGGTGGCTAAGGGCTCCGCAGCAGGAAGCGGGCCGCCGCGTGCTCGGCTGGGTCCACCCCTGCGGGACCACAGCCTGGGACGCGGGTGGCTTTCGCTCACTCTGAGGTATAGGGTGCGACTGTCCGGTTCCCGCTGGGAAGTGAGCCGAAGGCGTGGGGAAGAAATGCAGTCATTTTTCTTTTTTTTGCTTTTAAAAATGACTTGGCCGTAAAGGTGGAGACTTTATTCTTTGGCTGCTCTGGTACTTGTAGTCACGTTACCCCTCTCCCCACCGACTCGCCCCCTTTCACCTTCTTGTGTCCACCCCCTACGCCTACTCCCTCCTGAATTCCTTGCAAAACGTACCAGATGGGCATCAGAATTATGCTAACATCATAGGACTTCGACGTTTCCATGGTTATGAATGCAGAATTTCTAGTGTAAAAAAAATTTTTTTAAACGTGTGACAACACTTTATAATGCAGGTTGATCACTGGTCGGATGTCAGAGAAATGGCTGAGAGTTGACACTGTGTGCGCCTTCGTCACAAGATCCGCTTTTTATCAATCGATAGGTTGGTTGGGGTTGCCTTCTTCTTCAGCAAATGTAAGTACAAAGAAGTGATTAGACCTTTAGGTCGAAAGTGGCGAGGTTTTCCTGCCAACTTATATCGAAGATTACTGTAGTTTTCTGTCTTGAGCATCTGAATAAACAGCCTGTAGGACGAATAGCGAATAGCTAATACTAACACTGCTACCGGTTAGTTACCACTCTGCTTCTCTGTGCAGGGTCCTATGGTTGGATCTTTACGTGTCTTATTTAATTCAACTCCCCCATCTGTCCTGTGAAGTGAAGAGTATTACCCCATTTTGCAGATGCAGAATGCCCCATAGCTGGGATTCAGTCTTCATGCCTGTCTTCCAAGCTACAGCTATTCCCTAATTGCATCTAATTTTTTTTAAAAGGATTTTATTCATTTATCTGACAGAGAGCGTGGGAGAGGGAACACAAGCAGGGGGAGTGGGAGAGGGAGATGCAGGCTTCCTGCTGAGCAGGGAGCCCCATATGGGGCTCGATCCTAGGACCTTGGGATCATGACCTGAGCCGAAGGCAGATGCCCGACGAATGAGCCAGCCAGGTGCCCTGCATCTAATTTTTAAATATAAAGGGTTACATTTAACTTTGAAAGATGAGATATTTACTGTATTTCCAATATGGAAGAAGACTTTCTTCCCACATGCTTCCTAAATTCGCACTCACCCGTTCTTCTTATGAACATTCATTGAACAAACTTTCCTGAGTGTCTACCGTATGCCAGAGTTCCACCACAAACTCTGAAAAATAATTATAGAGTTCCCTTGGAAGTTAGGGTAATGTTCAATGATAACAGACATCTAATATGATAACTGATAATCCTTGACAGAAAATGATAAAATCAAAACTCTAAAGGAAATTGGAATTTATTAGTAAAACACTGGCCCAAACCATGAAGAAAATCCAGGTATCTCTTACTTTTTAAGAGTCGGTATTCCACCACTTCAATTTTATGAAAGACCTATATTCTTACCTTTTTTTGCTAACTGAAAGAAATCTTAAAAGAATTTTACAAAAAAGACAAAAGTGAAAATAGCATTCATTTTTTTTAAATTAATTACTTATTTATTTGACAGAGAGACAGATCACAAGTAGGCAGAGAGGCGAGCAGAGAGAGAGGGGAAGCAGGCTCTGTGCAGAGCAGAGGGCCCGATTGTGGGGCTTGATCCCAGAACCCTGGGATCATAACCTGAGCCGAAGGCAGAGGCTTTATCCACTGAGCCACCCAGGTGCCCCCAATGTTTGTTTTGCAGCAAGCTGTTATATGGGGAGAGCGGCCCCGCCAAGCTCCTTCTCCCAGAACTACACTCAGTCAGCAACCCAACATCAAGCCACCATAACTTTGGACCGTGTCTGTGAGCAACTGTGCTTTATCTCGATTGATTTTGTGCATCCCTTAGCAAGATGTGTCCTAAGGTACCAGAAAAGCTTAAAAGAAGTTTTCTTTTTTTTTTTTAAGATTTTATTTATTTATTTATTTGACAGAGAGAGAGAGATCACAAGTAGGCAGAGAGACAGAGAGGGGAGGGGAAGCAGGCTCCCCGCTGAGCAGAGAGCCCGATGCGGGACTCGATCCCAGGACTCTGGGACCATGACCTGAGCTGAAGGCAGAGGCTCAACCTGCTGAGCCACCCAGGCACCCAAGAAGTTATTTTTTTAAGTCTCAGAACGCTCAAAAAATTTTCCACAGAAGTTAATGGTGATTGCTTCTTTGCTTTCTGCCATTTCTGTTTCCTAGGAACGCTCCACTTTAGGAGAGAGGGAGAAACCTGTAGTACCCACATCACAGGGCTCCATTGCTCTCAGGAAAGTCACCAGTGACATGCAGATTGCAAATCCACTTGGCCTGTCTTTTGTTCTTGTCCTCACTGACTGCTCCGTGTTATTTGACACTGGTGACTAGTCTTTCCTTGAAATTTTAACCTCCTTTTGGCTTCAGAGCCCTTGGCTCTGGTGATCACTGCATCTGTCTTCGATCCCTCTTTCGTAGGCTCCTTTACAGCACTTATTCTCCTCTCCTTTTACATGTGACTCCATATGCTGGTGAGTTTTTCTTAATTTATTTTCTCTCCACGCAAACTCCGTGCAACGTCTAGTGGAAGCCTGTCAGGTCTCTGTCACTGTTCTTACCCATCTTCAGATCTCCATATGCTTTATTTCCAGCCATTTGTGGGGTAGCACCACCCAGATATTCCAAAGTCACCTGCCATTCTTCGCATCTAAAATGGGAATTTAGTGTCTTCTCTAACCCTCAGTCTGTCCTCTCCTTCCCGTCTAGTGTCTTCCTCATTCTGCATCTCACTTCTTGAACTTGGATCTCATGGTGCATTAAGAAAGCTAAACATTGATGGGGTTTAGAACCATGTTACTAGACTGATACAGGGTTCGCCTGATAAATATTTCTGTCGTGGCACAAAAGACTGCAAGTGGCCTAGAGGAGTGTATAGACTTTATGGATCTTCTTCGAAGAAGTCATCCAGGTGTGGAGCTGCTCAGGGACCGCAGATAACTCCAGGGGCTAGTGCAGAAGGGACTTCAGTTGAGGCCACTGCACTGTTCTAGCAGTCTCACCTGCCAGAAGTTTCTGCTGCCATAAGAAGAACCATGAAGATGTGGTCAGAGACCTGTTAGGTTCTGAGAAGTGCCCTGTTGTACTCTACACTGACTTCAGTTACTTGTGTAAACTGGTCTTCCTCAGTTTATAGAAAGGTCCTAAAAACTACCCAACTAACTTAGTATCACACTTTTGAATTTATAATGCACTTTGACACATATCATTTTATAAAAAGGAAATGGTGTCAGAGAAAGGCAATCTGAGAGCACATTTCTCATATCTCCTGGTGCATTGAAAACATACATTCACATGCCATTCTCTTGCAGATTGAGTTTGAGAGTCTGACCATCTTTTGAGAAACACCAGTGGTGGTTCCCAGACTGTTACTTGGAATCATGAGAGGGCACTTATTAAGAAAAGTGCCTCCTTGCGACACCTGGGTGGCTCAGCCGGTTAAGTGTCTGACCCTGGATTTCAGCTCAGGCTGATGAAATTGATCTCAGGGTGGTGAAATTAAGCCCCGAGTGAGACTCTATCCTGGGCGTGGAGCCTACTTAAGAGTCTCTCTCTCTCTCTCATTGTCTCCTTCTGCCCCTCCCCACCCCCCAAAAGAAAAGAACACCGCCTCCTATGTCTCCCACCACCTAAAATGTTGATTCATCAGGTCAGGGGTGGGATCGGTGCTCAGTGTTGGAGGAATCTAAACCCTGCAGGTGATTCTACTTTAGCATGTCCACAGATTGGCACTAGGGAGCAGCTGTCTGAAATATATGCCCATGAGGGCGAGACCATGTCACTTTCTTCCTGCCTGCTTTATTATACTTTGTTCCATGTTCTTTAGCATGGCACACAGCAGAAACATTGTTTGGCAATGCATAAAGTATAAGGTGGTCCTTCCTGAAATTCTTTTTTGAGGGAACTCTAGAATACCTGTGTTCATCACTAAATGTATATCTTCCTCATACTTGAGGAAGTTTGAAATGAAATGTTTTACGTTCCTTTAAAAAATGCTCTATTCAGGGGCACCTGGGTGGCTCAGTGCGTCTACGCCTTCTGCTCAGGCACTGGGATTGAGCCCCCCATCCATCAAGCCCTGCATCGGGCTCCCTATTCTACAGGGAGCCTGCTTCTCCCTCTCCCACTCTCCCTGCTTGTGTTCCCTCTCTTGCTGTCTCTCTCTCTGTCAAATAAGTAAATAGAATCTTAAAAAAAAACAAAAACTCTATTCATAGTAAAGAAAGGTAGTGATTAGCCTTATTTTGGCCCCCCACAAATACCCAACTGCCACCCCCTTCCACACCTGTCATATACTTAGTTTTTGTGCTCCCTTTCTTATTGCCTCAGTGCCTGAATCCTTAAGCTGCTTTCCCAAGGAACTAGGAACAACTGGTCATCTGCTTTAAACATCACCCCCCTCAACATAACTACTGATAAAAGCCAAATGTGATTAAATGTCCCACTGAATCTTCACAACCACCCTTTGAGGCTTGGTGACATTGTTACCATTTCACCAATAAGGAAACAGATGCAGAGTGATTTTATAACTTACTTCTGGTCCCCAAACTGGCAAATTGTAATGCTGAGGTTGAACAAAGGCTGATTTAACTCCAAGCCTGTGCTTTTAACCTCTATGCAACGAAGTATAATTTTATTTAAGTGAAATCATTGGATGATCTGAGGTTATAAATTATCCTTCGCAGGAAAGAAGAGGAACTTGCGTGTTCTGGGAGGGAACTTTGGTCCAACACCATTTAGTCCAGAATTCCTTATTCATTTATTTTCAGGACTTCTTCTCCCTGATTATAGTCCAAAGATCCCTGATACAGCCCTATAACTTAGGTGTACACAGGTAAAAATGCTCCTTGTCCTGGGGGATGGAGATGTTGGAAGTCAGGACCAGTAACATCGTTATTCTGAGACAGCTGCTACTGACTTATTTCATTTTTTTTTCCAAGAAAATTATTTGCTAACATTGACAAATAAGAGTTAGAAAAATAGCAAATTTGTCACTAATTGGACTCATTTCATTTCCAGTTTATGAGGAGACTGTTTTCGTGTGTTAGGGTAACCACTTTTCAAAAATCTTACTACAGCCTCTATGCTCCTATGTTCTCCTCATTCTCTTCGTCCTTCATTCTGGGTATTTCTTTCTTCCTGTCTTGCAGTTACTCTAAAAGCACTGGATTCCCCAAACTCATTTTTCCTAAGCTACAAAGCAGACTCCCTGTATGCATAGCAACACCTGGGCCCTCTACACCTTGTCCCCACAGGCAACTGATGTGACATTATTTTCATGCTACTTGCTGTGTGTGAGTAATAAAGTACTTTATCTCTGGCCCAAGAATCTTGTGTCTTCTGCCAACATCCACGACAACAGTAACAGGCTAAATTATTAGCATGTGTAAGGTAAAATCTTAGTTTCTGACAGTTTTGGTGACAGGATGGGATGCTGGCAGAGATATGCCTTTCTGGAAGACCCAATGGGCTGTGTTAGTGGGCAAGAGAACACTCTCCAGGATCTAGTAGCAAATGGTTTTACTCAAATCGTGAACAAGGTGCAAAGTGTGCCCTCCCCTGACCCTGTTAATTACATTTAGAGGATAAGGGATAAAAAGCAGGATTGAAACAATTTACCCAGCGGCACCTGGGTGGCTCAGTGGGTTAAAGCCTCTGCCTTTGGCGCAGATCATGATCCCAGGGTTCTGGGATCCAGCCCTGTATCAGGCTGTCTGCTCAGCAGGGAGCCTGCTTCCTACGCCCCCCCTGCCTGCCTCTCTGCCTACTTGTGATCTCTGTCTATCAGATGAATAGATAAAAATCTTTAAAAAAAAAAAAAAAAACCAACAACCCAATTTACCCTAATGATGTTTTGATGGTGCTCTCTCTCCTCAAGAGTAGGAAGAGAATGGGATGTTATGTGACAGTGGGGCAGTCAAAAGCAGCTGAGTCAGGGGATCCCCAAAGTTTAGATTAATGATGTCGGCAGTATGGGGATGGAAACTTAAGTGGATCTGAAACCGGTGTTGGTTTGGATGAGCCCAGGCTGCTGGCAGCCGCTTGAACCTGGGGGTTGGTAAGAAGCCTTGCTTACTGGCGAGGGATTGCTCTGTTCCTCGCACTTTCTGATTCCTCCCTTCCCCCACACCCCAACTTTAGCTGCTTTAAGGAGAAAGCTAAGTGTGCTTGAGGAACTTCAAGGACAAAGAAACTCAAATATTTTTAGCTTTGTTGTATCCAACTGCCCAGGCTGGAATCCTTCCCAGTTAGTGGAGGGGGTTGGGGTGCTAGGTGCTAGGGTAGCTGAAGGCACCCAGGACTCAGGAGAAAGCTGCAAGAATATGGTGGAGCCTGGCTTCAAGAGACAAAGGATTAAAAAAAAAAAAAAGAAAGAAAGAAAAAAGCCATCCTCCAAAGCTTACCTTCCTCCTCCTCTGTCCTCCCACCTTCTAGACTTCCAACAGCTGTAACCCTTTATATGCCTATTAGACTCATTGGTCCATTGGTCCATGTTCCATGGGCTGGTGGTTCTCAACCAGGTGATTTAGTCCTCGCTTCGAACTCTGTGGCATTTGACAATGTCTAGAGATACCTTGGGTTGTCACAACTGGAGGAGGGAGGGTGTGTTCTACTGGCATGTAGTGGGTAGAAGCAAGGACATGCTGCTAAACATCTTAGAGTGCACGGAGAGCTCCCCAAACAAATAATTATCGAGCCCCAAATGTTAGTAATGCCAAGGATGGGATCCTTGCTGGAGGACGGGTGGGGGGCATCCAAAAATCAGCTGATGGGGTTTGGGTAACATTTTCTGTGAAGTAGGAAAATTCAAGTGATCTGGTAGGGAGGGCTTTTTGGACTGATTCAATGTACTACTGTCTGTTACTGCCAAGTGTATAATTGATATTTACGTTCTATGTGCTTGTTATATGTGAATACTTGTGTGAAGTCCAGAAAGGATTCTTTCATTCAAGGATGGTGGCATGTAGAGAGGTAATCTCTGTCCTCTTAGTGGTGGTCTAGCAAAAAGGAATATAAAATCTGAGAAGAAATGGAAATCACGGCTTTAGTTAATTTCAAAAGTCAAAGAGGCAGTTCCCTAGTACAACATCGCCACCTGCTGTTCCAGGCTCCAAGTGCTCTTTTATAAAAACTGGGCTTGCCGGAGGGGAGATGGGAGGTTGAAGGTTGGGGAGGGTGTATGGCTACTGACCTGTTACAGGAAAGCCTGACCCATAAAGACGTGTGACTTTGCAAAATGTCCCCATTTGGGCTTGAGTTAGAGCGGGCTTGACAACGAATAAGGAAAAGCCCCGATATACCTCACTTGTCAAACTGAAAATTTTTTCCCCACACTTGGAAATTGGATCTTCAAGGACCTAGTAGCCTGGTTCCAGCAGCATCTCCGTTGATACGGAAAAGCGACAGCTGCTACTGTGGGGATACTAGATTCACATTAGAGCCCCTGAAGTAAAGCCACTGGTGTGATGGGGTCCTCTCTTCACCCAGGCTCCCCTTATCGTTGGGGCCTGGTTCACGGGATGGGTTTGGCTAAGTGCAAACCTGTTAGTGTCTCTTGGGGCCTTGTGGCTGTTCAACAATTCCTCCATATATGCCGTACTAAAAATTGGCCTTGTTCACTCAGTGCACAGAATTCAAGGCCACGTTCACAACTCTGATCAACATTCCCTATGCTGATTATGACTCTTGGGATAGATAGTACCAATGACTTAGCTGTCTGGTCCGTTATCTGGTCCACCCCTTGGAAGACCATAGACTTCGGGATTAAACAGCCCTGGCAGCTGTGGTAGGAACACCTTAGACTCTAGATGTACAAGGGTGGAGGCAATAAATATTCTCTTTGTCGCCTGGATCCAACACCATCACAAGGCAAACAGCAAAGGCAGCAGACAATCTGTGAACGTGGCTGATGGTAAATTACACTGAGGTGCCTGAGCCACCATCAGTAGCCGCTCTCAACCCGGAGCCCCTTTAAACAGGCACAAACCCAGGGACTGGCACCATCTCACCCCATTCGATTACAAAGTTACAGATTCACATGCTTCTCTGATGTTTGAGAGGGATATGCCGCAGATAGGAAAGGAAGTTAGAACCATTCCGGGACACTGCCCATGTGATCTAATCAAACCAATCTGAGGCTGATGCAAATCAAGTTTAATGACAAATCCTGATAGGAGTTACATGTGCCTGTTTGGGTTATATGCTTGTCGATGGCGGGAAACGGGCCATGAAATATCTCTTTTGTTAGGGAAAGAGGTGGGTTTTTAGCCCCTCTCTTGCCTCCTGTAATTACTGGCGATGACACCAAAGATGAGCAGTTTAGTGAAATGGATAATGAATGGGCCTTAGGCTAGACTATAACCCGACTGTCTGAAATTAAGTCCTCTGGTCTCCCCTGGGACAGTTGCCTGGTCAGGACCCCGGAAGACCTATTTGAAGTCAGTACTGAAGGTTAACCTCATCTCATTGTTTGGAGTCCTGATGATAGTAGCCTTAATTAGGTACTGTGGGAGACCAATTGAACAGATTTAGTTCTAGCTTCTGTTGGTTAAATTAATCAGAGTGGCCAACAGAGTGAAATACTTTGGTGACAGTTTGCCAGAAGCCAGGACAGGTAGGGACAAAAGTGGATTGATGGGGAAAACAATCTTCTACAGACCCTGAACATTCCTGCACCTGTTTGTTGGGTATGCCAAGAATGTTAAGTTACTTCCTGACTGTTGTTTCCTAATGCCATTTCCCAGGGTTGTGTTTATAGTGAACAGCTTTGCGGGTTGAAATTACATGTAGGTCAGATATTGCTTCAAACTGATTGGGTTGGGGGAGGAATTGAGTGAGAATATAAGTGAACCGTATCATCTAAAAGATTATAATTGTTGAATCTGGGTCACAGGTCCATGTGGGTTCAGAGTACCTGCTTTCTTACCACTTACTTTAAAAACAGTAGATTCCTGGGTGCCTGGGTGGCTCAGTTGATTAAGCAACTGCCTTTGGCTCAGGTCATGATCCTGGAGTCCCAGGATCAAGTCCCACATCAGGCTCCCTGCTCAGCAGGGAATCTGCTTCTCCCACTGACCTCTCCCCTCTCATTCTCTCTCTCTCTCTCTCAAATAAATAAACAAAATCTTAAAAAAAAAAAAAAAAAAGCAGTGGATTCCTAAGCCGTGTTCCTCATCAGCAATCCAAACCCATTGTATGTAGTATGTCCTCTGGGTACACCACTTACCCCCATGGGATCTGGGGCAATGCTCATGCTGCTCACCGTGCCACGAGTAATAAAGTCCTTTTCTGGGACTTAGGAGTTTTGTGTCATCCTCCAGTATTTATAAAATAGTAACAGGATCTTATGAGCTTGAAAGTAGAATAAATCCCCAGACCCTGTCAGTATCTATATGGTTTTGTAGGGAGTGGGGGATGCTATGATGTCTGGTTGACATCACCAGGCACAAATTCAGTTGTATAATTTTGTTTTCATATTGAGAGAAAAAAAAATCAGTTTGGTAGACTTGTCTTGCGACAAGACAAGACAATCTGCCCCAGATTGTGCCAAGCTGGAAATTTGGAACATTTTCATTTAGTCACTTTTTAAGATTTATTTAAAAATTTAAAATTATGAATAATGTCATCCAGTTACAAAATTAATGGGACTAGTGTAATGAGCTCCCACATAGACATCACTTAGCTTCAACAATTATCAACTCATGGCTGACCTTGTTACTTCTATATCTGCCTCCCATTCCCAATGACTTTGTAGCACATTTATAAAATTATATGATTCCCTTTGTAATATATTCCGATTTAAAATCATTGACTGGAATTTGCTTTGTTTTATAGCATATTTGTTTTATTTGTAAAGAACTATTTCGTGAATGGAGAGTATATTGTTCCATTAATAATGATTTTTTATTTATTTATTTATTTTTATTTTTATTTTTTATTAACATATAATGTATTATTTGCTTCAGGGTTATGGGTCTGTGAATCATCAGTCTTACACAATTCACAACACTCACCATAGCACATACCCTCCCCAATGTCCATCACCCAGCCACCCTATCCCTAACCCAAAAATAATTTTTTAAAAGGCATCACAATTCTCTCTCTCCCCGACCCTGAAATACTTTGGATGTAACCAAAGCTATACAGAGTACCAAATATACAACCTTAAGGTCTGTTGTTATTAAAACAATAAAAAAGGGGGATGCCTGGGTGGCTCAGTCGATTAAGTGTCTGCCTTCAGCTCAGATCATGATCCCAGAGTCCTGATGGAGTCATACCTACATCTGGCTCCTTGTCAGTGGGGAGTCTGCTTCTGCCTTTGCCTGTTACTCCCCCAGCTTGTGCACTCTTTCCCTGAAAAATAAACAAATAAAATACTTTAAAACAACAACAACGACAAAAGAAATTAGTGAAGTTAGAAAAAGAAAATATAAGTGAGTAACAAAATATTAATGAGTTTTATCATATTTAGAACTGAATACTTGGGAGAACTGTATCTTTGAAAAAATAAAAATACAAATCTCTGACAAATTAAAAAAAGAGATAAAATATGCAAATATTGAGATACATAACTACAAATAGAGATGTTAAAATAATATAATACTGTAAGATATTCTATGCCAATAATTTTGAAACTCATAAGGAAAATTTCTGACCAAATATATAAAATCTGTAACAGTTGTAGCTTCCACCCCTCAGAGATATGTTTGACTTTGGTTCAAATAGTCCAAAAACCTGCTCATACTTTGGGATTTGGCTACTGCTCCGTAGTTTGCTAAATATCTATACTCCTGCATCCACGTAGACTGTACCTCTTTTCCCAGCATCATCTAACATGAGTCAATCTGCCCTTTCAATTTTCCACATGGAAACCATTTAGATCACAGAAAGGGTTGGTCAGTTTTTCTGTAACAGGCTAGACAGCAAATATTTCAGTCTTCGTGGGCGCATACATTACTTCTCCTTGTCCTCCTTCCTCTTCTTAGTTTACAACCTTTGAAAAAACCGCATAACTTTTCTTAGCTCCCAAGGTGTATGGGGGGTGGGGGGAGCTGCACTTATTATGGCTTCCCTGGCGGACAGACGAGAGGCTGGATGGTCGGGTCAACCTGTACCCAGTGTACCCAGTGTATCCAGATCTTGGAGTTACCCGGGCTCCTAGGGCAAGGGTGCGGTGGGCGGGGCTGCAGACAGCACGGGGCGGGGCTTAAAGCCCCGCTCCCTCCTCCTGTTCCTCCTGAGCAGTGAAGCATCGCCTTTTCCCTGCGTAGGGGTGCCTGACAGCGGCCCATTGCTTGGACGGCCACCAATGGCTGTGGAGGATGGCCCTCCTGTTGCAGGTGAGCCCTGGAGCCACCCAGCAGCTCCCCGGGTGAACCCCGCCACCCTGGCTTACCAGCCAGTCAGGCACGGAGGGCGCGGTGGGCACTCTGCATCCCTGCCGCCGCCCCCCACCCCCCGTCGGGGGAGGGGAAGAGGTACAAAAGCTGGCTACTGGTTGTGTTTGGCCGTAGGCGGTAGTTTTGTCAGCCCTGCCCTGAAGTATAATGGCTACAGAATGCAGTCCGGGTGGCCATATTGCCTTCCCTTCTGGGTTTAATCCCGACTCCACCTTTTCCTGGTTGTGTCAACATGGGAAAAGTATTGAATCTTTCCATGCCTCATTTTCCTCATTTTGAAAACGGTGGTAATAACAGAGTTAGAGTCTTCAGAGTTGTGATGAAAATGGAACGAGCTAATATGTGTACCGTGCTTAGAAAAGTGGCACATTGTGCACACTCACTGGTTGTTGGATGTTATTATTAAGCGGTTAATTTCATATAGACTATTTCTGTTCATTGGATTCAATCACATATTGCCTAGCCATCTGCTTTCTCCTTTTTACCCCTACTCTCTTTTTTCTCTCTTCTCCTCATGTTCTTTCAGATGTAACCAAGAAATTCCTCACCTTTTCTTTTTCTTTTTCCTTTCCTTTCTTCTTCTTCTTCTTTTTCTTTTCTTTTCTTTTCTTTTCTTTTCTTTTCTTTTTCCTTTCCTTTCCTTTCTTTTCTTATCAGGCATGACTGTACTTCTCAAGGTCAGGTTTGCCTATAGTCTTACACTCTTCAGAGTAGTCTTACTTATTTTATTCTCTAAGAAAAATTCTAATGAGTAAATTTTTTGTTCACAACATCACATATAAATTACCAAAAATGGACTCTAGAGAAAATGGAAAACTAAGCTAGTGCAATAATCATGCAAGTAATAGGAAAAGTTATCGAAGAATTAGATCCAAAAATGTTAGCTCAGTCTCCCCCCGCCCCCTCCCCGCCCCACCCCACCAGCAGGGAGACTGGCCTGGGGCTGATAATGACTTGAATTGAAGGTAGACATTTAACTGAGGGAGCCACCCCGGCACCCCTGATTTTGAATTTAAATGGACTTTTTATTATGGGAATATCATATGAAAAAGTGAAAAGAATTATATAATGAACCCCATGTACCTATGACCCAGACTCTCCAATTATAAAGTCTTGGGCAATATTGTTTTTACTATATCCTCACTTAATTCTTCCTACAGTTGATAATTTGGAAGCAAATACCTGACTTTATACAATTTCATATGTCATATATTTTGTTTTAAAAATGTAACCACAATATCACTATTATGTTAACAAGGTTAACAATACACTACTCCCAAAATATCATAAATATGCTGCCTATATTAAAATTTCCCCAGTTGTTTCATAAAAAATTTAAAAAAAATTTATTTATTTATTTGACAGAGATCACAAGTAGGCAGAGAAACAGGCAGGGGGGTGGGGGGAAGCAGGCTCCCCGCTGAGCAGACAGCCCGATGTGGGGCTGGATCCCAGGACCCTGGGATCAGGACCTGAGCTGAAGGCAGAGGCTTAACGCACGGAGCCACTCAGGCACCCTGTCTCATAAAATTTTGAATGGTTTATTTGTTTAAACTGGGCTTACTACTTGTTCTCTATTAATTTACAAATATACACATTCTCTTTTTTTCTTGTAGTTGATTTGTTGAGGAAATAATTGTCCTGTAGTGTTCTACGGCCTGGATTTTGCTAATTGCATCTCTTTGGTGTCATTTAATATGTTCTTCTATCCTCTGCAAATAGGTACGTGTATCTTGAAGCTTGATTAGATGATGCTTGTGTGTTTTGCATAAGAATGCTTCATAGATGATGTTGTAAACTCTTATTAGAAGGTACATAACATCTGTTTCTCTCTCTCTCTCTCTTTTTTTTTTTTTTGATGTTAGCAGGCATTGATGATTATTTCCTAGACTCACTAATCATTAGGAGATGGAAATGAAGATGTTCTAATAGAGTATCTTCAAGTTGGCTCTTGAGCTTTTTTTTTGACATAACCTAGCTGTCTTTGATAGCTTCCTTGCTTTCTGGTATAAGCATACACCAGAATATATAATCTGTTACAGTAAGAGATTCCTCATTCACTTTGTATATTTTCTGTCCCAGACCTAGAACCTGGTTCCTGTTATTATGAAATGGTATTTAGAGACATAATCTGCCCATAGGGATGCTCATGGCTGTGGAGTTGGTCTTAGTAGAAACAATGTCTTTTCAGTGAATGGAGTTTTTGTTTATAAAATACATCATTTAGAAATTTCTAATTTTATTTGTGAATGTGATTTACAATTGTGTAATTTTTTTTTTTAAGATTTTATTTATTTATTTGACAGAGAGAGAGAGATCACAAGTAGGCAGAGAGAGAGGGGGAAGCAGGCTCCCTGCTGGGCAGAGAGCCAGATGTGGGGCTCGATCCCAGGACTTTGAGATCATGACCTGAGCTGAAGGCAGAGGCTTAACCCACTGAGCCACCCAGGTGCCCCAATTGTTTAAATTATTTTTAGTTTCAAAGTTGTGATATTGTGATTTGAGATGAGGAATATGTATTTGGTCTTTGTCCAGTTTTTGGCACGGAGCTCCTAATATCCTTGGAATTTACAGGATGATAAGAGCAATAAAGGTGTCTTTTGTTATGTTAATGAGGCAGCTTTTGGAAAGCAGCTAAGGATGGGGGTTGGTTGCCAGAGGAGCCAACCTTGTGATTAAGGTTGGAACTTGCAGGCCTGGGAACAGGAGAGGAACTGAAGTTTGAATCAATTTCCACCAGTGATTTAATCAGTCATGCCGGTATAATGTAGCCTCTATAAAACCCCAAAGGACAGGGTTCGGAGAGCTTCAGAGTTGGTGAAGTGTGGAGATTTGGAAAGAGTGGTATGTCTGGAAAGGACATGGAAGCTCTGCAGCCTTTCCACATAACTTGTTGTATGTTTTATTCCATCTGGCTCTTCCCGAGGATATTATTAATATCCTTTTATAATAAACCAGTGATCTAGCAAGTCAAATTTTTCTTTAAATTTTATGTGCTCTAGCAAATTAATTGAACCCAAGAAGGGGGTTGTTAGAACCTCCAGTCTATATAGCTAGCCAGTCAGAAGCACAGGTGACAACCTGGACTTGTGACCGGCATCTGAAATGGGGGTGAAGGGCAGTCTTGTTGGACTCAGCCCTTAACCTGTGAGGTTTGATGTTATCTCCAGGTAGTTAGTGTCAGAATTGAGTTAAATTGTGGGATACCCAGATGTTGTCTGAAAATTGTTTGCTGGTGTGGGAACCTCCCTCCCCACCTACCACACACACCACCCCATGTTGGAATTGGTACCAGAACCTTTCAAATTCAAATCTGTAAAACAAAGTATATTCAGAGATATCTAGCTTCTATCCCAATCTTCATCCTGTTTTTTCCTACCTCTTATGTATTATTTTTCAAAGATTTTATTTATTTATTTGAGAGAGTGAGCAAGGGAGAGCACAAGCTAGGGGGAGGGGCAGAGGGAGAAGGAGAATCAGACTCCCCACTAAGCAAGGAGCCTGAGGTGGGACTAGATACCAGGACCCTGGGATCATGACCTGAACTGAAGGCAGATGCTTAACAGCCACACAGGCACCCTGTATTTTTTTTTGTTTATCCATCAGTTTAATTTAACAAAAGGAAATATGTGAATATGCTTTTAATTTTTTCTTTTGTAGACAAACAGGGGTGTCTCTTATGCATATTTTCTCCCCCATTTTTTTTAACCTAACCACTTATCATGGAGATCACTCTGTAGCAGTACACAGAGCCTTTTCCCGTTTCTTTTTATGATTATCTAATACTCTGTTATGTGCATGTATGATTGGTAGACATTTTTGTTTCCAGTCTTTGCTGTTACTGATAGCACTTTGAAGAAAATCCTAGACCATGTATCTTTTTGCATGGAGTACTAAAAGAGGTATTCATGGGTCAAAGGGTAAGTCTGTGTCATTTTGCTAGATATTGTCAGATTCTTTTCTGTATTAGTTAGGGTCTGCAGTGGACTGAATGTGTTCTCCCAAATTCATATGTTGAAAATCTTGGTGACCCTCTGCCCTTCCCCGAATGTGATGGCATTTGAGGGTGGAGCTGGGGAGGTAGCTTGAGCTCTCTGCCACGTGAGGCTGCTGTGACAGCAGTCTACAAGTGGTGACAGCAGTCTGCAATGGAGAAGAGGGTCCTCCCCAGAACCCAACTGACTTCATCTCGGACTTCAGGCTCCAGAGCTTTGGGGAATAAATGTTTGTTGTTTAAGTGACTTAGCCTATGGTAACTCGTTGTAGAGCTCAAACTGACTACAACAAGGTTATATTTGGAAACAAACCATGCCAGCTATTTGAACCAATGGAATTTAATGTAGAGAATTGCTCACTAGGTATAGCGTTAATTAAATAGCTGAGAAGGTAAAAAGAGAACTTGAGGGAATCAAAAAGGCAGCAAGTGTAGGAAACCTGTATCAGCCCTCAGCTGAGAGGACTAGGAGGAGGGATGCCATGGAACGGCCACTCATACCTCTGTGGAGATGGAAATGGTGCTGGCTGGTGCTGTGGTTCTGAGTTTGAAATGGGGAGCTCTGTGGGCCTGGGGCCCAGATCTTGAAGCGGGTGGCCAGCTGTTATATATCCTGTTTCTATGGGAGACGGGAATTTGCAAGTATGGGGAAAACTGAGAACTGAATTTGGCTGCTGTTGTGGGGAAAGTACTGCTGCTGTCCGGGTGAAAAGTACCTTGGGAAGTGCAGGCTGACAGGACTAGACAGGTGGGAGCCTGTCCCTCCCACCCTCCCCCAACCCTCCTCCCAAAGCCGCTCAGACTCACTATGGTTCCCTACTGATAACATCCTGACCTTAGAGCCAACTGACAGAGCAGGAAGGTGGCTTGAGACTCCTGGCCCCAGCATCGAAGAGCAGGGAGTAAGAAGGGATGGATTTGGAGCTGAGGGGCAGCCAGGTTATGGTCTCCACGGGGCCACCTGCCATAGGTGTGGAAGCGCTGTTATGCATCTCTCCCAGCAATGGCCTGTTTGCCTACAGTCTCAGCAACCAGATGCTGTATTTTGCCCGATGTGTAGATTTTTGCCATCAGATTCTTCTTCTCAACAACAGATGATCATGCTTTATAAACTCTTCTAAAGCATCGAAAAAGGTGGAAGGTATAACAGTTCCTACTGCTTTTATGCTTATCATGTATGATAGCTTTAACACTGCTTGTAAAACACTTCACAACTCTACAGAAACACAGTTGACACAGAATAACTCTATGACCAGGGATAAAATGCCCGTGCCTGACCGTGCCAGCCAGCCTCAACTGTCTGTTGGCAAAAGTGAACAGTGGAGTCCTTGCTGCATTCCTGACAATTAAAATAGAGACTTTTCTATATTTTTATCCTTTTGAATTTTGCAGTTTACCTCGCTCAGACTTAAGCTGAAGAGAGCTTTTGTTATAAAATAAGGCTCTTTGTTAAAAGGTTCCTATTCCTTGCTTCTTTGAAAATTACCTTCATAAAAGGGAACATCTAGAAAATACCCCCTTAGTTTTCATGTGTTTGTTTTCATTTCATATGTATTTTGACATGCATACATATTTTTATGAAAGCCAATGAGTCATTTATGATTTTTTTATACCTTTACTGATAAAATAGTGTTTCTTAACTTTTCTCCAGCTAGGCATCCCAATTATTTAAAGATCTTAAGGATCGAAATATGCTCCCCACTGGGGAAATCACTCAGAGATACATCCTCTTACATTCTAGACACATTCTCCATTGAGTTTTAAAATCTTTGATATAAATTTGTAAAGGTTAAGTCATCATATAAATAGCAGTGCTATTAACAATCACAAAATTAATGAGAATAATAATGAGCTCAAGCATGTAAAATGCCAGAGTTAGCATAAACACTGTAATGCCTCTGTGTATGACATTTTTGTATTGCCATAGGGAAAAGTTCTGGGAGCTAGTTCCCTAAGAAGTGCCAATACATTCTTACTGCAAATAAACTGCTCATTATCTAAGTTGTTTTTGCAACTTTTGGAGAAAGCAAAATGAGGTATCCCTGAAGGAGACATTTATCTCTGTGCAGTAAAAGAAAAAAGTGGTTTTTAAACAGAGGTGAAATTAAGAACACTTCTGTACATCACTTTCATTCTCATTATAAAAGTAAAGCATGTTCACTGCAAAACACTTTGAAAATATGCCAAGGTATGTGCGTATACACACATACACACACCCCCACGCACCACATACACATACCCCCACACCCATACCCACTCCATTAAAAACTGCCCATAATCCTATTCCCCATGGATGACTTATCACTGTTAATTATGTTTACTTTTATCAATGTCTATCTTATCTCAGTAAGTGGCAAGCTCATAGTATCTAGCTATATATATGTTGCATTTTTTTTCTCAAACATAGCATTAGAAACTTTTTTCTCAGGCCATTGCAAGTTAATTGAAAACATGATTTTTGTATTGTTGCGTAATACTATATTACACAAATAGATTGTATTTTATTTAACCCTTGACCATCTCCCATTTTTAGCTATTTAAAATTTTCTCACTTTTCCATTGTAAACAGATGAACATTTTTATGCATAAAACTTTGGCTAGATATCTAATGATTTCCTTAGCACAAATTCCTGTAAGAAGAATGGCTAGGTCAGATGGTTTGCACACTTTAGAAACTTTTCAAAATATCTTTCCAAATTGTAATTTAGGAAACTTATATTCAAATTTTCACTGGATGAGACAGAATAACCATCTTTCAGGATGCTTCATATGCTGGCTATTATCAGTACTTTTAAAATTAATTTAGTGGGAGAAATTGATGCTCATTAAAAACATATTTATTGAATATTAATTTGTAAATATGGTTATAAGACCAAGATGGTCCTGATTTATGATTCCATTTGAATGAAATGTACAGAATGGGCTAATCCTCGACAAAGTAATAGCCAGTCTAATCAACTTTGCAGCATATAAAGAGTAGTATGTCATGAAAAAGAGACTTAAGAAAGTAGTATAACATTTGAAAATCAACCAGTGTGATTCATGTATCAACAGTCTAAGAAAAACTGTAATCAGCCTTAATAGAGAAAAAGTGCCTGACAAAATTCAACATCCATTCATAATAAAAACTTCAGCAAACTAGGAGCACAGGGAAACTTCTTCAACCTTAGATAAAGGGCATCCATGATAAACTTAACAGCTAACATTATACTTAATGATGAAAGACTGAATGCTTTCCCTGTAAGCTCAGAAAGAAGGTGAGGCTGTCCACTGTCATCACTCCAATTCAATTTTTTTCTCGGTCCAAACCAGTGAAATAAGCCAGGAAAAAAGAGAAAAGGTGTACAAACTTGAAAGTTAAATAAAACTATAATCTGCTTGTAGCTGATATAAGCAACTATGTAGAAAATCTCAAAGAATGTGTGAAAAGATTACTGGAACTAAGAAGTTTAGCAGGATTTTAGGATACAGGGTCAATATATAAAATTCAATTGTATTTTTATATATTAGCAATGAAAAATTGAAAGTTGAAATTAAAGATGAGTACGATTTAAAATAGCACAAAGAGGGGACGCCTGGGTGGCTCAGTGGGTTAAAGCCTCTGCCTTCAGCTCAGGTCATGATCCCAGGGACTTGGGATCGAGCCCCGCATTGGGCTCTCTGCTCAGCAGGGAGCCTGCTTCCTCCTCTCTCTCTCTGCCTGCCTCTCTGCCTACTTGTAATCTGTCAAATAAATAAATAAAATCTTTAAAAAAAAATAAAATAAAATAGCACAAAGATTATATATAACTTAGGTGTAAATCTCAAAAAATATGTATGGGACCTATGTGCTGGAAACTACAAAACTGATGAGCAAAATCTAAGAAAGTTAAGTAACGGACAACTAGACAGTGTTCATGGATTTAAAGTCTCAATCTTAACATGTCAATTCTGTTCAAATTGAACTGTAGATTCAATGAAATACCTATCAAATCCAGTAGGATTTTTTTTTTAGAAATCAATAAGCTGATTCTAAAATTTATATAGAAAGGCAAATGAAAAATCCTCTGTGCTCTCCTATTCACCCTCTCCTATAATCCCTGGAAAACACTGATCCTCCAATTGCCTCCTGTTTTGCTTTTCCTGGAATGTTAGATAGTTGAAATCATACAACTGTTTGAGATCAGCTTCTTTCACTAAGTAATATGCATTTAAGGTTTCTCTGTGTATTTTCATGGCTTGATAGCTCATTTCTTTTTAGTGCTAAGTAATATTCTGTTATCTGGAGGTACCACAGTTTAATTAATTGTTCGCCTATTAAAGGACATGTTGGCTGCTTCTAAGTTTTGGGAATTATGAATAAAGCTGCTTTAGGTATCTCTGTGCAGGTTTTCATGTGCACCTAAGTTTTCAGTTCATTTAGGTAAATAGTAAGGGGTGTAATTGCTGGATATTATGATAATATATGTTAGGGTTTTTTTTTTTTTAAGATTTTATTTATTTATTTGACAGAGAGAGATTACAAGTAGGCAGAGAGGCAGGCAGAGAGAGAGGAGGAAGTATGCTCCCTGCTGAGCAGAGAGCCCAATGTGGGGCTTGATCCCAGGACCTTGGGATCATGACGTGAGCCGAAGGCAGAGGTTTAACCCACTGAGCCACCCAGGTGCCCCAGTATATGTTAGTTTTATAAGAAATTGCTAAGTCTTCGAAAGTGACTATACTATTTTGCATTCCTACTAGTAATGAATGAGAGTTTTTCTTGCTCCATATCCTCTCCAAGCACCAAATGCTGACAGTGTTTTAGATTTTAGTCATTTTAATAGGTATGTATTGAGATCTCATTATTGTATACATTTGCAATTCCCCAGTGACCTATGATGTTGACTATCTTTTCATGTGCTTACTTGTCATTTGTTTATCTTCTTTGGTAAAGTTGTCTGTTCAGGACTTTTGCTCATTTTTAATCAGATTGTTTATTTTATTGTTGAATTTTAAGTGTTTTTTGTATACTTTGAATAACAGCTCTTTATCAGCTGTCTTTTGCAAATATTTTCTCCTAGTTTGTGACTTATATTCTCATTCTCTTGAGATTGTCTTTTACAGAGTAGAAGTTTTTTATTTTAATAAAGTCCAGCTTATCAATTCTTGATTTTATTGACCTGGCCTTTGGTTTTGTATCTAAAAACTCATTGCCGTAGTTAAAGTCATCTAGGTTTTCTCCTATGTTATCTTCTAGCAGTTTTATAGTTTTGATTTTACATTTAGGTCTGTGATCCATTTTGAGTTAATTTTTGTGAAGGATGTAAGGCTTGTGTCCACAATCTTTTTTTTTTTTTTTTCCTTTTTTTGCATATAGACATTCAGTTGTTCCGGTACCAGCTGTTGAAAAGACTGTCTTTTGCTCCATTATATTGCCTTTACACTTTGGTCAAAGATTAGTTGACTGTGGATCTGTTTTGGGGCTCTTTATTGTGTTTCATCAACTATTTGTCTACTCTTTCACTAATACCACACCATCTTGATGACTGCAGCTTCATAGAAAGCTTTAAGTCGGGTAGTCAGTCCTCTGACTTTTTTCTTTTCCTTTAGTATTGAATTGGCTATCCTGCTCTTTTGCCTCTCCACATGAACTTTAAACTTAGCTTATTGATATCTACAAAATATCTTGCTGGGATTTTGATTGGAATTGTGTCGAATCTATAGATTAAGTTGGGAAGAACTGACACCTTGACACTATTGAGTCTTCCTGTCCATGAGCATGGAATATCTTTCCATATATTTATTCTTCTTTGATTGCTTTCATCAGAATGTTGTACTTTTCTCCATATGGATCTTGTATATATTTTGTTAGATTTTTACCTAGGCATTTCATTTTGGAGGGGTGCTAATATAAATGGAAATGTGTTTTTAATTTCAAATTCCATTTTTTTCATTGCTGTTATATAGGAGAGTGATTGACTTTCATATATTAACTTTGTATCCTGCAACCTTGTTATGACAGCTTATTAGTTCCAGGAAGTTTTTCCATCTTTTAGATTTTCTACATAGACAATCATGCCATCTGCAAACAAAGACAGTTTTATTTCTTCTTTTCCAATTTGTCTACCTTTTATTTCCTTTTTCTGTCTTACTGAATTCGATAGAAGTTTCAACAAGGTGTTAAAGGCAGTGGCAAAAGGGAATATCCTTGTTATGTTCCTAATCTTAGAGGGAAAGCTTGGAGTTTTTCATTGTTAAGTATGATGTGAGCTATGGATTTTCTGTACATGTTCTTTATGAACATCTTTATGAGCATCCCTTTATTTCTAATTTGCTTAGAGTTTTTATTATAAATGGGTGTTTTGTCAAATGCTTTGTCTGTATCTATTGATATGATCATGTGATGTGTTACATTAATTGATTTTCCAAATGTTGAGCAAGCCATGCATATGTGCAATGATCCCACATGGTCATGCTGTATAATTCTTTTTATACATTATTAGATTTGATTTGCTTTTATTTTGTTGGGGACTTTTGCATCTATGTTCATGACAGATATTGGTCTATAGTTTTCTTGTGATATCTTTGTCTGATTTGGTATTAGAGTAATCATGGCCTCATAGAGTTAGGAAGTATTTCTTCGGCTTCTACCTTCTGTAAGGGATTATAGACAGTTGCTAAAAGCTTTTTCTTAAATGTTTAGTAGAATTTACCAGTGAACCCATCTGGGCCTAGTGCTTTCAGTTTTGGAAGATTATAAATTATTTAATTTTTGTTATAGCTATAGGGCTGTTTGGATTATCTGTTTCTTTTTGTGTGAGCTTTGGCAGATTGTGTCATTCAAGGAATTGGTTGATTTCATCTAGGTTATCAAATTTATGGGCATAGAGGTGTTCATAGTATTCCTTTATTATCTTTTTTTTTTTTTTTTTAAAGATTTTATTTATTTATTTGACAGAGATCACAAGTAGGCAGAGAGGCAGACAGAGAGAGAGGAGGAAGCAGGCTCCCCGCCGAGCAGAGAGCCCGACGTGGGGCTCGATCCCAGGACCCTGGGATCATGACCTGAGCCGAAGGCAGCGGCTTAACCCACTGAGCCACCCAGGCGCCCCTCTTTTCTTTTTTTTTTTTCCTTTATTATCTTTTCAATGTCCATGAGATCTATAGTGGTGTCCCCTTTTCTATTTCTATATTAGTAATGTGTGTCTTTTTCTTTTTTGCTTCACCACACTGGCTAGAAGCTTATCAATGCTTTTTTTTTTTTTTTTTTTCCAAAGAGCCAACTTTGTGTTTTGTTGACTTTCTCTATTGATTTCCTGTTTTCAGTTTTATTGATTTCTATTCTAGTTCATATTTTTGATTCTGCATCCGTTTGCTTCCTCTTTCCTTCATAATTTTCATTAAGGCCTCTATTTCTTGCTGTTTGTGAACCTCCTTGCCTATAGGTCCTCTTAAAATTGTTTCTTCAGGCCAGAGATTCAGTTGGAGAAGGATTGAACGGTCAAGGGACTTAATGAAAAAAGTGTTTTCTTCTCCCAACAGCAACTATAGCTACTACTAAAATCTACCATTTATTGTGTGTTTACTAAATGCCAGATATTTTTTAAACAATTAACTCATTTACTGTTTACAACAGTTCTCTAAGGTAATTAGTATTATTTTCATGTATACGTGAGAAAAGAAGTTTATGGAGGTAAAAATAAGTTGCTCAAGGCCACACATTTTGTATAAGTGGAAAAGTTGGGTTTTAAGTTCTGATCTGTAGGATGATAATATAATGGATGTACCTAGAAATAAATTCACTGCAGATATACAGAGCCATATAGAGATTACAACATCACAGAGTTTTTTTTTTTAAAGACATTTGTTTATTTATTTATTTATTTATTTATTTATGAGAGGGAGAGAACATGAGCAGGGGAGGGAGAAGCAGACTCCCTGCTAGGGAGGGAATCTGACAAAGGGGTCTGAATCATGACCTGAGCTGAAGGCAGACGCTTAACCGACTGAGTCACCCAGGCATCCTGCAACATCACAGAGATTTTAGGAATATTTTATGCTTAGAAAAATTTCAGGGGTACTATATTTTGTTTATGAGAAAGTGGGATGGCCTTGTCAGGTGAAGGAATGACTTACTCAAAGGTAGAGATGTGTTGGTAGGTGGGAAATGGTGAGACTGGTTCTATCTCAGTTCAGTGTTAGTCTAGGATATACATACTTTTAAAACTGGCCCTTTTGGATGCCCATATGTTTTGTTACTAATAAGCTGTTTCAAGAGGATTAAAATGTTAGCATGTCCAGTATTTCACTCAGTCCTTAAACATGACTTCAAAGTGATTATTATACCTAAATTGGTTTAGGTTAAGTCTATGTATAATACTTCTTCATTCCTTTATATCTTATTTTAGAAAATTTGGCTTGACTTCTTTAGGAGGGGAAGATTATGATCCAGGAAGCCTCTCAGCCCGGTATTAATGCCTTGAATTTAATTTCTATAGGTTTATTAACTCCAGGAGGCAAAGAGCTTAATGCAGGGGAGATGTATTTAATTATTGACAGTGGAAACTTTTTGAGAGACTTATGAAGGAAACAAAATCTGCATAAAGTAATAAGGGAACATTTGATTTCAAGATATTATTTGCAATATTAAATGATGCCAATAGATGGAGAAGTTGTTCCATATAAATCAGAAGGCTTGGTTCCTCTCTGATGGCTAAAGAAATTCAGGTTTCTGGCAACTTGAAAATGGATTTTCTCAATAAAAATGTGAAGCAGGAAAACTGGGTTACTCATAAATTTTAATAAGAAATAATTTTAACAGGGGACAAGATTTTCCCTAATTTTAGTTATATGTACATGAAACTCTGAGTGCCTGCACTGTTTTTGCAATTTGGCCATAACACTCTTAGATCTGTACATATGAATGTATGTATGTGTGTATGTGTTTGTAACGGATCTTGTACAAACAGGATTTTTAGAAATGCACATAATTTTATGGGATAAAAATGAGAAACATAACTATGTTTAAAAAATGGAGCAAGAAAGAATGGAATGAAGTTAGAGAAACAGCTGCCTTGAGTTGGGCCATAAGTCTGACCTAGAGCTTCCTAGCAGCCCTTTCAAGTAGGCAGACAGGATCAGTTGAATGATTCAGTGTCTACAATGTAAGAACATGCCGTGTGCTAGGAGAGCTATAATACTTCTTCTTCTTCTTCTTCTTTTTTTTTTTTTTTAGATTTTATTTATTTATTTGACAGAGATCACGGGTAGGCAGAGAGGCAGGCAGAGAGAGAGGAAGGGAAGCAGGCTCCCTGCTGAGCAGAGAGCCCAATGCGGGGCTCGATCCAAGGACCCTGGGATCACGACCTGAGCTGAAGGCAGAGGCTTTAACCCACTGAGCCACCCAGGCACCCCTATAATACTTCTTAATTCTAAGGTCAGAAGTATGTCTCTTAGTGTCTCATAAATAGGACGCTGTGAAATGCAATAGATAATACTCTTACATTAAGCCAATGATACTTTTTACATGACTACTTCTTACAGCATCAGCTGTAAGATGGGTCTTACCATAGTGCTATTTAATTAAAGGAATTTGAGGGGGAAGGGGGTGGGTGAGCACCATGTACCCCCAAAGAGTCCTTATAAGGAATACATTATAGCTTCGGGATTGCTAGTTGGACAGAAGGACGCAATTCAGAATCCATCCATTGTCCATAAATGTTATTTCTCTACCGGAAGGGTTTGATGAGGTTGGAGGGCAGGCATGCAGACCTCACAGCATGATGCACATAGAGCACCGAGCCTGGCAGCCAGTGAGGCCTCACTGAAAGCCATCCCCTGGCAGTCTGGATCATGCACTGCCCTCCACCAAGGGACACAAATGACCTGCTGTGGCTGACTTGTATCACTATCTGTGTGGCCTCTTCAATGAAGTGCTGTCTTTTTCTTTCTTTTTTTTTTTTTTTAAAGATTTTATTTATTTATTTGACAGAAAGAGATCACAAGTAGGCAGAGAGGCAGGCAGAGGGGGAGGGGGAAGCAGGCTCCCTGCTGAGCAGAGAGCCTGATGCGGGGCTAGATCCCAGGACCCTGAGATCATGACCTGAGCCGAAGGCAGAGGCTTAATCCACTGAGCCACCCAGGCGCCCCGAAGTGCTGTCTTTTTCAAAAGTCCTTTGACCTGGGTTAGCTTCTGGAAGGGTTCCCTCCAACCTCATATTTGTTTATTCATTCTGTTCCAAACCTCCATGCCCAGGGTTTCTCTATCCTGTTGGTGTTACAGACTCTGTCTTCACATCATCTCTAGCTTCATCCTTCTCTTGCTCTCTTGGTACTTTCACCATTGGTGATTTCCAGAGGACACTGTTGCTCTATACTCTGAAAGCCAACCCAGACTCCCACTTTCCAAACCTTTCTAGAATACTGCTGCCCAAATCAGGTTTCCCTTTTTTTTTTCCCCCAGGAGAAAAGGAAGAGACCACATAGCGATTAGGTGTCATGGCTTCCTTCTCTGCCAACTTTCCCCAATCTGTTAGTCTTGACACATTTATAAATTTTTCAGAGTAGCTTCTGGGGCTGGAAGATGATTTGAGAAAGTTTCTCCAGCTCCATATCCAGTCATCACTTGGTTTATCCACATTCATACGCTCTGCCTTCAAACCCGGCCTTACCGCAGCCTCTCTGGCGGTGACCAGGGTCATTCAGTCCACCTGCCCCATCACAGACACAAATGTCCCCTTGCATCTGGCCTCCCTCTTCTCTCTGTTGTGATGGTTGCAAATTCTACTGAACAGAATGTTGTAATCATTTTGTTTTCTATAGCTGGAGGGCGTGCTAAAGGTGTATTTTGCTTATACTTCTTCACACTGATTGGAAGACTGTGCCCTGAATTGTTTTGTTTCCATTAACCTTTTTCTGAGAAATTACTGACCCTGAATATTGAAGCTGCAAATGGATCCTTTTTAACAAGTGTCCTGCCAGGATGCAACCTCTGTGTGTTCCTGTGGCTTTTAGTCTGTAAATGCTTCCTCTTAATGCATCAATTCCCTTAAGAAGTATTTATTTGAGTGACTTTCCCTGTATTAGGATTTTAGGAATACTTCTATTTCTGCTGTTTTAGGAAACCTACAGTCAGAAGAATTTACAGTTCACTTATTTTTATAGCTGGCAAGAGCTATTTAAAGCCTTGCCTCTCACTCCTACCTGCTTGAGAGCATCCCAAATCAATGATTCTTCTGATTTCTCTGTAGAGTGCACTCAGTCTTAAGTGAGATATTTGTATCCTGATGTATTCTGTATGTTTTTGTCATCCTTGAAAAGATCTTACAGATTCTTTCCTAGCTCAACCCAAAGCAGAGCTGGGCCACTGGCCTTTTGCCTCCAGTTGGAGACTATGTATTTAGGGGAAGGGAAGCAGCAGCTCGATTTTGATCTTATGTTATTCAGATGGGAGCCTCTTTACTGTTCACTGCAACACTATGTCTATGAAATAACTCCCCAAAGTTGCCATTTGAGGATGGGTCAGGATTGGCTATACTTCTAGAAAGCAAACTGAGTGGGCAGCACACAGTCGTATTCTTGGATCCTTCATTATTTTTAGGTGATGCTGCCAACAACTCAGGAGTCTGGAACAGCAATGTAGGACCAGTCCCCCAGGGGCTGTCCAGGCCTCTTAGGAGATTTTCAGGGGTCAGGTCTTGGCAGATACATAGGGATTGGTCCTCCTTATATGCTCTACTTGTCTTTAATTCTCTTCTCCATTTTCTATTATGGTAAAAATAAAAAACAACAACAAAAGAGACCTGTTATAATCAGCTCTTGGTTTCTCACAGTGAGTACATTTTGAAGGTCCTTGAAATCTTGGGGGTAGATTTTTCATGTGTACAAGTATGTGCATCTGCAAATTGAGGGGGGTGGGGATAGGGCACAGAGTGGAGACCGGGAGGAGTTGGGAGACCCTGGAGTGGTCAGGGAATTTAATCGAAGTGTAAAACAAGTGCCCCCTCACGCCTTGCTGGAGATTCAACCCAGAAAGCGAAATGAGTTGCATCTAGACTGCCCTCCCCTTCCCCCCCCGCCGAACGGCTTGCAAGGCCCTGACTCCTCAGTCTGAGTTCTGGCAGCCTGGTTTCCAGGTAGCAGGTTGAGCTGCCGTGAAATGTTTGAGGAATGCCTGGGCCTTCCGCACAAAGAGAAGCAGAACTGACTCCAGATGGTACCTATAGGGTGCATTGTAATCTTCCTGCACACGTTACTTATATTTGCATTTGTGAGGTATAACCTGTTGTGAAGCAAAATGCTGACTGAGAGGCTCCAGGAAAGATCCTTTAGCATAACAACATCACATTGTTTTCGGTTCTTTCAGAACAAACGGAAAGCTGGAAATCACTGAGGAAGAATGCAGGCGAATGGAAAGTAAGGGAAACAGCTTCCACTTGGTGGGGGGAGTGTGTGCGTGGCCCGCAGTTAGCAGCTTCTTCCCCATGGGATCGTTTCTCACTGTCTCTTTATTATCCGGAGCGGGGATCTGTCCATCTGGGTGTCCTTGGCTTCTCGGGATGGTGGAAGAGGTCTTGAAGGAGCATGCTAGACCAAGGGAGAAAGGAAGGGGACCTTTTATACCAGAGTGAGATCTGCAGAAAATGAAGCTGAGAAACCATTATTTGCTGGAGGGGACTGGAATGAGCTAGGAAGACTTGCAGTGACCAAAGGGAACAGAAGGAGAAAGGAGAACAAATGTCTTAAAAGAGAGTGAAGGAGAAGAGAAATGGAAAAAAAGAAATCAAAACAAGAGAGAAAAATCACTCAAAACAAGAGCTACCGGGCCAGAAAGAACACTGCACAGAAAATGCTGCTGGGTGTCTCCCCCCGGCGGGTCATACTGAAGTCGGGCTGACACTGAGGGGGAAGCAGGGCAGAAAAGTATGGGGAGGCTGTCCTGGGAAGTCTGAGGTCTGAGTTGCCCAAGTACCTGCTCTGCTCTGGCAGAGATGATTCTGGAACATCTGCCTGGTAACCTGTTTCCACAGGGCCTCCTCTGGCTGGTTCTGTGGAGCCTCTGAGAAGGCCCCAGAGGCTGTCTTCTGTCTCTTGGTTTGAAGATGGTTTATGGGGAAGAGGAGAAGGAAAGGAGGAGCAGACCAGAGACACAGCTTATCTTCTTTCTACATCTCTGTATCCTCATTAAAAAAATGGCAAAACATAATAGTACCAGCTCAGAGTTCTTGCATAGAATAAGAATGTTAAGTGAATTAAACAAGGAGGCTGTTAGACTGAGGTGGTTCTCATGCCTTGATAGCCTCTCTAAGCAAATTGGAATCGAAGCCTATAGATGCCTCAGTTATGAAATCAGAGTGGTAAGGACAGCAGTCACGAATGGCCAGCTAGGCTTCAAGTTATAGCCAATCAGTAATTCCCTTGCTGTTCCTCTGCATTTTCTCCACACGGGTAAGTCTTGCCCTTGGCTCCTGTTGGTGGAGCACTCCTAACCACTTTCAGTTTGGTACCGCACAGTTTGAATCAATTCCTTGCCCTCCCCCCCAAATTTTTAATATGCCTCAATTTGTCTTTTAATGAGATAATACAATGTTCCTGGCTCAATAAATGTTAGCTCTTTTTAGTACCCATATGCGTGGGCTTTAAAAATGTACAAAAATATTAACATGGTAATTTTTATTAAGCAAAAACACCAGTTACTAAATGGTACTCGCAACCAAAATACACACACATACACGCACATGTATGCGCATGCCTGGAAGGAAGGAATTAAAATGTTAATAGTGATTACTTTTAGAAAGTGGATTATCGCTCATTTTATTTTTCTTCCCATGCTTGTCTGTATTTCTACAGTGAACATTAATTCCTTTTGTAGTAAAAAACACATTATTCTTTTTTAAAAAAAATATTTGAGAGAGAGAGAGGGAGCATGTGGGAGGGGCAGAGGGAGAGAAACTCAAGCAGACTGTGGAGCCTGCTGCAGAGCTTGATCCCACGACCCTGAGATCATGACATGAGCCGAAATCAAGAGTTAACTAACTGCGTCCCTCGGGTGTCCCCAAACCACATTCTTTAAACAGTTGCAAGAATCAATCCTAACAAAGTTCATTATCAGTCCTTTTTCTTCTGCATCCTCAAATACAGATCCAAGAAGTTGTTACAGCAGTCCTTATTTTCACTCTTCGTCAAATGTGCGTTCATTTTAGTTGGGAACTTTATGGCCACCCCACTGGTGCCTCCCAGCTCCGAGAGAGAAGCATGTTTGCATTCTGGTAAGAGCTGGAAGTTACTCAGTCCTGCTTTTCTCACCTGTGCTTTAGCCAAGCCACCTGAGGTTCCTAAAGAAAGACCTTACTTGCTTACAGAGGTGCTGGTTAAGGAGCCAGAATTGTGGGCAGGCTTGGATCAGGTATGGCTTCCCAAGATCTGCAGTTCGAAGGCTAGTTTTTCGGAGGGCTGTCTCATTGCACATGCTTTATTAAAAATCAGTGGGCATTGCCACAAGAAGTTGGCTTGTAGCTGAGGCAACCTTTTGAGGGTGGTTCAGAGGAACAGCTGCTCTAGACTGGAAAGAGCCACTCTCCAGCTGCGTGTGCATCCAAACCACCTGGGGGCAGCCGGGAGCACCCGAATGCAGACATTTGTCAGCAGAGCAATGCTTTCCCTGGGCTCTGTTTGGAAATGGAAGATGTCATGTTGTGTTTCCATTGCCTCTCTGCTAGAATCCAGTGAATAGCATTGTATGATGGCGTGGAATCTGGGTGATTTTTGGTGGTGATGATGGGTTTGAGGAGCAGAGAGGAGGAGGGCACTGATGTGGGAGCCATAGCCCAATCGGAAACGAAGGAGAGAAGCAAAGAAAGAGGAGTTAGATGTCAGTGCCTGTGAATTGCACTCCACGTCAACTCAAGCACTGCTTCATATTTTGATCTGCTTTGGCACGTTTTGATTTTGGGCAGGGATTCAGCCTTGTCCATGTTGCCAGGGGCTGTGTATGTAATAGAGGCATCACATGCCGTGACAGGCTTGTAGAAAAAGCACTGTGCCCTGATACAGATCAAACGGGCGCATTTCCACTGAACAGTGCAGCACAGGTGTTTTTTTTTGCATCCCAGTGGTAATTTGGTGGCTCAGGGTCACTTTCAGCGGCCGTCCAGGTGTGTATGATGCTTAGTGATGCTGATGGATGTGGGAGCCTGCCTTCCCCGGCAGCCTGGTTCTTAGTGGGATAGGACGCCTTTATGGGGAAGCTCCCTGAGCAGAGGGCCCATGACTGGGGATACAGAGCCTTGAATACCGGCACCCTAGGTTGTTCAGACCCTGGGCGGAACTCTGATCCTTTGTGAAGAACCGACTGTGCGTGACAGCTAAGAGCGGAAGCACGGGGATTATTCAGTCTTTATTCCTTGTTCTTCATCTGGTTATTGCCTTGTCTCTCTTTCAAGCCTTGCAGAAGGTGGGAGGCAGAGGAGGGCGGAGAGGCAAATCAGGGCATGGTTGCTCTGGCTGATTTTTTAGTGGTTCTATTAAAAAGTATTGTGGTGGTGGGGAAACTCGTGGTAGCTATGGATAAAATGTTGGATAATTTTGGGTTTCAAATTATCTGGGACTTATGAGCACAAATGAACCCCTTTCCACACATAAGGGGCAAGACCTGTAGCCTCGAATTCTATATTTGGTGTTAAAAATTTGCATGAATCCGTTTTCATGTCCAATGAAACTGATGAGCAGTTTCGCTACTTAATGTTATTCCTGCTTGGATTTTTGCTGAGGTTCTTTAAATGTGCTCTGTGTTGACTGATTGATAAATCCCATCGAAAACATTCACTGCATGCCTACTGTGCCCCACCTCCCAAGCAGAGATTCAGGGTGCAGACGGACTTCCAGGGAGTTTAGTCTAATTATAGGGACAGAGAATTAAGCAAATAATTAAGAGATAGTGTAGTAAGTGTCTGATAAGGAAAATCCTCCGTGCCTTCTTGAAGTGTGTAGCAGAGACTTTGGGAGGATGGAAGACAATATGGAGGAGCTGGTTTCTAAGTTGAGACCTGATGATGAGTAGAGTTAACTGGGGAGGGACCAGTGTTCTGAGCAGAAGGACCAGTCCAAGCAGCCGACTTTCTTCTGTGTGTGTGTGTGTGTGTGTTTAGAAAGTCTTTAAGTGAGAAGAACTTCTCTCATAAAAATGAAGTTGGAAGGTAGTTATTAACAGATCTCTCATCAAGGAGAACTTCATTTACCTCCCACTTATGACCCCTGCCCATTCTGTTTTGTATTTGTTTTTTTAAAGATTTATTTATTTGAGAGAGAAAAAGTGAGTGAGAGCGAGAGCGAGAGCGAGAGAGAGAGAGAGAGAGAGAGAAGGAGCAGGGGAAGGGACAGAGGGAGAGGGAGAAGCAGACCCCCAATGTGAAGGGAGCCAACATGTGGGGTTCTATCCCAGGACCCTGGGATCATGACCTGAGCTGAAGGCAGATGCTTAACTGACTGAGCCACCCAGGTGCCTCATAGTTTTGTTTTATGGCTATCCATGTGCATCTCCAAAGGATCAATTGCAGGCCCTGGAAGACCTTAGTTATCCCTGTATCTCTCAGATGGGGCTTTTGCACATGGGCTTGCTGAATCATGAATCAAAGAATAAATGGATTCAGGGGACAGTAGAAATCAGGGCTGCATCTCAATGCCAATAGGGAAGGCAAATAATCTTAAAATATGATGTTGACTCTTGAACTCCATCTGGACTGGCCAGTGGCCTAGGTGTATCTGAGCTCCCTCAAAGTTCCAATTCTTGGCCACTCCGCTCAAAACTGTTATTCTTCTTTTTGTCAGAGTGACTGGGCTTAGCCTGGGATGGGCATACAGACCTATTATTCCCTCAAATATTTCACTCTGCATTCAAGTTGTTATGATTGCAGGCTCGTGCATGCATAGCTCATTTCACAAATAACTTTAGTTCCATTTGTTTCAACACAATTGAGAGCTTCCTGTGCCCCAGGCACTGCGGTATGTACTGACAGTACAAGGATGAATAAGACAGGGCTTAGGGCCCAAAGTTACTAACAAGGATTACATGTCAAGGGTTCACCTGAGCTGGAGATGGTGTGGGTGTGATGGGGTGGACGTATGGGAAGTCCCAACATCAAGGTTTTGGGCAGAAGTTCTTCACGACACCAAAAGGGAATATGGCCTTGATGGAGGAGCTTCTAAGATAATTTTGACAGGAAATGAGACCCGGCCTCTTGGGAGATGATAAACTTTTGCCCAACTTGCTTTCTTGCAAAGTGGGTAGGAAACCATATTCTTCCATGCTGAGCTGAGATCCTGGACGGCGTGGGGCTGAGGTCATTTGGGAGAGACACACCTACCAGATTCTAGACTGATTATCTCTGTGGCTTAAAGGAATCAATGTACCTCTGTGATACTATGAAAGAATAAAAATAATCTTTGTCCCCAGTTCCTGGCACAGAGCTCCTAAATCTTATAATTTCTTGAGTGATGGAGATGATAAGAACATCTTATATTATATTTGGTTAAAGCCCTTCCTTCCTGACACGAGAGCTTCTTCTTTTTTTTTTTTTTAATTTTTATTTAAATTCTAGTAAGTTAACATATAGTGCAATATTGGTTTCAAAGTAGAATTTTCAGTGATTCATCGCTTACATGCAACACCCAGTGCTCATTACAGGTGCCATCTTTAATAACTATCACCCATCTAGCCTATCCCCACCCACCTCCCTCTGTCTCCTATCAGTTTGTTCGATGTTGTTAAGAGACTCTTATGGTTTGTTTTCTTCTCTCTTTCCCTGCCTTCCATATGTTCATCTTGTTTCTTCAATTCCACATATGAGTGAAGCCATATGGTATTTGTCTTTCTCTGACTTATTTCACTTAGCATAATACACTCTTGCTCCATCCACATCTTTGCGAATGGTAGGGTTTCATTCTTTTTGATGGTTGAGTAGTACTCCTATGTGTGTGTGTACATATATATGTATATATGTATATATATGTACACACACCACATCTTTTTTATCAATTCATCAGTCGATGGACATTTGGGCTCTCTTTATAGTTTGGCTATTGTTGATAATGCTTCTATAAATATCAGCTTACAAAATACAAATTTTTGAATCCTTTGGGTAAATCTCTAGTAGTGCAATTGCTGGGTCATAGGGTGGTTCTACTTTCAACTTTTTGAGGAACCTCCATACTGTTTTCCAGAGTGGCTGCAGCAGCTTGCATTCCCACCACCAGTGCAAGAGGGTTCTCCTATCTTTATATCCTCACCAATACCTATTGTTTCTTGTGTTGTTAATTTTAGCCATTCTGACAGATGTGAGATGGTATATCATTGTGGTTTTGATTTGTATTTCCCTGATGATGAGTGATGTTGAACATCTTTTCATGTATCTGTTAGCCATCTGGATGTCTTCTCTGGAAAAATGTCTGTTCATGTCTTCTGCCCATTTCTTAACTAGATTATTTGCTTTTGGGTAGTTGAGTTTGATGAGTTCTTTATAGATTTTAGATACTAACCTTTTATCTGATATGTCATTTGCAAATATCTTCTCCCATTCCATAGGCTGCCTTTTTGTTTTGTTGATCATTTCCTTTGTTGTGCAGAAACTTTTTATCTTGATGAAGTCCCAATAGTTCATTTTTGCTTTTGTTTCCCTTGCTTCCAGAGATGTGTCTAGTAAGAAGTTGCTATGGCCCAGGTCAAGAGGTTGCTGCCTATGTTCTCTAGGATTTTAATAGTTTCCTGTGTGACATTTAGGTCTTCAATCTATTTTCAGTTTATTTTTGTGTATGGTAGAAGATAGTGGTCCAGTTTCATTCTTCTGCATGTGGCTGTCCAGTTTTCCCAACACCATTTGTTGAAAAGAGTATCTTTTTTTCCATGGAGATATATATATATATATATATATATATATATATATATAATATACATATATTTTATATTTATATTAAATATATTATACATATATTTTATATATATATAAAATATACATATAATATATATTATATATAATATATTAATTATACAATATATAATTATATATTGTATAATTAATATAATCTATTAATTATAGATTAATAAACTAATCTTTATTGAAGATTAGTTGGCCTTGTAGTTGTGGGTCCATAACTGTTTTTTCTTTTCTTCTTCTTCTTCTTTTTTTTTTTTTTTCTGTTCCATTGATCTTTGTGTCTGTTTTTGTGCCAGCACCATACTGTCTTGATGACTACAGCTTTGTAATAGAGCTTGGAATCTGGAATTGTGATGCCTCCAGTTTTGTTTTTCTTTTTCAGAATTGCTTTGGCTATTTGAGATCTTTTGTGGTTTCATACAAACTTCAGGATAGTTTGTGAAAAACGCTGGTGGTATTTTGATAGGGATTACATTAAATGTGTAGATTGCTTTAGGTAGTATAGATATTTTAACAATGTTTATTGTAATCCATGAGCATGGCATGCTTTTCCATTTCTTTGTGTCCTCTTGAATTTCTTTAAGTATTCTATAGTTTTCAGAGACAGATCTTTTGCCTCTTTGGGTAGGTTTATTCCTATGTATCTTGTTTTTGGTGCAGTTGCAAGTGGGATCAATTCCTTGATTTCTTTTCTTTTTCTTTCTTTCTTCTTCTTTTTTTTTTTTTACTCTTTCGTTATTGGTGTGTAGAAATGCAACAAATCTCTACACATTGATTTTATATCTTGCAACTTTGCTGAATTTATGTATTAGTTTAGCAATTTTGTGGTGGAGTCTTTTGGGTTTTCTACATACAGTATCATGTCATCCACAACTAGTGAAAGTTTGACTTCTTTCTTGCTGATTTTGATGCCTTTTATTTCTTTTTGTTGTTTGATTGCTGAAGCTAAGACTTCCAGTACTATGTTAAGTAGTAATGGTGAGAGTGGACATCCTTGTCTTGTTCCTGACTATAGGGGAAAGCCTCTCAGTTTTTCCCCATTGAGGATGATATTAGCTGAGGGTCTTTTGTATATGGCCTTTATGATATTGAGGTATGTTCCATCTATTCCTACTTTATTGAGGGCTTTTATCAAGAAAGGATGCTGTATTTCTTCAAATGCTTTTTCTGCCTTTATTGACAGGATCATATAGTTTTTATCCTTTCTTTTATTAATGTAGTATATCACAATTGATTTGCAAATACTGAACCACCCCTGTGGCCCAGGAATAAATCCCATTTGATTGTGGTGAATAATTCTTTTAATGTACTATTGAATTTGATTTGCTGGTAATTTATTGAGAATTTTTGCATCTGTGTTCATCAAGGATATTGACCTGTAATTATCCTTTTTAGTGGGGTTTTGGTTTTGCAATCAGTAATGCTGGCTTCATAGAATGAATTTGGAAGTTTTCCTTCCATTTCAATTTTTTGGAATAGTTTGAGAAGAATAGATATTAACTCTTCTTTAAATGTCTGGTAGAATTCCCCTGGGAAGCCATCCAGCCCAGGACTTTTGTTTGTTGGAAGATTTTTGATTATTGATTCAATTTCTTTGCTGGTTATGGGTCTGTTCAAATTTTCTATTTCTTCCAGTTTCAGTTTTGGTAGTTTGTATGTTTCTAGGAATTTGTCCATTTCTTCCAGGTTGCCTAGTTTGTTGGCATGTAGGCTTTCATAATATTCTCTTATAATTGTATTTCTGTGGTGTTGGCTTTGATCTCTCCTCTTTCATTTGTGATTTTATTTATTTGGGTCTTTTTTTCTTTTTGATAAGTCTGGCTAGAGATTTATCAATTTTATTAATTCTTTTGAGGAACCAGCTCTTCGTTTCATTTTGTATTAGTATACAATACATTATGTTCAGTATATCCTGTCACTTTCTTCTGCCTTGCCAAGATTCACAGTGAACCTGATCTGTCTTCACCTGTAGATTAAGAATATTTTTTTCCTTTGCTGCTTTCAGGATTCTTTCCTTGTGTGTGTATTTTGTGAATTTGACTATTTGGTGGTGGTTGCCTTTTGTTGAATTTAATAGGAGATTTCTGTGCTTCTTGGATTTTGATGGCTGTGTCCTGCTCCAGATTAGGGAAGTTTTAAGCTATAGTTTGTTTGAATAAACCTTCTGCCCCCTTTTTTCTCTCTTTATCTTCTGGGACTCCTTGGATATGAATGTTACTATGTCTTAATAAGTTCCTGAGTTATACCTAAATCTACCTTCATGATCCATTATCTTTCTTTCCCTCTTCTTTTCAGGTTCATTAGTTTCTATGATTTTATCTTCTATATCACTGATTCTCACCTCTACTTCATCCATCCCCTTTTTTTGGCCTCTATTTGTGTTTTCATCTTGATTATAGCATTTTTAATTTTAGCCTGACAGATTTTAGTTCTTGTATCTCTGCAGTAAGGGATTTTCTGGTGCCTTCTCTGCTTTTTCCAAGCCCAGATAGTATCCTTATAATCGTTGTTTTAAATTCTAGTTCAGACATCTTACTTATATCTGTATTGATTAAATCCCTGTTCATGAGTTCTACTTCCCATTCTTTCTTCTGGGGTGAAATTCTCCATCTTGTCATTTGTCCAGAAAAGAAAAGAAGAAAGAAAGAAAGAAAGAAAAAAACAAAAACAAAGATAAAAACCAAGGGGGGGGGGACTAGATCCTTTCATCTGCTTGTTAAAAGAATCTAGATCCCAAAATTTTATATATATATATATATATAACAAGAATACATAAAAATAAAAATTTAAAGATTAATAATAAAAAATTTAAAGCAAGAATTAAATAAATAAAAGAAAAAATAATAGAAAATGGAAAATAAAAGTAAGAAGGAAGCTAGATCCTATTTCTTATAGAGCTGAAGCTTTGCAGTACTCTGTGATCAATATACTTTGTGGGACTGAGTTGTTTGTGCTGGTCTACTGGTGGAGTGGCCCTGCTGTGCTGATTCTCAGGCCCACTTTTTTCAATGGAAATACACCTCCAGGGGTCCAGGGGATGAGGTTTGGTGTAAGCTGCTCTGGTCTCCACTGGGTGGCGCTGTTTTTTGCACCCCGAAGGCCTTCAGCAGGATCAGTATGACCGCACCCTGCTCTCTATCTCTGCAGCTGAAAGTTTGTGCTCCCCACTCTTCATGACACCTCATAGAAGAGCAGTCATTCACCCCCCCTTGTGTCCACGGTTTCCGTCTGAACCCTGTGTTCACTCTGCCTGTGTCCGAGGCACAGTGACGGAGTTTCAAAACTCCAAATTTTAGGGACTTCTACAGTAGGGACCCGCGATGTCCCTCCAGGGGAGGGTCTCCCTGCGCTTTTGCTGAATGTAGGTCTGTCCCAGGAATGCACTTACAGGACCGTGTAGTGGTTCGCAGTTTATGGCAAAATAGAACAGAAAGCCAGCACCAAGACCCGCTGCTCCCCGTGGGCTTCCCCACTCCTGTGCCTGGGAACAGTGTAGCATGTTGGTGCCACCTGTTATTGCAACCCAGGGGATCTGCAGACCATGCTGTCACTCCTGGGATTCTGCTCTGCTTCACTTCCTGAGCACCTTTAAGCCAGGCACATCCCCCACTGTAGCCAACTTCTGAAAGTTCAGATTTTGCTTCTGCTGCTTGTAATGCTTCGTGGTAGCCTCTCTAAGCAGCCTCCCTCCCTGCCACCGTATCTACAGCTACATCTCTTCCATGTCTATTCTAGGCACCTCTTACCTTCCAAAGGGTGTTGCTTTTCTACTTGTACACTTGCAGGTTTTGTTCTCGGAGACCTCTGTTTGGTTTCTTGGGTGTTCAGAGTGATTTGGTAACTATCTAGCTGTGTTTGAAGGACGAGACAAACTTAGGGTCCCTCTACTCCTCTGACATCTTAAGGTAGGCTAACTTTAATTTTTACATTGTCTATGAAAAAAGGGTCCTGGACATAAGATAATACGGAACATGTAGAAAAGGTTAACAAAATAAGCTCTCTTTGGTAATGCTAGAAGCAAGCAAAGTTGATACACTAATTAGAAACAATAGTTACCTTTTCATGACAGACCACCTAAATAGAGGTCAGGTCATTATATGTTTTGTTAAAACATGTTGGTGTCAACTTTTTGCTAAGGGAGACTCAGGATAACTAGTGCTCATATCCAGGCTACAAATCATCTATCTATGTTATACAAAGAGACAAATTAGCAATGACGTAAATTTAATGAGTTGTTTATTTACAGAAGTAGTGAAAGCTAGAAAACCATGGCAACAATATAGTCACTGATAATGTAAGATGATCTTATACTCTTGGCATAAAAAGAATTGGGAAAAAAAAAAAAAAAAGGCGTGAAGTCCTGAAACACTCACTAACAGTTGTAGGCAATTTAACTTTTCCTTTTTCATTCTGGCATAGGGGGTTACATCCCAGCAGGAATAGTAGTTATAGTGAAGGGTTATTTGTTGTTTCCCCTGCAACTTTTATTTCATAATTCAAAGCTTGATAGCAGAGGCCTAGCCAAAAGCCCAGGCACACATTTTCTAGAGAAACTAGTGATGATCGCATATCAAGAACTCAAAAGGACTCAGGATGTGTGGTGTTCTCTTTAAACTCTCAGATTCTCTCCTTATTAAAGTAATATCTTAGGACCTATGTGAACTCCATAGGCCATAAGAAAAATTACCATGTCAATTCACTTACTGGTAAAAAACTTAACTGCCAAAGCTGGGTTTATGGATAGTGAAATTGTTTCTTTGCTGTTAATGCCTATTTCCAGCCATATGGTAAAACAATTGATGTTTAACCAACCAGAGCAAAGTGGATCCATTCGTTCAATAGATAATGGAGCAAACTTTTTGATTCAAAACTGGATGGTAATAGGACAAGTTCAAATACCATGAAGCTCATCCTTTTTACCCAGATTCACCACTTGAATAAATACTTCTTGGATCATTGCAAGCCTTTAATTTGTAGAGTTCTGAAAAAGTGTGTTTTGACATGTGTTTTTTGCCAGGGTTCTCTTTGCTTTTATGGAGGAGTGGATCTTTGGAGGTTGTTATTCCATCATTCTAGAAGAGCCTCCCGCCAGGCCCTTCATTTTTACTTTGTACATTTATTGTTCTTAAAAGTCAGTTGAAGGGGTTCCTGTGCACCCACACAACTTTGCACACATGGGTGATGCCATTGTGTGGCTGCCTGCTGTGAGTGGCCTCTGTCAGTGAGTGTCTTGAGCACCTGCTGTTTCATCTGGAACTTCTCTTAACCTGAAGAGGAGCAAACAGTTTAAACTTGGAAGGAGAGCAAAGGGAGCATCACTGTAAATAGCACTGGTCACAAGCATAGGGTTTCTGAGTAAGTGTTGAATTCAATAGCTTTAACTCAGGACATTTCAAAAAACTCAGTATCTATAGCTCACTTTTGTTTCATTTCATAGCAGAAAAATATATCAGACTATTCAAGTTCTTGTCCAGACTTTTGTTTTTAATGTAAATGTGGATGCTTATGCTTAGTGATAGATGATACCATCTTGCTTCCTCAGGTTTTCTCCCAGGACCTGTGCTCTGCCTTGTCCTCTTCAGGGGTAGTGGCTGAGGCTCAGCCCGTGACTTTTCCCCCCATTCTTCTTTCCTTCAAGATCACAGTCCAAAGCAGCGAATTCTGACTATATCATGTGAGCTGGGAAATACTTGTATAGAGAAAGAGTTTTTGTGCTCATTAATTTTGGAGGATCAAATGAGAGAATCTAGACCAAAGGATTGTTGTGTCAGAAGGCTAATTTGAGGGGTGTCTGGGTGGCTCAGGTGTTAAGCGGCTGCCTTCAGCTCAGGTCATGATGACTGGATCCTGGGGTCAAGCTCCACATCTGGCTCTCTGCTCAGCGGGAAGCCTGCTTCCTTTCCCACTCCCCCGCTTGTAATCCCTGTCTCGCTGTCTGTCTCTCTCTCTGTCAAATAAATAAATAAATAAACTCTTAAAAAAAAAAAAAAAGAAGAAGGCTAATTTGAGGGGCTCCTGGATGGCTCAGTTGTTTAGGCATCCAACTCTTGACATCAGCTCAGGTCATGGGTCCTGAGATCCAGCCCTGAGTGGGAGTCTGCTGGAGATTTTCTCCTTCGACCCCTCTCCATACTTGCATGATCTCTCACTCTCTCTCTCAAATAAATAAATAAATCTTAGAAAAAAAAAAAGAAGGCCGATTTGAGTTCAGAATAGGGGTTTATTTCTGACACAAAAGCTCCAGTTGAGGTTCAGTTGTCCTCTCCTCTGTTTTCTTCATTTTCCCAGATGGAAGGAGTTCTTCTTTCTGTAGCACTTGACACATTCCTCCTGCCGTTCGCCACCTTCTCATTTCATTATAGATATTCATTTACATGTCTCTCTGGTCCTGTGGTTCTCAGCCAGGGGGGATTTTTGTCACCCAGGGGATGTTTGGCAATGTTTGGGAATGGTTTTGGTTGGCACAGCTCGGGTGGGGAGTGCTCCTGGCATCAGTGAGTAGAGGCTATAGATATTACCAAAATCCTACAATGCCTAGGACAGCACTCTGCAATAAGGAATTCTCCCTCTGTAAATGTCAGTAGTGCTGAGGTTGAGAAGCCCTGCTCTAGTCCATGAAATCTGAGGACAGCGAGCTCGTTAGCTAGGTATATAGGGTGTGATAAATACCGGCCAAAGAACAGAATCTTCATTTCTTATCATTCTTTGCAGATGCAACCGGTGGTTTGAGGGCTTGGAAATCATGTGTTTATTTTTTTTCTTGTCTTGGTTAGTCACTGAAGGGGAAATCCAGAAAGATCAAATAACCCATTTATTCCTATGAATACATGAAAAAAGCCAACCTAAGAGGCATGGAGCAGGGGCGGGGGAGGGCAAGCCAGAAAATGCACTCTATACAAAGGCATCATTCAAGTCTTACCTTAGCTGATGGCACTGGCCATCCTCCTTCATCAGAAGAGGCACAGTCTTTTGTCTGAGTTTGGTTTACTCTTCAGTGTGGCTTTTGAATGTGGACTTGATTTAACTTCTCTTTGTTACAGACAGTGTCTCAAGATAGCAGAATATGGAGAGACACAGAGAGCCAGGCCAGCCAGTACATAGATAGCCATGGGATGGGAGGGAAGCAGTAAATGGAAGAAAAACTTTCTGCATCCCATTTATTCCCATATGAACAGAAACCGTGTTCCTGCTGTTTAGAGAGAAAGGGTAAATAACATGGAAGAAGAGATAGCCTGCTTTCCCGGATCCCCTGGGGCTGACTGCCGTAGATGTCTCTCTGGATGGGTCCTGCCCTCGTGTGACTACATCTTCCACAGACCGCTTCCGCTAAGGGGGGCGAGCACAGGCCTGATAACAGATACCCACACTGGCTGTCTTTCCATGTCCTGTTGGTATGCATATACACAGAGCAAAAGCACACAACTCAGAAATGTTTGTCAAAGGTGCTTGTGTATAAAGGAATTGAATGAATAAAGGATTTAGGAAGAGATATGGGCTTTTGTGATGGTTCAAGTAGTTACTATTTATTGAGAGTTTACTCTTTGCCAGGACCTTTGCGACATGCTGTTTTCATTTAATCCTCATACTGTTCCTGTGAGTTATGAATGGTCATCTTTTTCTCACACATGAAAACTGCAGTTCAGAGAGGTCAATTAACCTCCTCAAGGTTGCAGAGCTTGTGGGTAAAGTTAGGATTTGAGCCCAGCTCCCTGCTTCAAGGGAAGGGCTGATTAGTTCCTGTGAAAGCTGAGAAAGCAAGATAGTGGGGGAGGTGGGCTTGACCCAGGGGCTGCTTCAGGGAGCCCCCCGGATATGCTCTGTTAGGCAGAAACCCTGGAAGGTGTTCTTCCCCCTGGTTTTTAATGAAGACAACAGAAGGATCAGATGGCAAGGCCAGAATCTGTCCTCTGTAGTAAGAACTGTAGATACTTTACATATGTGGTTTGTGACTCTTCGGGCCACAAGCTGTGAGTGGGCTCACAATCGCTGCTACCCCCATGTGTCACAGACTGGTCCTCGCTAGCCAGTGAGGACACCAGAGCCTGTAAAACTCTCCAAGACTGTCTGCAAGCCTTGGGCTTTCTGGTAGGTCCTTCTACGTGTATTAGGCAGCTTCTTCAGAGCACACTTTATCTCCCTCCCTCCCTCCTCCCTCTCTTTCTTTCTTTCTCTCTCTCTCTTTCTTTCATAAATAGTTGACATACAGTATTAGTTACTGTTAAGTAACGAATTTGAATAAAAACTTGAAACAAGAAAAACATTGTATTAGTTTCAGATGTACAACATTCATACACATTATGAAGTTATCGATGAAATGAATTTAGCTGCCATCTATCACCAAAGTTGTTACCAATTATTAACGATAGTCTCCAAGCTGTACATTGTATCCCCATGTCTTGTTTATTTGGTAACTGGAAGTTGGTGCCTTTTAATCCCCTTCCTCTATTTTGCCCATCTTCCTACCCCTGTCTCCTCCGGCAACCACCAGGTTGTTCACCATATCACGAGTCTGTTTGAGTTTTGTTTTGTTTGTTCATTTCTTTTTTTTTTTTTTTCAGTCTACATATAAGTGCAATCATATGAGATTTGTTCTTCTCTGCCTTTATTTCACTTAGCATAATACCCCCTAGGTCCATCCATGTTGTTGTATAAGGTAAGATTTTATTGCCCTTTTATGGTTAAGTAATATTCTATTGTGTGTGTGTGTGCATGCATGCTGTGTGTGTGTGTGTGTGTGTGTGTATTATATCTTCCTTATTCATCTATAGAGAGACATTTAGGTTGCTTTCATATATTAGCTATTTTACATAATGCTGCAATGAACATAGGGGTGCATATATCTTTTGTTTTGTTTTGTTTTTTGTTTTTTGGATAATAGCCAGAATATTCTGACAGGTGTAAGGTGATACCTCACTGTGGTTTTGACTTGCATTCCCTGATGATAAGTGATGTTAAACAACTTTTCATGTGTCTGTTGGCCGTCTGTGTGTCTTATAAAAATGTTTATTTGGGTCCTCTGCCCATTTTTAAAATTAGACTTTTTTTTTATATTGAGTTGTGTGAGTTCTATATGTACCTGGGATATTAACCCCTTATTGATTATTACCATTCACAAATACCTTCTCCCATTCAGTAGGTTGCCTTTTCATTTTGTTGGTGGTTTCCTTTGCTGTGCAAAAGCTTTTCAGTTTGATGTAGTCCTAGTTGTTTATTTTTGCCTCTTTTTGCTCTTGCATGAGGAGCCAGATCTAGAGCAATACTGCTTAGATTGATGTCTAGGAACTTACTGCCTGTTTACCTCTAGGACTTTATGGTTTCCAGTCTTGTATTTAAGTCTTTAATCCATCACTTTTGCGTGTGGTGTAAGAAAGTGGTCCAGTTTCATTCTTTTTGCATATAGCTGTCCTGTTTGTCCAAGACCATTTATTAAGGAGATTGTCTTTTTCCCATTGTGTATTCTTACCTCCTTTGTTCAAGATCAGTTGACCTTATATTTCTGAACTCGCTGCTCTGTTGATCTCTGTGTCTGTTTTTATGCCTGTACCGCACTGTTTTGTGTTCTAGAGCTTTAGAGTATAGTTTGAAATCAGGGAACCTGATACCTCCTGCTTTATTCTTCTTTCTCAGGAGTGCCTTGGCTCCTTCTTCTGTCTTTGATCTGACCACTGTCAAGTACTATCAGTGTGGTTCAGCTCTGACGAATATAGACTCTGGAGTTAGACTGTCACAGTTCACATCTCACCTTTGCCACTAATTTCCCGAGAACTTGGATAGTTTCCTTATGTGTAGTTTTGTCATTGTGTAATGAGGATAATGATTGTGCCTACATCACGAAGTTATAAGGATTAAATGAAATCATCCATTCAAAGCTCAGAACTCCTTCAAGCTTAGCTGTTATTATTATTATTATTTAAGATTTTATTTATTTATTTGACTGAGAAAGACGGCAAGAGAGGGAACAGAAGCCGGGGTAGTGGGAGAGGGAGAAGCAGGCCTCCCATGGGGCAGGGAGCCTGATGAGGGACTCGATCTCAGGACCCTGGGATCATGATCTAAGCCGAAGGCAGCCGCTCAATGACTCAGCCACCCAGGCGCCCCAGCTATTATTATTTTTAACTCCACCATATCTTTCAAGCATGATGAGAATCAGTGGCATTTGGAAACTGCCTGGGTAGAGTTCTCTTTAGGGAACTACCTGGGGAGACAGGAAGTTTGTAGTTATGGAGAAAAAGATGGGGGAAGATGGTGACGCCCATCAAAATGCACTGGTTCCTCTCCACTTCTCTTCACACCCCCTAGGCATTTTGGAGAATTTTATTGGCCTGAGACTATGGGTTAATTTTTTTTTTAAATTAATCATTTCATGACAGTGTTATGTCCGAATGTCTAAGTATGTAATTTGTATTATAAATGGCTAAGGTTTTCTGTTAAACTTAAAAATTTTTTTTTCTGTGGGGTGTTGCCCTTTTTTGTGGTATTTTTCATTTTGTGGTATTTTGTGATATTGATCATAAGTAAGTTTGGTTCTCAGCGATTTTAAGAACGAGTTGAGAATGTAAATTCCTGGTCTTAAGGAGGTCTGGCAAGGCAGATATACTTTTAGCAAGTATTGCAGTTCCCTTGGAGATGAGAGGTCCAGAAAGTGCTAGAATAATATCTAAGGTAAATTTTGAGGGATCCATGATTTAGGACTGGTTATCAAAATGTATGGAGTGGATAATTTGCATGCCTCCTGTGTTGTTCCTCTGAAAAGTTTTTCATGGTGCCTTTGGTGAATGTAAGAGCTGGCATGGCTGAAGTGGAGGGAATTACTTCTCATCCTCCCCAAGGCTTTCTGGGAGAAAAAAGCTTTCTTATCAACTGCTTTGTTGCACAGTAAAGCTGCCCCTTCCTGCATCTGGAACTGCTGAGCCCTCCGAGCTTGAGTTTGTTTCTGTCCACCACTACTCAGTGGGAGGACACGGGATTTCATGAAACCTGAATTCACCCCAGTGGGGAAAATCATAAACTGTAAAGACAGATGTCAAGGAAGCAATATTTACTTCTGCTTCCAAGTATCTGTCTCTGCCTCAAACTCAGTTGCCTAGAGCTCTTGTTTGCAAATAAGAGAACTCATCCTATTCAGTCAAATCACAAAAGAGATTTATTAAAGAAGAGGAAGAGGTTCACAGAACCTGAGTTGAGGCGGGAGGCCCTAAAGTGAGGAACAATGCTCCAAGGAGCCTCAGGTCTGCTCCAGGGATGACTGTGTGACCATTGCTGTGGGAACAGACACGGCAACTCACAGCGCGGGGGCTAGGACTGGACGCTAGAACCAGGTTCCCACGCTCCACCTGCCACGTTGCAAAAAGATTCCGTATGGAGACTGCTTCCTAATATTTCTCTCTTCAAAGCTCATTCCATGCAGGTGCATCTGTTCAGGGACTCTAAGTCACATGCCTGTCCCGTGGTATATTGAAACAGCTCAACTTAGGAGAGCTAACGGTTAAGTCTCAAGGATTTTATAGATCAGTTTGTAAACTAATGGTCACTTGACATTGGCCTTACTAGGAGTATTTACACCCTGAAAATTCGCAAGTGATACAAACCAGGGCTTTTTACCCCCCTGCAAAGCTAACTATGAAACATTTGCCATCATGTCATTGTGGTGCTGGGTGGTCTTGATCTCCCATCTCCTTTGGTGACACAGGCCTTGTAATGTGTGGAATGCTGTAGACACAGAAATGCTGTTAAAAATATGCTATACATTTACTAAACCAGCAAGTGATTGGTGTCAAGGTTTCTTCCAAATGGTTCCCTCGTCAGAGTATCTTTTTGATGTCTGATAATGTAGAGAAAGATAGAACTACAGATGTGCTTCAAGTGATAGCCAGAATTTATAGCCTTGTTTCCTCCATTGGGCACCCGACCAAGCAACTCTCTTTTCCCTGAAATAGTCTGGACTATTTATTAAAGAAAAAAGGGAACCATGTGGCCTTTCAGAACATCAGTGCAAAGTACTGGGCCATGACCATTCTGAATCTTATAGTCTTCTCGTTTTGGGTCTCCAGGAATTATTTCCAGAATGTAAGCAGAGGATATAAAATCTTGCCATTTGCAGTGATGTGGATGGAACTGGAGTGTATTATGCTAAGCAAAATAAGTCAGTCAGAGAAAGACAAATACCACCTGATTTCACTCATAGGTGGAATTTAAGAAACAAAACGGATGAACATGGGGGAAGGGAAAGAAAAATAAAATAAGATGAAAACAGAGAGGGAGGCAAACCATAAGAGACTCTTAACTCTAGGGAACAAGGTTTCCTGAGGGTTGGTGGAGGTTGGGCAGGCCAGGCTGTGCAGGCAGAACCAGCACTGGAGATATTAGTGAAGGGTAGAAAGGCACAGATCTCCTGCCCTTTGCCCCTCCCATAGTCCCATCTTCTTTTGGCACCAGGGGACTCCTGGGACATCAGGGAATGCCCTGGAAACAGTTCCATCCTTACCTGGGACAGAGAGCTCATGTCAGCGGGGCTGCCTGGGATGCCAGCATCCCAGGACTTTCAGTCCAGCTTCGAACACACACAGAGCTATGATCAGGCCATGTTGGTGCCCATGGTGGGTTGGCAGAGATGTCGCTGGAGTCCAGGCATAGAGACACAGTTCTAGGCTCCAAGCAGAGTGTTTGGAAGGAGATTTTTTTGTAAAGCACACAAAACCTCGCAGCCACAAAGGGCCCTTCCTTAGTGACAGCAGCCGTGCAGGATGGACAGACCACCCGAGCCTGCTGGTCCTAGAAGGTAACTAGGGCCCTGGTGGAGAACCATTGATGGGTGGCTGTCACTCCCCCCACTGCCTATTAAAATAAAATAAAAAATATCATTTGATCATCAAAGTAATTGAGTTTTTTGGTAGAAAATTAAGAAATATTGAGAAGTAGAAAGAAAAAAATTTAAAATGAGTATTATCTTGTTACCTACTTTAAGTTTTGACTTTTCCTTTCAGTCTTTTTTTTCTGTGTATTTATGTTTTTATTCATGCTTTGTGTTCTATAGGCTATATTTTTTCTTTCTCCCATTTACATTTTTTCACAGTCATTTTAAATAATTGCATGATACTCATATATACATATACATACATGTACACACACAGGAATCTATCCCATTGTAATTAATATTGGGGTGTAAACATCATTTCTTTGTGCACATTTCTGCTTATTTTCTTAAGTCAGATTTCTAGGAGAGAAATAAAATTAATAAGCATTTTAAAGGCTATTGTTGTGGGTGGCTTCCTAAGCGGATTTTCTGAGTGACCATCTAAGTGTCGGGTACAGCCTAATATCTTGGGTAAGCCAGATAAGCTTTGAAGCCAGAAAGAAGTGGATTGGAGTTCTACCTCTGCCCCTGATCACTGGCTCATCTTGGGCCTCTAACCCTCCTTTTTTCACCTGTACTGTGGGGATAGCACTGCCTGCCTTGTAGGATTGTTGTGTGGATTAGATAAAAGAGGGCATGTGAGGCCCTTAGCCTGGGACCTGGCCCATCGCAGGTGTACTGGATGCTCATGGACTGTGGCATGTGCTCTCAGCCTCACCTCCGATCGGTGGTGACCAGCGCCGCACTGGCCCTGCTCACTTGGTGCTGGGACAGCCTGACAGCTTCTGACAACTCTGGCTTCCTGCCTAGGCTTCTCTGATGTTTGCAGTGGATGTTCCTTCAGAAGAGCCAAAGGTTTAATAATCTCTCATAGGCTAGCCCTTGACCACTGGGGAAAGGTGACCAGTGGCTGAGCCCCCCCTATCCTTTCTTTCCTGGACAAATGGTTCTGAGAAACCTTTTATAAAGCTTCTCAGGAGGTCCCATGGGGTCAGGTGAGCAGTGTGGCCCATGGCAGTGGTCAGTTCTGTCTGCAGCTGAGATGGGCTTTCTCTGCCCCCAAGCTGCGTCCATGTGCCTCAGGTTCCAGTTCCCCAGCCACCACCAGCAGGTGAGCCTCTGTATCAGGCTCTGTTTAGGGGGAACCCAGGCTAAGACAGTGAGCATCAGTAAATGTTAGCTTTTTTTTTTTTTTTTTTTTTTTTTTAGATGAAGAAGGGTGGGGAGGAGTAGTGGGAAAGGAAGAGACAGGATATTAAGCAGGCTCCATGCCCAGCATGGAGCCCGACATGGGGCTTGATCTCACAGCCCTGAGATCATGACCTGAATTGAAATCAAAAGTAAGGTGCCTAACCGAGTGATCCACCCAGGTGCCCCTAAGTGTTAGCCTCTTTGAATGTTACTGCTGATTTTTTACATTTCCCCTATCCAACATATTCTAGAAGAAATTCATTCACCTACCAAATATTTCTGGGGCTTCCCAGAAATCCTCATTTTATTCCCAGCAGGTGTACTGACCTTTGGTATTCCTGCCACCCTTCCTGCCTCCTCTACATCACTAGTCTGTGCTACTCTAACCTCCTCTGGTCAGCTTTTGCCCGACTTATGAACACACGGGCTCCCCCAACACTACCCTTTTCATCTTCCATACACCCTTGACCCAGGGCTTTGTAGGTAACAGAGGTGCACATGAAAGGCCCACAGGGATACTCTGACCTCACTAAATAAGAATTTTTCCTTTTTTTTTGGAAAAAAGAATTAACAAACTCTGCCAATTAGTTAAATGATACTAAAATCCATGTGTCCTTTCCCAGAAGATACACCATGCATATTTTAATAAGGGCTGAGAACAAATAATAGTTTCTGGAGGCAAAGGAGACAGTTGATTTATTTCCCCCTTTGAGAGGACAGCTCAAGAGACCAGGCTTTTGTTCTTGTTTTCACGTTAAGTAACCTCACATCCTCCTAGACATTCCTATCACTCCCCAGGGCTTTTGTTCTAACTTCATCATTTCCTGAGTGAAACTGAGTTATAACTACCCTTTCCCTGAACACTTCCACCAAAGCTGACCTCTGAAAACACAAATACAGTTATTGCACTCTGTGGCTTCACATTTGTCTGTGGATCCTTACTGTCCAGATAGTGAATGGTCTCTCCATAGACCCCAGGGTCCCTTAGGATCCAGGCCCTGCTTATGTCCCAGCAGATCTTTCTCTCCTTCTGCTCCTCACCCTGCCCCTAAGTCCCAGGTTTCAGGGTTAGCATCACTTGTGAGCTCATTTGGAAATGCCAGTTTGTGAGCCCACTCCAGACCCATTCTCAGAAACTCTGCTGGGGAGGCCCAGTCACCTGTACTGTAATACCCTTGCAGGCTAAGTTTGAGAACTGCTCACCTAAGCAAAGCAGGTGCTTGACCCCCAAGGTTCACTGGTCTTAACCCTGAAGATATCTGGGAATTCCTACTTATTCTGCAGGAGTGAGTCTGATCATCACCTTTTCCATGAAGCCTTCTCTGCCTTCACCTGGAAGCGTTTACCAGTTCACTGCTCCCTCCTTGGTGCCCACACATTTCCATTGTGAAGTGTAATAAGCTGTTTTTCGATTATTACATTTTTTGTCCATCTCTTTGAGTAAACTCTGAGATGCTAGTGGGGAATAGAAATAGAAAGTTTGTTTTAACTTTTTTTTCTCTTTTTCTACATCCACCCCTGCCATAGCTTTTATAAAGAAGGGGATGGCATGATAGAACGAGAAGCCACTGTTCAGAGTGTTCAAAATCGGCACTTTCCACTAACTGGCACCTCTTCTGACTACCTCTTCTGACTACCCATCGTGTGGTGGTGTCACCAATTTTGGCCCCGGATACCAAAGGAACAGATTTCATCAAGAAAGGGTGCATGTCAGAAAGCGGTCAGTTCCTGATGCTGCAAATAAATAATTCTGTTTGCTCTATGACACTGATTCTCTTTTGCAATGGATAATTTGAAGTTTTTATTTGATTGTGTTTTCTCTTCAGTCTTAGAATAATAAAGACTCCTTAGTAAAACCTTAACCGCTTAAAGAAACCTTGCAGTTGCCCAATGTTTAGGGACATTGTATATCATCTAGGGACAGCCCTGTGACTCTCTTCTGACTGTGTCCTGAGAGTCAGTCTCAGACCAGGGAGGGCACTGCTATAGACCAAGAAACAGAGGGTTCAGGGGGGCCAGGGCAGATGGAGGAGAAAAGATCCTGCCTTTACCCTCCTCTCGTATTGTCTCCACACTTCTAGAAAAGCTGGGTGGTGGCTTCCAGTGTGGGCAATCTGGAGGGAGGTCTGCTGCGTCCCTTTGCACAGAGGCAGTTAAGACTTCCCAGGTGGCTAATGGGCCAGGTCTCACTATATTTCCTTTTTTTTTTTTTTTTAAAGATTTTATTTATTTATTTCATAGAGAGAGCAAACATGAGTGGGCAGTGGGGGAGAGGCAGAGAGGAAGAAGCAGGCTCCCTGCTGAGTGGGGGCCCGAGGTGGGACTTGATCCCAGCACCCGGGGATCATGACCTGAGTCGAAGGCTGACACGTAACCAACTTAGGCCCCTAGGCATCCCATCTCACTGTATTTCCTCTACCTAGATGTCCCCCGTGGCTAGGACAGGGCCCAGTAGACAGCGAATTCAAACTAGATCATGGCCCAGATTGGACAGTTGTGAGTTCCAGGGTTTTGGGTGCTCTGCTGCAAAAATTATTTCCTTTTTTTTTTTTTCCTCCTGTAGTTTGGGTTGGATCCTAGACTTGTCTTAATTTGAAAAGAGAGAAGCAAGCAGCCTGCAGCTGTATGACAGTTTTTCTCCAGGCCAGAGGGTTTCCTAGAAACCACTCAGTGAAGTAGCAGATGGCAAAGTTACAACCCTTGTAGCGCTAAGAATTAATAGAAACCGTGACCAACTACAGGAATGGACTGTCTTGTAACCCAAATTGATGGTTTTATTGTGCTCTGATGGACTTGTCACTTGTTCTGCCTCTTTGTTAATTATGACAAAAATACTGTCATTATACATCTGGAACAAGAAATCTCCGGCCAGTATCCTTTCGATATGATTTGTATAACCAAATACCCTCTTTTGGATATTGCTTTACGAACTAGAAAGGAGGAAAGAGATAACTGTGACAAATCCAGGGCGTTTCTGAATAAGCATGAATTGAATTGTAAGAGGCTGCCGTGAAAGAGCTGGAATATGCTAGAAAACTTTTCTATTCATCAGAACTCATCTGGGTCCTGGCAGTCAGGAATTCTGGGACACGGGTTCTGGCCAGTTAATTTCCTAATTTATGCCTGTCATGGGCCGATTAAGGATGTGGCCATGGCGTGATGGGATGATCAGCTCAGCTTCTTGGGGCTGAAGTTATGGATCCCAAGAGGCATGGAGGCTTTTTTCTACATGATACTGTCTGGATGTGGCTCCTGCACATGCGTGGGGGGTGCATGGATGCCCCTCCAGTGGAAGTTACCCAAGATTAATAGAAAAGCCTGCCTTTTGTCAGGTATTATAATCAGGAAGATGAAAGTTTCCTCTGTAATATGGTTTTTGCTTCTACTTCCAGGACGCTGCAATTAAAGGCCCAGACAGAGGATAGGGACATGAATAATTAGCACAACACTCCATTCATCACTGCGGAAGGGCAAATGCGTTACCCTCAGAACCATCCTGGGAAGAGTGTAAGGGAGAGGACGGGCAAGCTCCTTGCAACTCTGATTTACCAGCTCAGCAGAGGATGTGAGAGTCTCCCCATCAGAAGGGGGGGTCCACGTTTTTTTAAACGTTAACATGAACCTGACATTGATAATGTGACCGTTATGGGCAGCCGATTACGTGTCACAGATGGACATGTGGAGATTTCCCAGGCGGGCATTGGATTTCATGTTTGTGTGCTTACCGTTTCTCAAGGGCCACCTCCACAACTAGCAATGAGTAGAAACTGGGCTCAGACTCGTAACTCAGCCCATGATTTCTTGGTATACATATCCCATATCCTTCTTTCATGGTGACATGATTGTACCACATCATTAGTTTGAAGTGGCTGTGAATAGCAGAGGCTGTGAATCTGATTTTCGTTGCTTACCCGTCAGGGCGGAATATTCTGACAAGGACTAGAGGGGTTGAGACCTCTGGTTCAGGTCAGAATAAAGGTGAAAATTTTGGCTTTGGAGGGGGTGAGGGCAATTCAATTTAAACTCAGTCCTTAGCTGGGGCAGGGAGATGAAATAGTACAGTCTCCCAGAAGAAGCTGGCATGATCTCTGGGCGCTCATCAGGCTTCCCTGGGTTCAGGCAGTCTTAGGAAACAGTGGGAATATAAGGAAGAAGTCATGTCCCAGAGTCTGGGTCAACACTTTAGGTGTCAAGAGGAAGAATTTTCTCTGCCCTTCAAGGTCCTTTTAGCTGGACTAAGAATCAAATTAACATGAGACAGAGTAACAGGAGAAAATAAAATTTAATTTTGTATGTGAGAAATCCACACAGACATGAAATTAAAAAGGCAGTCAGGCAAAATGAGATCTATATGTCATTCTGAACTGAAGAGAAGGGGTAAGGGTGTAAGGCTTCAAAAGAAAAAAGTACAGTTCACAGGAAGATGAAAAAGAATACATAGTAAATAAGTGTTTTGTGGGCCACTCAAACAATGGGACATAGAGGACTTTGATCAAATGGGCCTTGCTAGGTCTCTCTCTGTCTACTATGCCAAGTTCATGTTATAATAGAGTTTTCTATGGCGATAGGTCTCTTCCTGAGGTAGGTCTTCCATCTAAGATCTTTTTGGCAGTTGAAGGGGAGGTAAAGAGCTTCTCTAGAATTTGTTGGCTTTGATTGCTTTTAACTCAAAATTATCTATAGGCCAAAGTGTCCCTTGGGTGCCCTTGGCCCCTATACAGGGTAAGGGATGGGGCAGAGGGGACAGAGAGGGAAGCTGTGACTAGCGATCTACCACCTGGCCTGGGCAGATCCTAAGTCCATGGGTGGCAGGGTCAAAACCAGGCACCACTTTGGGATTTGTGGCAATTTTTATTTTTTGAGTAAGCTCTAGGCCCAATGTGGGGTTTGAAGTCATGACCCTGAGATCAAGAGTCACAAGATTTCATCTGGAGATGTGAAGCTACTGTTGTACTTCTTGTCCCTGCTGTATCAGATCAGAAATGGGTCATCAGGTATTCCTGTGGGGAAGGTCTGGGGAAGGCAAAGTCAGACAAATAAGACAGGGGTCAACTGCTTGTGAAGTTTTTCCTGGGAGACTCTGTCCTGGAATAATGTCCTAGAAACCAGAAGGATGGGATGCTCTGACTTGTTGACCATGGGTGGACCAGAAGCCCATGATAGTCCAGACATCAGGGAATGGCAAGAGGATGTAAGTCTGCGGGGAGTAGTTTCTCCAACTGTTAATGACACCACAGGGACACTTCCTCAGACAGGTGGTCTTTGCACACTGGCTGTCTCTGTGCTTTTGGGGGATTGGGCATGGCTGAGATCCAGCTCTGTTCCCATTCCTGGGCTCTCCAGCTCCCCAGAGGCATACTCACCTGACTCATGTCTTCAGCTGTTTCCTGTGGGAGAAGATAGTTACCAAAATGGTGATTTTTTAAAAAATGTGTCTGACTTACTGATTGCCAGTGTATTCATCTTGTTTGGCTTTCCTTGAGCCAAGAAGGTTAAAATGGTTTGAAAAGTCAGAATGGCAGCATTCTGAAGGTGAGCGGGGATAGAAAAAGCCTTACTTTCTGTTTCTGAGAAGTACTTTTGTCTATTTGTTGCCCCCTGAGACCTGGAGCTGCTCTTTCCAGTGGGAATGGACACTTTTGTTTCCAGTGGTTTCTGTGTTGTATAACTTAGCCCTGGTTCCAGCCGAAGCTTGATACAAAGCTACAATGAGCTGAGTGCCACATGCTGTTTCTTTGCCTTCCCCTGATAGTACCTTGTTTGGAGAGAATTATAACTGAAAGGGAAACAAATTCCCTCTGGCCAGAGACTTGGCTTAGAAATGCTCATTTGGGGAAGCTCTTCTTTGTTTGCTGGTTAAATAAACCCTCTGATATAAATCAATGTTTGTGAGTATTAGGGAAGACCAAGTAAATAAAACCCTACATGTTTTTTGCAAACAGAAATGCCCTGGAAATTCTCTAGGGGAAATGAGGAGTGGGGGTGTGTGTCATTATTTCATACACAGAGAAAATTAACTGTTCATTAGTTTACAGGTAGTGTATTTTTTCCCTTAAAAATAGTTGTTACTGAAATCTTGCCACATTTGTTCATCTTATTAGGCATATGAAGCACCAAGAATATTAGGTACAAATGATGGCATGAGAATTAGCATGCACCTCATCCCCACCACCTGGGGAAAACTATGGAAAAGGAAGAAAGCAACTCCTGACATCCAGGGGCCGGCAGAATACTTACAGCGAGGCCGAAGTGTTCTCCTGTTGGACATAAATGACCTCACTGTACATCACGTCAGACAAGGGCATTCTGTGACTGTGGTGAAATCAGAGAAAAAACAAGTGGGAGAACTTGATCATTCTGTTTAAGCACAGACAAAAGCAAACCACAACAATACTGGACATCCTCCTGTCTTGACTAATGTATGAGTGGCTATCATGATTCTGGCTTTGGTTTCTACCACTTGCCTTATATGTCAGATGTACTAGGACAACAAGGCTAGAATTGCCCCCGTTTCTGGTAGCCTCCAATCCATAGCAGAGCCTGCTTCCTTTAGCCATCCCTCAAATCACCTAACCCTTGGCCAACTTCTATAATTAACTCTTTATCTTTTTTTTTTTTTTTCTTACTGAGACACCCCATGGTTCCCCATCTGTGTGTTCTCCCTCACTGCAATGAGCACTAAACCAAACTCATTCAAGTATGAGTGTGCTCCTGGCGATCTTTGCCTGAAAGGACATTGACATGAACTACTGGTTTCTCAACACCCAGTCCTTCCATCTTTTCTTTCCTGAAAACAAAACCATATGTGTGGTTATTAAAACCCTCTTGTTCTTCACAAAGGTTGGCCTCACTTCCAACCCAGAATACCTCATGATTGGTCTTTGCAAATTAGTCCAGGGATGAGCATGGGGACCAAATCTGGTCCATGTGACCTGAGCGAAATTGCTTTGTTGTGTGATCTTTAATCACAACTACATATTTTTAATGACTATATAACATTTAGTTGTGTGAAAGTCCTCAATTTTTGAAAAATTTAAAGCAGTACACATATGGCAGTGAGTAAAAGCTTGAGAATTTTAGTGTGCTTTTACTTTCTTCTCTCACATTAGTAATTACATCCTAAGATATTAAAACATATGTAGGATTTTAGATCCAAATTATTATTCATTTTTTTGGTTGTATTTCCTTTTCTCAAGGATTATTTTTGATATATGTCCTATTTTTTTAAGCATATTCAAAGCAATATGCCTTCTTCCTTCCTCCCTCACTTCTTCCTTCATTCATTTCTCTCTCCTCCCTCCCTCTCTTCCATCCTCCTCCTCCCCTCCTTCCTCTCCCTCTTCCTGCTTGTTATAGAGCTTACTAGCATTTCTTTAAAGTTTTATTTTTTTTCCTTTCACATGAAGAATAATTCTGGGTCACAATATACTTTCCTTGAGACTCTACTGATGTTGCCTTTTTGTCTTCTGAAATACTGTTTTGGGAAAGAAATGTCATGTTCATCTGATCTATTTTTCTTTGAATATAAATCTTAAAGATAACTTTAATCATAAAATATATATATAAAATTTCTCTTGGAAAATCCATCTGTTTGCTTCCTGAGTAAGTTGTAGACTCAGTTGAACCATTGCTGAAACTTCCAAGAATAGATAATGAAATATATTATTTCAGATGGTGCATAAGGGGTGCTTGGCTGACTCAGTTGGTGGAGCATGTCACTCTGGATCTTGGGGTCGTGAGTTTAAGTCCCACGTTGGGCCTAGAGCTTACTTAAAGTTTTTTTTAAAACAAAAAATGCACATAATTAAAACTCTAATCCTTGACAATACTTGATTTTTAAAAAAAGATTTTATTTATTTATTTGGCAGATATCACAAGTAGGCAGAGAGGCAGGCAGAGACAGAGAGAGAGGGAAGCAGGCTCCTCGCCGAGCAGAGAGCCTGATGCGGGGCCTGATCCCAGGACCCCGGGATCATGACCCGAGCCAAAGGCAGAGGCTTTAATCCACTGAGCCACCCAGGTGCCCCACAACAATACTTGGTATTTTAGTTATTCTAGTGGTATATGCAGTATTTGCAGTGGTATCTCATTGTGATTTTAATTTGCATTTTTCTGATGACTAATGATGTTGAATGTCTTGTCATATGCTCATTGGTTATTCCTATCCCAGAAAACATTGGTCACTTTTACTCAACTTTTTTTTGAAATGTTCATTTTTTTGCCTATTTTTCATTAGCTTGTTTTTCATCACTTCAATGAGTTGTAAGAGTTATTTATATTTGGATACAGTCTTTTAGCAAATATCTGCTTCATTTTAGGAAATCAAACTAGAAATTGTAGCCAAAAATCAAAGTGTTGGCAAGTGAATGAACAATTACATGTTTTAATCTATTTAATCTATTTAATAAATATGTATTAGTTTTCTTTTGCTGTTGTGATAAAGTACACACCATAATGACCTGAAATATCACAAATGTATTATTTTATTTTAATTTTTAAAGATTTCATTTATTAGAGAGCACAAGCAAGCACAAGCAGGGGGAGCTGCCGACAGAGGGAGAAACAGGGTCCTCATGGAGCAAGCAGCCTGATGTGGGACTTGATCCTGGGACCCTAGGGTCATGACCTGAGCTGAAGGCAGATGCTTAACTGGCTGAGTCACACAGGTGCCCCACAGATGTATTACCTTAAAGGTCTGTGGGTGACAAGTTCAAAATAGATCTCACTATGCTGAAATCAAAGGTCTGTGGCGGGGGGGAATCCATTTCTTTGCCTTTATATCTTTTTGGAGGCTCCTGTACCCCTGGGCTTGTGGCTTCATCCCTCCATCTTCAAAGACAGCAACATGAGACTGAATCCTTCTCATGCTTTCTCCTCTCTGGTTGTCTATTTTTTGGCCCCCACTTCTACTTTTAAGGACCCATGTGGGTCCACCAGGATAATCCAGGATAATCTTCCTATGTTAAGATCAGCTGATTAACAACCTTAATTCCATCTGCCATCTCAGTTCCTCTTTGTCATGTAACAACATAGTCACAACTTCTGGGAATCAGGATGTGAACATCTTTGGGAGGCCAGTTCTGCTCACCACAGTATGTGTTAATAATTCATAAGATTTCTCCATATTTCTGTCTCTTTTGATTAATCTATGAACTTCCAATCCCAGATGCATTAGATAAGAGGACTTCTGCAGGGTCTGCAGGAATTTGCCAATGTAACAGATAAATCTGACAACTGCCTTTGAGGTAAGATAATTACCCCATATAGGTGAGCGCCTTGGGATGGAGAGAAATTATTGCCCAGTATTACTCACCTGGAAAGTGGCAGGGCTCAGAGTCAAACCCAGCTTCTCTGATTTTATTTGTCACACTTTATGACCCCCGCTACTCAAGGGAACTAGAATACTAAAATATGGGAGGCAGGATGGAGACTTATTTAAAAAAAAGATATGAACCCAGGATAAAGACTTTCATATTTAGGAGATTTTTTTAAGAGGGTGGCATTAAAGTAGGTATAGCAGAATACAAGGAATCATGGGAGGGACAAGGGGCAGAAAACATTGGTCACTTTTACTCAACTTTGGTGGAAAAGACATTCCACGAATGGGACCATGTGTCACATTCCAAATGCCAAAGGCAGTTGAATGGAAGATTGAGGGAGGTGGTCAGGAGGAGCACTATCCAGGAGCACCTGGGAGCATGTCTACAAGCTCCCCTACTAAGAAGGGGTGAGTGACATCTGCCTGGAAGTGGTTGGGCTGGTGAGAGCTTAACCTGAGGATTTTTACTGGATCTCACAGTCCTAAATGAATGTTCAGGTTGATGAGGCCTGGGAGTGGTTATTTACAGGATAGTTTGGGGTTATATTGACATGTAATATACAAGAGATATCAGTGACAAAATATAATTAAAGCAACAACAAGCCTATGACTACAAAATTCTGATCACTCCAGGCAGCCACACTGCGTGTTTTATGGGTGGACAGAAGTACAATTTACGTGCATCACACGGGAAGCTTCGGTGGAGAACAAGGCAGTACATGCCCTGATGATGTCCAATTGTCTCCTTCCTCTCTGTAGTTTATTGCCCCCTTTATTCCAAACTAACCTGCCATGGATCTGAGCATCTCAAGGAGCTTCTGGGTCCTGGCTCCCAGGGTCAGGCTCCCCAGTTAGACTGCAGGTTGCAATAGAATGTCCACATTCTCTGAGGGCTCAGGAGGCTGAGTGGCGTGACCTCGCCCTCCTAGCTTCTGAGCGATTGATGTTCTGAGAATGTGAGTGTCTCCCGGGCTGGAGAGGGGTCTCAGGTCAGTGCCAGGGGCCTGAAAAGACCAGGAGAAGGATGTGGTTGAGTGCATCTGAGGTGTAGGGATCCAAACTAGAAGCAGCACAGGCACTGTTGCCATGAGGAAGAGATTAATTATATAAAAAGAAAACTGTGTGGGGTTGTATCAGTGTTTAAAAATTTAAAGGAAAACAACAGAAATGAAAAAAAAAATTGAGGCTCTTTTTATGAAGACTAACTGAAAAACTGTACTTTGAGAATTGGAATTCTGAGATCCTGCTCAGTTTCTCCTTTTCTCAACTTTCTTCCTTCATTTCCCCCACTGTCTTGATTGGCTATTATTATGAGAAAATGCAGGTTGCAAAGAATCCCCTCCAGCCTCGAAGAAACTGTTACAGTGTTAAGTTAGTAATGCTGAGCTGTTTACTTGTTTTTCACATTAAAATCTATTGTCGAGGATCACTGAACCAGAGCAAATAGACCAGACACCTGGTTAAAGTGCTAGTGTAACAGCCCCAAAAGCTATTGAACACAATTTCTAATTGCCAGGGAGACTGTATGTTTCCAGGTTTCAGTCTGTCACTTGGAACCAAAGGTAGAAGTATCTATGCTCTGGTATTTCCCAGAGCCTCGAAAGCTGCTTCTGCCTGTGCTTGTGGGTCCAGCGGTGAAGGGGAGAAGCATGCACTAAATTGTCTTGTCCATTTCTCAGATTCTTTTAAGCATCACACATAACCTCCTTCTTTCATTAGTCAAGACCCAAAACAAACGAACAAATAAACAAAAAAACAAGAACAAAAACAAAACAGAACCACTTTCCCAAACCCCATTCACCTTACAAACTGATTGATGCAAATTACTTCCTTTGGGCCTCCCACTATTTTGTCTGACATTTGCAGATAGATGTGTTTGGATCTTAATTTGGGCCACTTGTTATTAATAAAACATTCATCCTGCTCGCATGCATATGGATTTCTGACCATTTTGGTTTACTGTTGAAACAAAAGGCTGCCCTTGAATTAGAGAGGCTTCTTATGAAATATTAAAGCCTTGTTAATGATTTTCACTTAATCACTTTTCACATGGGCCAGATTTAGTTTCTGGTTTGGTAAACGTCAAGAGTTATGAGTCAAGAGTTATGGTGATTTTGAATGACCCTCAGTGGTTGCCTGAATTTGGGCAGGGCCCATCTGGCCATTTGAAGATTTCAGCATGTGGGTCATTGTAGATCCAATAATTGCTTGATAGATTCAGGAACTAGCATGGGCACCACTCAAAAGCCCTGGTTTTCCATTAATTCTTTGTAGTTGGCAGTAAGTTTCAGAACAGATGTTTCTTTTTTCCTTTGCCCCGATGCATGGGAGGTGGGAAGAGCAGGGGGAAGCTGACTTTCTCTGTGCATCCATGGTTTTTTAGTCCAAAAGAAAAAGTATTTCTGGAAACTAGTGTTGGATCCCCACAGTATAAATGTCGTTTAAGTAAGTGAAAAATGAATATGTAAGCCATTACATCAAAACTACAGTAAGAAGGGACAATGTAATCTCAACAGAGGAAAGCTGATGTTTTGGAGGCATTCGTCCTTGTTTCAGTTTCTGAGTTACCAGAAGGTTCATTTGCATGAGTTTGTGCATAGGAGTGCATTACTGCCATGCCACTGTTCTTGGTATCTGGTATCTCTTGATACCAAAACCACAAGGAATGCTTTTAAAGATAGAACCTAAGAATCACAGACATTTGCTGACTGGTAATTAACAATAAAGTGTTAACCATATTTTGAGAGTCTCTCCTCTCTGTAACACCAGGCTCTCCTTATGATCTGCAGTCACTTGTGTTCTGTTAGTCTCTTGTCCTATATAAAGGTTGACAGTGTGCATGAACATACATTTTCAGCTATTCCAGTAGTTCTTTGAGGGAGATAGGGCAGGTGGTACCCTTCTTCTATGGTAAATGAGAAAACTAGGAGTCTATCATGATTTGTGAAGGCTCTGAGATTTTACCATATGTGTAAGCAGACAAGCGAGCCTGCCTCTGTTCTCTGGTTGCTGGCAGAAGACATAAAAATCCTAGGTCAGAGACAAAGGCTGTACTTCAGACAGCAGGAGCATGGTGTCGGCTCCCCTGTGCTGTGCCCTCCAGTCCCAGGAGCGTGGGCGGAGGCTGCCCAGGTGCTGGATTGTGTTACAGAAGAGGAATTTATTGTTTTTATAGTGAGCACTCAGGAAACCTGCTCTTTGAGTGGGAACGTGACCTTACCCTTCAAGGTTCCTTGCTGCAAAAACAACCCGGAGAAATGGACCCCATAAAGAGACATCAGAGCTTTACGTTCTCAAAAACCATGCAAAACCACGCAGGGTGTTCAGGGCCCATGGGCACTGCCTTTCCCAAAAGAGTCTGGGTGGATTACGTGTCATTTGGTGGCTTACGAGGCTAGGAAGTGGCAGAGCTGAAGCTCAAATTTAGATTTTCTGATGCTAGCTTCAGTACTTTTTCATTAATGTTAATTAATGTTAATGTCACTAATGTTAATACTTATACTAATACCAAAATGAATACTAAATACCAGTACCAATAATTTATGGAGCATTAACCCTGCACTCTGGGAGCTAATTTATATACATTATCACTAAATCTTGTCACATCCCTAGAAAGTGGGTACTATGTTGTCCTTTAAAAATTAAAAAAAGAGAGGCCCAATTAATTACATTTCCTAAGTTCACACAGCTAGAAAATGGTAGATTCCAAAGCCCATGCTGTTTTCAGAAGCCTGGACGGTTTCTTTTATGGGTATAATTTTAGGGGTACCAGAAATTCTCTATATCCAAACAATCTCTTTCACAGCCTTGTCAATCCTTGAATCCCTCACTGTGAGAGATTTGGTCTTTTGATTTAAGACTCTGTTTCTTGTTAAAAGTCCAGATTCCTTGGGAGGGGTAACAGTGTCACATCTGTCACTTTATATTTGAGAACAAACAAGTGGAAAGGTCCTTTCGTGTTTGCAAGTGTGGGTGGAGTGGAGGGCAGCGAGGACATGAGGATGTAGGTGTTGTAGAAAAGGCTACAACAAGGAGAGAAGTTAAGGGATGAAAGAGGGGTGGGCTGAAAATATGGACATTGCGCACCTCAGTGTGGCTTGTGCTTCAGTTCATTGTACTTAATTGTTGGATATTGGGCATGAAGAAATCACACCGGGCTTTAAATGTCAGCACAAAGCTGATTCTGACGGTCTCACTGTCGTTGTGCACGAAGGCAGTTCCGCAGTCCCCAAGAGTGTGGGCTTTGGAGCTCGAGGGTCCGAGTTCAATCCTAACTCGTCCATTTATCTATGTGTGATCTTGTATATTTTCCTAAACACTGTGCCTCAGTTTCTTCATTTGTGAAACTAGGATAATGATGGGGTTGTTAGAAGAAAACCTGACATTTAATAAACACTCAATTAACATAAACTACTATTATTGTATGTTCTTATTTAGGTCACTTCGAGTTCTTTTTGGAATGAGAGCTAATCTATAAAATAAGTATATTTAAAAAAAACACACAACCTCGTTTAATTTATTATAATGTAATGTTAATGGTGTCTTCTTTTTTTCTGATTTTCAACTTACATGGAATTCCAGAAATAACTGAGACATGCTCAATTAGGTTCCATCGATTATAATGCTATTTACATAAAAATAGTTATTCCCTGAATAAATTATAACTAAGAATAAAACTCACTGGTGTTTCTTTGGTTACTAAGGCAATTGCTGTATCAGTTTCACATTTGGGAGTTCCTATTTTGTATCAGTACTGTGCTGGTTTCTGAGGGAGGACACCACTGTGAAGAAAACATAGTCCTTCTACAAAGAGCCCACAGTCTGGTAGAAAACACAAAGGGATGAACAGATTAGTATTTTATGACTATTATCACCCATTCTTGGAGAATTGACCGTCTGGATAGTGTTCTGTTTCATCCCATATCTTATTTTTTTGAAGTTTACTCCATCTGATACTAACATAGTTACTCCAGCTTTCATTTGTGTAATGTTTGCGTGGTTTGTTCTCTGTCCTTTTCCATCTATATATGTCTTTAAATTCAAAGTAGATTTCTTAAGTTCAGCATATATTTGAATCTTGCTTTTTTTCCTAATCTGAAAATTGCTGTATTGTAACTTTTCCTTAACATCATCCACCTTTAATGTGATGATTGATATGGTTGGATTAAAACCTGTTATTTTTCTGGCTGTTTTTCATTCCTTCTATCTGTTCTTTGCTCTCTCACCTTTTCTGCCTAGGAAATTTTTATGATTCTATTGTATCTCCTTATTGACTTATTATTTATACCTTCTTGAAATGTCTTTTAATGAAATGTTGTTAACCTGAGGCTTATAATATACATGTGTAATAATATCTTCAAGTGATACTATATGGCTTCATGTGTGGAGTAAGGACCTTCCAACTGTATATTCTCAGTTTATCGTTTCTGTCCTTTTATTTTTCATATGCTATAACACAGAATGCAGTGCTATTTTTTAGAATAATTAAAAGTAAGAAAAGATTAATTTTACCTTCATTTATTCCATTTTTTAGATTCTTGTGGTTTTTTTGGTGGGTTCAGTTTTCAGCCCAATGTATTATTTCTGCCTGAATCACTTTAACATTTTTTTGTAGAGTCAGTGTGCCGGCAATAAGTTTTCTCAGTTTTTTTTTTTCCTGAAAAGTATTTATTCTCCTTCCTTTTGGAGTGATATTTTTGCTGGATATAGAATTCTAGGTTGACAGGTTTTTTTTTATTCACCACTTGAATGGCATTGTCTTTTAGCTTGGATGTTTCTGATGGTACGTTTGCTATAAGTTATGTTTTTCTCCCTCTGTATATAATGTTTTTTTAATATCTGCTGTCTTCAAAAATTTTCATTGTCTTTGTTTCTAGCAGTTTGAATATAATAGACCTAAATTTTTTTTTTTAATCATTCTTGCTATTCACTGGACTTCTTGGATCTGTTGTGTCATGATTTTCATTCATTTGGAAAACTCTTAGCCATTATTATTTTTTTTTTCTTGGCCATTTTTTTTTAAACTATATTTTTCTGACCCTCTCTCCCTCTCTCACTCATCCTCTGGAATATTGTTCCACACCTCTCAGGTGTTCCATTTTTAAATTTTTTTCTTTTCTTTCTTTTTCTTACTATGTTTTAGTTTGGGTTGTCATTGCTGACATTTCTTCAAGTCTCTTATTCTTTCCTCAGCTGTACTGAGTGTACTGATGAGCAGTTGAAGGCATTCTTTATTACTGCTTTATTTCTAGCATCTCTCTGATGAAATTTCCCTCTGATCTTGGATATCTACCATGGTTTCAATGATAACTTTTAACATACTAATCAGAGTTATTTTAAATTTTCTGTCAAATAGTTCCAGTGTCTGGGGCATAGGCTGGAATTTGCATAGGGTTCATTTAAGCAGGGCTCAGAGTTGCTTATCAGTATGTAAGTTTATAGAGAATCATCACAGACCAGGGAGCTCACTTGGCCAACTTGCCAGGAGGAAAATTGAAATAATAAAATAGAAGAAACACTCTGGCACTCTGCTGAATATTATTCTCTCTAGAATACTTAAATGTGGCAAGCTTAATTCCAGAACTCAAAATTCATAATCTCTTCATCACAAGAGCTTTATCTCTTCTCTAGCTCTTATAGAAAAATTTTGAACATTAATTTAAATATAATTTTTAAGGAGTATATTATAGGTTCCTTTTGACCCAGTTTGTTAAAAACATTTCTTTTTCCCTGTCGCTAATTCCCTCACTAATTTCAACATGCAGTATTCCTTTAGAAAATGCTCCTAAGGCTTTAGCACATGCCCAGACAACTAACCTCGAGATTTTTTTCGAAGCATAGTCGTGTTTTTAATTTCCAGAACTGCCAGAAAAATTACATAGGTAGTTTGAGAAATAACCCCCACACATGCACACATGAGCATGCACACACATATGACATAAATAATATGATAATTTAAAAAAACCTGGAGTATTTTGTTAATTTTGCTGTTGGGGAGTATATTATTACTGGGAACTATTTTTTTTTTATATGTGAATAATACAAGCTTCACTTTGCAAGCTGTTTACCCATCGATCCACCCATTACCTACTCATCCAGTTCATTTATTCAACAAACATCTGATGTCTCTCTGCCAGATACTTCATTAATAATAAAAAGATTCTTCTTAGATGAAGTTTGTCATTTATTAAGAGGACAGAAGATGTAATAATAAGTAATGTTACTATACAGTGAAGTGTGACATTCTTCACCCTAGAAGCAGAGCCTGCACGGAACACCTGTTTGCCCTTTGAATTGCTGGCTAATTTCCCGCACTCATTCTCCACTGTGCTCAGCTGCAGAACTCAGACTCAGAATGAGCCTGCTGGTGTTCCTTTCATGTTCTCTTGGGTTAAAAATCTCTCCCTGATGTACATGCCCAATCCCAATAATATTTATGAGAGTTACTAGTGCCAGCAGGAGGCTCTGCCCCTGAAGCTGTTGGAAGGCATTTGAACAGCTTTTCAGTGAAGATTAATGATTACAGAAAAGAAAAAAATCTTGGCCTGTCAGCTGGAAGTTAACTCGAAGGGATAGAACAGAAGAAAGCCAGCGAGGATACTTCACAAGCGAGGTGTGTTTGAGGAATTTATGTTGGAACTGAAGCTTTGATGAATTACATGTATAATGCTACTCACCGGAAGGTGTCAAAGTTTGTGGATCACAACAGAGAAAATAATGAGGGTTACTATTTCAGAATGCCAAAGCACACAACAGTCTGTTTGTCCAAGAGAATAGTAAGCAAATGCATTTCTTTGGCTTAAATTCATTTGCCAAGACAGACTTAGAAAGAAAGCTGTCCCGAGTGGAACTGGGTTGCCACAAAGGAGATGCAAATTATACTTCCAATAAGGACTCAGGCTTTCACACTTCCACGCAGCATAGAATCCTGCAATTAAACAGAGTTTTGCTCTCTCTGACTTTGTGGTCTTCTCCGGTCTCTCTGGGTTGAGAATCTAGATGGAAAAATGGAGTGGAGAATGAAGTAAGTAAAGCCTTGGTCCAGGAACTTTAATTATTTCCCAAATATGTGTTGTGCCTTGGTCATTCCTCAAAACACAATTCAGATAAGATTGACTATTTGATTTCCTTGGAAATCTCGCCTCTTCTCATTGTGGCTGAGAAACTTACATCTTCTGAGACATAAGGTTCCATTCCTATAAAGGCTTCTGTAAGCTTTGAGTCCACAATTTGTTGCTATATGCAAGAGTCTCTCATTCTCTCCCTCCTTTTAGTACTCTACATAGTGTGCCCCATTCCACACTTTAGAAAGCTCCAGGAAAGAACCAGGAAGGTGTTATCATCTTTACGATTAAAACAGAATTCCCGGGGCACCTGGGTGGCTCAGTGGGTTAAGCCTCTGCCTTCAGCTCAGGTCACGATCCCAGAGTCCTGGGATCGAGCCCCACATCGGGCTCTCTGCTCTGCAGAGAGCCTGCTTCCCCCTGTTTCTCTGCCTGCCTCTCTGTCTCCTTGTGATCTCTGTCTGTCAAATAAATAAAATCTTTTAAAAAAAAGAAACCAAACAAACAGAATTCCCTGTCACTCACCCCGTTATCAATACAGCCAATGTAGGAAAGCCATCACCTGAGATGGAATCCTGAGCCAGAGGTCCTTATCCTCACAGAACAAGCTGTCCTATTCCATCTTTTTTTTTTAAATAATTTTTTTAAAGGTTTTATTTATTCATTTAACAGAGAGGGAGAGTACAAAGCAGGGAGAACAGCAAGCAGAGTGGGAGGGAGAAGCAAGCTCTCCGTTGAGCCAGGAGCTGGATGTGGGACTCGATCCCAGGACCCCAGGATCACGACCTGAGCCGAAAGCAACTGCTTAACAAACTGAGCCACCCAGGCGTCCTTGTCCTACTCCATCTTGAAGAGAAGGCAGTGTCAATGTGGGTCTGTGTGGACGGTTACCTGCCCCTCAGAGATGGTCTGGTGTCTGGTTTCTGATGTCTTTTCTTCTCCTCCTTCTCCACTTCATTGGAGCAAAAAAATTCTTCCTGACTAATAAATTTAAAAATGACACATTTCTACAGGCTGTAGATCTATATGTTCTCACCCCCCATTTCATGAACCTTATTGAGGTTAATACACTTAAGAACAGGAATAAGAAATATTAGGCTTAGAATATCATGTATGCATAACAACTAACTGGTCATGAGGAGAAAATTCTAATTTTTGAGGTTTGAATTGGGGCAAAGCAAGCTCTGTATGATTAAAATTCCTTGGATATTTTAACAAGAAATTGCTGGGAAATATCAGAGAACTCAGAATTGTTTTGTAAGCACAAGAGTTAAGTAATTATCTCAATAATAGTGATTGTATTGCCCTATATGCTATGATTTGTTATAGGCCATGTTTGACTTCACAACTCTTAGATTAGGTGTGATGTTGGTAATACACATTTGACCGGTTAAAAAAAGTTTAAGTGATTTGTCAAAGTTGCACAATGTTGAATCTTAGAGCAGAGACTTGTCATCTTAGAGTCTCATCCTTTAATGTTCACATTTTGCCATTTGAACAATGTCCCAGGGCGGGATTATTCAAACGCAAGCACTTCTACATGTTGGGAGGATTTATAGGGAATGCCAGACATGCATCGCTTTAAGGTTTCGGTGTTTTGTTTTGTTTTGTTTTTGTTTGCTCTGGAGGTCACTTCTGCCCTGAGGTTTCATATGTATACAACTGAAGGAATAGTAAAAGAACAACAGAAGTCCTGACGGTGAAATTGATGGTAAATACTAGGTCAGAGGATTGTAATGGGATAAATTAACTGCAAAATGAGAGAACAAGGAGGCTGACTTTTGCATTTTGGCAGTGTTGTGAATTTCTTTTTATTAATTTAGTCTTGCTCTGTGTTTTCTTTGACCATTTTGGGCCACATTTACTGCTCTATACTTGAGAGGCTTGCTGATTTTAGCCTCATGACTGTCCTCCACTTACACCAAAAGTTTGTAGTTAAATTCCAAGAGGCATTGAAATTTTAGATACTAATATGCCTGTATTATTTCCAAATTAAATACTTTTCTCCTGATTTTAGAAGGCTTGTAAAAATGGCAGTGCCTTTTACCAAAAACATGTTCAGCATGCTGTTTTCACTCTTTTTAGATGCTGCCTCTGAAAAGCAGAAAGTGCCCCATTGGGGCCATATTTAAATTTTCCATGCACACACTTGTCCCAAGGTTTGGATCTAGCCCGGGATTGTTAAGATTCTTTTCCTTGGCTGGCTCAAGGTATTGATTGAAGTTCTAATTGGCATCCACTCAGTGGTTGTCCAACTTTTGGAAGCTCTATGCATAGTATTCCTCAGTATGATGACTTTTAAAACATTAGGTACCAGAACTCCATCTTAATATCTATAAGATATTTTCAAGGGAGAAGATCTTCTCAGCTGAGCTATACAACTGTTTGCTATAACTCAGGTCCCCCCACCCCCGCCTCCACTCAGGTGGTTGTTTCACCTTTTCTTAGCCAAAACTCATTTTGCATACTTATTTAAACATAATACATTATATTCATTCACTTGTTAGTTTTTCTGTTCTTTCACTCATTTGTGATTTTGTTTTTTTCTATTAGACTGCATTTCTTGAAACCTTAGCTAGTGTCTGGCCCATTGTAGTTGCACAGTAAATGTCAACTGAGTGATAGAAATATTTTTTTCCCAGCTTTATTGAGGAATAGTTGACAAATATAATTGTATGTTTAAAGAACACAGTGTGATAATTTGACATACACTGTGGAATAACTACCAAGATCAAAATGATTGACACACAATCACCTCAGAGTTAACTCTTCATATTTTTTCTTTTTGTGGTGAGAACATTTAAGAGCTACTCTCAGGAACTTTTAATCAAACAATACCATATTATTGAATTTAATCCCCAAAGTTTGTACCCTTTGACCTACATCTCTCCATTTCTTTCTCCCGATGGTTTCTAGCAACCATTATTCTGTTCTGTTCCTATAAAAATATCCTCCAAAATTGTTTGCAATGAATACGTAATGTTTTATGATTAGTTAAATGTGTTATAGTTAAAAATAGCTTTGTAAGAATAGTGATTTAATATGACTTTATAAAAATATTTCTGTCAGGCAGATTGAACTTTGAATCATGATATGTATAATTTAGAAAGCACAGATGGGATTTTAAGGTTTCTCTGGACTATTCGTTGGCCACTCAACAAGAGAACATCCAACAGAGCAAATGTGTCTCTAAAACCGTAATAAAGCCCATGCATCTTCCTTGTTGTCTCTTTTAGCAGTGAGAAATAATTATATTTATGATTACAAAAAGTGTTTTGTTAAGTTAGCCCTATGTTCTTGAATAAGTCAAAATCTTCAAAGTGAGGAGAGCTTGGCCTAACCAAGTTACACATCACACAGATATTGATCCCAGGGGGTTGAACATTTATCTATAACAGGTCTGAGAGCTTTCACGAAGAGCAGGTTTGTTTCTGCAATATGTGACTCATTTTAAAAAGTGTGGTATTTTTAGATATGCCCTTATGACCTATGTGAATGATGTTTCCTAAGGCAGTCAGTCCATAACCAGTGTATAACCATACACAGCAGTCCTGAATGCCCAAGAGTTTCATGGTCAAAACTGAAATTGCCAAGAAAGTTATGCTCACAAGCATAGATTTTAAAAAAGAAAAATGTATAACTGAGAATGGCTACAAGTAAATCAGAAGCATCTTTCCATTCTCAGCTAAAGATAACTAAACAAAAAGGCATCACTTAAATTTTGGTCATGATACTGAAGAATAGAGTGGTATATAATGGTATGGATAAATGTGTAGAATTAAAGCTTAGCAATTTTTTCAGTCACATTAAATTCACTATCTACATTAAAATATAATTGACTGCAAAGAACATGGTAATACCTGCCATTTAATCACAAGAATACTATTTTCCTCATTTTCCAAGTGAGCAAACTGAGCCTCCGAAATGTGGATTAATTTGGAGGTCACACAGCTCTTACGTGCTAGAGCTCAGATACTAATTCACCTTGGTCTGTGAGCTGCAGGACTTACCCTCCACACCAGTCCTACCCTCTGAAGGAACTTGACTAAGGCACAGAATTACCCAAAGAGGTCTGCTTCTCCTAGGGTGAGCTTAAATCTCAGGTCACGCAGCTTGGAGAAAGGGCAAGTCCCAGGGTGGGGAAAGCAATGATAACCTTGACTGCCACACGTGGCTGTGAGGAATTTTCTAGGGAAAAGTTGGGTCAGAGTTTCTGGCTTGGTTGAGGCAATAAAGTCAGCTGTGGTAGGGGCAAAGGGTAGCTCCCTTCATTTCTGTGTCTGTAGCCTGGCCCCTCAGCTAAAGTTTCTGTCAGGAAGGACATTATCCAGTGATGCTGAATTAGTTGCATGTTCCTTGGGCCAGTGGTTTTGAACGAGGTGGACTCAGATTCAGTGTACTGTAGATGCGGTTTTCCTAGCAACACTTGAAAACATATTAAGACTTTGCCACTTCTCTATTAGCATGTTCACCGGCAAGCGTGACAGACACTGTAATCCTGTGGCCTGTGAAGGGTAACTGTGTACACGGTGTTTCTCCTAATCATCATCCCCCTGCTCACTTCCTGCTGTTTTTCTGCCAGTCTTAACTTGCCAGGGATTATCCATTGGCTTTATGCCCTTCCGCCTTCCACTGCCAGGTACTGTGTGTGCACATGGGCCTGCTCTTGCTAATGTGGGAGGCCAAGAGGCTCGTCTGCCAAGGCTATGCCAGGAGGTCCAGGGATGTGCAGATCAAGGGGAAAGCCACCAGGGATCCTCCGTGCTGCAGGGCTGAGCATCCTGGCCAGACCCTGGGGCCTGTGCTGATCTCCCTGAAGAGTTAAAGAATTCAGGAGCGCCTGGGTGGCTCAGTTTGCTAAGTATCTGCTTTTGGCTCAAGTCATGGTCCCAGGGTCCTGGGATCCAGCCCCACATTGGGCTCCCTTCTCAGTGGGGAGTGTGCTTGTTCTTCTCCCTCTGTCCCTCCCCCGACTTGTGCTCTCTCTCTCTCTCTCTCTCTCAAATAATTAGGTAAAATCTTAAAAAAAAAAAAAAAGAGTTACAAATTCAGTGAAAAGACGTGTTGCTATTGCTTTCTCTACCTTCTCACCGAATAGATTAATTAGTGGGACATGAAGCATGCTAATTGAAAATCACCACTTTGGGTGACACCGGGAGTGTTTTCTCTTAATTTGTGAAACCCATGTTTCTAGAAATACAGCATGTTTTGTGGTCGATAATGCTTAGAAACAGTTGAGTGAGGGGCACCTGAGTGGCTTGGTCGGTTAAACATCCAACTCTAGGACTCTAGGTTTCAGGTCAGGTCATGATCTTAGGGGTTGTGGGGTCAAGCCCGGCATCAGGCCCTCCTGCTGTCCCTTCCCCATCTTGTGTACTTGCTCTCAAATAAATAAATAAATCCTAAAAAGCCAAAAAACCAAAAACAGTTGAGTAAATCAGAACCTGTATTGTTTCTTTATTGAAAGGCTTACCTCCGCAGTGGCCAATTTGATTGCGACCACTATGGCGCTGAGGAAAAGGAACTCCTGTTTTACCTTGAAGGAGCTCTGATGTATAGGTTCTACCATATTATGTGTTTCTCATTGCTAAGAGCAATAAAAAATTAATGGCTTATTTGTGGATTATTGCTTAGTTGATAGGAAACTATCTTGGAGGCATTTTTTAAAAATAATATGTTCAGGGGAAAAATTTGGCTGTTGGGTACTATCTACTAATAAGAAGGGGATGATGGATTAAACAAGAGTTACTTTCCCAGAGTAATCATTAAATATTTATGTAGGGCACAGCAAATGAACATAATAGAAATGAGTTTTGGCAAGTTAACAGCACCATTTATCTTTAAAGCACTTTATAAAAACAAGCTAATTAATCCTCCCACCCTGTATATGATAAAGTGAAAATAATGCAATCCTCTCTTTTGTTTTTTCTCCATCAACTTAGTTTTATTTGAATAACTTTTAGTTGGAATGTGTTTTTGATCCTACTTGATTGTCTTCCTCCGTGATAGAGTCATTGCTGCCCCCTGGGAGACCCAGCTGATGAAGTGACATTCCCAAGGAGAAGATGAAGTCAAACCAAGCTGGCTGATCCCAGCTGGAGAGCTCATTTATAACTTTCTCAAGCTGCAAAGGAGGTGGAGCTTCCCAGAGGACCACAGCTCCAGTCAGGTCAGCCATTCCTTCCAGACCTTTCTCACTGGGTGGAAAGTAAAAAGTCAGGTTCTGCCATGATTTTGCTAAACTGTTTAGTATCTTCCTGCTGACAGCCTGCCTTCTGTTTACATAAACGGACCTTGTAGGCAGTTTATCAACTTACCAATTTTGTTGATTTCTTTTCTCTCAGTTTTATCGAGATATCACGGACACATAACATTCAATTACTTTAAGATGGATAATATAACAATTTTATATAACGTATATTGCGAAGTGAGCACCATAATAAGTTTACTCAACATCCATCGCTCACATAATCATATTTTTTTGTTGTGATGAGAACTTCTAAGATTTATTCTCATAGCTACTTTGACTTATGCAATATAGTATTATTAACCGCAGTCACCATGCTCTGCATTTCATCCCCGGAACTTACTGATCTTATAACTGGAGGTCTGTACCTTTTGACCTTGTGTAGCTTTCAGCCAGTGCCCCTCCACAAATCCTTTGGCAACCATGGCAACTATCAGTCTCTTCCCTGTTTCTATGATTCAGTTTTTAAAGATTCTACATATAAGTGAGATCATATAGTATTTGTGTTTGTCTGACTTACCTCACTTAGCATAGTGACCTCAAGGCCCCTCCATGTTGTTGCAAATGACAGGATTTCTTTTTTTTTGGCTGTGTAATATTCCATTGTGTATATGTATATGTATATGTATCTATCTATCACATTTTATTAATCCATTAATCTATCAGTGGAGACTTCTTATGTCTTAGCTATTTTAAATAATGCTTTAATGGATGTGGGAGTGCAGATATCACTTGAGATAGTGATTTCACTATCTTTGGATATATGCCCAGAAATGGAGTTGCTGGATATATTTTTTTTAATTTTTTAATAACTTTAAGTTTTGATATAATTTTAAATATAACAGACAAGTTGCAAGAAAGGTATAAAGAACTCCGCTATACTCTTTATTCCAGTTCTGCCAGTTGTTTACATTTTACCCTATTTCTTTATCATACTTTTTCTCTTTTGTTTTTTCTGAATCTCAAAAATAGAGTATAACCCGATTTTCTTAGAATAATTCTGTGTATGTAAATGCTCAATATTTAAAAGATTGATATCTCAAAAATAATTTTAAGAGGTGCTTGGGTGGCTCAGTCATTCAAGCATCCAACTGTTGATTTTGGCTCAGGTCATGACCTCAGGGTTGTGGGATGGAGCCCCGAGTCAGGCTCCATGCTGGGTATGGAGCCTACTTAAGATTCTCTCTCTCCCTCTCTGTCCCTCCCCCCCACCCCACGCTCACTCTCTTAAAAAAAAAAAAAATCAATATTTTTTACAGGTCTGTTTTAAAGACAAGACTATTTAAATGGCAATAATATTTAATAGAGTCAAATAACTCAAGAATTTAAAAATGTGAATTTTGCATTTGAAGTAAATCTGTTAAAGTTAGGGCCAGCACTGCCACATAGTAGGCATTCAAGTTTTCCATGACTAAATGATTATAACTTATTTAAAAGCCTAAGTATTCCAAAATTGTTTGTATTTCTTCTCAACACATTTTCTTTCTGCAACAAAGAGATGGATGAAAGTAACCTTTATTCTATAATTTAGAACATGAGTATTTAACCTTTCAAACTTGTTTAATAATGCGAACCACAGACTAATAAGTTATCTTTACATTAGTGAATTAAAACACTGTTTTTTATTAGCTGCTTCTTCAGCTTAATAACTATAAAAAGTCAACATATTCACAGCTGTGTTAGGTCTTAGGTTAATTTATGTCAGTTTTGATTTGGAATCAGAGAATGCATTTATCTTAAAGCAAAAAGAACATGATGATATGAAAAGTCTAAAATCTCCAAATAAATTTAAAGTATCTGAACCCAAGGATTCCCTCATCATTACTTCATCATTTTTGGTAAGGAAAATGGAATAGGCCTACTTGTGCCAATGTTTTTTTTGAAAGGATCTGTGATCAGTCAGATTATACTTTTTGGGTCAAGGCACTCTCTTGACATTCAACTTTACTTCCAAGGAGATAGCATTTAATTTTTTATTAACAAAATGTTATTATGACATGGCTCATATTGTCAAAAGAAATTGAAATATCAGACGAATATTCTAATTTTGTCTCTGTGGTCAGGTGCCTGAAGGGACTGTGTTATTTGTGGTGGACATGGACACCCGTGATTATTAACTTCATGTATCAACTTGACTGGGCCACAGGGAGCCCAAACATTTGGCCAAGCACTATCCTGAGTGTGTCCATAAAGATGGTTCTGGATGAGATGAACATTTCTGTTGGTAGACTGAGTAATCCGGATTGCTTTTCCTAATGTGAGTGGACCTCATCCAGTCAGTTGAAGACCTGAATAGAATAAAAAGGTTGAGTAAGAGGGAACTTCACTTGCCTGACTGTTGAACTAGGACATCTGTCTTCCCCTGCTCTCAGACTGCAATCATACTCTTGACTCTCCTGGGTCTTTAGCTTACTGACTATAGATCTTGGAATTTGTCAGCCTCCATAATTTTGTGAGCTAACTCCTTTTCCGTTCGTTCGTTCGTTCGTTCGTTCCTTCCTTCCCTACTCCCTTCATTCCTCCTCCCTTCCCACCCCCCTCGCTGAAACCAGTATCTATTGATTCTGTTTCTCTGTGGAATCTAGACTAACCAAATATCCTTTTTTTTTTTTTAAGATTTTTATTTATTTATTTGACAGAGAGAGATCACAAGTAGGCAGAGAGGCAGGCAGAGAGAGAGGAGGAAGTAGGCCCCCTACTGAGCAGAGAGCCCATTGTGGGGCTCGATTCCAGGACCCTGGGATCATGACCTGAACCGAAGGCAGAGGCTTTAACCCACTGAGCCACCCAAGCACCCCATAACCAAACATCCATTAGAGCATCTGCCCATTTCACAGGCATTCCCTCTTCTTTGGCCTCTATTTTCTAACCTGAGTTGATGGTTCCTATAGTCATTTTGTTCTATTTGACCTCACCTCCCGTATGAATTGTCCAGAGATGGACATTTGACTCCATGTGGGCTTTTCAGATTACTCACAGGTTAAACCTGAGAAGGAGGGAGAAAACACAGTTTCCTGTTTGGCCAACATGTATCATTAGACTTAGGAGCTGTGAGTGGCCATTTTTGTCATCTGGGTGAGAAGCAAAGAGAGCTGGTCTGTAGCATGAGTAAAGTGGCACAGATGAAAAGCAAAGGTTCCTGACCCACTTCTCATTCCTGTTTTCATCACTTTCTCAGTCCTGGATGCTTCCTTCTTCAGTTTATGTAATGCACCTGTATCACACCCCCTACCCTCTACCTTGTCTTTAATTTTTTACTTTTGTTGGCTGAAGTTGGTTTCTGCATCAGTAGCCTGACCAGTACATTGGCTTGGCACCTTATTTACTTCCCTTTGTATGTTAGCTAGAGCCAATGAGAAAGTCAAAGAAAAGGCAGGATGGGAACCTGCTCAGGTATAGCTCACTGAGAAGCAACCACAAAATATTATTTTGTAAAACTTCCCTTCATGTCAATTCTAGTTTGAAGCCAACATTTTCATGAAATAGCCCCAAGTGAAACATCCATTCCTATATTAAGAAAATAATGCCCAAGCCAGGATGTATTGTTTAACTCTTCTTCAAAATGTTGATTTGATACTGTCAAGAGACCACAACTGTACTGTGAAAATTTGTTTTCTCTGTCAATTATTTGGCGTGATGAATTCAAGGTTAAGGTTTTGTTTCTTCTTTGCTAAGGTAGTGCTCATTAATTGTGAACATGTATATGAATCCTTCTAAGGTATTATGAACACCATGCAAAATTCGTGCGAGAAATAACTGTAGTATTACCTTGGAATTAAATAAGATGTGTTTAATACCTGGCGCATAGTAAGGTCTACATAAATGTTAACTGTTATTTTCAGATTCAGAAGAAAACTGCTTAGACTTTATTATTTGCAATCCTATGTGATTCTTTCCATGTACAATGTAAGCATTGTTATTTTGCTCTGCACCTATCCACATGGAAAACTCCTGTAACAGATGTGGGACTTCTGGTCAACATCTAAACAGAGGCATCCCTGCTGCAGACTCTCCCTAGCAGTGCTGTTGAAGACAAGGACATAAAATAATTCCCTTTTTTTTTTAAAAAGATTATTTATTTATTTGACAGAGAGAGATCACAAGTAGGCAGAGAGGCAGGCTCCCAAGCAGGGAGCCTGATGCGGGGCTCAATCCCAGGACCCTGGGATCATGACCTGAGCCGAAGGCAGAGGTTTTAACCCACTGAGCCACCCAGGTGCCCCAAAATAATTCCTTTTAATAACAAAATGAGAATAGGACTCTGGTGTTCCAGCTCCAGCAACAACCTAGAACACAGTAGAGGCCTCAGATGCTGCCCTTAACCAATCCTTGCCAGTTCCTTCTTCTGCCAATTCACTGCTGATGGGTATGAATGAGCCACTCAAGAGAAGAGGGATGGGAAAAGGTAGGCAGAATTCTTATTAAGGTATTTCTATTTCTGGCAGATCGCTACTTGGTTATGTAGAGCAACACATTTATCTGGAGGCCTTTTTAAAAAAAAGTGAACGTTGCCTTATAATGAATACTAAATAAAACCGATAGAATCCAGATTAATTTTTAATGAGCAGCAGTTGTGTACTGCATGTAATAATATTGAAATTAATACATAATTAAAGTAGATTTGTACAGAATAATTCACTTGAGACTTGAGGAGTGGAGAACAAAATTGAACATCTCCAGAGGCGACCCACAGCTCCGTATCTTGATTTTTCAGACACCCAGAGAGATCAGTGTTTTCTTGAGGCAAAGTCACACTTTCCAGAGGCGTGGGAGATCACTGGGAACTTTGATCTGGGCTACGACTTTCCATGTTAGTTTGTAGGAGGCCCCGCTGAACATTAATTAGGACAAAGTCCGCACATGTCACAGCCTTGCCTAGAGCACTGTTACCATTACAGTGACTTTTCTTCTGCATTTTCACTAGCTAATGATTTTCACCTTTCTTAAGTCAGCTGATTCACTTAAGGTGATTATTAAGTAAGGTGACTGCTTCACTGACAAAATAAGCAAGCAGTGCTATCAGTCGACATAGCTTTAAATACAAATTGAATTTATTCTGTTGTAGATATTATAATGCAACAATGGACACCCCCAAAATGACAAGGAAAATGCACTGGGGATCCACTTCCTTGTTCTGTGACTCTACTGCAGTAAATGACCACATTGTCACTTCTGGAGAGGTCGTCTCTGTGTAAGAGAGAGTGGTTGTGAATTTCAGCCAAATGGTCCTTAGTGAACAACTGCCTTTTTTTTTTTTTTAAACTCAGCATCGATCTCCCCTTCCTCTGCCCTTATCTCCCAGTTTTCTTGGGGGTAGCAGCTCTCCCACACTTGCAGTCTGTGTACTGAAGATGGGGTTGACTTCGTCCTTGGCTCAAAGAGTGGACTTGTGACTTGGAAGGTCACATCCACTCCGTCGGCTGTGATTGGTTCAGAAATGCGCATGTGATCCAAACTGGGACAAACAGAGCCAATACAACTCAGTCTGGAGCTTTAGGAAACTGCTGGGAGAGAAGCTTTCTCTTTTTCTATGGCTGAAGAGCTGAGAAGAGGTAGACCTGGAACTGGGAGCTGTATTTAGACACATGCCTTCCAGAGAAAGAAGCCAACATGGAGAGAAGCAGATGTTCACGGAGGTAGGCAGCTTCCTACAACATTATTTAAATACACAAACCCAGCTGTGCCTGGAATTGATCAACATTTGGACTTTTTGGTTCCATGAACGATACATTTTCTTTTTTTGAGTTGGATTTTCTGCTCCAAGAGTCTTGACTTGTAGGGGACTCTCAGAAGTCTGTAAGTTTTCTTTTCTTTAATATAGGTTAGTAGAATCCAGGACACCTCAGCCTCCTAGGCCTATGTGGTCCTGCTGGAATCTGGGGGTCATACCACTTAATTTGGTCTTTGGAATTACCCGAGGCCACTACCTCTATGAGTAACCCCTCTGGCTCAGGAAAAGTGGGGAGGAGGAGCAAATAGGAGGATGTAAATCTGGAGATTGATAAGTGTCCCACTTTTCTAGAGCCCCTGGTGTGAGAAGATTCCTCCAGGGCAGAACTTCTCCAACTTCAAGGGGTATACAAATCACCTGAGGAACTTGCTAGAGAGGCAGTTATGATTCAGTAAATGCCTAGAGTGGGGCCTGTGTGTCTGCATTTCCAAAAATCTTCCAGGATGCTACTGGGCCAAGGACCACACTCAGAGTTGCAAGATGCTGATAGAGTTTTGCATTTCATTTCCTTCAATCTAGAGTCTGGTCTGAGACCCCAGACTGATGGTGGAATTCTTCAAGGAATGCTAAAGGAGAGATTTTCCTTGAATCTTCTCCTCCCCTCTTGGCATAGCTGTTGAGCTAGAAAATGTTTTGCCGAGGGTACACAGGTTATGGCTGTGGATCAAATGCCTAGGACTGCCTCTGGTTTCTTGACAAAAAATCACATTTTTATTCTTAAATAATTTACATAACTTTTATCTAGTTCTCAGATAAAAACTCCCACCTACATTCTTGCTGTTAATCTTAAAGTTTCACCAGAAGGTGGAACACGTCTTATTACAGATGACCACAAGCCAGCTTTTTTCTGACCAAACTGAGACAGACGGTGTATTTTTCTCCCCGCAGTGCAACTGTGAACGTCAGTCTAGATTTTTCCAGACCAATTGCTAAGTGGTCTTGAAGGAACCTAAAGCCTGTGTTACAGTTTTAGAGAAATGGGGCAGTGAAGCCTTTTATTTAATAAACACTCATCAATTCTTATGTTATTTTTGCTAATTTATTGTCGGTAATAAACACATCAGTTCTTGTGGGCCTATCCTGAGCCTACAAGTTTTTTTAACCTTTATTCTAAAATGCGAGGATAAGTATAACAACAGGGAGAACTCCATGGTAGTGCTAAAAGAGGGTAGAGTGAAATAAGATTTCAGTAATTTCTGGAACATATAAGCAGATGGAGGAGGGCTGAAGAAAGACGAGGTAGCAGATCCCTCCTTGCAGCACAAAGTGGGGGGGCACTGCAGGGGTGACTGGGTGATTCTAGACTCAAATTTACAAGTGACTATGGGAACTGAGCCAGTCTGTGGGATGATGAGCTAGAATGTAGGCTCTTTGGGTCCACCTACAGAGATATTTCCTTAGAAAACTGGTAGTAGATACGATGTTAAACTAGAGGTCTCGTACAAGTGAAGCCTTCAAAAATGTGGGAGATGAGGGGCGCCTGGGTGGCTCAGTCCTTAAGTGCTTTTCTTTGGCTCAGGTCATGATCCCAGGATTCTGGGATTGAGCCCTGCATCGGGCTCCTTGCTTAGTGGGAAGCCTGCTTCTCTTTCTCCCACTCCCCCTGCTTGTGTTCTTTCTCTCTCTGTCCAATAAATAAATAAAAAAATATTTAAAAAAAATGTGGGAGATGATAGTATATGTCTTAATATAATGGGCTGGGAAAGAATCTGAAGAACCTCTGGTGGGAGAGGGAAGGACAGGAAGTAATGAAGTGTGTGAGTGTGTGTGTATGTGTGTTTACGTGTGTATATGTGTGTGTGTGCATATGTGTCTTTAAAATCTGAGAATTTCTTAGGAGGTTTAAGGGAGACAATAGCATAATAGTTAGACTTCAGAAATCTGCCTCTTGTCAGTTACTAGAATAAGATACAAGCTTGATTAGTATTCCTACTAGGCCTTTTGTTTAACTTGCAGCAAAGGGTTTTATTTCCCTGAAATATGATTCCAATATGATGATCATAAGCCTTGGTTAATTTTAAGACATTTCTCTTCACTTATGAAAAAGGGCTCATCAGCACTCCTTGCCAAAAACTCATTAAAATACCTTTTAAGCTCTGCTTTAAGGTCATTTTTAGTATTCGTTGCAGTGTTAATTAGAAAACTGTGGTCTCCTTTATTCCTACCAGAATCCTTTTCCAGTAGCATCTTTGGCTCTGGCATTTTGCTGACGACCCTGTTTCCCCGAATTTAACGGAATAAATGGCTCTAGTTTTGCTTTGCTGTATTTTCTTTAGCTATTAGTTTTGCAGCCTCGATCACTGATAAACCCCAAAGCTGTCATATATTTATTTATTGAGATGCTCTTCACATTTTCCACAGAGTCGGAGAAGATACCAACTAAATTAGTTATTGCAAAAGTGAGATCACAGAAAATAAATTTATATGTTAGTACTAACTTCCATCAAGTTGAATCTCACTTTGCTAAAAGTACAAAATGTCTCATATGTAAATTCAATATATACTTACTGCTGCATCTTTGCAGACATTCAGCAAATATAATTCGGTTATTGCCTTTGGGAAAATGCATCGAGGAAAAATGTAAACTTTATATTGCACGTGTGCAGGAAATCTGAAGGGGACACAGGAACTCTAGCTTCCAGTTCCAGTTATGGGCCATGTTTGTGTAACATGGCAGGGACAAACACTAAACCAGAGTTTATAAAACTTGTGCCATGTGGGCCTGCCCATACTGCTAGGTGTCCTCATGACATGGCTTCTGGTTGAATTCAGAGTCAGTGATAAGGTTATGCGGGAGGGAGGGCAAGGAGGGAAAGATAGATAGACTGTGAATGAGAATATGAATGGGCAGAGGCTGCAGTCTTTTTATAACCTAATCTCAGAAGTGACCTACTATTACCTTTACCTGTTCTGTTACCAGAAGCACATCACTAAGTCCAGCCACACTCAAAAGCAAGGGAAGTAAATACTTGGAGGGATGGAATATCAACGAATTTGTAAACCTGTCTTTAAAACCTCCATAGTACTCTCTGTCCCCTCCTTCTCCTAGTTGTGCAGGGCACGTATCACATGGCTGCACATGGCAGCCCTGGTGAAGAACCAGGGGGTCAAGGAGCAGGAGTAGAAGATAGGACAAATCTGAGGTTTCCTGCAGAAATTTTGGATAAGGAGTAGGGATAAATGTGAAGCAATGGAGCACAGTGGTTGAGGACTTCCAGACAGGCAGACCTCGTGTGATTCCCAGTGCTTTCTCTCCCTAGCTCTTGCCAGTAACCACCCACCCTGCTTCAGTTTTATTGAGATATACAGTTGACCCTTGAACAACATGGGGGTTAGGGGCACTGACCCCCACACAGTTAAAAATCTATGCATAACTTTTGACCCCCACCAAAACTTAACTACTCATAGCCTGCTGTTGACTAGAAGCCTGCTGATAACATAAACAGTTGGTTAACATGTGTTTTGTATGTCTTTTATACTGTAGTCTTACAGTAAAGTAAGCTAGAGAAAAGAAATTGTTTTCAAATTGTTGCAAATCTTCAAAAAAATGTCTGGTATATTAAATTTAAAAAAATCTGCATATAAGTAGATCCATGCAGTTCAAACTTGTATTATTCAAGGGTCAACCATAATTGACAGTAATTTAACATTTTACATTTCATTTTTTAAAAAAATCTGTATAAAAGGATAATAAATGGCAATAAATTTGCCAAACCCATGTGATCACTTCTCACATTAAATTCTGTGAGCTCTGTTGGCTCTGGTTCTACCACTACAGCGTATCTCAAGTCTGTCCACTTTCCTCCATACCCACTGCTACCTCTTTGGACCAAGCCAGCCTCTACCATCTCCAATCTGGATGGCCGTAAAGACCTCCTCACTTGTTCCCCCGCTCCTGCTTATTTATAGTTCATTCCCTACATAGCAACCAGAATCATCTTTAAAATTACAAATCAGATCATACCATGGCTCAGCTGAAAATATTCAGCGTTTCCATGTAGGTTTAAAACAGAATCAGGGGCGCCTGGGTGGCTCAGTCGTTAAGCATCTGCCTTCAGCTCAGGTCATGGTCCCAGGGTCCTGGGATTGAGCCCCGCATCAGGCTCCCTGCTCAGTGGGAAGCCTGCTTCTCCTACTCCCACTCCCCCGCTTGTGTTCCCTCTCTCGCTGTGTCTCTGTCAAATAAATAAATAAAATCTTTAAAAAAAAAACACAACCAGAATCAGAATTCCTTGCCATGAACTGTGGCATCATCCAACTCCCACCTACCTTTTTAGACTCACCTTGGACCATCCTACCTGTAGGATGCCAGACTGTTTCCTACCTCAGGACCTTTGCATCTGTTCTGTCTACCTGGGACCCCTTCCTTCAGGTGTTTATGTGGTTGTCTCCCTCATGCTCTTCAGGTCTCAGCTTGGATATTACCATGCTTGGATATGATCATGCTTTCCAGAGTAGAATCCCCCTCTTCAAGCATTTTTCTCTCTTCATTTAGTTTCTTCTCAGGACTATCACCATCTGTAGTTATCTTGTTATTGTTTATTTTCTTATTTATTGCTGTCTCCAACTGCCTGGAAAGCAAGGGCAATGAGTACAATGCCCTGTCTATTCCATTTGCTTGCTCTTGTATCCTAAGAGGTTAGCCCCATCCCTGGATTATAATAAACTCTTGATAAATAATTACTGAATGAATGAGAAAATATATGTTAAATGCTTAGCACAGTGCCCAACACATAATAGGTGGCAAATATAGGTAATCACATATTGAATACATTAACATCTATTTCACAGGGCTTTGATGAAGTGATTAGTTGGGATAATATGTGAGGGGGAACTAACTGCAGCATGTACTACTACTATTAAATCATCAACTACTATTTATTGAATGTATAGTGAAGCATTTATGTAACGGGGATGGAGAGGGATTGATAGATGGCTACCGGGATCTGTATATTTAGGAGCCTTTAGATGTTTATCTGAATTTTCCAACTTTCATATTGGTATCACTTAGATTTAAAAATCCCACGCTAACAAGTGTTGGGTTCCACGTAGAGACGTGTGAGACAAGTGAGCATATTGTTTTGGGCACAGCTTGTACTGTGAAGTCAGTTAAGTGAATAGACCTTACTGTTGGAGGCATCATTAACTCAAGTATTTTGTTAGTTTGCAATTCCTACACTTGACAGAATCAGTCTTGTTTGTGCTAGAATATTTGTGCTCTTGCAACAGGGATATGGATGAAAATTTTTAGATAATGTTGGAAAAACCATCAGCTGAAAAAAAAAAACAAACCCAAATCTCCTCTAATCTAAGGGCTGCTGCTGGCAGATTGATCAGGGGTGCTGGATCTCCCACTGGACCCCTCTGCCCCCAACCCCAGGATCACATTGCATGCTGCCTCCCTTGGCCAAGAGCCTGGCACATAGATGATGCTCATCACAGCTTGTTAAAATCAAGGATGTGTGAGTTACAGTCTCCATCAGCACATTATGTACAGTGTAAGAGAAGTGAATATGGGACCGAATGAAGCCTTTGCTGGCTCTAAGTCACTATCCCATTGTTTTCCAGCTGTGTAACCTAAGACAAATTACTTAATTCCCCGGCACCTTGGATTCTGAGACCGTAGCATCGGAAAATGCTGTTAACTTTGTGGCACAGGATTGGTGTGGTAACAATGGGGAGATAAAAGAGCTCCAAGAGGAAAGTTGATTATTTTTACTTTCCTCCCTTGCAGCTGGCCTCAGAAAATTAGCTGGATTTCCATCTTTTCTAATCTTTTCAGCCTCTGTATGGCTAAGAGAGATCCATGAGCGAGAGAGTGGCCTGTAATCTCCACACACTGTTTCCTGGAAAACAAATCCGGGGGCTTCAGGTTTTATGCATTTTAGTATTCTACAAAATGGGATACCAGCATAGCAGATAGATACAATACACAGTCACTGATAAATATTTTGTAATGCTCTTCTGAAAATGTAACTGGAATCCTGGTTCGACTTGCATCAAGCCATTGCCCTTGAGGAAGGGCTTATTAACCTGCTAGCCCTCTGATTTCTGACTTCTGGAATGGACCTCCTTCCAGGTGGTCCCTTTGTAGGTTAGTAGGTACTTCTTCCTTGTCTCACATGAGTGGTTTCTATCTCTGAGGATCTTTAGCCTGAATGACTTCCGTTTTAACTGAGTTTCTGCCTCGGCCAGGAAGAGTCGCCTCACGCATCCCTCACACTGGATAGTGGTGTGGTCCACAAGATGTCTGAATAAAAAAGAGACCTCTCATAGGGTCTTTTTCGGCTACCCTAACAACCCTTGGAATATTCCCCTGTATTTGAAAGAAAACAAATTTGACTTGTAAATTTTGTTTTAAATTTCAACTCTGAAACTAGGTCATAATTTAATTCACATTTCTTGAATCTTTCCACGTGACAGGTCTTGTGTTGGGATCTCGGATTTAAAAGATGAAAGGACCTCTCTCCAGTTTTACAGAGCTTTGTGTCAAATGGGAAAGAGAAGCACGTGCCTGCCAATTCTATGACAGAGGCAAACACAAAGGAGAGAGTCCAATCTTCCTTGTCTGCTAGTATTAGGAATTGAGGGTGAAGAGATAATGTGTAAACTATCTACCCCCCAAATTTGTGACTTCAGACATTTGTCACAGTTTCTGTGCATCGGGGGTCAGGGCATGGTATGGTGGGGTGATTTTGCTCAGAGTTCTTTGCAAGGCTGCAGTCTGCATGTTGGGTGGGCTGTAGTCATCTTGGCCTTTGATGAAAGATCTGGTTCCAAGCTCACTCACATAGTTGTTAGAGACACTCAGTTCAGGGTGCCTGGGTGGCTCTGCTTTAGGCTTCGGTCATGGCTTCAGGATCCTGAGATCGAGCCCTGCATCAGGCTCTTCACTCAGTGGGGAGCCTGCTTCCACCCTCCCCTGTTCCCCTCCCCTCCCCCCGCTTTGCCTGCCTCTCTGCCTACTTGTGATCTCTCTTTTTTCTTTTCTTTTTTAAAAAATTAATTATTTTTATTAACATATAATGTATTATTTGCCCCAGGGGGTGATCTCTCTTTCTGTCAAATAAATAAATAAAATCTTAAAAACATAGACACACACACACACACACACACACACCAAACCAACCAACCAACCAACCAACCAACAAACAAAAAAAGAAATACTCAGCTCTTCCCAGGCTGTTGGACTGAGGGCCTCCATTTTTCACTGGCTGTTGGCTGAAGGCTGCCCCCAGTTTCCTGCTTTGTGGGTCTCTGCATAGGACATCTCCCCCATGGCAGTTGCTTCGTGAGAATGAACTAGCAAGAAGAGCCAGCAAGAGAATGGGAGTAAGACCAAAGTCACAGTCTTCTATAGCCTAATCTTTGAAGGGACCTGGCAAAACGTTTTGCATGTTCTGTTCATGAGAAGCAAGTCACGAGGTTCAGTCTACACTGAAGGGGAGAGATTTACACACAGACACGAATACCAGGTGAGGATCGTTAGGAAGCTTCTTACTATAGAAGAGTGAGCACTCATCAAGGCGGACTTGGGATGGTGGAAGAGGAGGGGACACATTCAAGGAAAGGGAATCCAAATGAGCCAAACCAAGAGAGCACAGGGGAGGTGTGATCGGAGAATTCAAACATTTGGCTGGATTTCAGAGTGCGGGGTGGAGTAATGGTAATGGTAAAGGTTGGAGATGAGGCTAGAAAGATAGGGAAGACACAGGTTATGAGTGTCTTTGTATAGAGAAATAGAGAATGAACTTCATCCCCAAATACCAATAGTATTAAGGATTTTATTTTATTTTTTATTTTTATTTTTTAAAGATAGATTTATTTATTTATTTGACAGATAGAGATCACAAGTAGGCAGAGAGGCAGGCAGAGGGAAAGTGGGAAAGCAGAGTCCCTGCTGAGCAGAGAGCCCGACCTGGGGCTTGATCCCAGGAACTTGAGATCATGACCTGAGCCGAAGGCAGAGGCTTGACCCACTGAGCCACTTAGGCGCCCCACTATTAAGGATTGTAAAGGAGAATCATGATTCCACATTTATCTTTGAAAGATCCCTCTCTGGCCATGTTTACAGGGGGGTCATTTATCACATTTACAATTGATCCCATTAGACCCTCATAACCCACATGCACATCAGCTTTCCTGACCTATGGAAGCAAAGAGTTTGAGGGCTCTTCAAGAAGCCATTGGGAATCTGTCACTGGGGTGGTTGTGGGTTCTTCTGGTTGTGACATGACAGAAGTGGGGGCGACTGATCCTTTCTTCTTGCCCAGGAAAACTGGGAAAACTTACATCAGGATCATCTGGGGTTATCCCTGGATAAAACGTAATCATTCTTTATCGATTCTTCACTTTAGCCCCGCTACTTGAGAACATCCCCGTGTCTCTATCTTGAAGCTTATGGTTATGCACTTGGAAAGTTTTGAAAAGCCATAGGCAGAACACTAAAAGACAGGACAAATACGGACCTACTCTGGTGATGTTTTAGAGATTTAGAACATTTTAAAAGTAGAGCACCATAACTGTCATGGCCTCGGTTCCTTTTTGTAGAGCTGGAGTCTTGAACTCGGTGGTCGCTGAAGTGTTGGAGAGTTTCACATTCTAAGGTTTTCTGCGAAAGGCATAGTTACTGATAATTCTGCTTGTTTATTTTACTTCCAGAGATTAACCTTGGGGTGGAGTATATTCTTCCCCTTTCAAGCCTAACACTAATTCTTTGATGTTTTGGGGTCATACCATTGTGGAGAAAGGCTTTTCTTCTTGTACTATTGCGAAATGTGCAGAAAAGCAGTTGCTGAGTTAACTTGGGAACTTGTGAGTGCATTCACTTCTCACTCTACTGCTGACAGGCTGAACTTTTTCTTTTCCAGGAGAGACATTGCCATTTCCAACAGGGCATATATAATGCATGAAAAGAGGGTCAGCCTGGAGTAATAGAGCAGATGAGAAGAGACTGTCTCACAGTTGTCAGTCCTCTGGGAAGTAAAAAGGGGCCACACGTGCATCTGAGTTTGCTCAGAGTCATCTCTGTTCTCCCTCCTCCCACCTGCTTCTGGAGTGGAGTGGTGCCGAGGCTGGGAAGTGCTGGAGCAATCCAAACATGCCCCTTTTGAGGAGAGAGGAGACCTGTGTGGTTAGATAAAGGGGCTCTCTGTTTACCACTATGCACAGGCCCTTGAACTTGATGTCACGTGAAGATGGCAAAAGAATTTCTGGGGAATGTTGAGACCACTATTGTACATATCATTTCTTGAGCATATTTACTCACATGGGAAATGTGGGATTGTGAGGTACCTGCAGATGTTCCTCAGTAAGGAGGTGGTAAGATCTTCTAGCAACTGCAAGACGGATATTTACGGGCTTCAAATCTATTTTTAATTATTTTTAATCTGGGTGACTCATACACGGGTATATGATTGGCTTATACATGTTAAAAAAGATTTTATTTATTTATTTTTGTCAGAGAGGGAGAGTGAGCACAAGCAGGGGGAGTGAGAGAGGGAGAAGCAGACTCCTCACTGAGCAGGAAGCCCCACATGGGGCTCAATCTTAGGACCCCGAGGTCATGACCAGAGCCAAAGGCAGACACTGAACAGATTGAGCCAGCCAGGTGTCCTATGACTTGCTTATACATTTTTAAATGGAGGAAACAGTAGGTGGCTATGGAACTTTTAAACAGCCTTCTTGAGATATAATCAACAAATTTAACTGTACATGTTTAAAATACATAGTTTGGGAAGTTTGACATAAGAATATACCTTGAAACCATTACCACAATCAAGAAAATGAAAGCATCCATCATCCCTAAAAGTTTCTTTAAATTCCTTTGTACTCTGTCTCTTCTGTTCTACATCACCCTCAGTCTCCCAATCACTGATTTCCTTTCTGACACTATTGATCATTTTGCGTTTTCTAGAATTCCTGTACGTGTAATCATACAGCATCTGCTCTGTGCCGGTTGGCTCCTTTCACTTCACATATTTATTTTGAAATTCATCAGTGTTTTTGCATGTAGCAAGAGTTTATTCCTTTTTATCACGGAATAGTATACCATTGAATGGATGTTCCCGGATTTATTTATTTACTCACCTGCTGATGGACATTTGAGTCATTTCCAGGTTGTCACAAATAAAGCTGCTATACACATTCTTGTACAGGTTTTTTGGTGTGGACATATGCTTTCATTTCTCTTGGACAAATATCCAGGAATGGGATGACTGGATCATATTGTAGGTGTATATTTAGCTTTTTAAGAAAATAGCCAGCTGTTTTCCAAAGTAGTTGTACCGTTTTCTTTTCCCACCAGTGGTGTGTGGTTGTTGCATTTCCTCCACATTCTCTCCAGTGCTTGGTATGGTAAGACTTTTCAGTTTTGACTCTTCTAATAGGGGTGTAGTAGTATCTCATTGTGGTTTTAATTTGTATTTCCTTAATGAATAATGATGTTGAAGCACACCTTGTCCTGTGCTTATTTGTTAGTCTATCTATCACTCTATTTTAGGTGAACTATATCTTTTGCTCATTTAAAAAATTGGGCTCTTTTCTTGTTTGGTTTTATAATTTATATTTTATAGATATAAGTTCTTTATCAGGTATACGTCTTGCAAACATTTCCTTTCATCTAATGACTTGCCTTTTCATTCCCTTTACAGTGACTTCTGAAGGATAGAAATTTTATTTATCTATTTATGGATGGATTTTTTAAAGATTTATTGATTTATCTGAGAGAGAGAGAGAGTGGGGGGCAGGCACAGAGGGAGAGGGAGAGAGAATTGTAAGCAGGCTCCACTTGAAGCCCTGTGTAGTGCTTGATCACGACCTTGAGATCACGACCTGAGCTGAGACCAGGAGTCAGATGCTTAACTGACAGTACCACCCAGACACCCCAAGGTAGAAATTTTAGATTTGAAATCTAACTTACTAACTTATCCTTTTATGTATTATGCTTCTGTCATTGTATCTAAGAAATATGTGCCAAACCCTGGTCCCAGGGGACCACCCTTGGTCAGTATCTTTTCCGGTTCCAATTTTTTGCTATTTTGATTAGGCTAGATCTCCAGCCAGTCCTCATATTTTCCTTGGTTTCAACAGCTGCCTTCTTTTTCTCAGAGGATTTTATCTTATGCCTTTTTCTAGAAGTTTTATAGTTTTTAGGCTTTACATTTAGATCTGTGATCCATTTTGAGTTAATTTTTTATGTGATATGAAGTTTCTGTGCTACTTTTTGAAAAATCTATCCTTGCCATATATATGATTTCAAAAATTTCCTTCTCATATGTGGCTTGTCTTTTTTCTCCCCTCTTAGCATTATCTTTTACAGTATAGTATTAATTTTGATGCAGTCATATTTGTCAATTTTGTCTTTTATGGTTTGTAATTTTGGAGTCGTATCTAAGTGATCTTTGCCACTTAAAAATCTCCATCCTTCAGCTATCTGTCCCCTCTGGGATAATCAAATATGTAAATATGGATGAAATATTCTTAGTATATGGAATATGCTAATATTGTAAAGACAGTGTATTGATTTAGAAATTTAAGAGGAGTCAGGGCAACTGCAAATGGCAAATTAGGGACAGAAGGAGTTTTTAAACATTTTTGGGAAGAAAGGAAGAAAAAATTGCCCTGCATGTCTTTTTGTTGTTTGTTTTTTCTTAGAACAGAAGGATAATAATGATGGAGATGGGATGAAGCATAGCATCAGATGCAAATTCATGATGATAGTTGGTTGTTCACATTCTGGGGCAGGTGGTATGTGGACTTGGACTTAAAGATCAGCCATAAAGAACTAGTTGCCAACACCTTATTCTGTGAGTAATTACTGGGGATCCCTGGGTACTGAAAATAAAGTACTCAAATTTTTTTCTCCTACATCTACCCAAGAAAATACCCAATTTGGGATCCATGGGACCATTTGCCTTCCTTTCTTTTACGGGCAGGGGATCACCCTTGGTCAGTATCTTTTCCTGTTCCAATTCTTTGCTATTTTGATTAGGCTAGATCTCCAGCCAGTCCTCATATTTTCCTTGGTTTCAGTAGCTGCCTTCCTTTTCTACATTGTTGAAACCACCAGATGGGCTGCTTCTGTCCCCTGCGCCTAAACACATATCAGTAGCCATGGCGAGCCCTCCATGCCCCGAAGGGTCATACAGGAGCTCAAGGCAGAGAGCACACACAGAGAAAGGCAGGACCCGGGGCGTGTGCTTTTCTTAGGGACTGTGGGTGATGTATTGGTCAATTCGAAGCATAAGAGAGGGGGTTTTGTAAGTCTAAAGGGCACAAAGGGATTACAGGCCCTGGGAGGCAGGGGAGACTGTTGAACACCAGGGCTACTGGGAAAGTCTTGAGCTCACTTTTGCTTGTGACTCTGTGGGCTTGCATGAGGGGCTAGCATCAGTGTAAAGCCCCCAAGGCCACTTGGCCAAACAAAATGGATGCTGAGCCAGCAATACCATGGAGTAGCTTAATTTTAAACTCTGGATGTGCTTTTGTCCTAAAAATATTCATTGGACCCCTGATTTTCCTTCTCCTCCCCCCATTTCTTCTTTTTTCTTTCTATTTTATCTACGTGTCTTGAATGAGTAATATTGCTATCTCTACTTCTACTTCTCCAACTTCTTCTCTGATGCACTGTGTCCTGGCCTCAGCCCTCCTCACTCTACTGAGACTCCCCTCGCGAAGGTCCAGTAACTCCTTCATTGCCATACCTAATGGGCATTTGTCAAAGCTCTTTTACTGGACTTCTTAGTTGCATTTACATTCTTCTTTGAAACTCTATATCATTGGGTACTGTGAAATTGTACTCTCTCGGTTATTTTTCTGATTCTCAGAAATTCTTTATTGTCTGCTAAATAAATTTTGCCTTTTTTGTAAAAATGTAAGTGAATCATCGAAATGAATGATAAATACCATATACACACTGAAGATTTTATTTGTTTCTTGTCAAGATTTTTAGATTGGGTACTGAAATGAATATCTTACCATTAGTTTTTGCTTTTTATTTTAGTAGGTCATATGTTCTAATTTTATTCAGTGAACTTTTCCATAACGTTAGCATAACAGAGAAAGTATCCTCCTGGATCTGTTTACCTGTTCTCTTTGCAAGAATCTGGATGGTCATTAAATCTGTGTGCCAAAAAACAGCTGAATTCAGAGTATTCAACTCACAGGACAGAAATATATAGTGTTGTGCCTTAAAAATTATGCAAGCCTTAGAAATCTGTAAATGAGAATTGAATTTGGAGCCTAGAGGTAGAAACTGTGATTAAAGAGACTATGAGAGCTGCTAAGATTTTTTTTTTTTCTGGGCAGGAGTAAAAAATAAAAGTCAAATCTTATTTGCTTTTATTATCCTACCACATAAAAAGGTAATACAAAGGCTTGGAAATACAAAGTTACTTTTGGAATTTAAGTAGGTTTTTGTCATATAGTATAGTAATCCTTGTTTAAGTCAGCGGAGTAGTGTGGAAGCACGGAGTTAAGGATAAATTCTTTATACATTTGATTTCCCTTCTGTTTGATAGAACAAAGAGAAAACATTAAGTATGAACATATTTTTTTTTCTTTCTTGCAACATTATTGTCTCTTTACTGGATAGAATTAACCTCTAGTCAAGCCACTTTGATCATTGAAAAGATGTTAGCGGTCCTTTCATTTATTCAAAAATTTCAAATACTTTTTTTTTTTTTATAAGAAACCTGTCTAAAATGGGTGGAAAGAGGTCCAGGAAGGATTATGCGGGATAAAGCAATAGTGTTTATATTTATTCTTTATTTTATCATAAGAGATTTTGTTTCCTTTTACTTGCTTACATGAAATATAGTTGGTTTATGCCCCATAAACAGCACTAGTCTTCTACAACGGAGGAGAGAGTGGCAGCGTGCCTGACTAATGGCAGTTTAAAGTCTCTGATGCACAGGGATCAAATTAAATAAGGCCTCTGTGTTGTCAAGATTTAGAATCTACTGATACGCCGACATTTATTCATCTGCTTTTCATTTAGCTTTGAAGCCTTGCAGGTCAGTGGCTTCTGATGGCTCTGGCCGCCTTCCAGGACCAGAGGACAAGAGCTGGTTATGAGACTGCCACCAGGTGGCAGTCTTTGACGGAGAAACACCCGCCCTCCGGCAACTCCAGGGGCTCTTTCTCTTTCTGGTTCTCTTTCTTTTTTCCTCCTCCCTTTTTCTCTTGCTTTCTCCCCTCCCTCCTTCTCTCTTTCCTATGATATTTTTTGCCTCTTATTCGCATGAAGCATTTCATTTATCTTGAGGAACCCATTTATGATTTACCTACTGTCAAGATGTTCTTTCCATCTCTGGAAGAGTGAAGAGTTTTTCTGCAGGCTATCACAGCAGGAGGGACTCTTCCTTTACTCTTCATAAATGTACATAAGATACAGAAAAGGTGACCAAATTAAAAAAAAGAAAAAAATCGAACACACAGCCCCCACCCCAAAGCAAACTACATAAAATAACCAGAGACCAAATGTGGGTATAATCCATACTGTACTCCCTAGGAAAAAAGTGATTAGCAGAATTGACTGCGTCTGCTTCCCTCACTGGTCAAGAAGGGATTGTTCCTGTGAACTGGAGCAGACAGCTCAGACTGACACCTGAAAATCTCATGTCCGTTTTGCTTTTAACCTCAGAAGGAGTCTGTTTCTGTCTTGCAGACAGTTTTATCAAGGAGGCCTGGTCTGCGCTTCCGGGACTGGATAGTTCCTTCCTGACCAGCAGCATCGGGGAGAATTGCATTAGTCAGTAAAAATGGTTTTGCTGAACCCGGAAGCTGGGTGCAGGTGGGATGGCGTTGACCAAACAAGTATATTGTTTTTGCTTAATCTCATCGCTGTAGTTTACGTTATAGATGAAGAAGCTAAGAATCAGGAAAGCCAGGAACTTGCCAAGACTATGTAACAGTGATCATCAGAGAAAAGATTCAGACCCAGGTTCATTTCACGCTAAGATCCAAAGGCCGTCTAGGCTACCTGCTGTGTAAGTGTACCAGACTTTTCTCCCTGATTCCTTTTCTTTCTCCCCTGTGATCCCATTCTCCATACTTTCTGTTTCATATCCTTGTTGTTAAATCCAGTTTCCCATCGTGCAGAGCAGATTCACATTTCCCCATTGACAGTAGTTATTACTAATCTCAATGCTGTTTTAATTTTCATGACTTTGATTATGAGTGAGGTGAGCATTTAAAAAAGAAACATGTATTACTTCTTTTGTGAGTAACCGGTTCATGTACTCTGCCTATATTTTTTTCTACATCGGAAAATCTTTTTTCTTAGTTTCTGTAAATAAATTAAAAAAATATATATGTATATATATTTGTGTATATATATGTATATGTGTGTATATATATATGTATATATTACATACAGGTAAAGTACCTACCTTTTTGTACCTTGTCAAATATTTAAAAAGAGAATTGTCATCTGTTTTTCCGTATGGCAAATTTAAATCTTTGTAAATATATACCTGTTCATTTTTTCTGCTGTGATTCCTATCTTTGTTGTCTGGCTTAGATAAACTTTTTCACCTCAAGATTGCCAACTATATTTTTCTGTGATTTCTTCCTTTATTTCTTAAGCCACTTTATTGAGGTGTAATGACACACAGGAAACTGTACATATTTAATGTATAAAACATAATGAGTATGGAGATAAGTATGCACATGTGAAATGTTGACCACAATCTATGCCGCAAACATATAAATCCCTTCCAGAAGTTTCTTCATACCCTCTTTATTTATTATTATTTTTATTAATTTTTTGATCATAAGAGCACAATGTAAGATCTACCCTGGTAGCAATTTTTTTTTTTAGGCTCCACACCCAGCATGGAGCCAGCACAGGGCTTGAACTTACGATCCCAAAATCAAGACCTGAGCTGAGATGAAGAGTTGGACGCTTAACTCACTGAGCCACCCAGGCACCCTACAACAATTAAATTGTTAACTTCAGGCCCTATGCTGTGCTATAGATCTCTAGGACTCAATCTTCTATAACCGAAACTTTGTATACTTTGTAAGGGATTTTTTTTTGTCTTCATTATTATTTAAATCCTTTAATCATCATCATTATTTTTACGTATGGCATAAAGAAGAAACCCAACTTCATTCCATTTTGAGAATAACACGTATTTTGAAACAATAAAAATAAATGCATCAAGTACCAGGCACAGAGTAAAACTCACTCTATGAAGTTGGTACTATTTTTATTTCAAGTTTTCAGTACGAGGAACTGAAGCACAAAGGTTACATGATTCTCCCAAGTCAAAGCAGTAACGTTTGGCCTCAGGATCGTGAAAGTCAGTTGTCTTTCAGCAGGCAGTCTGACTTGAGAGACTGGCCCAAGATTTAGAAGTTTATTCTGAGAGATTTAAGTAGGATTACATTTTCTTCAGAATTATGTTTTTATCTTTATTTCCCCTTTTAAATATTTTAAAAATAGTAGGACGTAACCATGTCGTTTCAGACTGAATTCTGAAACGGTGAGAGTATTGAAGGCTAACCGCAGAGAGTCTCACGTGAAGACTATAATTAGATAACAAATAGAAATTTACTAATGTAAACCCATACGCATCCTCCAGACTCAGTACATCTGGAAATGCTTCGCCTATTTCCATAAAGCATCCAGCTGTGCTGTCTTTTGAAACTCGGCCTGTCCGTTTTTAGCTGCCTTCCCTCCAAGGATGGGGGCGTGTACTGACCGTTGATTCTCTCGCTCCCGCTTCTTCTCCTGACAAACGACCTAGATTCCCTCAGGTTCGGGATGCAGTGTGTTGCTTTGGAGCCTGCCCGAGCTCACTTGCCTAAACTAATCTCACACGTTTCAGGCTCATTAACTGTATATTCGAAGAAGTTAAGTTCATTTGAGTTACATTTGTTAATTTACTCTGCGAGGGAATTAGTCACACCGTGTGTGCGGCTCTGCCCTGGTGGCCTGAGAGAATGATCAGATTGCTTGGTATCTGAAAGTCATTTCACCAAGTGGAAAGATCTGACTTCATCAGTTTCACCCATAACACCAGATTTCATCATTCGGTACTCGACTTCAGAAACAACTTTTGAATAAAGGTGCCTGTGGAAACTAAAAGAACATTTCACGAACACTTTAAAAGCTCCTGTCTTTGTTGGAGTGAGTTCTGAAAGGGGTCTGGTTTTTGTATGAAGACCAATACCTAATTTCTATTTAAAAATTTGGGGTCATATTGAATTTGAGTTCTGATGCAGTAGATAATGTCACACGGTCTGAGATCATACATACTCTGTTTTGAGCTACAGAATCTGATAGTTGTTTCTTAACAGTTTTCTCTGTGCTTACTTCTTGGTCTCTCTTTTTTTTTTAAAGAGTTTATTTGTTTATTAGACAGAGATCACAAGTAGGCAGAGCAGCAGGCAGAGAGGGAGGGGGAAGCAGGCTCCCTGCTGAGCAGAGAGCCCGATGTGGGGCTCGATCCCAGGACCCTGAGATCATGACCTGAGCCGAAGGCAGAGGCTTAACCCGCTGAGCCACCCAGGCGCCCCACATCTCGGTCTCTTTGTCTCTTTCTTTGGATCTCTGTCTCTGTCTGTCACACACACACACACACACACACACACACACACACACACACACACCCCTCAGAGCAGGAACTACAGAGGAAGATGACTGGGAGCCATTTCTGAGGCACCCACCTTGGGTGCTCTGCAGAAGAGAAAATCAAACCTCTGTTAGTCTTCAGCAATGCCCCTGTATGAATAGTAAGTAGTCCTTGAGGAAGAGAAAGAAGTGTAGTAGATAAAGACATTCAACTTAAACTCTGAACCTTGACCATTTATGTGTAGCTAAGTACTGGGAATTTTCTCTGAGGACTTTAAATGCCTGGAAGCATCAAAGGGTCAATGCCTCTGTCTGCAAGCATGGCAAATGGAACAGTATAAACTCAGAAATTCATAGAATCCAGGAAAGTTGCAGATTCAGGAAGGGGAGGGAAAAAAAGCAGGATCTGGACCAGATCATGACAAAGATATTTTCATTATCTGGCTGAACTAAGAATTTCCCCCATTTTTTAAGTGAGGAGGGAGGTAGAAGCTAACCAACACCGTTCTGCTTATTAGATGTAATTCATTGTGTGTGGCATTGTGCTTAGGTTAACTTGGGTAAATTGTCAAGTTTAGTCCATTGAATGGGATCATTTAACACTTTATATTTTCTTTTGTTACAATCAGGATCTTAGTAGAATTGCTTCTTTAAATATTGTTGGAAAGCAATGACAGAAGTTGGAGGAATCTGCTGATAATTCTAGTTAAGGTTCTAGTAGGCAGCACAGGTCAGTGGCATCCTCCAGTGGAGGACAGCTACTTCAGACCTATTGGTTGGATTGATTTAGAAGGAGAAAGAGTTGTATGGCAGTAGAGGCAGTGAAGAGATGTTAGATCTCATATCTCGCCAGATCATCAAAGCTAAGGAATTTGAGGTTAGGGCAGGAAAAGATTTGTCCAAGGCCACCAAGGGAACATAGCAGGGCCAGGATTGGGATGGAGATCCCCTGGCCCTATTCCCTGGTTCTTCACCTTCTGCTTCCTGATTTCACCAAATATGCGTGTTCTGGCAAGGGAGAAAGTCTCTCTTAATCTGTTTCCAGAATAAAATGTTCTCTGCCATTTGCAACACTCCAGAGAAGAGAAACATAACAAAATCATTATTTTGTGTTAATACTTCCATTTTCAGCCATCTCAGCAATCAATCAGAACTTTTATCTCCTTGCCTGAAACGACAAGGACATTTAATTCACAACAATTTCCTTTTTCCTTTCTCTCAGCGACTCTATTAAATAAAACATGATGGATCACAGTCTGCATTTGCATGCCGGCTAGAACACAGTCAGGGCTCTGGTAGAGCAGAGAGGATCCTGCCCTTGCCTGAACATGATGGAGGCGAAATGGAAGTCAGTGCTGGGAAATGCTCAAATTCTGCACATGTGAACATTTTTCACTTAAGGAAAGGGGCCCGATTAACAGCTAGAATGAAAACTGGAAGCAATGTTAAAAATTAATAAATAGATTCCAATCAATATAGGTTAGAGTCCTGCCTAATTAAGGCTAGCTTTTAATGACACTTGAATTTTAGAGAGCTGAGCTAGGGCATAATCTGGCCAAGTATTCATGTTTTTGTACTGGACCTTTCAGTTAATTCCCTCCTTCCTGTGATAGAACAGAGAGTTTTTTGTTTTTTTGTTTTTGAATCTGTGCATTTATAGAAACTGCTCATATTTCCTCTTCTGAGGACCTAGGGATTCTTGTCTTGGATGTATTTTAGAACAACCCAGTGTACATTGCAATCTTGCATATAAAGCTATTGATTGTATTGTTGACAGGACCGTAAAGGCATTGTCCCATCCAACCACCTGGTTTATGCAGACAGGATCACATTTCTACTTCTGTATTCTCTCCGGGAAGTTTATGGTTTGCTTACAATCAAAGTTAAATAGTGAGGTTTTGACTTGAGTGCAGATCTCCTGCCTCTTGGTGACAATGCTGTTTTCATACGTTCCTTCATTCAAGAGATCCTACTTTGTTCAGTGAATGTCAAGATAAACAAGGTGCCTGTCTTTCCACAAGAAATTTACAGATTGGTGAGGGAGTATGGATAACAAGTAACAATAACACAGTGTGGTAAGTACCATTTACGGAATAAGGATGAGATTCTGTGGGAGCACATTGGAGAGATTTGCAGTGTAATTTAAGGGCTAGGGAAGGTGTTCCAGAGAAGGTAAAATCTAAATTGCAATCTGAAGAATGGAAAAGAGTTAATTTAGTGAAAGGGTGGGGGGACCAGGCAGAAGGAATAATCCGAGGTGAGAAAACACAGCTCATTCATGGAAAAATGTGCCACTCATGTACAGGATACCTCCTGTCAATATTGACAATGATGAGAGAGGAAGCTGGAAAGAGAAATTATTTAGGCTTCATAAGCCACATTGAAGATGTTGAACTTGCTGTTTATTGCAGTGGAAACCATTGAGTGATTATCAAAGCAAGATGACAAAAGTACATTTAAGCAACAGAGCGATTACAAGGAGGTGAGGTTATGGATGATGGATTGGAGAAAATCAAGCAGACACCACTGCTACCACAGCCTGGGAACTCTGTCTACAGACTCTTTAGTCGCAGTTGCTTGGGAAGGAACCTTGCTCATTAGGAAATGAGCAAATGCTGGAATTTCTACTGACTTGGTAACCAAATTTCATAGTCTTTCCAAGTTCCCGAAGTAGGATTCTGTAGGGCGACATTCACCAGCAGGGCAAGGTTGTAGCAGTTGGGGTGACCCCCTTATTAAATCCAAACTTGTAGATATTTCCCTTCTTACATCAGGGAATCTGCAGCTCTTCCTAAGTCTTAAATTCCCCCAACATGCTGGCTGGTGATTATAGTCATGGTAGCAGTAGTGACAGCTCTAGCAACAACCTTCCTTATCCAGAATTCCCTGGGAGGATGCCGTCTCTCAGGGTTTTAGTTTATAAGCTCTTAGAGAATCAGAGAATCATCTGGTAGCACAGTACTCCCCCCCGCTTTTTTTTATTTTTGTTTTCGTCCCCCCCTTTTCTTTAACACTTCTTATTATTTGTCTCTTACTCATAGTCCTTGATTTTAATTCTCTATCTGCTTAGGGAGTGAAGCTGTATGTGACCCTGTAAGGGCCTATTCAGCCAGAACACCCCACCCCGGTTGAAAAGCCATTTTGTTGTTTACGCAGTAAAACTTAAATGGACCCCCCCCCCCCCCCCCCCCCCCAGGGAACTTACTTAAAAGCAAGTCTGGGAAAACAGTCCCAGGTAACAAAGCCCAAATACAAGAGTGGGTGAGGTCAGGTGGAGACATCCAATCAGTAAAGTGCGCATCCTGTCTCCCTAGCTACCAAGGAGTATAGGCTCCGCCCTTTGGGTGCCCTTTGGGCGCCAATTCTGACCAAGGTGATAGGCTAGTTCAAATAGTTACTATGGGGTGAATTGTAATTCAATTGGTCACTTATGTGTGACCTAGCAGGACTGTGCAGCTTTCTCTGTGTTACAATCTCATTGGTTACCTGTGTGTGGCCAGGCCCAACCACATGGCCTTTGCCCTTAAAAACTAGTCTATAAAGAAGAGAGAGGTCGCCCTCTCTGTAAGAGGCGGCCCCGACCAGTCTGTTTGACGGTCGGTCTGATTCTCGATGCTTGGCATGAAATAAAGCTTTGCTTGACCTTCGCTTTGTATCAGTCTTGCTCCTTTAATCACGGATCCATTATTGGGGGACCCAACAACCCCAGGGCTGGGGCCCTACAGGGACTTTGCAAAGGTGCATGAGTCTATACCATGGGATCTACCCATCCACCCTTAGGACTCATTATGCTGTCGAAGTCTACATATATGAGAAGAGTCCCCATTTATTTCTATGAGTAACAAAAGGAAAATAAGAAACTGTCATTTTGCCTGGTTCGCTAGCTCCTCCTTGCCCATGACAGGCCCACTATCTTGCCACATCTAGTCAGGCCTCACATTTATAGAAACCAACAGAGCTCTCAGGAGTAATCTTCACACAAATTACATCAGGGAGCTTTTTGCTTGGCCCCACTCACTCTTCAATCCTAGTGTGACTTTGAATTTAGAGGGCAAGACAGGTTGCTTCTGAAGTCAAGAGTGGTTTATACACATTCCAGCAGAAGCTTAGGGAGTATCCCGTCAAGGAAGAAGGGGATAGGAATGGCTGAGGAAGGTTTCTGGAGCTGCTGTGACTGGCTTCTCTTCTTTCATTTTAGATGATTTTTTTTTTATTTCATTTTATTTTATTTTATTTCTTTTCAGTGTTCCAGCATTCATTGTTTATGCACCACACACAGTGCTCCATGCAATACGTGCCCTCCATAATACCCACCACCAGACTCACCCAACTCCCCGGCCCCCCTCCCCTCCAAAACCCTCAGTTTGTTTCTCAGAATCTTAAATATTGAACAGAAAGTATAAATTCCTGTCTTCCTACATAGATGTCCATGCCAAACCTGGAGTTTATTAGGTCTCATAAACTCTTATCTCCCTCCCCCATGTCGCTTGCTATGGTATTGTCTCACAAAAATATCCATCTGGCATTTATTGGACTAGATAATAAACAGACCTAGGGCATTCCCTATTGTCTCCAAGGAAACCTTTGAGGCAAAGCCTTTATTCTCACTTAACATAGGATTCTAGAATCTCATTCCTATTTTTCCAGAAGCTATAATATTTGTTCAATTAACATTTCTTGAATGGAATTAAACCTTCAAAGAAGCAAATGGCTCAGAATCTCCCCATGCAGTTTGCACCTTGCAAACAGCATCCTGAAGCTGCTGGTGCAGTGTTTCCAGGTGGGTGGCGTGGGGACCTATCCAGAAATGGCACCAGCCATGAGGCTGACAGGGGCCTGTCAAGGTGAAGGTGATAGATGGATTTGCGCAAGGGAGGTGGTTATTTTAATAAGGGTTATCTGAGTGAGCTCAGAATAACCAGCTGCCTGTCTCCACAGGGAGCACTATCTGACATAAATGAAGACAAGGACAGTGATCAAGTCTGAAAGAGAGTTAATTGAAAAGGAGTAGCCAGCTCTGATCTCCAGATTGAGCTTCTGAGGAGGATTTGGGGAAGTCAGAGTGAGTCAAATGATTTTACATGCAGGGATTTTCCCTGGGAGACACAAACACCATAACTTCATTGACCTCAAATCAGGAAAAGGTCAACATCACAGAAGCGCAAAGGGTGTTCGTTTCCAAGGGCTGAATCTCTTAATTGCAGTGTTCATTAAAATGTTTTTTTTTTTTTTCTTTTAGAACTAGACAAGGTTTTAAAAAATATCAAAAGAAAGGAGAATGAAAGAATAGGGTATTAAGTGTTTGGTGCCTTTTCATTTTGTAACCAAATGCCATAGCCTTCGGATTGAAAGATAAAGAAGTTTGGCTGTGCTCCCATTTCTCTATTAATTCTTCTGGGAATCAAGAATAAGCATGGGTCTCAGAAGAGCCAACATTGGTTTTGTCTTGGTGCTTATGTTGTCTCCGATGTAATATACAGATCTCTGCTCCTATATCATCGCTTCCGACTAGCTGTATAGGACCACCACCCAATCTGTATTAGTGTTGTCATCATTCTCTATCAGTAATTACTCGGATGCAGTATGCTTTATGGTATTTAGTAGTATTACATAGTATTATATTACATCCTGATTTATCTTTTTATCTTTCTGACCTGTTTGACTGTGACCTCCATGAAGGCAGGGGCTTTAATTTACTACTGTATTTTCAGTTCCTCGGCTAGTGCTTGGCACTGTTAAAATGAATGATTGTATATCCTGGGCAAGAATTTTCATGTCTATTCCTAATAAGTTATAGTCACTTTTTTCCTTGTTGGGAAATCTTTTATTGCAAATTTTTAAATTCTTTTGTGATGAAATGATAGTAACAGAGATGCAAGTGCCACTGGCAATAGACAGCAACAACAACAAAACCCTAGTCAGACTCGGGAAGGGGAAGCACCAGAAATTAATAGCTGGAGAAATAAAGCTTCACATAAATGAATGGCCCCAATATAAAATACACTGCAGAATAAGTGTGGGTGGAGTGAACTAGGTAAGAGCTGTAGCATACATTTCATCATACAGTTGGTGTATATGATTCTCTTAGGGTGATCAATTTTGATGAATGAACTTTTATTAGCCATGCATTTTTTTAATTGAAAATTTTTTGAGATAATCATAGATTCACATTCAGCTCTAAGAATTAATAAAGAAAGATTCTGCGAGCTGGCTAAAGACCACCTCTCTTTAGGCTGAGATCCACACTACTAATTTTAAGAAATGAAAAGGGGAGACGTCTAATCCAAGATAGCAACACGGGAGGCTCCTGAGCTCACCTCCCCCAACTGGCACACTGAATCAGTGGCTATACATGGAGCAATTTCTTCTAGAAGAAATACAGAAAATAACTGAGCAATAAGTACAAATGGGGTAAAAAAAACCAAAAACCAAAAACCAAAAAACAACCCAAAAAACCAAAAACACCATGCTGAAAAGAGTAGGAAAGGCTGAGATACACTTTCACTGTAAACCCCACCCCTAGCACTGTGACATACAATAAGGAAACTACTCACTAAGAGTGAAGAGGTTGGACCCAACATCCCAACTTTTTAGACTTCCACCTGAGAGTGAGTCCCCCAAATACCCAACTCAGAAAGCCAATGGGGCTTGGTATCCTTGAGACTGCAAGAGTATAACTAACAAAGAAACAGTTCTTATTGGGCTCAGGAGGACAGGACTTACTGTGGCTAGTGTAGACGAAACCAACCAAAATGCTCATCTCTCAGTCTTTCCCTGAAAGAGGCCCATTCCTAATTCCAAACCTGCTGCCTGAGGGTCAGGCTTCTAACTTAGTACCTCCCTGAGACTGGGGAGGCCTCTAGAACTATCTCTGAGTCCTCCCTCTGGCTCACTCCAGGTCATTGGTGTCTCCCCGGAAGGGAATTTTTCCAAAGAGATGTCAAATTGCCCTTCAGAGATTGGGAAATTATTTTATTCTCTTCTCAGCAATGAATATTGGCTGTAATTTTTAAAAATCTGTATCGGTCCTTTTCTTTCCAATGTGAAGGTGGGTTTTTGCTGATGTTTTGGACCCATGGTTCTCAACTCTGGTTGCATGTGGATCTCCTGGTGAGCTTCTGAATGAGGCTGGAATTCCAGCCCTAACTGACTGAATCAGTTACTCTTCAGGTAATTCTCATGTTCAGCTCTGGTTGAACATTGGTTGGGGCTAGGATGGTAGCTGATGCAGGAATAAACTATTGAGAAATTGATTTGGTTCAGGAGCATGGCATCAAATCAGAACAGCCACCCACATAGTCAGATCAGCTGACAAGTACTTTTTTTTTTTTAAGATTTTATTTATTTATTTGACAGATCACAAGTAGACAGAGAGGCAGGCGGAGAGAGAGGAGGAAGCAGGCTCCCTGCTGAGCAGAGAGCCCGACGCGGGACTCGATCCCAGGACCCTGAGATCATGACCCAAGCCGAAGGCAGCGGCTTAACCCACTGAGCCACCCAGGCGCCCTGACAAGTACTTTTTAATGAGCTTTACAGATAATCAAGACTCACTGTATTTCCAGTAGCATTAGTTTAAAGCAATGTTTGTCATCTAGAAAGCTTATGAATTTTGGCATCGCAGCCTGGGTGCGAAGTCCTGAGCCCCTGCTCAGGGTCACAGTCTTAATGAGCATCTGAGTTATCAGGATAGAGAGGCATGGCTTCTTGGCAAACTATGCATGTAGTGTGCATGTGGATTGAAACTTCTTAATTCGAGATAGTTGTAGATTGCCATGCATTCGTAAGATGTAATATAGAAAGAGTTCGTAAACCCTTCCCCCAAAACTATAGGACAGTATCTTAACCAGGCTATGGACATTGAATACAGTCAAGATACAGAACATTTCCATGATTATCACAAGGAATCCCCCACATTGCCCCCTTTTAGCCATACCTATTTCCCTTCCACAGCAGCTCCTTCCTAACTTGCAGCAACCACTAAGCTGTTCTCCATTTCTATGATTTTGGCCCTTTGAGACTGTTACATAAATGGAATCACACAGTATGCCATGTTTGGGGGTTCTCCCCCTCCCCAGCTCAACACAGTTCTCTGTGATTCATTCAGTTTGTTGTATTTATCAATAATTATTTATCAATTATTTATCAATAATTATTTATCAATATTTATCAATTCATTCAGTTTGTTGTATTTATCAATAGTTGCTTCCTTTTTTTTTTTTTTTTTTTTGTATAGTATTCCGTGATCTGGAGGAGCCAGTTTGTTTAACCATTCACCCCCTTAAAGGACGTCTGGGTTGTTTCCAGTACTTGCTGGTACAAACAAAGCTGCGGTCAGCATTCATGTACCTGTTTTGTGGGTGTGAGCATTACTCTTCATTTCCCCGGGAGAAGAGGCTGTCGCTGCTCCATTTGAAAGTTTAGTTTTTTAAATAAGTGCCAAACTGTTTTGCAGAGAGGCTCTACAATTTTACGTGCACACCAGCAATGCTGGAGTGATTCAGCTTCCCTACTTCCTCACTTATATTTAATATTGTCACTATTTTTTTCATTTTCGCTATTATGATAGATATGTAGTGAAAATTCATCATGGTTTTAGTTTCAGCCCCCTAATGGCTAATGATAAAGGAACGTCTTTTCATGTGCTGATCTGCCATCTGTGTGTCTTCTATGGTGAAATGTCTGTTTACGTCTTTTGTCCATTTTCTAAATTGGACTGTTTTCCTGTTGAAATTGGAGAGTTCATAATATATTTGTCCTTTGTCAGATATGTTGTTTGCAAATATTTCCTCCCAGTTTGTCACTTGTCTTTTCATTCTCTTCATAGGGTCCTTCATGGAACCAAAGTTTATTAATGTTGGTGAAACCCAATTTATCAAGTTTCCTTTTATGGATTGTATTTTCGGAGTCACGTCTGAGCACTCGTTGCCTAGACCTACCTTCCAAAGATTTTCTCCTCTTTTTTTTTTTTCCTGAATATTTTATAAGTTTTATAGTTTGCATCTAAGTCTGTGATCCATTTTGAGTTGATTTTTGTATGTTTCTTTTTCTTGTTTTTGCTGATCAATGTTTATTGCTTGAGCACAATTTATTGAAAAATCAGTCTTTAGTCCATTGAGTTGCTGTCATGCCTTTGTCAAAAATCAGTTGGGCATATTTATATGAATCTATTTCTGGATTCTCTGTTTTGTTTGATTGGTCTGTATGTTTATTCCTCTGGTAATATCACAGTCTTCATTACCGGAGCTAAATAATAAGTCTTGAAATGCTGTAAATAGATTCTTCACACTTTTTCTTTTTCAAAATTGTGTTAGTCTTCTAGTTCCTTTGCCTTTCTATGTAAATTTTTAGAATAATTTTGTCTATGTCTCTAAAAGATATTGCTGAGATTTTGATAGAAATTTGGTAGGAATTATAACTGTATGTTGGTTTGTGGAGAGTGGACATCTTTGCTATGCTTAGTTTTCCAATCCATGAATACAGTCTGTCTGTCTATCTAAGATTTTTATTTTAAAGTAATCTCTACACCTAATGTGGGGCTTGAACCCACAATTCCAAGATCAGGAATTGCATGCTCCACAGACTGAGTCAGCCGGTTGCCCCTCTCTTCATTTATTTAAATCTTTCTTTCATTAGTGTTATATAATTTTTAATATCTATATCATGTGTTTGTGAGATTTACATATAGGTATTTCATTTTTTGAGCAATGGTGATGACATTGAATTTTTAATTTTGGTGTTTACATACTCACTGCCAGTAAATAGAAATATACTTGATTTTTGTATGTTTTTCTTATATTTTGTAACCTTGCTGAACTCATTTACTTGTCTGTGCTTTTTTTTAATTCCTCATGGATTCCTTTACATGTCCTATGCAGACAATCCTGTCATCTGTAAACACTTTTATTTATTTATTTCTGATCTGCATGCCTTTTACTTCTTTTTCTTGCCTTGGTGCACTGGCTAGAACTTCCAGCACAATGTTAAGAGTGGTAAGAGCAGATGTCCTTGATGTGTTCTCAATCTTAGGAGGAAAACATTCTGTCATTCACTGTGAAGGATAATGTTAGCTGCAGATTTTCTTGAAGATGCTCTTTATCAAGTTGAGGAGCTACCCCACTGTTCCTACTTTCCCAAAAGTTTTTTCTTTCTTTTTAAACATCATTAATGGGTATTGAATTTTATCACTTCTTTTCTCCATCACTGATATGAGTAAGTGGTTTTTTTTTTTTTTTCTTCTGTAGTCTGTTAATATGGTAGGTTACTGTGATTGAGTTTCAGATGTTGAAATTCACAGTTAAGGATGATGGTGGAGACATTGGCCTCATTAGTTGGCGGCAGGGGTGAAAGTCCCAGCTCCCTGCTTGGCCTTCTGTAACACTCCCCTGGTGGGGTGTTGTGGTCCCTTGTTGCAGCTCCCAAGGGTAGAATTGTGAGCTCTCCACCTAGTCTTTGCTTCTGTGACTGGGGATGGGCCATTGATTTTCTTCCCCCTGGTGTTTGGCTGTGATGGAGTGGTTATTATCTGAAAGCCTTAGTCTTGCTCCTGATCTGTTCCTTTGGCTGAGAGACCAGGCTTACTTATTTTTTAATTAACAAAAATTTCACTATACTTGGGGATGTTTCTGGTTTGCCAGCTTCTTCAGTTTGGGATATTGAAGGCAAAAAGAAAACCCAGGGAGCTCACCACCATGTTCTCCCTCAAATTCTGTTGTCCCTAATTGGTCTTTCTTCTCTTTACCTTTTGGAGTCTTATTGAGTTTGTTGTATATATAATATCCAGAGTTTTTCATTGTACATGGCAGGAGGACTAGGGGAAAGTATGTCTACTCCATCTTCTCAGAAGCAGAAGCATATATTTTTAGATGTTGCTGTATTATGTACATTAGATGGAACTAGTCAGGTTAAGACATTTATTTACATACTGTAACTCTCCTTCTTCATTGTTCTGGATGATTGAAGTATCATTGCTTTAGCAAATGGAATCTTGAGTAAATGTTTTTCATTACTGAAAATGTTGAGTGTTTTGTTTCACATATTTCAAATAAAATATCTGTCTCTATAATTATTTCTTGTTACCTGTATTTTGTTACTTGTCACTGAGACTCCAAGGCTGGTCTCTTTGTGGAAGGAATGAAGGTTTTAGGGAAGGCATAGCTCTCTTTGTGGGAATTGTCCTTGAGGGGATTAGACTTTAAGGATGGTCTCTTGGTGGAACACTAAGGAAGGTTTAGGGAAGGGAGAGGGAGACATTGTGTAGAGTTTATATGTTGGGTGCTTTATACTGATTATCTCATCTAATCACATAGCAGTATTTTTACCAGCTCTATTTTCAGCTGGAACTGTGGCTTAGAGGGGTGAAGTAGATGTGTAAGGATTGATATTTTAAGCCTGTGTCTCTTTCCTGATAACTTTAGCTATTCCCCTAACTTGCCTTCGCCAGGTTGTGATATCATCACACATTATATGGATGTTTTGCTCTGAGTTTATGTCCTGTCTCTTTTGAAGGATACAATGTAGATAAGACAGTGTGGTAGAGATAAGATGTATGATTAGATCTGCCTGCTAACTTCGGCGACTATCTTACGCACTTTATAAAATGACATCCAACAAATGGAATATGACAGCTCTCTTTTCTAATATTTCAGCCTAGGCATCTGGATGAATGAAAACACTCTGGAAGACGAGTATGGGTTAAGGATTTTTTGGGAGAAAGAAAGAAATTACCAAAGGATGACAGTGAAAGAACATAGGATAGAGAACTTTATGTCTCATTAAAGCATCACTAGCAGTTCAGCAAAAGAAACATTTTATTTTTTTAATTTTTATTTTAAAATATGTCTTATTTATTTATTTGACACAGAGAGAGAGAGAGAGAGAGAGATCACAAGTAGGCAGAGCAGAAGGCGGGGGTGGGGGGGAAGCAGGCTCCCCGCCAGACAGAGAGCCTGATGCGGGGCTCAATTCCAGGACCCTGGGATCATGACCTGAGCTGAAGGCAGAGGCTTAACCCACTGACCCACCCAGGAGCCCCAAGAAACATTTCAAGCATTAAAAATGAGAGAGTAAATTTTGACACAAATGTCATCCAAAGGTAAAGTGGCAAATAATGTGAATGGATTAATTTGGTCATATAATTTTGGTTGAAGATAGAAGGAAGTATCAACATAAAATACAAAAATTATATGATGTGGAACTGAGAAACTATAATATAGGCTAAAAGACTGTAGTTTCATGAATTAATGTTAATTTTCTGAGGTATGAGATTGATGTGGATACATAGGAAAATGTCCTTATGTAGACGGTATCTGCTGAAGTATTTTGAAGTCAAATGTCATAGTGTCTGCAACTTACTTTCAAATTGTTCAGCAAAAACAAACGGACAAACAAACAAAACCAACCCCAAACCCACTTGGAATGGTTTATTACCATGTTCACTTTTCTATGTCACTCCCTTCTCCATCAGGTGTAGTACGTAGGGCCCAAAATACTCTTAGAGATCCACAACAATGTTTAAGTTCTTTTCAAATCAAAAGACAAAAAAGGGATTTTGAGGTCAAAGAAATGCTTTGATATGTAATGTTAATAATCCATCTTTATGTGAACATAGCCATAAAATGTAATTTTAATCTGTTTTTATGGAGGAAGAGGTGCACAAAAGTGCCTAGGACCCACAAAAGCCATGAAGTGGTCTACCTGCCACCAGCAGAATTTAAGCTCTGTAAGGTCAGAGATTAGTGGTCTTCTTTCCTCCTGTATTGAAGACACAGTCAACACAGTGCCTGGTCTAGGGCATAGTCCTTGTTAATATTTGTTGGTTGAGTGAAAGAATCACTCTGACTCGAGTTTTGTGAACATTGGACCTATTCTTCTAATAAACTGTTTGAAATACTCTTCTATAAGCCAAATATGCATTATTTTTAGATTACCGAAACATTTTGGATTGTTAACATCTCTCTCCCTCTTCTTGGGTATGGAGAATTGAGAAATGACTGCGTCGGAAGGAAGGATTCCGTTACACAATCATTTGCTGACCACCTGCTGTATGGTGGGCAGTGATCTGTGTTCCAGGCACTGTTTTTACCCACTCTGAACCCAATGTGTCTGCTTCTGGAAGGAAAAGACAAGAGAATTTAATCAATATTGGTCTGTGGGTGGTTTGCACACAATAGCAACAACATAGTAATAAGCATTTGTCGGCATTTATGTGCCATGCAATGGCATGCATTTTAAGCACAAAAAAGTGCTTAAAAGCACTTTTTGGGAATGATCTCTCTTAAATCTGATGAAAGATCTCATATAAAAACTAACAATACTTCATTTTGTAGGTGACCAAACAGGGGACCAAGAGCTCTAGCGACTCCCCGAGTAGCACACAGGGAGAAGGGGGCAGGGCCAGAGCTTGAACCCAAGTCACTGGATTCGGAAGCACAGACTCTTACCTGCTGTCCTCTAACCTGCCTCCCATATGTGCCTTGCATGAGCTGCCTGTGAAAACTTGGGAGATTATTTTTGGCTTTTTACATATTTTGCCGTTGTGTGCAGATCCAATTCTGGATTAAGTGCTTCACCCATAGCCATTATCAGTGGTAATGTCTGGAACTGAGGTTTCTGAAAGCACCTCGTGATTTAGGAACAAGAAGTGGATGTGGGAAAGAAAGCTGTACAGGCTCTTTTACCACAGCCCAATGCCCTGGAGTCACTGTGCTACTGGCGAAACTATGATGCAGCGCAGGTTACACTGTGGTACCCCCTCCCCCCCCCACTACCGCCAAAAGGTGAGCATTGCTGCAAAGTCTCTCATGGACCCATTGGCCCAGCAGTAGCTGGCAGTGGGAGGACTGACACAGAGGAGAAGGAGGGAGGAGGTGGAGCAGGAGGAGGAGGGGTTGGAGAAGGAAGAGGAGGTGGAGAAGGAGGAAAAGAAGGAGGGAAACTACTACATTAATGCAGACTATAGATATTGAGGTCTGTACCAGGGCTATGGCTGTAGGAATAACTCTCGCTGTATGTGGCAGCATGATATCTCAATGATGCTGGTGTAACAGAAGTTTTCTTCCCAGAGGCAGGATTAATACAAGACACATGGGCATGGATCATAGGAATTAAGAGAATGTGGGCTCATCGTGTCTATTTATAGTAGTTCTGGTACCCAATGTGAAAGGATGATTTTTTTGCATCAATATCCTGAAGAATACAAGACATCAAGTTCCCGCACGTCATTATTTAGAAATTAAAAAAATCAGTTATCAACTTTTAGATTCTTGTAGTGATTTATTTTTTAAGCAGCAGAAAATTTTCAATTTAATTGGAAGGAGTGAGGATTCAAGGACTCTCCTTCTTTCATTTTTTGTTTGAATTCCCTTGCATATGTGTGTGGATCTGGGGGCCGTTCTGTTCCTAGGTGATGGCTCTGTGGGAGTAGATGATGTGGTGATTTGTTCCAAGAAGCAAATGAGTTGATGGATATGAATATCGAGCCCCCAGTGCTGAGTGTACCCTTTGTTTTTGAATAGACAGCAGAGCAGTTTGCACATAGGCTTAGACTTCATAGACGATTTTGTTTTAATATGAATGTTAAGTTTCATTAGATGTGCCTCCAAATCAGTTTTGCTAGAAATTCACCATTATTTGTGCTGTATAATTTTTCTTAAGATTACAGTAGAGATTTTAGTACAAAGTAACTCTAACTGAGGAAACGACACAATCATAGTATGTACGATACCCAGCCACTAGTGAGTTCTGCAGGCTTAAAAATTGATTCTCACTTTTCCGAAGTAGAAGTAGCCTCAGGACTCAAGTCAGTATGTCTATGGTCCCAAGGGCCCACTTCTTTTTTGGCCCTGATATTCATCTACATCATTTCTACAAACTTGTTTTACAAAGTAAAACATAAAGTAGAGTGGTAGATTGGATTAATGTCCCCATTTCTTCACTCCCTGCCTGAATTACCAATACTCATCCAGAGCTTTTGTCATGAGACTTTGCAGAACATATGACCAAGGGGTATGGGTGTCCTTCCCCATCCCATTGGTTTGTGACAGTGTCCAGTTCTGCAAAGAGGCCTTCAAAGACATTCTGTGGTTCTGCTTCTGTCTCTTACATGCTGTCATTGTTTCTAGAAGAACAGATCCCAGGTAGCTGTTGGTCCAAGGAAAATGGAAGATGAGTGGAGCTGACCTGAACCTGACCTGTGTCCTGAAGCAGAGCTCCCCCACCCTACTCTCAGGTCTGTAAGAAAGCAAATGAATGTTTGTTGTTTTAAGTCATTACAATTTTGAAATTTTTGTTATACAGCTAATACTGACTTAGTATCAAAAGGAATTCCCATGGTTCTTCAGCTGTCCTCATTGGGGAAATGCATATGCAGAAGTGTGTCAAGTGTTACATCTAAAATGTGGGTCTGGACTTGCTAGTTACATCACCACGATCCTCAAATCGAGTCTGTTGACCATTCCAAAAGACAGTAACTTGGAAGTGTCCAGGCTTTAAACTTGGATCTGAAATACATAACATTTTCGATTATTTTAAGAAACATCAAATGAATATCATAGGAAAAAGAAACTCTGGAATGATCAGGAGGCCAAGAATCTTTGCACTGTATTCACCTTTGTCTACTGATGGGCATCAGGTGGGCACAGAGAGCACGTGAGCCAAGAACACAGTGTCAGGCCAGTTCTAGTCCAGCCTCCTTGTTTAGACATCTTGGCACTTAGTGAACCTCTCTGAGTCACAATTTCCTCATCTCTTAAACAGGAAAAACAGTTACTGCTCCAGCTACCAGAGTTTTGGGTTTGTTTTTGTGTTTTTGGTGATCACAACAGGTGGAGCGCCTTGAAAACTCTAATGTCAGAGGTGCTAATTCTCATACTTATGTACTTTCAAATGTTCAGAAGTAAATGCTGAAGGTGTAATAGTGACTGTGACAAGTTCCTGTTTAGGGAGTTAGGCTAATATATAGGATTTCTAGAACTCTAAATTGATAAAGTTACAGAAGTTAGAAAATCTCCATGGTGAGATACGTCCTATTGGTTGTCTCTTAGGTGGTCCCAGATGGTTTCCGTAAAAGACTCCTTCCTGAATAATCCTTGAGGTAGGTGTTGGGTGGCAGTTAGGCTACTCAAGACTTGTTTTATTGAGGGCAAGGGAGAGGAAGTGCTCTGAATAGGAGTGGGTAGCTCTGGGATTATCATCCAAGTCTGATTAAACTGCCCTCCCGCTTGCCCATAAAATGCACCTTTTTAATAAATTAAAGGAAGTCACCCTTCAAACGATCAGTAGTAAGTGCATTTGACAGAATAATTGAATTTTACATTTAAAATATTCTTTGACATGAGGAAATACACACTTCCCAGAAAGTCGTTAGTTATGCCATCATTGCCACTTACCAAGATGTACTTGTGGCTGCTCTAGCAGTTTTTCAAAGCACATCTTTGCTTCTCCAATTCAGAAAGGCCATCTAATTCATAGCCCTCTATCATTAGTAAGATCTGCTTCTCTACAGATTGTCTTCTTTGCCGAGTACTTTCTTTTGACGATGTTGCTCCTTTCTCCTTGTTCACATTCTTCTTTAGTCTGACAGTCAGTTTCCCTCTGATTATTCTCTATGGACCTTCCCACTAGTACCATTTCTTCTCATACTTTTCTCTGGTGAAGTCTAAACCAGTTTCTCCCAGTGACAGAGAGAGTCATCAAAATTTATTAAATCCAAATGATCTGATAAGGTTAATTTGTGTGGAGGCTGCCCTGGGGGCCAGGCCGACATCACAACACTAAGCCGAGATCAACCTGCACTAATTGGAAAGGAAACACCTGTCCAGGAGACCTAACACACACTGACCTCAGTCCTCCTGCTGAGCTTTAGCTAGCTCCCGTCGCCCTAGAAACAGGCCCTGCTAGCCTTTTAGGGAAATCCCTGGCCTCCTAGGCAGTCATGCCCTGTTTCTGTGTTGCTGCTTCTAATGCTCAACAAAACTCTCTCTTGCCCCAAATCCCAGGGGAAGAGGGCTTCGCTGTGGCTGAGGCCCTGGACTCCCCCAGTCCTTGGATTCTGTTCCCTTGCATAAAGGACCTCAGACTTGTTACTAAATTGTTTTACATTGTCATTTGACAGATTCATTCAGCCAGATCTCAACCAAAGGTAGAAAAAGGTTTCTAAACCACATGATTATTATGATGCATAACTTACATATACTGTATCAGAAATATCATTAAATTGCATGTGATTTACTGATTTCATCATTACAGCTACATAACTGAATCTTACTCACTCAGTTCTTTTAACCACACTTAATTTCTAAACTGTCATGCCAAAAAAATGTACTTCCAGGCTTCGATTTCTATAAAATGGTTAAAACCTGAGGGGCAGAAAAGATGATAAAGACGGCATGTGTGATTACAGGATTATTTACAGTGTGAACCTGGTACTTCCAAACTCAAAGTTGTATGGATTATTTAACAGCTTCCTCCACTCATCCTCATTCTGAGACCACTGGAGAATTGTCTTCTAGCTCAGTGCTCGTGTTAGTTATTGTAAATTTTCTTCTGTAGAAAGTAGAAATAATCTAGAAAGTAGAAATAAAAATAATTTGTATGAGTATCATACAAAACCAGAAGAAAGGGACAGAAATAGTAAACTTTTAGACTATAGCACTGGAAGGGCTCTTGGAGTATGAGACTGATGCTGTCAGTCCAGTTTCCCCTTTTTGCAAATGAGAAACATGTAAAATTCCAGGGAAATATGTGATGTATTATTGTTGATGCTGAGCCGTCAAATAACTGTCAGGGACACATGAAGTCACAAGAAGTTGTGTTTATTACTTGGTGCAATAAGGGCACCCCATGGGCGAGTGTGAACATAAGTTAAGTAGGTATAGGAAGATTTGTGGTAGGGTTTGGCTTTTGGTTATGTGACTGGACGAAGGGGTCAAGGAGGCAGGAGTTTGCTGTAGGTGTGTACTATCAGGGGGTGGGAGCTATTCTTTATTGGAGGTCAAGAGTTTATACCTCGGGTACAGGGGTACAGAGTGGTGATAACAGCTGTCATGATTTATACATCTGGCATTCGTGATAGCTGGGAGAGGGGGATGTCTGGACATTTCTGTGGTTTGCATATTGTTCTTATTTTTGTCTAGGATCGGACATGATTACAAAATGATCTTGTGTTTTTCTCACCCCGTCATATTCCCAGGGTGACCTCTGCTGAACTTGGTGCTCTGTGACATTGTTTACATTCGACAGGAGAATACCACAGGCTAGCTGTAACAGGTCAGCTCCCAGCTGACAACTAGCAAAGCTTCCATATTATTTCTCATTAAGACATTTGAAATGGGAAGAATGGGAATGGCAGTGTCCAAGCTTGAACCTAAATCTCTTGACTTCTAGGACAGGGACCTTTTCATTAATGCATGCCAGACCATGAAAATCTGTAATATGGGAAAAACAGTAAAGTGGAAATAACACAGTTTGGAATTTGATAAAATTACATCCAAATCTGAGCTCTGTCACTTAATTAATGTCCCCTGAATTTCTGCTTCCTCAGTGAGGCAATTGGATATCTTCAGATGAGTGTTGTTTCGCAATTCTATTTTATTAATTTTGCAAGAGGGTCCAAAAAAGAGAGTTTTTCTCCAGCTTCAGAACAAATGTATAACAGATGCCAACTTAATATGGAAGCTTAAATTTTACTTTAATCTAAAATAGATGTCCTAATCCTATGGTTTTGAAATCTAAGTCAAAACTGGTAAATAGCTAATATTATCTGTCCTTGGATTGAAATAAGGTAATTTCCTAAATGCTATTTAATGTTAGGAAAAACAAACAAAAAACACCCAGTATGTTTGTCCTCTTGCCCAACTTTAAGGGCAGTTATCCAGAAATCATACCTACGAGGGTTAGAAGGATTGTGCTCTTTCCTGGGCTTATATTGTAGAATATGTTATATCCATCCCTTATAACTCTCAAGTAAAAAGTCCCAAACCTCCTACTTGTTACATATTTCACTTCAACTCTCTCCTTGAAAATTGATCACAAGATTTGTTTTTCTACAGGCTGTTCACAAAGATTATTTTGGGTTTCACAAAAGGACGCAATTTTAGCAAAAGAACAATATATCAAAAATACATCTATAGATGAAATAAGGTTAGAAAGCAATACTTCTTTAATTGCTTTCAAATAAAATGTTCATGTTAGTTAAATTTGTGAATAAAACCATACACATCTCCTGGAAGCCTGAGATTTACCTTCTGATGTGTTTCATCCTAGCAATGAAATATAGAAAAGGATTTCAGATTTCAAAGGAAAAATGAATTGGATTAATAAGGAAAATAATATTCAAACAAGTAAAATGGGCAAGTGAAATTTCTCAAATTTCAATTGTTACAACACAAATTCTCTTCCTTTTACTTTAAAAGCAAAGGAGTGTTTTGGGGGCACAGAAATTGGTTGTAGAGCTTATAGAGCTCTGAGGAAATATTTGCAAGTATTCACTGGAAAGTTGAGGAGGGGGATATACCCCTACAACTCTCCCCCACACAGAAATGCTTAATGAGATATACAACAACAGGAAACATGAATATAGAACCAACCTCAGAGGTGAAGAAGAGAAATCCCAAATATCAGATCCCCAGAGGAATTTGAGCTGGAACAGTGAGCTAAAACTAAAGTCTGTGGCAGAATGCTGAAGACCCAGGGGAGGAGAATTTGGAACTTCTCTCTGAGGTTGTCTCTTATGAGGAAAAAAAAAAATACCCCACTGAAGATGTCAGAAAGTACAAGGTTCTTGAGGGAACAAGTCACCCTGAGAAGGCAATGCAGATAACAAATCGGTGTATAAATAGCCCAAGAATTTCCAATAATGAGCAATCTAGAATGGACTAAAAAAAAAAAAAAAGTTTTACTAAAGAATGATCAGAGGTGAAAAAAGGATAGGCATCATAAAGTAAGACCAGGACATTATGAAAAGAGAAGAGCTTACATAAAAGAACCAAGCAGGAACTGTAGAGATAATAACTAACTAACTAAGACTTTAATTTTAAAAGTAACAGCAATAGCAACAACAATAACAACATATTTGGGAATTTAAAAGCAACATGGGAGGGGCATCTGGGTTAATGAGGCTCAGCCATTAATACCAGCTCTTGATTTCGGCCCAGGTCATGATTTCAGAGTCCTGGAATTGAGGTCCATATTGGGCTCTGTGTTTAGCAGGGAGTCTGCTTGAGGATTCTCTCTCTCCCTCTCCCTCTCCCTCCTTCCCCAAATAAATAAATAAATCTTAAAAAAAATAAAAGTGACCTGCGATTAAAATACAGATGTTACTCTTAGGGATTAGGGAAGGAGGGGTCTAAAAGTAGTTGTAATACACCATAATTACAATTAAGCATATGTTAACAATCACAAACAAGTTCAATAACTATCAGTTGTGGAAGGACAGATTGTTGTGTAGTTATACAATGGTGTACTTAAATGGTGTAGTTAAAAATGAATGAGATCAATATGTGGTAATATGGATAGAATTTAAAAGCATCATTGAGAATGAAAGCAAGTAGCAATGTAATGCACATTGTATGTTACCATTCACTTCGATTTGGTAAACCCATAATATAGAACAATATGCTCCTGGATGTATACTAAGTAGTTACAATGTAAGAACATGGTGAGAGAGAAAGATTCTGTTTAAACAGTGTTAGCAGTTGCTTCCGGGGAGAGATGAAGAGATCAACTTGGACTACTTTTCAGGTGGAACTCCAACTGCATCTGCAATGTTCTATTTATTTATTTTAGAAACTGAAGCAAAAATAATACAGTGTTGGGGCACCGGGGTGGCTCAGTCGTTAAGCGTATGCCTTTGGCTCAGGTCATGATCTCAGAGTCCTGGGATTGAGCCCCGCTTTGGGCTCCTTGCTTCAAGGGAAGCCTGCTTCTCCCTCTCCCACTCCTCCTGCTTGTGTTCCCTTTCTTGCTATGTCTCTGTCAAATAAATAAATAAAATCTTAAAAAAGTAACATAGTGCTTATGTTCCTAGCAGATAGGTAAATATTTTTTTGTTTGTTTGTTGTTTTTTTTTTATGGTACTTCCTATGCTTTTGGTGTGTTTAAAATTTTTCGCAATTACAAATACAGAGACAGAATAAAAAATGTGAAAGAATGGAACAAGTTCTTCCAGGTGAACAGGGGGCATATCAAACCCCCAAACAGTCTCTCTGCTTCCCTAAACATAAGTGACTCTCTCTGCCGCAGGAACCACATTTTTTAAGCTGAGCGGGGTTGCCAAATAGAAATAAAAGTTCTCCAAGCTCATTCATGGAACCTAAGCATGTGAGAAGAGAACAGCTTTTAAATGCAAGTTTCTCTGTCTATATTTGCCTGATCAGCCCTCACCTGTGTTAGTCTTATTTGGAGGTTTTTTCCAATGGAGACAGAAGTGCAAATGAGTGGAAAAATTGATGTTGTGATATCTGAGAGGTAGGGTGTTCCTTTGAAGTTCCTCATTCGGTTCTTTTAGTGAAGATGTCTTTCTCCTGACTTCTCATTTTATAGTACAAAGTGGTCAGCGCCAACCGGTAACAGCTAAGGAGCAGTTGCGTAGAGCAGTATGGATTCTGATCATCCTAGAATGAAGCTGTTTGAAGGGTCTATTGTTATTCAGTATCAGTGGGGGGAAAAAAACGTAAAAATTCAGTGACCAAAGAAGAATAGTATGACACAAAGGAAGCATGTTCCTGTAGTAAGAGAAAATAGAGAATTTGTAATTAAATCATTTTAGTCACTTAATAATTGAAGAGACAAGTTGAACGTATCCTGTACTTTTGATGTTAAGTAGAGTTTAACATATTAATTGCCCCAATCTGATGTGAAATAATGCAAATTTAATCCTGCAACTGCTCTTTCCTGTTTACTTTAACTGATGAGTCTTTCATGGTTCTCCAGCATGAGATTTTTCTTTTTGAAATATTTATGGTTGTGTCAAATATGTGTAGATTCCTTCAAAACTATTTCATTTTTAAAAGCAATTAAAAGTGAGAGGAAGCCCCATTAAAATTCAGGAATGAAACTTGTCATTAAATGGAAGTGATCTGTGAGCTGAATACCAAAGGATTTGGCAGTTCTAAGTTGCTGACTCTTAGCCTAGGCTAAAATTGAGTAACAAGGCTTTAGTGGCTGAAAGAGGACTTAAGCTGGAATTCTAAAACACCACCAGGAAAATTAGTTTGCATATATGAGAAATGGAATGGGGGTTTTCTTGACATCTTTTGAAATTCAGGTTGATTGAGCCGATGAATGTGAAAAAAGGAAAAAGTTCTTGGGCCTTAGAATGGAGAATTATTGGGTATATATGACAAACGGATTATCTGGGCAACTTCCCACAGGATGATGTTTCCATTTCATTCAGGGATAGGTATTGCAGAGTTAAGCTATTCCAGGCAGAGTAAATGGAAAAGATCATACCTTTTCTGGAATTAGGCATGGGGTAGCCAGAATTGACATACTAAATCCTCTTTAATGTTCTTGTCCAACTCCTAAAACAATGACTTACAGGACTATTCTTAACAGGCAAAATTTAATTACACATTGGACTTTATCTGATCTACATATAAAAATGTCTTTTCCTCTCTTAAATTTCTCTCACAACATCCATCCTTCTAAACAATGAGGTTCGGATGACCCTGAGGTACTATATGTGACTTCTTTATGGCGTGCTGCTAGGTTCCCTGTTACAACTTTAAGTCATTTATATGCTGGAGAAAGAATCTGTGGCCCTAATTATTGTGGGAGTTGGGTAGAGGGGTAGGGTTTGGATGTAAAAACGCTAATTTAAAAGAAAAATAAAAATGCTAATATATAAACCAGCTCTAAAGAGAAGACATGAGGGGTTATCTCATTTTGGAATCCCAACTATATCAAAATCACTATGTGACTGAGGAGAAATTGTCCAGAAGATACATTTTGTATGTAAGCTTTTTATATTTAGCTATGAATTGTGCCCCAAATTCCTCTGGTTTCATTGTTGGTGAAATGGGCTGAATGCCAGGCTGAGCTCTAAGGCTTGCTTATTGCTCCATATTACTTTCCTTGGACTTACTCTGACCTTAGCCTTTAAAGAAGTGGTTCCTTCAGAACATAAAGTACCATCAGTTGCTGCTAGAGCATAAGGAAAAACCAGCGCCACCTAGAGGGAGAATGTCTCTTCTTTTAAAAAGCTCCAGACTTGAATGTGGAAGGGTTAGTCAGTGACTAATGTATGAAGACTCTCATTATTACGTCAGAGGGAAAAGATGAGGAAAACCCAACATTATTCCTCATTTCACAGATATTTATAGAGGTGATATAATGTGTAAGACAGTTTTTAGGCACTGTGGCCCATACAAGTATAAGGGTCTCTACCATTGAGAAATTACCATGTTGTAAAGACTGAGAATATCAAGAGTTTCAGGAGGTCAGTATTTAATAAGCTTTTCCCAAACCAAGGTTTGAACCAGTCGGGAGAGACAAAGTTGGCACGACGGTAAGATCAAAATTGATTCTACCGTGGTGCCATACCAGCGTTGGTGTGGTAGAACTGATGAAAAAATTGGCTTAGGTGTGAGGCAACAGTGGTGTCCTCCAAGGTACAAGCTCCCCATGCTCTGCAAAGAGGGTAGCCCCTGAAAATCTTCAGTGTAGAAGAGCAGATCTCAGGCTGTGCTTTTTGCAGAGCTGATTCTCAGGAAGGAAACTGGTATTTGCCGATTGGATGGGGGCCCCAAAATGTGGGGTGATGATCGGGTGGAAGACAGAGGTGCTGGTGGTGAAAGGATTCACCCAAAGTGGAACAAAGGAGCTAGAAATTTACTGAGGGAGCAAGGGAGCTGTAGAAGGAAGATCAAAGCAGGGACTGTGTGTGATGAGGCAGTGGGTGGGGTTGTTTTTAAAGAGGGATGGTGAGGGGCGCCTGAGTAGTGAAGTCTGGCTCTTGGTTTTGGCTCAGGTCATGATCTCATGGTCATGAGACTGAGCCCTGCCTCAGGCTCATACTCAGTGTGGAGTCTGCTTGAGATTCTCTACCTTTCCCTCTGCCCCTTCTGCTCATGCTCTGTCTCTGTCTCTCTCTAAAATAAATAAATAAATCTAAACAATAACAACAACAAAAACAAAAACTCCCCAAAATTGAAGAGATAGGGTGAGGAGGTATGGGAACATATGGAATTCTCCATTTTTCTGTAACTGTGCTTGGTTGAAAGTAGCCCATTGGTCATTTAGGGCCTATGGATATTTTAAGGTGGGTTGCCTGATGGACGTACCTGTATTCAGCCAGGAGATCACTGTGGGCCCTTTCTGCGTTCCATTGCTCAGGCTTTTGTTTGCCTAAAAGAGGCCTCTACAGAAACTGTATATCCATTTAATTATTCTAAATTTACCAACCAGATTAATTCTCTTAGCATAGAATATGTTATCAGGAAATCTTTCTGACATGATCTTCTGGATTTTATCTTTAGGGTCTCCTAGGCAAGAGATAGGAAATCAATGAATTGTGTGTCTGCCTCCCAATTTTATTGCTTAACATCCTCTTGCCTTCGTTTTTCTGGTTTATGTGATCCCACCAGGTTGTGCTCTCCCATCATATCAATATCTAATCCAGGCCTCGATGCTACACATTATTACCCTCCATGGCTTCCATTTAATATTGAAGATATTTCATCTTTAGTATCCTAATCCCATAAACTTTTTGGTCATGATCTCAATTCTGTCACTCCACCTTCAGGAGCAATCTTTTATTGCAATCCTGACTCAGGAATACTTTGAGTATTTTACCCTGCTGATCTCATGGATTCACCTTCTGTGACTTTCATGGGATGCTTCTAAATAGTTTTCTGGATCCTGGCTGTCTCTGGAGGAGTCCTTTCAGTGTTCTCTGATATCTTTCCTCTCTCTTCCTTTGCTAGATTTCCATGCTAAGCACCCTTTCTGATGTAGTAAGAATTGAAACAACTAAATAGTCCCCTCTTTAAACATGGCTTCTGAAACTTGTCTGCATGTTGGCATGACCTAGGAGGTTTAAAAACACTGATACCAGATTCCACCCCCAGAGATCACGATTGATTTGGTCTGAGGTGCAAGCCCCCAATAATTCCAGGGTCAGTATGTTTTAAAATGATTGAACTAAAACATGTCCCCTTTTTCTAATATTTTAAGAGCAGTTAGGGTTGCCTGGGTGGCTCAGTCAGTTAGGTGTCTGCATTCGGCTCAGGTCATGATCTCAGGGACCTGGGGTTGAGTCCCCAGTAGGGCTCTCTACTCAGCAGGGAGTGTGCTTCTCCCTCTCCCACTGCCCCTCCCCCTGCATATGCACCTGAGCACTCTCTCTCTCCCGAATAAATAAATAAATAAATAAAAATCTTAAAAAAAAAAAAAAGAGCAGTTAGACTCTTGGATTATATGCCCATGTATTCTAATATCTAAGTTTTGCTTTCTTCCATGTCTGTTTAGTTAATATTTCAACCATCATCTTAAGGAATTCTTTCTCTTGCTTCTGCTTAACCAGAACACCTTTATTTGATTTTCAGTCTTCAGTTGTTCCTATTAAATAGGAAGTCTGAAGCACTCCAAGAAGTTGCTGTATTTTCTTTATAATAAGGATCCTGTATCTTTTTAGTTAGTATGTAACAAAATCTACTCCTCTTCTCTGGATGAAACTCAGTTTGGTTCTAAAATCTAAATCTAGTTTCATACCTAATGGTGAAGTGGCTCTTGGACCTGTGGGCAAGTTTCATGAATTTAAGGTTAGTTGCTCCATAGTTTCTTCTGATTCCTGAATGAAGAATGGAGTTTGGGGTTGAGGACCAGTCCCTTACTGTCTACCCAGACATGGTACTAACCTGTAGTTAAACCCTAATTCATGCTCCACAGAACTGTCCTGTACAACAGATTTGTCTGCAAAACAGTAAAATACAATAATTTTGCCCGTTCATTGATGCTTTAGGACGGTTTACCCAACACAGTATTGCATTCAACATGAGGCCCAGCCACTCTTGAAATTTAAGGTCAGACCGCAGAAGCCTCCTCCTGAGTCCGTCATGGCAGGTGTCTGGATGTGTTGCTACGGCCTGGTGCCTGCAGCTCAGCCTTTATCATAGAGCCACTTACCTGTGTCTGAATGTATCATAAACTTTGATGACCCAGTGAGGTTCTTGTGCCACATGATAATCACTTACTAAAGCCTAAGTCTTAAAGCTGCCCATTCAGAACATATCAGCTAGAAACAAAGCAAAACGAAATGAAACAAAACCATACCCATGCGTGACAGAATATAGGCTGCTGAAACCAAATGTTTCTTATTTCAAATATAGAAACACTCTTCTCGTAGGCCACAGCAGATGCTTCACTCTCCAGGTATTATTTTACTACCCAAATTCCACTCTTTATTTCTCATGGTTCTTGAACTAGGGCATTAGGAGGACAATTCATAACAGCTCCTTTCTTTATTCAATCAGAGACAGAGGAATTATGGAGAATGAGATTAAAATACCAGCTTGTTACTAATAGGGCTTCTGGAAAATATATTTTCACTACATGACAATAGTGGTCATCTTAAAGTTGGATCCCAGAATTAGGTAGGTTTACTTAATCACAGACAACCTTAAAAAAACACATACACAGGCAACTCTTGAGGAGTAACAGGGCCAACTTATAAAGCAGAAGGGTTGCACAAACAGACCATAATGTGTGCTTCTGGAAGTTAGGCTTGCCCGACTTCAGTTTCATGTCACATTCATCAGTAACCTAGTCTTTCCTTCAAGATACTCCACCAAAGAGGTCCCCCAATATGGGAACTGGTAGCCAGCAGACAGGAAGCTCCCTTGTTCGAAAGAGATAAGACAGAAACACAAATGTCCGATACACCAGCAACATTCGAGTGACCCATTAAAACAGATTCAGCAGCCTCAATCCTGAGGAAGAAAGACTCACTTGTGAAAGACGACTCTTGTAATAGATTTTAGGTGGTAGGAAACATGACATGTAAGGGGAATTATAGATGCATCCTTGGCAGGAACATTGTAAGAGTAAGATGGAAAAGTTGAAGACAGAGTGATTCATCTCAAGTCTATCATCCTAATTTAAGCCTCACTGTTCCCTCGTTAATTAGCTTATTTTGTCCTGTTTCCCAAGTTAATCCTATTTAGCATTTTTTTCTTTTTCTTTTTTTTTTTTTAAAGATTTTATTTTTTTATTTGACAGAGATCACAAGTAGGCAGAGAGGCAGGCAGAGAGAGAGAGAGGAGGAAGCAGGCTCCCTGCTGAGCAGAGAGCCTGATGTGGAGCTCGATCCTAGGACGCTGGGATAATGACCTGAGCCGAAGGCAAGAGACTTAAACCCACTGAGCCACCCAGGCACCCCAATACTATTTAACATTTTGTAAAACATCTCATATATAACCTTTCTATGGCTTTTAGAGTGCACAAATGATGTAGGACCGGTTCTCAGCACCCCTAATCCAACATATTTTCTGGCTCCTCCTCTTATAAGTATCATTCTGGGCACTTATTTTGTGGCCTTAAAGGGAATGAACTCTGCCCACTGTCCAAGGTCACAATCCTGGCAGTGACCTGCTGGAACATCCAGTTTTCCTGTGGAATCAGGTGGTAGGTGGTGGTAGCATTAAGAGGAAGACTGTGGGGAGCCTGGGTGCCTCAGTCACTTAAGTATCTGCCTTCAGCTTGGATCATGATCCCGGGGTCCTGGGATCAAGTTCTGCGTCAGGGTCCCTGCTCCACGGGAATCCTGATTCTCCCTCTGCCTCCTTCTCTCTCTCCGTCGCTCATGAGTAAATAAATACAGTATTATTTTAAAAAAAGAGAGAGCAGGACTGCAAGTTTATTTTGAAAATCTATCCTCTTGCCCAGGAATAGAGGAAAAATTGGTCTGATAGGCTTCCATTTATGGGAAAACATCCATTCCATTCTTCACCACCCTCCCACGAAAGGAAGCACAATTACTTGTTTGTGTTATCCTTAATGCACAAGTTATTATATAAAAACACCAATGCTATAACTTGTAAACATATAATCAGGATATTTTAGACATCACACACTCAAATACTTAGAATTTTAGTTCCCCTTACAATCTTTAGTTAGCTAGCTGTCAGAGAATAGAGAAATCTAGAATTATGAATTATGCAGATTTAATACATGAAAAATTCATTTCAAGTGAGAGTAGGGAGGTGAACATAGTAGAATGTTAATAATCTTTAATGGTAATGTCTTTATTCTTGAAAATGACTCTCATTGTCAAGTCTGGCCTAAATCTTGGTCTCCATAGCTCTGTACTTTTAACAACTAGAAACACCTGGCTGCAGGATTTAGGATATCACTTAAACCAGACCTTTGTGACTTAAAATGGAGATGGCTATGTGGGTAATCAGGCCTTGATGGTTGTAGTTCTGCTAACTGATCTGCCAGTATTCCCCTTTTACCTCTCATTCTCAAACTTTGGTCTCTGTGTAGGACCCACTCTTCTGAGGGGAGGACTTATTTTGCACTCACTCATCTTCCTCCTCACAAGACCTTCTGAAGCCTTAATCTTGGTCCGGTTTTAAACACAGGGAAACCTCTTTTTAGGGACTATCATGACGATTCCATGAGATGTAATGCCGGTGACACCATCCAGGCCCCAGGGACTCTGATTCTAAGCATTGCCACGCTTCCTTCCCCTCTTAGGCATTTACTGGGGGAAGGCCAGATAGGCTACTTATCATCCCAAGGATCTAAGTCATTTGGTGACAGACCTGTTCAGCCATCTGCTATAGCCTTTAAAAACTCCAAAAAGGTAGCCAGTGCAGGGGATGTCCCAGCCAAATGCACTGTAGCCCTCACAGAAACTAGCATAATGTTGCTTATCCCCCCGAGTGATAACAGGACTCCCCAATAGAACTTAAGGGCATACAAAAATTTCCGTGAAGCTGGGACAAAACTATATTTTATATACCTGTTTCCTGCATTTTCATCTCTTGACCAACTATGAGATGCTTAGTGTTGTGGGTTTTTTGTTTGTTTTTTGTTTTTGTTTTTTCCTGTTTTGCCCTACCTGGCTGTTTGCACTGTTTTCATCTACTATATACATATATCCAGTGGCTAATTTTATTAACTCTGGCACTTACCGGTCAGCTGAGTGACCTTCAGCAAGTTACTTAGTCTCTTTCAATCTTAGGCAGCTCATTTGAAAATACAGTAGTAGTCTAATATCTTAAAGAACGAATAAGTTAAAATAAAATGATACATCTAAAGCAACAGTTTTCAAACATTTTCAACTCAAAACTCCTTTAGCTCTTAAAAATTACTGAAGATTTCAAAAAGCTTTTAATTTATGAGTTATATATCGACATTTAGTGTATTAGAAATTCAAACTGAGAAATATTTCTGTAGTATTTATTTTAAAGTAGCAATAATAAACCCTTTATGTTTTAACAAAAAATAAGATATTTTTAATTAAATAACTGTTTACAAAAGGTTTAGAGAGTGGCATTATCTTATATTTTGCTAATCTCTTTAATGTCTTTGAGACAGCTGGGTTATCATGTATACCCTGTACATTTGATCTATTGCTATATGTTTTTTTGGTTGAAGTACATGAAGAAAATGTGGCCTTACACAGATTCATAGTTGGGAAAGAGAAGACTATTCTTACAGCCTTTTTCAATAATTGTGGATATTTTCCTTTGATATTCACCCAAACTCAGCAAGTGGTAGTTTATAAGTAGGTTTGTTACAGTCTGGAATCTTAAACCGTATCAGTGAACATTCTGGCCTGTGTAATATTAAAACCCATTGGTCTGCTTGGCACTTTGAGTAGATCTTTCCCCCACATATAATCTTACGCATTGTGCATGGATCATTTGGAAAATACTGGTTTATTGAGTAATACAAGTCGTGGTTTTTTTTTTTTTAAATTAAAGATTTTATTTATTTATTTGACAGACAGAGATCACAAGTGGGCAGAGAGGCAGGCAGAGAGAGAGGGGGAAGCAGGCTCCCTGCTGAGCAGAGAGCCCAATACGGGGCTGGATCCCAGGACCCTGAGATCATGACCCGAGTGGAAGGCAGAGGCTTAACTCACTGAGCCACCCAGGCGCCCCATAGCATAGGTCTTCTAAGTGTTGACACATTTTATCACCAGATATAAACAGAAATCACATTTGTTAACTCACCACTTATTGTATCAAAAAAAAAAAATCTTTTAAGTATTGGAAAGCTGTCAAGCTTGTGGTGGTAAATACAAGTCTTCAAAATTCGAATTTCATTTGAAAGTTCAAATCTGATCAGTGACCACAAATTTTATCAGTTGTTTTTCTTGGGGTGACAGGTTTACTTTGTTTGTTTTCAAGAAGATATCTACCAAATACCCACGCCTAAAAAGCACTGTCTGTCAGCTGTTCTTCCAAGAAAACATTGTGTTCCATGAGAAAAGGGGCAAGTGCGGCGCACAACTCAGATAATCACACACCTTCCTTCCAGACAACCATGATGCTTTTGGTCTCAGCAGATGGGCTTTATGTGTACTTTCCATTTAATCATATAGAAGATTAGAAAGATGAGCATTCAAAGAGGTAAAATTTAGGAAAACTAATAGTTTTTACTACTTCATTAAAAACCATCTTAAGGGGTGCCTGGGTGGCTCAGTGGGTTAAAGCCTCTGCCTTCGGCTCAGGTCATGATCCCAGGGTCCTGGGATTGAGCCCCGCATTGGGCTCTCTGCTCAGTGGGGAGCCTGCTTCCTCCTCTCTCTCTGCCTGCCTCTCCGCCTGCTTGTGATCTCTGCCTGTCAAATAAATAAATAAAATCTTAAAAAAAAAAAAGAAGACCCTAAAAAACAACAACAACAACAACAACAACAACAACAACAAAAAACCAAACAAACAAACAAAAAAACCATCTTAAGTGAGGCTGGCTTTATTTATTTATTTATTTTTCCTACATGAAAGTTCATGGCGGTGAAAACTATAGTTATGACTGATAACATTTTTATTTTGATGCCACTGCCTTGATTCATATGTAGGTACCATGAATTTTTCCTAGGATAAATTTTTCATCATCTGTAGAAATGCCAACGCAATGAAGAAAGACATGGAACTTCTTAGCATTATTACAAAATTAGTTTTGACTTTGCAGACTCCCTGAAAAGGTCCTGAGGATGCTAGGATGTTCTTGAGCCATGCTTTGAACTGCTAACGAATGTTTTAGATATTATATGATGTGATACAGAGTGAGCTGTCAGTAAAGAAGATTGATTTCATTATAATAATGTGAGTATTTTATAATGTGAGTCTGTTTGTGGAGGGTCGAGTTGATGGCACATTATTGTGGCAGGTTTGTGTGAAAGACCCTCTTTGCAAGCTTCTCGATTTTAATGGTTTTAACCTCTTTCTTTGTTCCCCTAGTCTGAGGGCTGTTTGATTCTCTGTGGGTGGCAGAAATCAGACACCAAACTTGGTGGGGTGGGAAACCATGAGTAGTTTCATAGCCCACCCTCCCCTGAGGTAAACAATGATCTGAGTTTCGAGAAGACAAATTATTCCCTTAATCCAATCAGTCATTACAGATGTTATTTAAACAGTCTGAGCCTCTTCTACAATTAATTTGATTCAATTTACTAAAATAATTTTTAAAAAAATGCTGTCAGAATCACAATGCTATTTTTAGAAATAGGAAATTCACCCCTCCCTTACATAACGATGCCTGAGGATGATTATAAACATTCACAGGTAATAGTTAAATTAGGCAAAAATGTGTATTTGTTCCAAAACAATTGAACAAAGGAAACTGAGAGAAACACAAAGTGTTTCATCACATGAAGACATTTTCTCTGGCTTCCTAACAGGGCAATTTAATTCTGAAGGATTACATGTATTGATTGAAGTACTGGCCCCTCGATACTTAACAGATGAATGAGACCAATGAAAAGGGCACTTACTGTTCACATTTCCCAATGTGAAAGAACAAGTATTAATAAAGGGAGAGGGTTAATTTTAGAAAATGACACCTCCTCCAAAAGATTGCATTTATTGAAACCGTTTCATAAAATAGAGTTGTAGGTTATTAGCCTGAAACAATACATGGATTAAAAGAGAACGAGGCCAGAGAGAGCAGCTTCTGGAGAGAATGCCTCCAGATGCTGTTCTGGATAGAGATGGCTGCCTGAAGCGGAGCTGGGCTTTAGAGAGCTTCTAATCTGGGAAGAGGCTATTGTTGGGTTGTGGAAGCGCATAAATCTCTGCTTTTCACTTTTAGCTTTTCTGCTGCTTCTACTCACGCCCCACATTTCTAGTCTGCCTTTCTCTTTAGCTGGTTCCAGATTGTTGTATACCAAGGACTGCTGAAATGGCGCCTGCAAGGGACGCCACCTTGAACAGTGGGAGGCATCTTCTCAGAGAGTGTATATCTGAAATTTATTCATTAAAAGAGTAACTGCAGATTAAGTGCAATCTCTTAAAAGAAGTTTCTGGTATCTCTGACATATAAAAAAATCATCTTGTGGTGTGTTAAGTGACTGGCTAAGGAGATGAGTTAGGAAGAAGAGGCATTAACACTTTTTTAGATTGTTGGATTCTTTGGGCAATGAGCTAGGTTTTACAAACATCAGTGATTTTTTTAATCTTTACAAAAATCCCACAATAACATCCATGTGCAAAAGGGTGAGAAGACTGAGCCTCAGGGAGGATAGCAAATCCAAGGTTGTGCGGATTGCTATAAACTGGCTTAATCCATTTGGTCTATCGTAATAACTATTAGGTTCTTCTTGATAGATCATGGTAGCTTCTGTCAAAGCAAAAATTGCATGGGACAGTGTGAAACAGGCAAGGAAGATTTTATTTGAGGCTGTTACAACAGTTGGTGGGAGACTACAGTTATGTGTGGGTTCATCTCCACTGTAACAGAGAACTGGGGTAGGGAGGAGAATCTTAGGTTATCTGTGTTTGCTAATTGGCTTTATCCAAAGGAAAAACTGCCTAGTATCTTCACAAAAAGAGATAATTTTAAAACTTGTAGTAAGCTGCCTGCCAAAATTAGGTTCATGTCCTTCCACAGAAACTGGGAGATGGGGCATTATCCTCCTTAATGATTCTATTTCAGAGGGATGGCATTCAGGTTTTTAAGAAAGACATTCCTGGACTGCAAAACTGGTGAGAGGCTTTTAAAAAGATTTATATAACAGAAGTAATGAGGAAGAATTTACAGTTAGGGTTGTTTTGTTTTTAAAGATTTTATTTTTTTAAAGTAATCTCTAAACTGATTGTGGGACTTGAACTTACAACCCCAAGATCAAGAGCGGCGTGCCCCTCTGACTGAGCCAGCCAGGCACCTCTACAGTTAGAGCTTTCTTGAAGTAAATGCTCTAAGAAAAGGGAAGGTCGGGTGTCTATTGGCAGGAAGAAGCCTATCTAAAATTTCCTCAGACTAAAAGAAAATTAAGGTCTTGATCTTGGTCAGTTCTCCCTTTTGTTCTAGGGAAACCAGGCATTCTACTGAACAACTTAAGAAAAGTATTCTTTCTGCTTTATTAAAGCAGATTTGTCAGGGCGCCTGGGTGGCCCTGCGTGTTAAGTGTCTGCCTTCGGCTCAGGTCACGATCCCAGAGTCCCTGGATGGAGCCCCGCATCAGGCTCCCTGCTCAGCAGGGAGTCTGTTTCTTCTTCTACCCTTCAGCCTGCTTATGCTCTCTCTCTCACTCTCTTCTCTGTCTCTCAAATACATACATACATACATAAAATCTTAAAAAAAGTAAAGCAGATTTGCATTATTGAAGGACTAGTTGAACCATCTACTGAGACTTGGCAGGAGAGGGTATTTTCTGGAAGTTGTGAACAATTGGGTATTTAATAAGAGGGAGTTCCTATGGAAATAAGAAGGAGAACAAACATTAATGGCTAGAACAGACTATAAACCCAGTCCCGAGTCCAGAAAGTAGTCAATCAAGAAGATTCCTAGACTTTGGGCTTGACATGTCTGTAGATGGTGCAATGAGGATGGCAATGGCAAAATGACAGATTTTCCAGTTTGCAGTCGGAACATTTTGGTGATGGTATAGACATCAGAGAGGTTTTGGTGGGATTCACCACAGCCATAGTTATTTTCTAGAAGAGCATCAAAGATGCAGGATTTCTAATGAACTTTCTCAGTGGCCCATATAGCTGTGCCTTGAGGCATGAAGGCTGACACGGGATCTGCCGAGTGATGAGCTGCTTTAGAGTCTGTATCAAGTCATCTGGCTTCAACTCATGGGGATTCTTCAGATCGCAGGGGAAAGGTCAGCTAGAAGACAAGTATAGTTCAGTAGGGATCTGGGCCGTCAGATTTTAATTCTCAATGACTCCCAAGTCAGAAATGTGAGGGAAAAACTGGAAATGTTTGTTTGAAGGGTTTTAGTCAGATGTTGAAGGAAACTGCAAAACTTTTAAATTTCCTAAGTGCTGACAATTTGTGTAAGATGACAGGATCTCATATACTTTACAGTAGGTGACAATATTGTGAAGTTTATAAAGAAGTGAAAAGTAACTCAGAGACAATGAATGGGACCAGAGTTTGGTAACTTACAACACTGTATTATAGTTTTCTCTTGAAGTACAAAATTTCTCCCTATGGCTACCTCACTTTTGATCAATGATAATTAAAGTAAGATTATTTTCAATCACAAAGTAAATTTGGTCTTATTAGATTTGACCTGATTATTTACATAACTGCAGCAAGAATGGTAATTACCCACATAAACCTTTTAAAGTTTACTTTGTTGGAAGTTTCCATAAGGTTTGTAGATTGGACTTTTAAAAACCTCTTGAAGCTAGGAAGCTGAGCCGAGAACTTATTACCAGATTTTGTTTGCAGTACTTACAGGTTTGGATGACTTCCTCTCTTTTTGAGCTCCCTAACATATCCTATCTTCTGCACCTTCCAGGAATGACTTTCTTTACTGACATGAGACTGATTAACAGGAGAAAATCAGTTTTAATTTTGTACAAATGGGAACCTCATACATGAGAGGTTCAAAGAAAGGTAAAATGAGATATACGTGGCATCCTGAGCTAAGGAAGGGAATAGAGGCTTCAAAGGAGAGGGGGCACTTCAAGGGCAATAAGAAGAACAGATGATTGGTAATTAGATGTTTGCTCTGCCATATAGATGGATCGCTTAAACAAAATTTATCTGTGGTAACAACTCTAATTCTGGGAAAGATCCCAATTTAGATTCTTCTTGGTGGTTAAGGGAGGGGCAAAATCCTCTCTTAAGACTACAGGTTCTCTTAGCTTAAAATAGTCCACATGGGAAAGTAGCACATTTTGGGGTATTTATTCTGAACCCTTGCTGGGAAGGAAGAAATTTAATCTACCCTTCAAGGTCTTTCTATCTGGACTAAAAATCAAATTGACATGAGAGAGATAAACAGAAGAAAACCAAATTTAGTTTTGTACATATGGGGAAGCCACGTAGTTATTAAATTCTGAAGACAGTTTGGCAACACGAGGCTTATGTCAGGGGTGGAGGCCTGGAGATACGAAGTGGAGGAAAACTATCAGCAGAAGGGAGAGAGGAGATGTTTGGAAAACAAAGTTTGCCTTGTTATGCAGATACATTTCTTAGGTAGAGAGTCATCTGTATTAATACCTCTCTTCTGGTACAGACTCTCCTTTCCAGCGTAAATTTAGGCAGTTGAAGGGGAAGTAAAGAGCTTTTTCCGAATCTTCTGGATATTGATTGTTTTAACAGAGAGTAATATTCTTACCAAAGTGGTTCATCTATAAAGTGGCCTTTATATCCTTCATTTGGTATCAGTCATAGTGCCAGGACATATAGACATTAATCAAGGGCATTGACACATTTCTAGAAATTTCATTTAATCTAAAATTATTTATATTGTCATTTACCCATACAGACATAACCAAGGGAAGGTTAAGTATCTTTTTTTATTTTACAACAATTCCCATGCAATTCAACATACCAAAAAAACTCTTATTATTTTTTGTTGTTTCTTTTTAGGAGGTGAGGGATCCTTAGTGATTTTCTAAGGACCCTCTGGAAAATAACAACATACAGTTTTAGGTGTAAAAAGATATTTAGGATTAGATTTGGGGAAGGCAAAATATTACATGTTGTCAGGAGGTTTGAGAAGAGCTGGTTAAATCTCATCATGGGTCATTGAGAAACAGTGCTTGGTTGCCATTTAACTGAAGTGACAATAAAAGATGTCAAAAGTAAATATAGGAGATAACAAAATTTTAAAAAATCCTTAAACTCTTTTAAAAGTAGGAAAACTTGGTTCTTTTAAATAATTAAGGACATGGTAAACTCAACATTAAAGCACAGGAAATTATTCTGATAAAACACAGAGTCTTTATTTCCTTAGTGTTGTAGAGAAATGATAGGTCTGAAAGATGTCACTTGGGCCAGGCCAAGTTACCAAATTAGAACTTAATACCTAACCCAATTATAGTTTCTACCTCCCCTAGAAATAATGTCCTCACCTGTCAATCAGGAATTTTCTGATAAGTACCAATAAGGTACTCTGTCACATGGGACTTCTCTATCCCCCAAAGGAAGATGAGGTAATTCACCTAATAAGACTCTCTCACCCCCTTTTCCTACAAAGGAAGATGATCTTGCCAGGAACAGCCCTTCCTTGTTAAAAACTTTCTTACCACACCCTCCTTCCTATAAAAACTTTTTATTTTTTACTATTCCTCAGGACTCCCCTCTACTTGCTAAATGGGTTGATGCTCAATTCATGAATTGTTTAATAAAGTCAGTTAGATCTTCAAATTTACTCTACTGAATTTTGTTTTTTAGTTGGATTATTCAGAAGGTAAAGAGGAGTTCCTGGCTAGCTCAGTTGGTTAGAGCATGTAACTCTTGATCTCAGGGTGGTGAGTTTGAGCTCCATGTTGAGCATGAAAACTACTTTAAAAAAATGGTAAAGAAAATAATTTATAACCTCTTATTAAGAGCAAAGCAATAATTCACATAATGCCTGGGTGGCTCAGTCGTTAAGCATCTGCCTTCAGCTCAGGTCATGATGCCAAGGTCCTGGGATCGAGACCCACATTGGTCTCCCTGCTCAGCTGGGAGTCCACTTCTCCCTCTCCCACCACCCTGCTTGTGCTTTTGCTTGCTCCCTCTCTCTCAAATAAATAAATAAATAAAATCTTAAAAAAAAGAAAAAAAAGTAAAGCAATAATTCAGGATTGTTGTCATTTTAACAGAGAGAACCAAACACTAGTTTTGCATCAGTATACTATTGATACTGAACCTCATTAAAAAAAAAAAATCTAATCTTAGCTTTGACTGTCAGAAATTGAATTCATTTTCTGTAAAGTTTCTACAACTTTTCTATATCCATTCTAGCTTTGTCCTTTTTCTTTATCATTCTGGAACAACCTGTTGACTTACTTCATGAAAAAATTCTTCTTCTTCTTCCTTTTTTTTTTTTTTTTAAGATTTTATTTATTTATTTGAAAGAGAGAGTGAGAGCAGACCAGTGGGAAGGGGGACAGAGGGAGAAGGAGAAGCAGACTCCCCCCTGAGCAAGGAGCTCAACATGGGGCTCTATCCTAGACCCTGAAATCATGACCTGAGCTGAAGGCAGACACTTAACTGACTGAGCCACCCAGGCCCCTCCAAATTACTCTTCTTTTCCTTAACAATAACACATCCTATGTACCTTGCATGCTTTGCACACAAAGTTATTAACCTTTGTTCTCTTAGTTTCGTTTACCTACATTGATTATAAGTTTTAGCTATTAATAACTTTTGTTTTATAGACAAAGCTAAGAACTAGATAATTATGAACTATGTGTCATATGCCAGCATTTTGTAGCAGATTGGCAAAGCTTATGAATATACCATTTCATTTGGAGTTTTTATAGGGATTTGTTTCCTTATTGTGGCAAAAAAAGAACATGGTTATTAATAGACTCAAATATCTAACCTTTCTGTACCATGTAAAATAATAAGTTTAGGTATATAAACTTAAATTTATGCTTAGTAATTAATGTTTCAGTGGTTAATCTTATTTAGAAATGATCTAGCTATTTAATGAATATGTATTACTTAATTTAGCATGTAAGCCTACAATTGTAAGTTACCAAAAAGGTTTTGGAAACTATTTTTAAGCAGACATACCACAAAATATAATTATTATTAAAATAAACCAATCATCTGAGATGCCTTTCTTCTAGTTCACCTACTTACAGATTTTGCAGGCCAACAGCCTCTAATCAAGGCATATCTGGATTAGAAACCTTTTATCTGTGCTTCTGTAGAAATCTGTTTTCTCTCTCTCTCTCTTTCTCTGATTGTTTTGTATGTCTATATAACAGTTGTCTCCTTAATTGTCTGTACCAACTGAGTAGTGACATCCTTGCATGCAAGAATGTGGACTTTAACCTCTTTATCTCATTTAATTAGTGGTATTCTGGTACACAAAGGGATCAATAAATGTTTTTGAATGATTGATTCAGTAAATGAATGGCACTAACTTTCTTCGTTAGGTAAAGTCACTAAAAACAGATTTGATATAAGCCTCCCCAGTCTCACAGTCAAGAAATCAACTAGGGCTTTGATAATTCTATGACATATAACAGACTGTAAGGTAGAAAAGTTTGAGAAATAAAGGGCAGTGAAGATTACAGCTGAGTGCCCACTATAGGGAAGTAATTCATATCAAAGAGAATCATTCAAAACTCAGAGCGAGCCTAGGTGCTATGGTTTGTTTAAATAATTTATGCAGTTCTTCACCCAGCACACTAGGATGGGGAATTTTCTACTCTGTTTTTCTAGAACATGAGATGAAGCTGTTAAAAACAAAAATTCAACCAAGTAAACTTTAACGATCTTATTGGATGTATTCAGTGATTCATGAATCAGGCAGCATCTCATTTTAGCAGATAAGAGAGGAGCTCCAAAGAGCTGACCAAAGTGGGCTGAAGTGGTCTGGGACAAGGAAAGAGCCGCTTGCCTCATTTTTCTTTGGGGGCCACATGTGGTCTACAGGCAGATGATCTCACCAATACTGACCAGGAAATTCCAGATGGACTGGTTTAAGATTATATTCCTGGGAGAGGTTGAAATTGCAGTTAGGGCTTGCTGACATGGGACGTAGCACAAGTGACTCCATATTGGGCCCTTTAAAAGGAAGTTATCAGTGACAATATTTCTGCTGTCAAAAATGTTCCTGAAAAGGGAAATCTGAGATAAATGATACAAGAACAAGTTTTGAAACTCATTCATTTTAGATATTGCTGAGCTTTTTAAGTGAGAGTAATAGCAATTTGACTTTCTCATTTGGACTGTTTCACTGAAAGAAGGATTTGCAGTTTTATGTTTTGTTTTCAAAATTATTTTGGTTTTTCTGATTTGATATTCTTTCCTGCTTTGTAGAAACAAACAAACAAGCAAATAAATAAATACAGGAAGCTTGCCTTCCTTATTCTATATATTTTTTAAATGTCCAAATAGATTTTACATTGTGATACTAATTGGAACTAAAATTAACTTGAACCAATTTAAAAATCACAGAGAAATTTTTCTAATATCTTCATCCAGAGAGATTTAAGTATACATGTTTTCAGGCAAAAGAGGAGTATGCTGTGTAGTTAAAATAGATTTCTGCTGATAAACATTGACGAGAGTAGAAAGTACAAGTCTTTAATGCTCAACTCAAAGACTTCACACACATCCCTTAGAAAACTGAGCCGAAGAACATGGAAAAATGTGCCTGGAAAAAGATTGAGTATTTTTTGCTCATCAAGGTTGAGGAGATTAACCACATTTCCTTCCCGCCCCCGGAAATGTTAGGGAACATTTTCACATACCTTACATCACTTTAACTTTAGAAAACTCTGTGGAATAGAAAAGATAGACATTTTTGTCCCTATTTGAGGTAAAGGAAAATGATATCCAGAGTGATTAGGTGACTTCAGAAGAGCTACAACTCTAGTAGGATGTGTCTGTTGAGCAGAAAACAGCCATCCAGTTTTGCTTTGTGATCAAGACTGAGTTTACCTGTTGCTCAACTTCATGTACAAGTGTAGTGATCTTCTCTCCGGAACTTCAGTAGGCTTGCTGATGTTCATTAGCAGACTTCATGAGATGTAGAGGAATTGATGTAATGGGATCACTCTGCTGACAGTCCTTCCACATGCAGATTATCCACATGAAACATGAGGGAGTTATCATTAATTGTCTTTTCTCATTTTTGTGTCACAAAACATGCCCTTGAAGGAGAGGGGATCAGATCACTCATTTCTCGAGATGATTGGTGCATCCTACTTCAGGGAACTTAGAGTAGTGTGGCCTAAGTGTAGTTAACATTGAGGAACTATAGCCCAAGTACCATGAGTTTGTTTTTGGTGCCCTCCTTACCCTTCTGTGTATTTTTGTAGCATGAATAACTGTAAAGGACTTAAATTGATAATAGCTGCATGGAATTAGGATCCTAAAAGCACCACGTTGACTTGAAAGAGGAAAGAAAAGACTCTACTGTCTTCCGCTATAAAGAAAAGAAAATTTGGCGAACCAGCCTCATTCTGCAGAACACTAGAAGAGTTAGCACAGAGGAACCAGCATTACCTGCCATCAGCACAAACAGACTTGAGTGTTTGTTCCTCCAGCTTCTGCCGTAAGCTCAGCAGAGAGAAGTGGTACTAAGGGGCCTGTCCTTTCCCACCACCTGTGGTTCCTCCAAATTTTATTCCTGAAACAAGTTGAGCCTTTAAAAAGTGAAGTCTGTGGGAAACTTTATGCTTCTTGTTGCATGGCTTCCCCATGTTCCCTCATACTTTAATGCCAACAGCAGCAGCAAAAGCAGCCAAACCCAAAAGCTGCCATATGGAATTTGTGATTGCCATTGCAAAACAATTATCAGGTATACTCTTTCCATGATTTCCTCATGGTATTTCTGTAGTATCTTGGACAATGCTGCATGGATAATTACTGCTTTGCAAATGTTGGTCAAATGAAAGAAAACATGGGTTCATGGAGGAGGACTCACTAGCTGCTCTCACTGACATTTCAGGCACTGTGTTTGGGGCTGGAATATTATGGTGAACAAAACAGACAAAACCGGTGCCTTTGAGAAGTTTGTGGTCTAAGGTAGGACACACCTGTCAACATTCGTACACATGTATAATTGTAAACTGTGCTCAGTACGATGAAGAGATGTTATCTTTTTGAGAAAGTTTTGTACATTTTTTGATAGGAAAGTTTCTGTTGCCATGAAGAATGATTTGATTCATCTTATATAGTTGATCCCAATTGATCAGTCTCTTCGTTTTTTTTTTTAACTTTTTTTTTTTTTTAAAGATCTTATTTATTTATTTGACAGAGAGAGAGAGAGATCACAAGTAGGCAGAGAGGCAGGCAGAGGGAGGGGGAAGCAGGCTTCCTGCTGAGTAGAGAGCCCGATGTGGGGCTCGATCCCAGGACCCTGAGATCATGACCTGAGCTGAAGGCAGAGGCTTAACCCACTGAGCCACCCAGGCACCCCAATCTCTTCGTTTTATTTGCCAAGCAACTCAGAACTAATTTGCATCTAATTTCAAAAATTAACGTTTTATGATGAATATATTTTTGTTCTCATTTTTATTTATCTTAATACACTAGCTGTTCATTTATTCATTCAATAAATGCTTACAGAGTATCTACTATGTACCATGCCGCAAGCAATATGGAACAAAACAATACTGAACAAAACAAACATGGTCCTACCCCCATGGAGGTTACGGGACAGAGGGAGAGAGAAATTAAAAGGCAGTTGCCTAAATAAATATAATAACTGTATGTGAAAACTCCTATGGCGTGAGGGGAGATGTGGCAGTATGAGAGATAATAATGGAGAAGGAGAAGTGAGGTTTTCTTTCTCCAAGGAACTGACACTTTAAGTAGAACAGATGTTGTGAAAGTGTGTGTGTGTGTGTGTGTGTGTGCGTGTGCGCACGCGCATGTGCATGCAAGCACGTGCAGAGGGGAGGCTTGAGAGAGGACAGTTAGAGGGATGGTGAACCATTGTAGGCAAAGGAAACTTAGAATCTCTTGTGGGGGAAAGATCTGCTCTTTAATAACTAAAAGAAAGCCAAGCTGGTTGATACTTACCGAGCTAAAAGGAAAGGGGCACTAGATGGCCATACAAAGCTTAGAAGGCTATTTTAAGGATTTAATTTTTATCTTAAGATCATTAAAAAGCTGTTGAAAGATTTTCATGGGGAGATGACGTGATTAGAATTACATTTTACTATATCAACTCTCTCAGCTGTCCGTGAAATGGATTGGAAAGAAACAAATGAGGACTTTTAAAACATTTTATTAAAAATACTGATATCGGGGTGCTTGGGTGGCTCAGTCAGTTAAACATCGGATCCTTGGTTTTGGCTCAGGTCAGGCTCTCTTGGGTCGTGAGATGGAGCCCCGTGTTGGACTCCTTGGGCTCCTGGCTCAGCGGACTCCCGGCTCAGCCAGGAGTCTGCTTGAGATTCTTTCTCTTCCTCTGCTCTTCTTCCCCACCCCCATTGTCTCTCTCTCTCTCTCTCCCTCTCTCTGCCTCTCTCAAATAAATAAATCTTTAAAATAAAAAATATATTGATATCAGCCATTCTTGTTTTGCTTGAGATTTCAGTGTGTGTAATGTTGTAGCCTTTTTATTTAAATTTATACTGTTCTTACATAAGGGACATTCTTCTCTTGTCCTATTTTAGTTGTTCTTTTAAGCAGGTCATTGAGCATTGTCAGATTTCTGAGAGGAGACTTTGAAGGTATGACTGAAAGGACAGAAGAATAATGGAAAATAAGAAATGATGTGGAAAAAAAAAAAAAAAAAGAAGCTGACTTCACCAAAATAACTGTTTTGCAAGCTGGTTAACGGCTAGCCATACATCCCTAAGCTTGACCGTAGAGACGGTCCTCATGTTGTTCACCCAGGGACACAAGAGCCTCATTGGTAGCAGGATGTCAATGTATGTTTGTAGAGTTAATTAACTGATTAATTAAGACATTCTTACCTTTTCCAAAAGTTCTTACATTTCATAAAGGAAGCCAAATTGGGGAAAATTTTCTTTTGTTTCTTATCCCTGGCTTATCTTTCTATTAGAGCAGAGATGATTATGAGGTCCAGGAAGCTATGGGTCTATTTTTTTTTCTTTTTTGAGGGGGGAAGGCCATAAAGCACTAAATACAAATACATACAGCAATATGGCCTTTTCTCTTTCCTGTCATGGAACTGTGTTTCTGTGGGTTCATTTTCGATGCAACTTTATATACTCTCCAGTCTGGAAAGAAGCCAGCTCTGAAGTTTGAAATCTTAAATTCCATAATGGTCTTAAGAAGACTGACTAAGTGTGGCTGCATATGAATTCGTGTTTGCAGGCAAAGGCAGAGGAGAATGTGGTCTACGCTTCAGTCATGCTGTCACTTAGGTAGCTTATTTGCTCTGAATAGCTCTAACTGCCTTATTAGGCTCTCACACATATTTGGTGATGAAATTGTTCTTCTCTCATTAGAGACATGTATAATGTTGGACAAGAGTGCCTCGGGCTTTCTCTTGACACTCTATCATAGCCAGGCGGGCCACCAAAAAAGCATTTCAAAGTGCTCTCCATCTACTTGACATGCAAAGCACCCACTGCGAAATTAAGATGCTAATGACAGGGGCACCTGGGTGGCTCAGCCGTTAAGCCTCTGCCTTCAGCTCAGGTCATGATTCCAGGGTCCTGGGATCATGCCTCAGGTCCTCCATTATCTCAATCCCTCCTGGGATCAAGCCCTGCATCAGGCTCTCTGCTCAGCAGGGAGCCTGCTTCCCCCCACTTCTCTCTCTGCCTGCCTCTCTGCCTACCTGTGATTTCTCTGTCAAATAAATAAATAAAATCTTAAAAAAAAAAAAAAGATGCTAATGATAGTGTTGATGGCTCCAGTGTAAAGATGCTGGAGTGCCACTGAGAAAGAAATGTTTCTCTACTGCTAGATCTATTTAGAACATCAAGGAGCTAGACATTTTCTTTCTTTCTTTCTTTCTTTCTTTCTTCCTTTCTTTCTTTCTCTCTCTCTCTCTTTTTTTTTTTTTAAGATTATTTATTTACTTATTTGAGAGAGCAAATGAGCAGGGGGAGGGGCAGAGGGAGAGGGCTGCTGAGCAGGGAACATGGCATGGGGCTCCAACCCAGGAGTCCAAGGTCATGACCTGAGCCTAAGGCTGACACTTAACCAACAGAGCCACCCAGGTGCCTCTGGACATTTCATTTCTTTGGAGCCTTTCACGCTGCAGGTTTTCAATACAGAAAGATAAATTTAATTTTCTTTCTTTACTACTGAAGACTGTGTTAGTTATGATGAGCTAGAGATGGCAATAGGATGTTCAAAATGTTATCTTAATATCTTTCTTTCAGCTGAATGCAAAGAAGCTGCAATAAATTACTCGATAAAAAGAGTTTTTAGTAAAAGTTTACCACAAAACTAAACTTCTCATCCTTTCTCCTTTATCAGTCTTTCCCCTCTCAATCAATGGCACCTCCATCTCCATCAAGGTACAAATATAGATATTATCCTCAATATCTTTTCCACTCCTCTGTCTTTTCCACTCCTCATATCTGTCCATCAAGTCTTGTCAATTATATTTTTAAAAATCTCTTAAATCTGAGATTTTTTTCATTCCCATGGTTACTACTCTGTTTCAAGATGTCTCTTCTTCCCATTAGACTAACATAATGGCCTCCTAATGAGTTAGTATCTATCTAATAATCAAGAGTTTACTAAGACAATACAAGTATTTATATTTCACCAGTAAACAGGTAGAAACTGTAGTTTAAAAAAAGTCTCAAGAATAAAAGACAGATGTTCATATTTTTACATAAATTAAACCTCCAAGCTTTATTGGGATATTGAGAGTGTGTAAGAAATGTGTACTAAATATCTAGTAAATATGACATATTCTTGGGTCTAACAGATATCTATTTTATGTTTTATATTTCTAGTTTAATCTCAATTAAAATGTCATGAAGATTAAATTTTAGATTTCACAAGATATGTGTCAAATAAGATACAAACAGCTCTACACACAAGCAAATGATGGCTAAAATATACCAAAGAATATTTGGAAACATAGCCAAGCTCAAAACCAAGCAAAAGAAGTCACCATGAGACAAAAATGAAGAAAACACACAATGTCAGAGCTGTGATCAGGGCCTTCTGCCAACATCCCCTTGGAGTTATTAAAAATGCAATGAGATCTTAACAGCTTGGTTTTATGTTTTAGATGTACAGACAAGGAAAAATGGTTATCGCCAGGTCTCAAATGCCTAGAAAACTACTACTAAGCTTCTTGCCTAGTGCCAGTATCAGCAAGGGCTTCCCCATCCCTGAATTGAACACCAGAAATTCTCCATTTACTGCCTCTAGGAAGCAGCAGGAAAGTTCACCTTCCATTAGCTTGTCCATGGGTGAAAAATGGAATTATCAGAATTGTGTCAGATGCATATGAGGGGTGAAGGAATTAAGAGCCAGTGAAATACCTGGGACTTGCTGTATTGTTCAAGAAACTGCTATGTCAGACATTTGCATAGTCCAGAGCATATTTGACTTCCTCCCAAAAGAATACAGAATGACAGGATGAAGATAAGCTCGTAGTGCAAGTGTTCAAATAACAAAGAATGAACTATTGTGGGAGAGAGTCTCAGACCCAATACATAGAAGAATTTTGATGCTTAGAACTAGAAATAACAGAAGCCTGAAAGAAAGTTCATAGTAAGTTTATTTAAACTATTCAAAGAGATAAAGAACAGAAGTTATAAGGTAGGAACCAAAAATGTATAAAAAGAATTAGAAAGCTTGAAAAAGTCTCCCTACAAAAAAGTCTCTATATAAAAAACATTCTGAATGCAAAGCCTGAACAGTAAACCAGACACAGATGAAAAGGGAATTCATGAACTGGACAACACATCTGAGGAAATCACTTAGAATGCACCATTGGGAGAGAAAGTGATGAAAAACATTAAAATATTAGTTAGGGGCTATGGCAACCACAATGACAGCCCCTATGTAATATGCAATGTGTTGAGTAGTCTTGGCTAAGAATTTTCTAAAGTTGAAGGAAAGCACGAATTCTCAAGTTGAAGAAGTACTTTGAGTCTCCAGCAGGGAAAAAATGAAAGCAGATCTCACCCAGAGAAATCATGGTAAAATGTCATGATATTAAAAGATACAATTATTACAAAAGCTAGCAGAAAGAAAATAAACATCACTTATAACAATACATTTTAAATTATCAGCACCCTTCTTATTGGTAATAATAGATCCCAAAATATAATGGGATTACATTTTCAAAATGCTGAAGGGAAATAGTGTTGAATGGCAGTTTAGATTTTAAGTTAAAATGCATGATTTCATTAAAATCTAGTCTGAATAGGCTAGGTTATTCTGCAGATTAGGAATGTCTCCATGTCTAACACCCAACACAGTGAAAGTTTATTTCTCATACTTTCCCAGTTTGCTGCATGTAACTCCCCAGGTTAACTTTTTTCTGTACTCTGACTCTTTGATTTTGACTGCTCGAATCTTTTGCTTCTGGGACCTCACCATGAGGCCTCTCTGTTTTTTGCCGCATGAAAAGAAGGAACATGGAAAGCTTATACCTGTTTCTTTTCTGCCCAGAATTGACATGTTCCTTCCATTTGCAGACTGCCAGCCAGAACCAGTAAATGAACCCCATCTAATTTTAAGGAAAATTAACATTGGGAAGTGTCATTCATTTCCTGGAAAAAGAGGCAAACCAGATATTGTGAGCACTAATAATGTCTACCATAGTTGAGCTCTCTTGACATCAGATCTTCAGTTCACATTTCTTCCCAAACACAGAGCATACTCATCCCCTTCTTAGCTGAGAAAACCTACATGTCTTTTGCAGTCATAGCATCGTAGTCTAAGTCCAGGATCTCTGAGGATGCAAAGTCCCTATTTGAAAGTCATTTAGATCCAGGTATAGCTCTTCTTGGCCCAGGGAACTATGGTAATAAAATTCCAAACCCTTGGTATACCTGGGGTGCTCACTTGTTTAAATGTCTGACTCTTGCTTTCAGCTTAGGTCATGATCTCAGGGTTCTGGGATCAAACCCTGTGTTGGGCTCCATGCTCAGCCTGGAGTCTGCTTGTCCCTCTCCCTCTGCTCCTCCTCCCCTTCTCTCTATCTCTCGGGAATAAATAAATAAAATCTTAAAAAAAAAATCCAACCCCCTAAATCACAATTTATGATGTTGGCATGAGTTTTGGTTAAGTGCAAGTACTTCCATTCAGAAGTGGGTTTAATGTGAAATACACAGAAGTCACTGGTCTATAACAACCCTGAAATCTTGATAGTAGACATTGTGAGGCTGCTGTGACCTAGTGCTGGGGGTTGTTCTTTAATCAGGCCCCAATGTGATCTCTAAAGGAGCTCCGCTACCCATTGTTTTCTCTAGACTCCAGCTCTATCTCTGGAGAGGTGCTTTCTTTTTGTTATTCCTCTTGTTCACATCTAAAGTGCTGTCATGAAATATGCCCTCCTTGGGAGATATACTACTTTCTCATCCTGGCACCTGCTTATAGGAAGTTGGATGTTTAAGGTCTATTTTAGTTTTTTTTTTTTGTTTTGTTTTGTTTTTTAGTTTAAGCTTTTGGTGTAACTCTGTTAAAATTTATCAAGTTTCATTTTTATTTGATTGACGTCTGTTCCATATGCCAATTATTACCTCTAGAATTCCTTCAAAAGTAAGATCTCCAGATACGTTCTATATCTTTGCTTTCTTCTCTGCATATCTTTGTCTCTTTCAACTTAATGAGAGCTAAAATGCAGGTGTCAGGCCCCTGAGGAATGGATAATCCTTTATTCTTACCTTTGCACTGAGTAATTTAATCCAATTGAAAAGTTTTATTGGAGGTTTTTCCTCAATGCCTTTTTTTTTTATCTTATATTTTATTGCTTATAGTACAAGAAGATTTTTTCCCCAGCATGGCAAAGTCCTGAATTTCTGAACTTCTGGACTTCATAGAGAGGTGATCTAAGTTTCAAAACCATGAACTTAAACTGGTACCAATCTGCAGATTTGTGTAAGTGTCCTGAGCTTTGTTTAGGATTTTAGATAAAATCCTGGAGAAAACTAACAGGGAACTGATCCAGGCCATGGGTTTATCAGCCAGTTGTAATAGGAGAATAACTGAGAAAAAGACTTGAATATTTATAAGATAGTATCATACATAATGGAGTAAAGAATCTAAGCTATACTAAGACAAAAGTGGAGATAGCAAAAGGGTCTGAAGAAAAGAAAAGAAAACATTATAGAATTGGTGGTCCCTGTGGAAAGGAAGACAGATAGCTTTTCTTTTCTCAGATCCTGGGTCTACTTTCATGGTGGTTAACCAAACGCAGAATTGGGCAGCTAGAAATGTCATTCCAGAAGGTATACCAATTTATTAGCACAGAATCCAGAATTAAACTTTAATGTACTGTACCCCACCTTCCACCCAGAGAAGTCCTGAATTCTTCATGGGAGATAATACTGTTCTTTCTGGGTGTGTTCCTATGGCTTACTGGCTGCTCTTATCCTCAGATTTTCAGGAATCCAAAATATTTCCAGCTGCCTGGATCACAAAGACAAGATGAAAGAGACAGAGAATAGGAAAAGAGTGTACCTTTGTTGGGTATCATATCAACAGTCCATCTCAAATATTTGAAGAAATCACCACCATGTGGCTACCAACACTACTGCATATGTGTTACTGTGTTAGATATGAAAATGAAATCTGAGATATTGGAGAATTAACAGTAGAAAATAATATCTTGACACAGGAATCGGATACACTGTGACCCACATCATTGGGTCATTACTGGATGGTAATATTTTTCTCCAAATTTTCTGTAAGGGAATTCATCTCCCTACTATCTCTTGAGATAATAACATACCTCTTCATATTTTATAGGTTGAAGTCTCCTGTAATATGCCCATGGAAATTTGTCTCCCAACTCAATTCCTGCTCCACCAAAATACAAAATATGGTTGGCTTTTTGCTACAGTACATGGCCAATTATAGCTCTCATGGCATAGCCTGGTTGGAGGCAGACAGGGAAATTGGGGGTGGGGGGCATACTGTGCTGTAATCAGGGTGCAAGCAATGTCTATGTTTCTTTTTTGTTGCTTAGACCCAAAGCATGAAGAGAAAATCAAACTCTGTATCATTCTATTTTTAAAAAAATGTTAATGACAGAGGAAGGGAAATAAAAAGGGTGCCTTGGGCTATTCTCAATATGAGGATGAAAAAAATAATTGCATATCTGTGTAACTCATATTTTTTTTTTTTTTTTTTTTTTTTTTAAAGATTTTATTTATTTATTTGATAGAGAGATCACAAGCAGGCAGAGAGGCAGGCAGAGAGAGAGGAGGAAGCAGGCTCCCTGCTGAGCAGAGAGCCCGATGTGGGGCTCGATCCCAGGACTCCGAGATCATGACCTGAGCCGAAGGCAGCGGCTTAACCCACTGAGCCACCCAGGCGCCCCTGTGTAACTCATATTTAAGTCATATCTTTTCCACCTAATTCAAAGCTGTTGTTCTTCAGCAAAAATGGGAATGCTGGTTCCTGTTGTTTCCAGTAAACAGGAAATCTTCAGTGTTGTCCTGAATATAATCAAATCTATATAAGCTGGCATCAGAAATGTAGTCAGCCACCTCCAACACACATAGAGTCCATGTGATACATTAAATCGTTGGATCTTAGCCAGGGCCAGAACAGGTTTCATTGTATTCAATCAGCTATTTCAGGATTTAGGTTAGCCTGGGCTTTGTCTTTCCCATGTACTGCCTGTCTGGTGGGAGAGAATCATTCCCTTCCCCTTGTAAATCCAGTGGGAGAATGTCAATCCCATTATAAAGTCAAGAATCAGTATAGGTTCTCATCAGGACATCCTATCTTGCCAGTATGCTTAAAAGGCATTTTTCTTCTAGTTCTTGATCTCTGAAAGGAACTCAATTAATGAGAATATTGGATTCACAGAAACCTCTGAGTCCGGAAGTCTGTGGATGCCAGCATTGTGATCATGGCTTCATCACTTGACAATCATAGAGATGATTTTTAAGAGTTCCCACATGAGCATATATTGCACATCACAATTTTTCCTTATAATCTTGTAACAGTTCAGAACTCTTGTTAATTGCTTAAGCTACTCCAGGCTTGTTTGGATAGAAAATTACCCTGAAACCTATTAGCTCACTTCTCTCAGCATGGTCAGTTATACAGACCTGAGTATCAATTCCGGAAAAGTTATTTTTTAGGGTGTCATTCAATATTTCATCAATTCCCATCACACTTGGTGTCTTGAAAATATCCTCTATAATCTTTCTTCCCCTTGAAGCATGGATAAACAAATCTAATTCCTTGTTAGATGCTAATTGCAACTGCCATATAACTGGGCCTCTGAAGCTTTCTAAAAACATTATCCATATGTCAAGGTCCTCCCCTAACTGCCTGATTATCCTAATGAGAGACTTACTTTTTCTTCCTCCTGCTGACTGCACCCCATCTATTTCGTAAGCTAAATATCCACTGTAGAAATATCTTCAGGATGGTTCAAGATTAGCAGCAGTGGTTCAGTGATAATAATTGTAATAGGTTGCTCAGCAAAAGCGTCATTGGTGTAGGTTGTTTGAGGCTGGAAAATCTCCCTCATCTTTGATAGGTTTCTCAATTAACCAATTTTACTTAGTAGTTAAGAAGCCTTCTGGAAAACAAACAAGTCTACATGACATCAATCAATGTTTATATACATATAAACATCTCTGGAAATCTTTGGGGGATGTGAGAATGCTATAATGCAAAATTTCAAGGAAGAACCATTAGAGTTCTTGGAGAGGATCTGAGAGGCTAAGAGAAGATTGGTATGCTAAGCTGAATTTAAATCCTCAAGACTGTTGGAGAATAATGGTTCTGCATAAAGTGTCTTAACCTCACTCAGTGTAATGGATGCTGTGTGCTGCCAAGACCTCCATTTCAGGACCTTCCCCCAGCTGCCAAAATATCGACTGCCAATAACTCGCAGCTGGGTTTGTGTCCTTGGACAACTCCTGGCACCATGTATCTTAGGTTGAGTCTCTTTGGAAATTACCCTCAGTTGAGGGGCGCTGCCTTGGTCAAGGTTATACCCTGATGCCTGTGGGATTGGTTGAGGCTCTATGGCAAACATTTTTAGTTGGTTTTCTCCCTTTGTCTACAAATCCCTCTTCCTTCTTTTGCTTTTAGGTGATAAGGGATCAGGAGATCATAGTCCCCAATAGATGTCCTGCACACAAATCTCTAGACCTGAAATAGGTACATCATTGTGGGAAATCTGGAGGTGCATTGCTGATACTATTATAGCAGATACTTGTCATTCACTTGGGTAACTCTTCAACTTGGGAAAGGGGAAAACTTGGATATTTCAAGGACTGTTGGACAAAGGATCCCAGCTGACATTGATACCTGGATTTCCAAAGTGTCATCATGATTCCCTAGTTAGAATCAGAGCACAGGCACACCGGGAATTTTTTTAAAAAGGATATTCATTCATTCGTTCGTTCATTCATTCATTCATTCATTCATTCTTATCTGTGTGAGAGAGCACAAGCAAGAGGAGCAGCAGGCAGAGGGAGAGGGAGAAGCAGGCTTCCCACTGAGCAGGGAGCCCAAGGTGAGGCTCAATCCCAGGATCCCAGGATCATGACCTGAGCTTAAGGCAAATGCTTAACCAACTGAGCCACCCAGGCACCCTGGCACACCAGGTATTAAATAAAGTTCTGGCGCAGTTTGTCAGACTGAAGTAAGCAACTTGATTAAGGACATTCATTAAATGTATGCCAGTGAGAGCCCAAGCTGGAATTTTATGTCAAATCTATCTGGTTCCACATGACATACTCTCCCATTCCCCCTGCCCCACCCCAAAGTTTATAGATGCAACTGGATGTAAGAACTATAAAAACTAAAACATACCTTGAGAGGAATAATACTGTTTCAGCTGACATAAGAATTGATGGCCTCTGCCTTGCTTTTTAGAAGTTTGGAACATTTCCCTGAAGAGAATAGATGAGTAAAAATTAAAATTCATGTAAGATGAAAAATGAAGGGATATGTGTCCATAAATCATGAAAGGTACATACAGTTTTGCCCCAAACAGAAGTACCAGGAGATTTGGGATTGGTCTGATGCTTTATAAAGGAAGGCACAAGTTACAATAGTGAAGTTACATACCTCTTTACTGCAAAGATAGATATTGAGTGTGAAATGTAGATACATTCAAGGTGTTAGTGTTCCTGGATACTTATGTCTGATGTACCCTTTTGGGTGACAGGAATCCCAGAGTTTTAGAGCCAGGCTGTGGTATAACACTCTGAGACCTTGGCCTTGTGTGAGGGCCACTTTGAACATTATTTTAAATCTTTATTCACCTTTCTTGGTTGCCAGAAAATTCTTTCATGTTTTCTTCTTAGGATTAAAAATGTGTCAATTTATTTTTGCTTTCTCAGTAGATAAATAGGTTTTTCAAATTGTATTTTTGTATTTATTTCTCCATCTATATGTTCATTTTTGTTCACCATGACTTCAGAGATTCCAAATAAATTTATTGTATGGAATGGGGAAAATGTTTTATCTCTTTTTACATCTTTGTTGGTATTTTAGCTAGAAAAGGGGTTGGGTATGCATATCTCTAAGGTTGGAATATATTTACCCTTCTTCTATCTTACTCTTCCCAGTATTTATTTCTGAAAACACATAGTGCCAGCTGCTTTCCCCTGTAATGGCATGTTTCAAAACAAAAATGTCCATTAATAACAACTAAGAATTGTATTTTCATGAAAACACAATAGTTTTAATAGAACAATGACATTGCATTCTTCAAAAACTGGCATTAATCTTTAACTAAAAACTCACATAACCCAAATCCATTTCAGGTTGCTTAAAAGACTTTAATGTCTTCCTTTTATAATTTGTTTTTCCATTTACAACATTTTACTTCTAACTGAAATGGTTCCAAATGGATCAAAGGGAAGTGTTAATATTAGAAGTCTTGTAAACCCACTGCTAATATCATGGTAATTGCGGAAAAACTGAGAGCTTTTCCTCTACAGTTGGGAAAAAGACAGGGATGTCCATTCTCACCAGTGTTTATTTAACATGGTACTGAAGTTCTAGCCTCAACAATCAGACAACAAAAAGAAATAAAGGACATCTAGATTGTCAAGGAAGAAGTAAAACTTTCACTATTTGTAGTTAACATGATACTTTGAATAGAAAATCTGAAAGACTCCACCAAAAAAGTTTCTGGAACTTATATACAAATTCAGTAAAGTTGCAGGATATAAAATCAACATTCAGAAATATGTTGCATTTCTATACACCAATAATGAAGTAGCAGAAGGAGAAATTAAGGAGTCCGTCCCATTTATAATTGTACCAAAACAGTAAGACACCTAGAATAAACCTAACCAAAGAGGTGAAAAACCTGTACTCTGAAAACTATAGAACGCTTAAGAAAGACATTGAGGAGGACACACAGAAATGGAAAAGCATTCCATGCTCATGGAATGGAAGAACAAACACTGTTAAAATGTCTATACTACCCCAAGCATTCTACATACTTAATGCAATCTCCATCAAAATACTGACAGTATTTTTCACAGAGCTAGAACAATTCTAAAATTCGTATGGAACTGTAAAAGACCACAAATAGCCAAAGCAACCTTGAAACAGAAAAAACAAAGCTGGAGCCATCACAATTCTGGACTTCAAGTTATATTTCAAAGCTGTAGTCATCAAAGCAGTATGGTATAGCATAAAAATAGACACATAGATCAATGAAACTGAGTAGAAAACCCAGAAATGAACCCACAATTGTATGGTAAGCTAATTTTCAACAAAGCAGGAAAGAGTGTCTAATGGGAAAAAGACAGTTTCTTCAACAAATGGTGTTGGGAAAACTGGATAGCAACATGCAAAAGAATGAAACTGGATGACTTTCTTACACCATACACAAAAATATTTTTGAAATGGGTTAAAGATCTAAATGTGAAACCTGAAACCATAAAAATTCCAGAGGAGAGCATAGACAGCAACATCTTTGACATCGGCCATAGCAACTTCCTTCTCAATATATCTCCCAAGACAAGGGAAACAAAGGCAAAAATAAACAGTGGGACTTCATAAAAGGAAAAACCTTCTGCAAGTGAAGGAACCAATCAGTAAAACTAAAAGGCATCCTACAGAATGGGAGATGATATCTGATAAAGGATTAGTATCCAAAATATACAAAGAACTTATACGATCAACACCCAATAAATGAATAATCCTATTAAAAAATGGGCAGGAGACATGAATAGACAGTTTTCCAAATGAGACATCAGACGGCCAACAGACACACGAAAAGATGTTCAGCATCACTCATTGGGAAATGCATATCTAAGGTATAATATCGCCTCACACCTGTCAGATTGGCTAAAATCAAAAACATAAGAAGCAACATGTGAGGATGTGTAGAAAAAGGAACTCTCATGCACTATTGGTGGGAATGCAAACTGGGGCAGCCACTGTAGAAAACAGTGTGGAGGTTCCTCAAAAAGTTAAAAATAGAATTACCAAACAATTCAGCAATTGCACTATTAAGTATTTACTCAAAGAATACAAAATTACTAATTTAAAGGGATGCATGTGTCCCAATGTTTATAGCAGCATTATCAATAATAGGTAAACTGTGGAAAGAGCCTGAATGTCCATCAACTGATGAATGGATAAAGAAGTGATACACACACACACACACACACACACACACAACACACACACAACACACACACACAACAGACACACAGAGGAATATGACTCAGTCATAAAAAAGAATGAAATCTTGCCATTGCAATGCTGTGGATGGAGCTAGAGAGTGGTATGCTAAATGAAATAAGTCAGTCAGAGAAAGACAAATACCATATGGTTTCACTCATATGTGGAATTTAAGAAACAAAACAAGGGAGGTAAACCAAGAAACAGATTCTTAACTATAGAGAACTGATGGTTACCAGAGGGGAGGTGGATGGGGGGATGGGTGAAATAGGTGATGGTGATTAAGGAGTACACTTGTGATGAGCACTGGGTATTGTATGGAAGTGTTCGATCACTGTGTTGTACACCTGAAACTAATATTACACTGTATGTTAATTAACTGGAATTTAAATAAAAACTTTTAAAAAAGTATTGTGTTCTTTTTTTATATCTCACAGCAGAATGCTGTCAAATTTTTTGGTAAATCTTCCTTTCCAAACATAGACAAAATTCTAATATAAACACACTCACATAAACACACTATCCTACTAATTTTTAGTAACTCAGATTTCAGGGGTGCCTGGATGGCTCATTTGGTCAAGTGTTTGCCTTTGGCTCAGGCCTTGATCTCAGAGTCCTGGGATTGAGTCCTTCGTCAGGCTCCCTGCTTGGCAGGAAGTCTGCTTCTCTCTCTCCCTCTCCTTCTGCCCCTCCCAGCTGCTTGTGTGCACTCTCTCTCTATCTCAAATAAATAAATAAATAAATAATCTTAAAACAAAAACAAAAACCCTTGGACTTCACAATTTTCTATGGATTTTTTAAAAATTAAGTTCTCATTTATAATTTTTGGGGGAGAATTTCAAGCCTATAGGCATCTTCCCTGGGGCAGGATATGTGTTTACATGTTGAAATTATCACATCCCTTTAGGATTCTTAGTGTTCAACTCATGTCACTATTTCCCAGAGCCCGATGTAAAATGAGTCACAAGGAAGCTGCACTGTCTTGCATTTGGCACTATTGTGGAGACTCTCTAGGACAATTGCTAACTTAGAATGTATTTTTACATATTTGATATATGGACATGCTTAATTTAAATGTATATATGTCATTGTAAATAACTATCAGGGTAAAATGATTTTTTAAAGTGCAGTTTGCTTGATAGACCTAACATTTCCAAGCATGGAAATCATGAACAAAGCTCCATTTATTCTTGGAGGGTAGAACAATGAGCTGGTGGGAAGCATAATGGAATGTGAGCATTCAGCCATCCCTCACAGTCTTCGTATTAAGCTTGACCACTTGCCCAACACTGTATTAAGATCTAGATTTCCAAGTGTGTGTGAATTTTGTGATCTGAGGATGGAAAGTTAGACAAGTAATTATATCAATGTGTCATGATATATATACACATACATATTGAGTAGAACATACATTGCCTACCCAGGAAGGTCTAGAATGGCTTCTGTGACCAGGCAACTTTAGAACTTCATTGGTGGGAGAAGTGGGATGTAGGAAGCTTTTAGGCAACTGCAAGTAGTTGGATATGACAAAGAGTTAAATGCCTTTTAAAAAAGTTTTATTTATTTATTTGACGGGGGTGGGCAGGGGAGAGATCACAATCAGGGGGATTGGTAGGGGGAGAGGGAGAAGCAGGCTTCCCACTGATCAGAGAGCCTGATGCAGGGCTTGATCCCAGGACCCTGGGATCATGACCTGAGCCAAAGTTAGACGCTTAACTGACTGAACCACCCAGCCACCTTAGGTAATGTCTTTTGAGAAATGATTAAAGGAATGCAGAATGATGAGCCTGGACAAGTTTTGATAAATGCTTTTAAATATTGAAAGCAAGTTCCTCCCTGAATGTGATTGTTGTTGTATGTATCAACACTAAATACTATCCTGTCTTAAACTTTATTAAAATGAACTTTTGAAAATGGGAAAGGTCATATAAATTCCAACGTACTTTCCTCCTAGTTTTCAGCACAAAATTGGTGCTCAAAAATGCTGACTGTTATTATAATGGGAAGCTGCAGTATTTCCACTGGTCCTTGATTCCAATTCACATTTTGGTATCTGTTAAAAAAAAAAGGTAACAGAAGACAAGTTTTCTATTTATAGATAATTCTTCCTCATACCACATAAAAATAAATTGCAGTATGCATAAATGTGATATTGCAGTAAAAAGTAAACAGAACTACTTGGTTAAAAATATTACTTGTGCACTACCACATGCATTAAAAACATTTATAGTACATTAACTATATTTCAAAATATAGAAAATGGCTTTTATATCTGTAATGAACAAACATGTATAAATATCCACATGCATTATGAAACAAAAGCATTGTATTTGAAGAAAATGTTAATGATAATGCAGATAAAATGCGTTAGAAGTTCTGATAAAAGGTCCCAGTGTAAAAATTTATTATTTAAAATTATGAGGCTTGGGGATCCTGGGTGGCTCATTGGGTTAAGCCTCTGCCTTTGGCTCAGGTCATGATCCCAGGGTCCTGGGATGGAGCCCCGTCTGTCGTCTGTCGGGCTCTCTGCTCAGCAGGGAGCCTGCTTCCCCTTCTGCCCCCCACCTCCCGCCTGCCTCTCTGCCTACTTGTGATCTCTGTCTGCCAAATAAATAAAAATAAAATCTTAAAAAAAATTATGAGGCTTACTTATTTTTAATATAATTTTTTAGTTCTCTAATATATCACTTATTTTATGATTAGTAAGTTTCAGTTGTTAATGATGTTTGAAACATATGGAAAATTACAAAGAAAATATAGCCAGGGGACCTGGGTGACTCAGTTGGTTAAACGACTGCCTTTGGCTCAGATCATGATCCTGGAGTCCCAGGATCAAATCCCAGATCAGGCTCCCTCTGAGGCTCCCTCCCCCTGCTCATGCTCTCTCTCTCTCACTCTCTCTCTCTCAGATAAATAAATAAAATCTTAAAAAAAGAAAGACAATACAACCAGTAAATTTAACACTAACAATGTCCATTCTTGAGTTTTCAGTTTTAAATATTAATTATCCATTACTGCTGTATTGTCAAATGACAATTGATCATATATAATATATATGTATATATATATTTTATCAATTACATGCAGATATATAAATCTGGGTAATAAATTGTATATTTTTATGTAATTATTGTATGGGTCAGGATGGAACAATAGTTCCTTACTGCTTCTCATGTACTGCAATAATTGACACAAACAGGAGTGGTTGCCTTGCTATATTCTTGCCATATTTCTACTGTATTCCACTTCCTTACCCCAACATTGGTCTTATCGGTACTTTGGGATCCATGCCTTTCTGACTACAGTTGTTCAAGAGACAAGTACTTGATCAGGCTGGGCTGATCACAGGACACCCTTACTCTCCAGTTATAGTAAGTAGTCATGAGATGGAGGGGCAGGGACTTGGGCCTGGACCATCTGAATCTACCTCTCAGATTTTTTTAGTGGAGCTAGAATGGAAAGCCCTTGACTTGCTGATGGCAAAAATTGAGCTTCCTATGTCAATAGTTACAGCTGTGTTGGAAAAAGTGATTCTGAAGGAAAAAGTCAACAGAAAAAAGTGAGAGTGAGAAAGAGATTTCTGATTGTTCTCATGTCTGATTTTTGTTGTTTCATGGATCAATCGTTCCTGAGAGCTGGATTCTTGTTCCCCAACCCTTTTGAGGATGAGTCAATAAACTCCTTTATTGTCTCAGTGAACTGAATTTAAGTTTATTTTACTTGTAACTAAAAGAAGTCTGAGAAATATAATGCAGGCAGGCCAGATCTGAGGACCCAGAGGGGTTACCGCAGGACCCGCCAAGATGTTCCCTAGCTGCACACAGGATAGAAATCAAGCGTGAGCCAGCAGGAGATGAAAACTGATTTTACTGAAGATACAGAAAGAATGCAGGTACAGAATGTCTGTAAGACTCAGAAAGGAAAGGAGAGAGAGTTTTGTCTTTGCTCAGGGTCTGGGGTTTTTACTGAGGATTGTGGTCCGGCATGCATGTCACCTTAATCATCCAGGAACTGGATAGAACAGAGATGGGGGCCCAGGTGTTAGTCCTTCAAGCCAGACAGTCTTGGCATTGAGATGTCCAGTGCAGCGGTCTGGAGTACGCAGCTTCCTCTGCGTCATTCTCACTTGGTTCTTCCTTAGGTGTTGTTTATTCTGAAGAATTCATTAACTCCTAGTCTCTTACAAGGAGGACATACACTACATTCTGAGGCATGCGTAAAGTCGGGGTGCAGGTCCCAGCAAGAATAGAAGCAAGGAAAGGAGCCAAAAGCAGATTTTTTTTTTTATTTTTTTTTAAAGATTTATTTATTTATTTGACAGAGAGATCACAAGCAGGCAGAGAGGCAGGCAGAGAGAGAGGAGGAAGCAGGTTCCCTGCTGAGCAGAGAGCCCGATGCGGGGCTCGATCCCAGGACTCCGAGATCATGACCTGAGCCGAAGGCAGCGGCTTAACCCACTGAGCCACCCAGGCGCCCCCCAAAAGCAGATTTTTATGGAGTCCTTCAGTTTCCCTATCTCAATACTGCCCTAGGTGGTATAAAGATTCTCATGGAAAAATAAGCAAAAATTAATAAGTATTTGCTAATTTCACCCATGGATAGCAGAAGGTATCTGTTTCAGAATGATTTTAAAAGGTAACATGTTACTTTATCTCACATTGAATTAGAGCTCACCATTATCCACTGTAGGGAGAAAGATATAAAAAAATCTGAAAAAGGTTTTGTAACTTACTTAAAGAGACAAAACGTGATAGTGATAAAGGGATATTTTGTTTCTAATTATAATAGTGTCTTTTCAAAAAATGTGTAGTCTTATGTTAGACTTTTTGTTCTAAGCTGCTTGCAGAAGCACCTATATTTTCCTCAAAATAATAAGGGAAGAAAAATCAGAGTGAATAAGGGAAAGTACATTTAAATGACTGAAGTTTCTTTCATTAGTTAAATCTTTAGGTAAATTATATATACAGAAATATATATTTTAATACATAAGTAAAAGCCATTCTACTGTATTTTTGCACAAAGTCTGGGGAATGCAGTGAAGGGAAAGCCAGTCCTCAACAGTCTTGGTTTTAATTTCTCATTAATTTGACTTCATTAGCTCATGAGGATGGCATTTTGTCTTTTTGGTGGTGGCTATAGTTGATCTACATTAGATCAGATTGATAATAGACCCCTTTGGAGAACAGAATAAAAGAGATTAATTACTGTTTGAGGAAATAGCAGCATGGAATACCTCTGTTGATTAGTGCTTCCTTTTGCATTAGGAACAATTATTTGAGAAACAAAGTCAATTTCAGATCATAGTATTTGGTAAGTAAAGGGTTGAAATAAATATAACAGGATGGTTTTATATCACTTTGTATTTTATACTTTATAATTCTTGTAATTAGAGTGAACTAGAATAGTCTTATTGGCCAGGGTACTTCTCCCCTGATCAATCTTATTGGAACACAGCCATTCTTCAGTAACTACTTGTAAATTCTCTTTTAATTACCCGAATCATTGGCATTATCGTATCCAGCATTATAGCTTATGTTTCATTAATTACATTTTAAATTGGCAACTTCCCAACTGAATTAGAAGTCAGTATAACCCTATTAGCATTATGTTTACAAGTCATATTTTAATGAGGTTTCCTTATGGGAAGATAGTTTCATATGGATAGTCCCATACATTACAGAAATCTTGTGATCTTTTAATCAAAGGTTAAGTAAAAAGGTGATTTGAAAACATGAGGCATTATCTAAATACAATATGCTAGTCATTTATTCCTAATTCCGTAATCTAAGAACCTTGTATTTACTTGGAAGATCCTTTCCCCCTTTATTCTGATTAGTCTATTTGTATTCTCTGTATTAAATTTCACCATGAAATTGATAATAAATATAATGAACAATATCAACAAAGCAGGATATGCAGTAGCCTGCCTGACTTAGAAAATGCTCACTTATCAATCTTCACTACCTCATGTTTCAGGGATTCACCTGTTCTATGAACGTTGTTTTCTGTGGTGTGATAGCTACAAAATGGGTCCTACTTTCCTTGCACAGAAAGAGAAATGAGTATTACACAGTTGTTCACACCCCAAAAATGTTTGAATTTAAAATATCAATACCTACTGTAAAAGCCTATATCCTTGACATTACTGATTAAAATGGTAAGTTGTTTTTCCTCACGGTGGTTAATACTGACAACATGCTTTTCCAGATGTTAGCAAGTTTTGCTATCAAAGGAACAGACTGTCCGTAGAGTACTAAGCACTGATGTGTTCTTCAACCAATTTCACCTTTGCGCCTCACCAAATCCCCTTTAAGAAAACCAGTATAACAATTTTTGAGCTTGCAAATAGCTGGATTAAGAAATAAGTTTATGAAGTGAATTGTGAGGTAATCTACAGCACTTACAATCTAAATTGATTCATGAAATTCAATTTACACTAATCTTTCATACACTCAGGCTTGCCACCAGATGACACAGAACTATATCTAATAAAAGATAAAATTCCAGTGAGACAAATTGGAGATATAACTGAATACAGATGAATAGCCTAACTGATCCTAGACCAGGAAAACTTTGAATTAGAGAATTACTTCTCTGTCTCTCTCCATGAAAAGGTCTTTCCATGTAAAGATGATGGAATTATAAAATTACTTCTGTGAAATGCTCTTCACTTGAACACGTGCAAAGATAGAAAAAATAAGTTTTCTGCATTACCAGTATGTTAATAAGAGATGTGTTTTTGGTGTGTGGTCATCAGTTTCTGTGGAAACATTACGGATATAGAGAAATGTGATTTTGCATTACATTGCAATTAGGCAGTTGTTATTGGAAATATTATTCATAATAAAGTAGATTTTATTTTTTAATTTTTAAAAAATATTTTATTTTTTATTTGACAGAGGGAGAGAGAGCACAAGCAGGGGGAGGGCAGAGGGAGATGAAGAAGCAGACTCCTTCATGAGCAGAGCCCCATGTCTGGCTTAATCCCGTGACTTGGAGATCATCACCTGAGCCTAAGTCAGACGCTTAACAGAGTGAGACACCGAGGCCTCCCCCAATAAAATAAATTTAAAAAATGCATTTATGACATGATTTTTGGTTCTAGGTGGATTCTAACATTGGTCAATAGGTTATTTCATGATGCATATGTTAATGGTCTGCAAACTGAAACTCGTAGATCTTAAAGGATTTGCCTTAAGATAAACAGTTTCTGATAGTAGAGTCTTTCCTTCACTGTGTGCTATTTCCAACTGTAAAGAATCCTCAGAGCTGAAGCCATTTACCTTCCCAAGCTGACGGTGGAGTGATGACAGAATGAAGCTGAAGTCATAAAATGTTGAAAACTTAGAAAAACCAAGTCTGACTATTTGGGAAAACTTTTCTAGCAAAAGTCCTTGTTGAGTCAGAGTCCAAGTCTATGGTCTGTTTACCACTGGGTCCCTAAATACTCATCCTGCCATGCGTAACACAGAACTAGTCCTAACAAAGAACATCCTCCTTTTCTGTTTGAGGCCAAACTCCCCCTTAGGGTCTTGCTTTTGTAGTACTTCTGCACTCCTATGGCTGGAATGGAATTACCAGAAAATGACCCAGTGGTGAAGCTGTCACTGGACCTTTTGCTGTCCTTCAGCTGTGTTTCACCTCAACACCTGCTTCTGGGCCCCTCACACTGTGGAAGCTCCACAAATGCTCCACAGAAACTTGCTTCAACTGAATCTAAACAATGACTGTTTGACCACTGAAGCTATATGCCAAAGACGCCTGAGCCCATCACCTGAAAGACAGCTCACATTATTTTTTGCATCTCAGGCAGGTAGTATTTAAGTCAATGTGATGGTATCTGATGGGTAGGCCAGTTCTGATATTTTAATCAGCCAGTGTCAGCTGCTCGCCTAAGATTGTGGATTTTAGAACCGAAGTATATAATTTTTAGGTTTTAAGATGAGAATTTGTTCTCGTTACATATTTATAAAGTCACTATTGGGGTAAATATACTCTAATAATTTGGATAATTCTGGAAGCTGATTGATTACTAAATTTAAGATAGAAAAGAGTGTTCTTACTTATTTTGAGGACGGTTTCTTTTTATCAGGGGTTCAATCTGATATTCTAACAATTGCTCCATGGTGATTATAATCCTGGAACATTATGCTGTTGTTGGCAGTTTATGGGATTAAAATATGAAAATAAATGTGGTTGAAATTTAAATGGTCATTGTCATGTTGGGAGTAGGAAAAACCATTGTTCACATATTATCTTAAAATCAGTGATTTTAGTGAGAAACAATTTTTATATTTAATTGTCCCTGTTAGCAATATCCAATTACAGTCAAATTACTATGTGCCAGCTAGGACATCATTACCTTTTTTTTTTCCATAAAAACTTACTTTTCCAATGTATATCTTTGCTATAGGAAATAGCGTGACATCATTTAAGAGTTCAGTTCTTCGCAATTTCTGCTTTTCTCAGTCAAAACTTGACTTTCTTTTTGGTTATTGTTTTTCTGAATACAGAATGGAATTATGTTTACATTGAAAAATTTGAAAATGCACATAAGCACAAATAAAAAAAAATAAATGCCTACATTTACTACCAGCCATTCAGAGGTAACCACTGAAACACTATGATGTATGTCATCTGGTAATATCTTCTATGGAATATTTTTTATTTTAAACAAAAACTGGATCTTAGCATATTATTTTTTGGACATCTTTTTTCTTTCAGTTAATTGTCAGACTTTTTCAAATCAATGAACATCTTCAACTCTATTAATTTCAGGACAATGAATATGCTTTAAACTCTATTAATTCAACTCAAAGTTTAACTATAATGTGGGAATCCAAGCAAAAATGACATACAGTAAGATTTATACACAAAAAAGCCAAGAAGGTAATGAGAAGGGACAAAGAATGGGGCAGAGACTGGCTACACATAAACATATAAACTGAAGATGAAACTGTTTTACTTCCCAACTCTGCAAACGCTACAGTTTTTGAGCCTTTGAAATTTTCTCCTTACATTTGTATATGGTCCAATCTTATTGGAGTTGTATTCTCTCTGGTAGTGCCCTATTTTGTACAGCCAGGATAACCAGCTGAGGGTGTCCGCATTTCACCTAGATACCTCCTTGCTCAAGGTCATGGATTCATTGGGTGCATTTTCTGTCTTCCAAGTTATAGGTAATCATTTAAGACAAGTTTTTGCCTCAACATCACATGCTTTGTACTTTTCCAGCGTCCTATAATGGTTTTCTCATTATTCTCCATTCTCTTCATTCTCCTTTGACATTTTTTAGCCATATTCTATTTGGCTCCAAAAGCGACCTGAAGTGTTTTAAGCCACAACCCCTTTTTCTCAGGAATTTCTAGATAGTTAACTATTTCCACAATAATGCTGCATGATAACCAGGCACAAAATTTTAGTAACATTTAATAAAAATCTTTTTTTTTTCCTTATATGACTGGCTATTGTATGTCCTTTGCTTTTCCATCTAAATTTTAGCATTGGCTTGTCAGTTTTGAAGAAAAGCATGATAGTATTTTGATCAACATTTCATTGAATTTATAGATCAATTTAGGGAGAATTGATATCTTAACAATATTGAGTCTTCTCATTCATTAACATGGTATAACTTTCCCTTCATTTAGTCTTCTTTTTTTTTTTTTTTTTAAGATTTTATTTATTTATTTGACAGAGATTACAAGTAGACAGAGAGACAGGCAGAAAGAGGAAGGGAAGCAGGCTCCCCGCTGAGCAGAGAGCCCAATGTGGGGCTCGATCCCAGGGCCCTGGGATCATGACCTGAGCCGAAGGCAGAGGCTCCCACTGAGCCACCCAGGCGCCCCTCATTTAGTCTTCTTTAATTTAGTCTTCTTTAATTTCTCTCAGTAATATTGCATAGTTTTCAGTGTGTAGTTTCCACACATCTTTTGTTAAGATATATGTATTGGAGATGCTATTATAAATAATATTTTGAAATTTTGTTTTTTAATTATTAATTGATAGTCTATAGAAATACAATTGATTTCATGTTCAATTTTTTTCCCAGTGACATTGGAAAATTCACTTACTAGTTTAGTTGAGATTTTTCATAGACTCTAAGAATTCTATTTACATGGCAATCTGATTTTTGAATAAAGATATTACTTCTTCCTTTTTGATCTTTATTAAAGATTGTGATTATAGTGCTGTGCACATGGTTATAATTATTCAAATTCTCTGAGTTTCCACCAGTCCCCAGATTCCCTACTAATATTATGTTCTGACTGTTCTCTGGGACTTGTAACCTTATTCTGAATATAGAAAAATGGAAGAGAGGCATGGGTGGATTTACATCCTTTTGGCCTAGAAGAACAGTTACATGATTTTCTGATTGACACAATCCCTAGTTTTCTAGGTCAGGAACATAGACGGTTTGGAAGAACAAACGTTTTTCTGCCTATATTTTTAGGTCGTTTTTTAATTTTCTCCTAAATTGAAGACAGTGTGTGTCATTTGCTGAATTCTGATTTGTTTTTCTAAACCTAGCCCTGACAGCCTTGCAATTGTTGTCAATCCCTCCAAGATTATAGTGTTAGATGACTGCCTGATAGTTATATTTTTCTTTGTGACTTTGGGTATTTATCTTTCTTCTGTCTTTGATATTTTGGGGAGAAGTTGAAAGGAGCTGCATTTGGAGGTTGCTGAGCCAGTTGTCAAAATGAACTGGAAATACCACTATTTTTTTTTTTTTAAACTTAATTCCCAAGACCAATTCATGCACCATATAAGTTCTAATCCATTTATGTTTCAAGATGAAACAGTATTAACTTTTGCATCAAAAATTTTATTCCTAAAACTTCTGCTATTGTTAAAAGACTAAGCACCTTATTATTTGTTATAATTGTGCTTCTTATAGAAGGTCTTTCCTGGTCTAATATTAGCTGTGCTTGAATTACCTATATATTTCATAAGAAAGTCTGCCTTGAGATTCTCAGTTCCCTTTAGGTAGAGGAAAGGGGCAGACTATTGGCAGTGACATCACGTGCAGTTAAGTTTTTCCCCAGTTTTGCTTTGGGCAGAGTATTTGAGGAAATGTATCTTATAGAGAGCTCTTGAAAGTGTTTTTAGTATGATCATGTTATAAATTTCATTTAAAGAATCCATGCAATATTCTTTTTTAAAAATTTAAATTCAAGCTGGTTAACATATAATGTATTATTAGTTTCAGGGTAGAGTTTAGTGATTCATCAGTTGCATATAACACCCGGTGCTCATTACATCAGGTGCCCTCCTTAACGCCCATACCCAGTTACCGCATCCCTCTACCCACCTCCCCTCCAGTGACCCTCAGTTTGTTCCCTGGCTAAGAGTCTCTTATGGTTTGCCTCCTTCTGTTTTTATTTTACTTTATTTTTCCTTCCTTTCCCCTCTGTTCACTGTTTTGTTTCTTAAATTCTACATATGTGTGAAATTATATGGTATTTGTCTTTCTCTGACTTATTTCACTTAACATAATACCCTTAGGTTCCATGCATGTCGTTGCAAATGGCAAGATTTCATTCTTTTTGATGGCTAATGTTCCAATATATATATATATCACATCTTCTTTATCTATTCATCCATCGATGAACATCTGGGCTCTTTCCATTTTTTGGCAATTGTGGACATTTACAAAATCCATGCAATATTCTTAATTTGGTAATTGTCATATGAAGCCAGAGGATTCTGCTAAAACCCTTTTTTAAAAATCTGGATGTTCTCTAATCTTCTGAAATTCACTGGCAGTGGGGAATTGAGGAGAAGTAAGAGAGTAGGTGGGCAGAAAGAGGAGAGGTGGAAGCTCAAATCTTCCCGCTCCTAAGTTGTCTGCAGCCACTGTCAGCTGTAGACTTTCGGCTTTACCACAGCTTCAGCTGGGACCTCAGTGTCCCAAGACACAGTATTCAAGAACTGGAAACTGCACTATGCATGTGTTTTCTCCTTTATCATTTTCTCTTGTTAATGATGACTTATCTGTCTTCCACAGTTTTTCGAAGGAATGTGCCTCCCATTTCCATTACTACCCAACTAAAACCTGGAAACATCTGGAGGCAGGAAGCAAAGAAAGGTTGAACATCAAGGCACTTACATGTTAAATGATGCACTTCATTTAACCTATACCAGTATGTGTAAGGCTTAATAATAATGGCAGCATGTTAAGGCAGCATTTGAACGTTGTTTAGCAGTCCAACATCATGTATAATTTGCAGTTAGTTTAAACTCAATATAAAATATTCCTTTTTCTGGGGGTGCCTGGGTGGTTCAGTGGGTTAAAGCCTCTGCCTTCAGCTTGGGTCGTGATTCCAGAGTCCTGGGATCGAGCCCCGAGTTGGGCTCTCTGCTTGGCAGGGAGCCTTCTTCCCCCCCACTCCGCCCCCACCTGCCTCTCTGCCTACTTGTGTTCTCTGTCAAATAAATAAAAAATCTTTTTAAAAAATTCTTTTTTCCTGATATTTTCTGCTTCTCTAAGTGATTATTTTCAAGGTAGCATAGTGTTGGTCCCATGAACTGCACCAAAAAATGTACTGTGCTCAGTGAAGTTTCATTTGCTAGGTTATTGGAAGTCCATGTGCTCATAGAGCTCAGTCACACCGGCTTTCCTGTTGTTTCTCTCATGTTTCAAGTTCCCTGTCTAAGCAGAGTGGATGCACTGCCTGTTCCCTCTTCCTGGACAGTGTCCCACATTGTTACCGGAATCATCACCCTCTCCCTTCATCTGGGTCTCTGCCCACATGACCTCACTGCCTCAGTGAGGTCTTCTTGACTACTCTACTCCAAATAGCCCTCCCTCCTCTCTCTTTTTCCTCTAATGTTGCTTTGTTTTTCTTTCCCACATTATCGCTACTTATATTTTTACCCACTTACCGATGGATTGATTGCCTGTTGTAGAAACTATAATGTAAGCTCGGCAAGGACATGAATTTTGTTCAGTATGTATGCTTAATGCCTAGAACGGTGCCTAGCACTTCATAGTCAGTGGGTAATTTTCTTTCAGTAATAACTGAATTGGGACCTCTTCCTTGATCTTTCTTACTAAGCCAGAGTACTCTCTTCCTTGCTTCATAGGATTTATTACAGTCTGAAAATACATACTAATATTAGCATGTTTATTCCCCCCTTTCCATGTAATAGAGACTTCAAATAACATTGGTTTTAACGAGAGGGCAACTTATTTCTCTTTGGTGTAACAGTGTGTAGGTAGGCAGTCCCAGGGGTGGTGGAGCAGCCAGGAGGTCATACTGAGCCACAACTCCTTCTGTCTGGTTCCTCAACCATTGCAAGGGGCACGGCTTTCCTGGGCACTGCTGGCATGGCCATCGTGTACACATGCCTACCAGCAGGAAGAAGAAAGGAGAAGAGAAGGTCAGCCCCTCCTCTCCTTTTATGGTGTGATAATGTCCAGCTACAAGTGGCTCTGGAAAATAGAATGTTTATTCTGCCCAGATAAAAGCTTATCATGGAGATGGAAGAAAATATCCTATAGCAGGACCTGCTACGATCCTTTTGTGTAGTAATGTTGGGTCCCCCAATAATAGGTCCATGGTCAAAGGAGTGAGACTGATACAAAGCGAAGGTCAAGCAAAGCTTTATTTTGCACCAAGCATCAAGAATCAAACCGACCGCCAAACAGACCAGTCGGGGCCGCCCCTTACAGAGAGGGAGACCCCTCCCTGCCTCACAGACTAACTTTTATAGAGCAAAGGCCATGTGGCTGGGCCCGGCCACACACAGGTGGCAAATGAGATTGTAACATACAGAGAAAGCTGCACAGTCATGCTAGGTCACGCATGGGTGGCCAATTGAATTACAATTCACCCCATAGTAGCTATTTGAACTAGCCTATCGCCTTAGTCAGAATTGGTGCCCAAAAGGCGGGGCTCGCTGCCTTCGGCTCAGGTCGTGATCCCGGGGTCCTGGGATCGAGTCCCGCATCGGGCTCCTTGCTCGGCGGGGAGCCTGCTTCTCTCGCTGCCTTTGCCTGCCTCTCTGCCTGCTTGTGTGTACTCTCTCTCTATCTCTGGCAAATAAATAAAATCTTTAAAAAAAAAAAAAAAAAGAAACTTTAAAAAAAAAAAAAAAGGCGGGGCTCACACTCCTTGGTAGCTAGGGAGACAGTATGTGCGCTTTACTGATTGGATGTCTCCCCCTGACTCAAGTCATCCCTGCATTCCAGCTGTTATCTCCACCTGACCTGACCCACCCTTGTATTTAGGCTTTGTTACCTGGGACTGGTTTCCCGGACTTGCTTTTAAGTAAGTTCCCCTGGGGGAGCAGGGTCCATTTAAGTTTTACTGCATAAACAACAAAATGGCTGTTCAACCGAGGTGGGGCCGCTCTGGCTAAATAGGCCCTTTCAGTAATTTAATAATGTTCCTCTCTCCCACTGAACTGTTAAACACCTGTGGTTTTTCTTTTTGTTTTTTTCCTCAGGCCCTAGCACCATGCCATCCCATAGTGGTTACTCCATAACTATGTAGTTAAATGATTATTTTATTACTCAGTAACTACATAATTAAATAATTATTTTACTGATGACACAGCTCTCAACTAGGCATGCCCATTTGTCACAGGAGGGACTTCTTCAGTGAGGAGGGAGGAAGGAAGTTTATTCTCTTACTCTAGGTAGGAGGAGAGGGAAGTTCAAGATCAGGGAAGTGTTGGTGAGGATGAGGCAGGAATCGTTGAGACATTTAAGGCTTATGCAAGAGGAGGAGCCTGGGTGGGAACTGTCTGAGATTAGGAAATGGTAGCTGATGGGTCCTTTGTGCAAGGGAAAGCTCAAGGAAAGCTCCCGAAGGAGAGACTGGGGAGGCAGACAGGTGCATACCTGGGGATCCAGGAGCTGCTTAGGTCCTGTGGTCCCATCTTCCATTCCATGAGCTGCCCAGATTCTTCATAAAATCACTATTCATCTGAGCTTACTTTCCATTATGATTTTCTCTCTTTCAAGCAAACAAGATCCTGACTGACACATCACTTCAAAAAGGGCCTTGAAACTTGTTCTTAGATTTCTGGATAACCCCTAGGTTATGTAAACAGCTTCGTTTATAAGCAAAAACTCCTGGAATGTTGAAAGAAGCATATTTCTTATGAAATTAAACTTAATGCAACAGGAAAAATACCTATCCATTAAAAGCTTATAAATGCGTGAAATGATTTAAAAAAGATGAGTGCTGTTAAATATGATACTTCCTATTAAAAGCAACACTTTTGGTGAAAAAATCTTTTTTTCTATAATATCGATAATAAAATAAATTGCACAGAGAAATCACAGTGATGTAGGAAAGATGTTGGGGTTCAGAGCTGACTGCCAAGATGCAAAAGGTGGTTTTATTAAAGCACAGGGACAGGACCCGTGAGAAGAGAGAGCTGCACTGGGGTCATGAGGAGTGGCCCATTATATACTTTCAAGTTGAGAGGAGGGTAGGGACCACATAATTCTCTAAGGAATTTTGGAAGCAAGGTTTCCAGGACCTTGAGGGGGCTACCTGTTGTTAGGAAAAGTGATTGATTACTGCCTAATAAAACCTTAGTCATGAGACCCTTCATATTTATATTGGTGGGGAATGATTGCCAGCATATATCTTGGGGGCTAGAGGTAAAGGAAGTTTCCAAGGGAATTTTTGCATTTTAGAGCAGATTCACAGGATCTTGGGAGTTAGGCTAAAATTGCCTTTTGCTCTCAGCAAAGTATTAATATCCAGGCAGCTGAGCTCTTAGATGAATGTCACTCTGCCTCTTTTAAGGATTTGTTAATGGATTGTCAGGAATAAGGAAATTTAATTTTTCTTTTGCCTTTGTTTCCCACATTGAATTTGAAAAATATTGAAGGGGAGCAGAATTTGCTACCCCAAAGTATATGCCTCTTTGACGTAAGGATTATTTTAGACTGATTATTTTTAAGAAACAGACATTGAAAAGCTCTAAAAGCTGAGAAGAGACATTTACAGTGATAAAAGAAATCTCCATTTGTAAGGGTATCTCCCTCTGGATATCAGGAAGGGGAGCACTACTAAATATTTAGGAACTCTTATCAGTGAAGATGCCGATTTAAATCTGCATAACTACCACATGTGTTTACTGTAGCTTCCAGTAACTGGCTCCCTATTCCTCAACATCCTCTTTTGTCTTTAGCTGGAGATGGTATTTAAGGTGGTGACTTGGGGCATTTTGGGAAGTTACTTTTCCTGGGGATCTCCCATGTATATAAGAAGTATACATGTTATTAAATTTCATTTGTTTTTCTCTTATTAATCTGCCTTTTTTATGAGGGGGGGGGTCTTAGCCAGGAACCTACAAGGGTAGAGGAAAAATAATTTTCCCACCCCTATTTTATAAAAACCAATTTTTCTTTGAGGACTTTATAACTAAAATAACAATAATGGGAGGGAGCAGTGATCCTTAAAAGCAAAAAACAAAAAACAAAAAAACCCAAAAAAACAAATGAAGCAAATAAAATAAAAGATAGAATCTTCTGGAAATGGTGATATTAACTTGAACAGGTAAAAAAAAAATGAAAAAGACAAAGGGCATTTTAACTATCAGGACTTTATCATGTCATCATCATAATAAGATTCAGATGCCTTTGCCTTAGGTGGAAGCAATTTTGCATCCTACTTTGAGTCTCATGGTAAAAGACTGCAATGTGAAAAGGTCACTTTCACAACAAATTGTATCAAGAATGAAAAGAGAACAACAATAATGCCAGTATTATTTTGCTAAGGTCTTCTGTGAATTGTAAGTAGCAAAGTTTGTGGCTAACTGCGTGGTTTGCCATGTCAGTATAATGTTGATATTTGAATCAGAAAATCGGAAAGAAAGAAAGAAAGAAAGAAAGAAGGAAAGAAAGAAAGAAAGAAAGAAAGAAAGAAAGAAAGAAAGAAGTGTGGGTTCTATTTAAGTTGCAATATATTTTACCAAATTCTAATATATCATAGTGATGTCGTTTTTGAATGTTGGTGAGGTATGGAGCCAGTGGGCAAGAAAGAATTCTTGCGATGTCTTTGGTGCAAAAAGGTGACTTGTATTAAAGCACGGGGGCAGGACCCCTGAGCAGAAAGAGCTGCTGGACTGGGGTTGTGAGAAATGATTGATTATATACTTGGGAGTTGGGGTTTGAGGATTAGGGATAGCATAAGTCTGTAAGGAATTTTTGAAGCAAGGTTTCCAGGACCTTGAGGGTGCTAGCTGTTGTGAGGAATACGTCACTTATTACTGTCCAATACCCACCCTTTAGATGTATATCGGTAGGTCATATGCTTGGGGGATGATTGCCAACATATATTTTGGGGGTAGAGAAAAAGGAATTTTTATATGTTAAAGTAGACTTATAGGATCCTGGGGGTCAGGCTAAGATTGCCTTTTGTCTTTAGCCACTGAGGCACTGAGTTTCTAGAAGAATGTTACTCTTCCTGTTTTAAGGACTTGTGAATGGGCTGTAAGTAGTAAGGAAATTTAATTTTTCTTTTGCCTATGTTTCCCACATCAGTAAGATTGCTTTTTATAGTTTTTATGGTTAATATTGTATCATGCTTCCCACTTCATACCATTCTTATTTTATAAGTTAACAATTAGTCTGGGACAGATTATGATGGGCCTCTATGACAAGTTAAATAATTAGAAGCTTTGCTAAATGGTGAGCAATATAAGAGTATTTGACAGGAGAATAAAATCATGGGAATTTGGTTTGAAAAGATTGTCTGTGACAGGCAGGAAGATTGACATGAGGCAGCCAGGAAGGGAGATTTGTAGTAGGAGATTTGACAATTGAAATTTCATGTTCTTTCTGTACCCATTCATGTGTTTGCTGAACTGCTGGCTAATGTTTGAACTTCTCCTCTTCCTCCTCCTTACTCTTTTGTCTTCAAAGTAATGGAGGATAGTCGATAGAAAGGCAGGCAAGGGCAAGAGACCTCCGTCCAAAGAGGAAAGTACCTTTAAAAGGAAAAAGACCCCATACTCTTATTCTACACCACCCTGGAAGGAGCCCTCCACCCCTTGCCCTGAACAACTACCTGATATGTAGATGAGCACGTGGACAAAAACCTGATTGGGTGACAGAAGGCTAATTAGATTACAACAGCCTGCCAACAATCTCATAAAAACCCCTGGAGTTAGAAATTCCAACAGCAACCCTCTCAGGTCCCTTCCACTTTCAGGAGCTTTGTACTATCGCTCAATAAAGTTTGCAGTGCCACGCACCACTCCTCCCCCTGGTCTACCTCTTCATTCTTTGAAGCGGCGTGACCAAGAACTGGGGGACACTAAAGGAAAGGAAATCCTGAGACAAAAGTGCAGTGACCTTTGTGAGAGAGGGTTATTTTTCTTTAAAATCTTTGCCATCCTGGTTTGCCATTCCAGGGGTTGGGACTAAGGACAGACTGAATTTCTGCTGCCATGCTGGGTTCAGAATCCTTACTCCTTACCAAATACTAAACTGTGTATTAGTTTAAACTCCTTGTGCCAGGCTTCTTCTTATGCAGGATTGGTTTTTCTGAAAAGAGTTTTCTGATGCCTGTTTATAGACCCATCAGTTTGGCAGACATGCCCAGATATGTCTGAACCCCAGGAACTGATATAACTCAAGTTTTCTTAGGAGACTCCTCAGCCTTGTAAATAGGCTTCCGAGAGTCCTATCTTTTCAGTTTGCGAAACATGCCCAAACCTGTCTGAATCCCAGCGGTGAGCAGGAGTGTCTCAAACTGAGTTTTTTGCTGTATACAGCAGATAGGGTGAAAATAAAATAAAAAAAGAAATTTAATATCTATTGAGGGTTTTCACGTATTTGATCTTCACAAGAACATTGCAAGGCACACGCATTTCTTATGAAAGCATTTCTTATCATCCTATTTCAAAGTCAAGAGAATAGTAGGAGATGTGAAGTGAGTGGGAGAGAGGATAGAAAGCAGCTTTCTGATCATCGAAATGGAAGATAATAGGACATTTTTTGTTGCTGCAGGAAGAGGAGAAAGAGGTGGAAAGATGCAGGGGTAATTGAAAACCAAAGGGACATGAGAGCGTGAGAGGAAACCCTTCCTGGCTGAAATATAGAATCAGTCTGAAGTTGCTGGGGAGAGAAATGTAACAAAACAGTATACTTCTGAATTTGTTTTCAACAAATCACAGAAAAAAAACCCCAGACCCACGTAGATAAAGATCATCTAGTTGAAAAATATATCTATCACATCTGACTGGTTTTGTAGAACTCTGGTGGTTTATTAATACTGAAATTAGTCCACTGTGGGATACCATCCTGAGTATAAGATACACCATTGTTTTATGTGCCACTAAATTTTTTTAAGTGCTACCAATTAAATATGGCAAGTTATAATTGTAACATGCATTCTGATTTCAGAGATGATAAAATGTTTTAAAATATATGTCTCAGAATAATCGAAGGCCATTCCTTATACCCTCCAAATATATTTTTATGTCCAATGAGGACAGTCTATGCACATTGGTTGGATAAAGTTCATTGTACAAAAGATAGTTTTAACTAGCTGGCTGAGGATCTTGATACTTGCCTTCTGTCAATCTGGGGAAATAAAATCAACTTATAAACTGTCACAAGGAAACATAGTACCTCAATACATGGGGCATTTCATTCCCAAGAAATATTTTATATATTGATATCCTGGAAGATACCCAAAGTATGCAGTTTTTTTAGGGGGTGGGGAGAGAGAATCTTAAGCAGGATCCATCCTCAGGGGGCTCGATCTCACGACCCTGAGATCATGACCTGAGCTGAAATCAAGAGTTGGATGCTTAACCAACTGAGCCACCCAGGTGCCCCCAAAGTATGCAGTTTTTAAAAGATTTTTAAATATTATATTTTTCAATAATTTTGCAGGCTTTCTTCCTTGCAATATTTGTATTAGAGAATAAGAAATCATGTTTGTAAGCCCTTTCTATGAAAAAGGAAGTTATTGTCAATCACCTAAAGCATAAAAGAGAAAAATCAATTATAACCAGGTCATATATTAGGCACTTAACTTAGAAAGGACCTCTCTTTGGGAACTCTCTTAAAATAAGGAATGGTCTCTAATCAGCTTCGATATATTTAAAAACTCAAGGAAAATAACAAAACTGGCAAAGACCTGAGTAACTGATGTGGATAATGTATGACTAAAATTTAATGTTAACTTTAAAATTTAATGTTAAAGTAAGAGTGAGCAAGTCACTAATTCATGTGTCTGATGCGTGTTTCCAGAAATCATGAACATCTCACTCAACGTCTTACTCAACTAATCTTTTAAGATAAAAGAAATATACCTAATTCTTTGGCCAAGACACCTTCCAAAACAAGTGAAAGTGTATTTTACTGGAAATCTCAAATCCTATGTTCCAGTTTTGGATCTACTAGTAAGTAATTGTATGACAGACAAAATTCCTTAACTTATTTAGTCTTCGGTTTGTTCTTCTGTAAAATGAACAAACCAGAGTAGGTAAACTACATGATGTGTAAAAACAACAACAACAAAAACTCTTTCAACTCAAATAATTAGAAACATAAAGAGGCAGCAAATAAATGGTCCTATTATCAAATTGACTAAATTTTGTAACAAAGGTAGTATAGAAATATGTGTAATGTATTTTGGGACAAATATCTCAACAATCTCCCCTTCTCCCAAGAAAGTAAAAAGCATTATGTTAAGGGGCGCCTGGGTGGCTCAGTGGGTTAAAGCCTCTGCCTTTGGCTCAGGTCATGATCCCAGGGTCCTGGGATCGAGCCCCACATCGGGCTCTCTGCTCAGCAAGGAGCCTGCTTCCCCTCCTCTCTCTGCCTGCCTCTCTGCCTACTTGTGATCTCTCTCTCTCTGTCAAATAAATAAATAAAATCTTTAAAAAAAAAGCATTATGTTAAAAACTCATAAGTGAAATCAGGGAGATTGCCACTTTGCTTTAAAAAAAAGAGATTTTACTTATTTATTTATTTGGCAGAGAAAGAGAGAGCACAAGTAGAGGAAGCAGCGGGCAGAGGGAGAGGGAGAAGCAGGCTCCCCACTGAGCAGGTAGCCCAATGTAGGACTGGATCCCAGGACCCTGGAATCATGACATGAGCCAAAGGCAGCCACTTAACCGACTGAACCACCCAGGCACCCGGAGACTGCCACTTTCCAATACAATGGAATAGCTTGCAGCCTATCCAGTCTTCCTTTGACAGAAAAGTAGCAGAAGCTCAATTTAAGACAATCTCTTTGAAGGAATCCATGAACTACCAAGATATAAGGAGCCAAAATCTTGGAGAAGGAAATTCAGGGATGTGAATCTGACATTCTGCATTGCTTTTATTCTAAAATGGGGAGAGGAAAGGCAGAGACGGCAAGCAGGAAGGCAACAGAGAAAGTGGCTAAGCAGAGTTTTTGGTGGTTTTCATAGGGCCTGGGGAGGCAATGATGAGAGATTATTGCTACTGTGGCAGCCAAACTGAGATTCCAGAGAAAATGGAAGTACAGAGAAGCCAGTCCAACCTCAGCACTGCTTTTCCCCTTCTGGCATTTGGTGGTTTGTATGTGACCTATACCTATGATAAACCACGTGAAAAGTTTTCGTAAGAGACTAAGAAACTAGGTAGAGTCTTCAAGAATCTCATTGCTCTGGAGAGATGAAAACTAGAATTTAGGAACTTCCAAGGAGTAGGGAACCATGCAAAGCGCTAGGACAACTATAGAATAAATCTAAATGAATTTTACATGTATGGAACAAGAGAAATGAGGTCATATTAGATTATAATGTATATTAAATATGTAATTAACTATATACCTAATGGGTTATTTATGTCATTAAAATATATGACAGTAATACCCCCAGATAAGAAGGATATATGGAGGTAGGTGTTCTAAGGTTGTAGTATTGTCAGGCAAGTGATGTAAGTACTAATATATATTAGATCACAAGAAGTCAAGGAAGCACATTTTAATCTTTAAGATATTATTAAAAGAATATGGACACCTGGGTGGCTCAGTCAGTTAAGAGACTGCCTTTGGCTCAGGTCATGATCCCAGGGTCCTGGGGTGGAGTCCCACATTGGGCTCCCTGCTCAGCGGAGAGCCTGCTTCTCCCTCTCCCTCCGCCTGCCACTCTGCCTACTTGTGCTATCTCTCTGTCAAATAAATAAATAAAATCTTTAAAAAAAGAAATAAAGAAATAAAGAAAAAGATATTATTAAAAGAATAATAAATAAACAAGTTAATCAAGGAAGAAATTGCAATATAAAAGTACTTGAAATTTTCAAAGGGAAGAAAAAAGAATCAGTCTATAAAGTAACTATAATAAGGTAGATTTAAAGCCAAGTATATTTATAATTACATACATGCAAGAAGACTAACTATTCCAATTGAAAGGCAAAGATTATCAGTGGATGAAAAGAAAAAAATTACGTTTAATTTTGCCTATGAGACAACTTAAATATAAGCAAGCAGTAAAAGTTAAGATTAAAAGGATGGAAAACTATATATGATGCAAACTTTGTGTTGGCGAGATAAAGAAAAATTGGAATCCTTGCATCTGCTGGTGAGAAAGTAAAATGGCACAACCACAATGGAAAACAGCTGGTGTTTCCTCAGAAAATTAAAAATAATTACATATGACCCAGTACTTCCACTTCTGGGTATATACCCAAAAGAACTGAAGTCAGGATCTCAAAGAGATATCCATCCTCCTGTGTTCATTGTAGCATTATTTCCAATAGACAAGATATGGAAATAACTTAAATGTCCATTAACAGATGAATGCATGAAGAAAATAGGAGATGGAATATTGCACAGCCTTTAAAAAGAAGGAAATACTGCCATATACAACAACATGCAAGAACATTATACTAAGTGAAAAAAGCCAGTCATGGAAGAACAGATACTGCATGATTCTGGATACCTCACTTATAAGAGGTATCCAAAATAGTCAAACTCCTAGAAGCAGAGAGTAGAATCATGGTACCCAGGAGCTGGAGGGAGGGAAATAGGGCACTATTGTTTAATGCATATTCATTTTCACTTATGCAAGGTAAATAAATTCTAGAGATTTGATGTACTGGAGCCTATAGTTAACAGTTATGTATTGAACACTGAAAAATTTGTTAGAAGGGTAGATCTCAAGTGATGTTTTCTTACCACAAAATAAAGGGTAGAGATGAGAAGAATCTTTTGGAGACGGTGGGTGTGTTTATTACCTTGATTACGGTGATGGTTTTGCGGGTGCATGCATATGTTCAAACACACTAAATTGTATGCATTAAAAAATGACACTGCAGTCTGGTGGAAAGCAGATGGCCTTTTCAATAAATTGTGCTGGGTTATTTGAATATCTGTGTGAGGAAAAACTGACCCCTGCTTTGTAGCATACATGAAAATCTGTTTCTGATAGTTTATAGGGCCAGATGCTAAAAGCAGAACAGAAGATGGGAGAATAACTTTATTATCTAGCATTAGGTAAAAATTTCTTTATAGATTATTAAAATCGCTAATGATAAAGGAAAACATTCAAATACCAGACTTCACCTAACTTAAGAACTGTTATTCATCCAAGACTGTTAAGATGTTAAGAAAAGTGAATATACTAATGTATAAATACATACTAAGAAAGTGAATATACTAATCACAGATTGGGAGAAGAGATTTGCAATACATATATCCTATAAAGGTCATATATTAAGAATATATAATGCACTCCCACTACTTAATGGGAAAAAAAGAAAACCCAATTAACAAGTTGCACTCTTTCCCTTTCTCTCTCTCTCTCTCTTTCACACACACACACGCAGACACACACACACACACACACACACATACAAAGAGACAGGGAGAGATATTCTCATAGTCAATGAACACATAATGTGCTCATTGTTTTTCAGGGAGGTGGAAGTTAAAACTTCAATGTCAAAATAAGATACTACTATATATGCACCAGAATGGCTAAAATGAAAGAATGGGAATACTGAGAATGGGTGAGGATGTAGACCACTGGAGCTCTCATACACTGCTCATGACAATTTAAAATGGTAGAACCACTTGGAAAATTATTTAGCACTATATTAAAAAAAGATGAACATACTCTTACCATTTGATCCGACAATTTCATTCTATTATCTATGTATGTACCCAAGAGGAACAAATACGCACAAATATACACCCAAAAAGGCAGGAATTTTTACAGCACAATTTGTAAATAGCCTCAAACTGGAAATACTTAGAAGTCCTTTAACTGCAAAAAGGACAAATAAAAGTTGCTATATCCCCACACTGGAATAATCTACAGTATTAGAACCAATGAGTTGCTCTACACACAACATGTGGTGGAATCTCACAAGCTTGATACTGAAGGAAGAAAGCTGATGAATGCCTAGTGTACAATTCTGTTTATAAGCACTTAAAAATATTACACAAAACTACACAATTAAATAGAAATATAAAATTATTACACAAAATTAATCTGTGATGATGAAAGTCGGGGTAGTTGTTACTTCTGGTGAAGCTGTTAATGACTTGGACTCCGAAGAACGTGGGCTTCTTGGATGCTAGTAATATTTTTGTGTTTTGATCTTGCTAGTGATTACATAGATGTATTTGCTTTAGATGCCTCTTAAGCTCACTTTATAAAATGTTTTAAAACTCATTAGATTCTAGATAACAGGGTGGCAGAATTTATCTTTAATATTCTCAAAGGAAATGTCAGATCTAAGTAGCAGATTCATAATAGAAACATTAGCTGCCTCCAGTTTTGCCTTTAAATAAAATATATGAAATGCCTCTGAATGTAAGACAATAAATTAGATTAAAATATGTGATCAAGTTGCATTTAAGATCTGAAGATTCACCACCTATGCAAGGTATAAATCAGGGCAGAGAGTTTGATTATTTGAAGAAAAGCAGTCTAGACATAGTGAACTTCAAGATAGTAAAATGTCAGAAATTTTATAGACGTAGATTTAGAGACCCGCAGTGTATGTGTAGTGAGATACTTTCTTTTCATTCCATTCCAAGTTGAGGGCAGAACTGATCACTTTTTTAAAAAGTTGTAAAGATATGGTACACTTAGATTTTGTTAAATCATACTTGAAAGATGGATTGAACATATTCACATTTAAACCGATTAAAAAAAGATTTTTATTTACTTATTAGAGAGAGAGAGAAAGAGAGAGAGAGAGAGAGAGAAAGCACACGGAGGGAGAGGGAGAAGCTGTGTCCCTGCTGAGCAGAGAGCCCAACACGGGGCTCAATCTCAGGACCCTGAGATCATGAGCTGAGTTGAAGGCAGACACTTGACTGACTGAGCCACCCAGGTGTCCCTAAACTGATTTTTGAATAGCAGTGTATTTCTATAAAAATAATTCCCCTTTATGTGTTGTGTTGGAAATACATGGAGGGCCTGAAACCCTTTTACAGAAACAAAGTAACATCCCCTTGTCTGGCTTCCCAGCTGTGAGGTGCTGTGATTGGTTTCTGGGTAAATGTCTTTGGCTGTTTCACCAACATACAAGGCTGACCTGTAGATGACAATTAGTGATTAATCAATGATGCTGGTAAAATTGAAAAGTGAATCACATCAGATATTTTGCTAACAGTATCCACTAATGTGTTAAAGTTACAAAAAACAGAGAGAGATCAAGAAGGGAGAAAGAACTCTGGTATCATGCAAATAGAAATACCAACAGTTTGTAATATTCACCTAAAAATGTTTTGTAGTTGATAAAAATAGTCATTTGTGATTTGTAATTTTGAGAAGCTATAATGCATGTCTATTCATCCCTGAAAGGGATATAGAGAGAAAGAGAGAGTGTCCTGTGGAAGGATTTAAAGAGTGAAAGTAGGATCATTTTATTTGCCTCCATATTTTGGTAAAGTGATACAAGTTTGTGTGTGTGTGTATTTCTTTTGTCTGCCATAAGGGGAAAATGCAAAGGCAGTTATTTTCTACTCTTACCTGAATGGCTTTAGAAATAAGAAAGATGAGAGAGAAAAAAACCTTCTCAGACTATGAAAACTGAAGGTCATTTTATTAGAACACTTGTGTTATTATCCCTTTTGCCATGCATGATAAATTTCCCACTTTTTCCTCATCTTCACTGCCACCCTTCTGGCAAGCCACCTGGGATCTTGGCAGAGATATCTAAATCTTCTGTCCATTTGTGCTTTATCCCTTCCTTAAATCTTTCTCCACTCCAGAGCCTAAGCAATTATTTTAATGCCAAAGGGAGTCACAGAATTCCCTTGTTTAATACACTTGATGGAAGTCATATTGCACAAACGAGGAGAATCACATTGATAGTGTGTCCTCTGCAGATCTGGGTAATGTGGACCCTGTCCACCTCTTCAACTTCATCTTCCACAGCCTTCCCCTTCTCATGCTGCTGCAGACACATTCGACTTCTTCCATTTTCTTATATATTCCTTGTTCTTTCTTTCTTGCCCCAGGGAGTTTGCTCATACTTGGGACAATTTTCTCATTCATCAGTCTAAGTTAGGCCTCTCCCCTAGGGCTTTACTTTTCCATTATAGCACATAGTATGCATTTCTGTGTTCATTTATTTCAAATCTACATATGCCTCTAGACTATAAGTTCTATGAGGCAAAGGAGTATGATGATTTTGGTTTTCATTATATTTCTAGTATCTAAGACAGTGGCATATGGCAAGTGTTCAATAGATGTTAGTGAAATAACCTAATAAATTTGATATAAAATATCAATCAGAGAGCAAAATTACTAGCTTTATCTTATTATCTATTCATTTAGGATTTCTTTCTTTCTTCCTTTCTTTCTTTATTCCTCTCTCTCTCTCTCTTTTTTAAGATTTTGTTTACTTATTTTACAGAGTGAGAGAGCCCAAGCAGAGGGAGCAACCGGCAGAGGGAGAAGCAGACTCCCTGCTGAGCAGGGAGCCTGATGCGGGACTCAATCCCAGGACCTGGGATCATGACCTGAGATGAAGGCAGACGTTTAACTGACTGAGCCACCCAGGCACCCTAATTTAGGGTTTCAGGTTTGTTTGTAATACATAAAAAAATGCCATCCTGTTTCCTCTCCATGTAACTCCTGTTGTTTAGAATTCGGAAGGTAGAAGGTAAGTATCATTAAGTTTAAACTTCCCATTTTATGGATAAGACAACAGACTCAGAAGAGGCCAAGAAGGCACTGACCTACTTGGGCCTATCCCACACCAAATATCTTTGTGGAATTTAGTAAGTGCTATATATCCGTGAGAATTCCACTTGAATTTTTGTGCGAGATAGGAGTAATTGCAGTTTTAGGCTTCCTGTGTTATAGCATGATATTTATTCTGTAGAATGCAATTAAGTAGGGAGCAAATCAATTTTTGTGTATTCAGACATAAAGCAAAGCGTCAGGCTTAAAAACAGTGTTTTACAAAAACAAGCAAACAAATAAACAAAAAACCCAGTGTTTTACAGCAAACAAAAGTTTTAGGAGATAAATACTTTTCCATATCATATATATCAAGGGTTTAGGCAGAATCTCTGTTTTCATTAACTCATGCTGTACATTGTCAATTAAATCAGACAGTTCCTTTCCAGGTGTTTTCTAAGTTTTCTTTGATATTTTGGTTATACCTTCTTCCAATTTCTCTAGTACTTAGGTAGTAGTTTGTACATTTTCTTTAAAATTTATCATTTTCATGGTAGAGTGTCAGAGCTGCCATGGAAAGAATAGGATCGCCCCCTGAAACTTTGGGCTGGTCCCATGAGGGTGTCTGGGCAAGGAGTTGGTCTAGGCTTGGGGTCTTCCCTCCTCTTCCAGGTGAAGGGGTAGTATCTAATCTCAGCATCCACCAGATGTGACATTTTTCCCCGGTAGTGAAGTCCCATAACATCCATGCTGTCCCTACATCTGTGCATGTGCTTCTCCCGCCCTCAGTATCTTCTTCACCTGCTCCATTTCTCAGATCTAAATCATACTCACCCTTGGAGGGAAAGCGTGGATGTCAAATAGTCCTGATGACTAGGGGCTGAGTTAGACATTCCTCAAACACATCCACAGAGCTCTCCCATCTTCTCTGACATGGTCCTTAGCAAAGCATGCTGTGATAAGTCAGCCACTGTTCTGCATGCCCCCAGCAGTCAGAATTTTACCTAGGATGTGGTCTGAGTCTTTTGTTCACCCTATACTTAACATAGTTGTATTGCTCAATAAATATGCACCATTTGTTGCATGGAGAAATTGCCCTTTAACACCCTAATTTAAAAAGCTCATGCAATACCAAAATTCATGCTATATTTTATAGAAATAAATGATGTCTAGATGAGCATGAAATAAGCATTCTTTTTGTTTTTTAAATAATATTAAAAGGGCAGTAGCCATAACAATATTCACTAACACCTGTTATTAGGAGGTAACAACCCACAGGATTTATATTTGACACCAGTGTCAGTCTAAAATTGCAAAATAAGGCAAAATGTATTCTTTTAGATCAGACTCATAGACTACTGGAGTAGAAATTATTTTTAGATTTGGGTCTGCCAGGTATTTTTTGGAGGGGTGGGTAGGTATTTTTTAACTTTCATGTTTCCTAATTATTAATGATACCTAGAGCAAAATCTGGGAAGCAAGAATTTATTCGCATTTTAATAATTACCTCACCACTCTCTTGGCCACGGTCAGTCAGTCCAGATTGTACCCTACTATCACTGATTCTGGTATCTATGATGTGTATTGTAGTTACAGTGATCATATATTCCTGTTGTCCTGGAATAATTATTGAGAGTGTCCTCTTTTTACTCTCAAAAGTGTCCTTAATCGGGTAACAAATTACATAGTCAGTTCAATGATAAAATCAGAACTAAAAGAGGACACTGCATTATTTACCTTTCTGCATTATCCTTCGTCGACAGCAGAGGGGAGGTGTGGATTCAGCGGCATGAATGGTTGAAAGTGGTATCTTGCTATGCCAATAGTGTGGACCCTCTGATACTTTAAGAAGACGCAGTCATAGTAGGGAGGGCTGGTTGTGAGCTTAAGGCTTTGCCTCTGTCTGACTAGATTGGAGCAGAAGTGACTCTGGTCTCTCAGACACTGCTGGCGTCTTACTCACACAGGTGTGAGTATGAGCGAGCCTGAGAGGAAGCAGGGTTTCCTGTGGGCATCATAACATAGCATGGCATGGTCGGGGCCTTTCTGTGTTCATCACCTTGTTACATGTCCCCAACAGCTCTCTGAAATAGATACCTTCACGTCCGCTTTAGAGATGAGCCAATGGAGGCTTAGCCAGGTGCAGCAAATTTCCAGTGGCCACACACATTAGTAACCTATACTTGAACACTCATTTTATTACCTTGGGATCTGCAGATGGAGAGAAGATGGTTGCTACCAGTCTGTAAGTTATCCTTTGCCAAGTTCCTTTCCCCTCAAAACTAAGTGGGCCATGTGCAAAATGGTACTTCAATTTTACTTTTGCTTGACTTTCTGTTCATTCCCCTGAGAATGAGCATTTTTCCCTCAGAGGCACGCTGTGGACTCTGAGGCCCTACTGCCTGGCCCCTGCTTCTCCCTCCACACTAATCTCCCTCCAAACACACCCCTCACTGTGTGTTCTAGTTATATCTGCATTATCTCTGTCCCCAGAGCCAAACCCGTTCTCTGTCTACCCCACACCTTTGCACACGTGGTTTCCTTTCCTGGCAAGTCTCTGCTGCTGCCATATCCCAGGCTTCTGCTGAGTTACTGCTTCCTCAGGAGGGTCTCTTCTGGCTTCTCGGACCAGAGTAGTCCCTCTGTCATATTCCGTATTTCCCTTCTGGTGAAGTGTGTCACACATATAGTTTCTTATGAACTTGACGAGGGCAAAGGTAATATGATTCGTACAGAACTCCACCTTATTGCCAGCACCCGGAGAAGACTCTGACACATCATGTGTACTCCTCATATACCAGTCAATATTGAAAATTGAATATTCAGTCCTCACTGATATTCTACCTGTTGGGCTGTGGTTCCCCGTTACGCTGTCCAACAATACCTTCATGTTTTAATGTCACCAAAGACATTTTGCAAAAGTTTTAAGCATTAAGCAGTATGTTCATGGAAATAAACAGAACCAAAAAGCTTTAGCTACATCTGTTGGAAAGACTTTGCACTTACTTGAGTCCAGGGAGATTGGGGGGAAAAAAAGAGGAAGAAATGCATAAGCCTCTGTTACTGTGGAGTTGCTCTGTTTTATTTGCAATCAGGTTCACCAAAAAGCTTAATTAGTGCTCTTTAGAGCAAAGAAATAATGCCTGCCATGGTTCTCCTTCTATCTGGAGCAAAATTAAAAAGAAAAATGTAAGGTGTGAAGATTTGGAGGCATTCAGAATGTATCAATTATTTATATTAACATTCATTATCTGACTAAAAGGCAGCATAAAGGCTTTCGGGAATTGTAGGGTTCATATAATTTCTCTCTAATTATTCTAATTTACTGTAATTAAGACACTGAAATAATCCTGAGAGAGAGCAATAATGTCTTTTAGCATCAACTGAAGGTGGAGGAAGCTAGCTTGCATTTTTAGCTTTATTTACTACAGCTTGTCAACATGACAGAAAAAGTGATCTGACTTGTAAGTTTTTAAAAATCCTGGCTTTTAGAACTCCTAATGCAAAGCTGGATAAAGCATAACTCAAAATTATAACACTTAAGTCTATAAAAGTATTTACAAATTCATAAAGTCTATTTTATCAATGCTACATATACACTTTATCACCTACTCTCGGGCTACACATTGAAGAACGCTGCCAAATAAAGACATAAAATATGCATGTTGCAATATATTCCTTTTCATTTGCTAAGCATATTTTAATAATATAATATAATATCCAATTTGAGCACGGATTGCTTGAACTATTTATGCGAGTATTTACTACAATGAGAAAGTTGTCTTCTCTCATAGTTCGAAGCTCCCCAGAGACCAATACTATATACTTCTTTCTCTTGACTACTACTGGTGTAAAATTCCCCAAATACTAAGCTACCTTTTACCGAGTCTGGCAGTGGGAAAAACATGATTTCGACTTATGCCTGCTGTGATCGAGAGCCGTTCAGTGTATTCCTTTTAATTCAGGAGTTCCCTAGCAGTACATTGGAATCTGCTAGATGTTGTGATTTCGTTTTTGAATTTGGTGACTTTCTGTGGCTATCCTTCTTATTTTTCCATCTGTGTCTACATCTGAGGCTGGTTTCCCAGTCCCAGAGTGGTGGTGCTGGTGGCCATACCATGCAGTGGTGCCCCTTTCCATAACTCACTGCATGTGTAATCAGTAGCTACTCTTCCACTAATGGCTTGAACTGCAGGCCTTCAGGAAAATGAAAGTTAATTTCCTCCCAACATAGCAAGAGCTCATTCACCTGTAAAGGCTTATCACCCATGTGAACTCCTCCCAAGATTTCCTAGAGCCCCCACAACCTCACAAGTCATGCCCCATCTTCTCCCAGTTCTTCCCTCCACTGGAATGGATCTTTGCTTCTTCTCAGTCCCCAACAAAAATTTTTAATTTATCTTTTTCAGCACTTGCCTCAATGTACTCTACTTTCTGGAACATTGTGAGGGAGGTTGCATTTTGAAGGGAAGATAGCATAATGGTTGTTTAAGGGAGTTCCTTGGCCTTGGGACAGGGAAAAGGAGGGCAGGATTATCTCCACTATCCACTCTCCTCAAGTGGGCAGCCCTCAGCTTTGCAGGTGCAGAGACCCATGTTGTCAGGATCCTGAGTAGACTTGCCCCTCACAGGTGGCTTGCAGTCATCACATCCATTTAGAGCACAATGCTAAGTCATTATTTCTTTTTTTTTTTAATTTTTATTTTTTATAAACATATAATATATTTTTATCCCCAGGGGTACAGGTCTGTGAATCGCCAGGTTTACACACTTCACAGCACTCACCATAGCACATACCCTCCCCAATGTCCATAACCTAGCCCCCCTTCTCCCAACCCCCCTCCCTCCAGCAACCCTCAGTTTGTTTTGTGAGATTACAAATCACTTATGGTTTGTCTCCCTCCCAATCCCATCTTGTTTCATTTATTCTTCTCCTACCCCCTTAACCCCCCATGTTGCATCTCCACTTCCTCATATCAGGGAGATCATATGATAGTTGTCTTTCTCCTATTGACTTATTTCACTAAGCATGATACCCTCTAGTTCCATCCATGTCTTCACAAATGTCAAGATTTCATTTCTTTTGATGGCTGCATAGTATTCCATTGTGTATATATACCACTTCTTCTTTATCCATTCATCTGTTGATGGACATCTAGGTTCTTTCCATAATTTGGCTATTGTAGACATTGCTGCTATAAACACTCGGGTGCACGTGCCCCTTCGGATCACTACGTTTGTATCTTTAGGGTAAATACCCAGTAGTGCAATTGCTGGGTCATAGGGTAGCCCTATTTTCAACATTTTGAGGAACCTCCATGCTGTTTTCCAGAGTGGTTGCACCAGCTTGCATTCCCACCAACAGTGTAGGAGGGTTCCCCCTTCTCCACATCCTCGCCAGCATCTGTCATTTCCTGACTTGTTAATTTTAGCCATTCTGACTGGTATGAGGTGATATCTCATTATGGTTTTGATTTGTATTTCCCTGATGCTGAGTGATCTAAGTCATTATTTCTTAATGAAAACCAACAAAAAGTCATTTGGATAAGAATGTTCCCAACAATCTTGAGGTCACACTTCTTCTATTAAAGTTCCAAAGACAGTGAGGCTCTAATCAGCTGCTTATTGGCAGTGAATAAAAGTCTTGGTAGCTAATGGTGCCAAGCAATGGTAACTGAACCTGTCCACCTCCACTGTAGGGCCAGGTCTGACTCAGGACCACATTCTTCTTGCTGGGGGTATTCCTTTCCTCTAGGGCAACACTGGATGGATATCACAAAATTCTACCTCACTGATCTCCGTTTCCCTTGTTTCCATACTAAATAAATCCCTTCTGTTGAATTCTTTCTTCTTCAGATATTTTTCCTTTGTAAATTAATTTTGAAACATTGTATTCAGCTAGAATTAAGTCCTATTTTTCGTGCATTAAGCTTAAGAGTTTTGTCTGGAGGTGATCTCTGCTTATAGGTGAGCTTCTCTCTCAAGAATGAATTTTAAGTATTTCTTTCTCAGTTCTGAGTTTTAAGTATTTCTTTCTTAGTTTTAAGTATTTCCTTCTTAGTTCTTAGTTTAACCCTTTGAAAAATTACGTATATCTGTTTTCCACTAACCACATGAAAAGTTTCATAGACAGGGATTGTGTCTTAAATGTTATCCTTCCATTGCCGCATACACTTAGCAAAATGACTTACATCTGGTAGGAACTCAATTTAATGGAAAAAGTTTTATTAGATGGATCTCTGAGTGAAAATAATGAACTGCTAAATAAAAGCAAAACAAATTAGAAATAATAATATCCAGAATATTGTCTTTTCCAAAAAAATAATTCTCATATTTCTTTTCTGGTTTTGTCTATATGAATAGCTATTTAGCAAAGTTAAAGTAATAAGAGTAAGTCCAATTTTGTATGCCTTTTTTCCCCCATTTAACTATGTCAGAAATATGTCTACAGTGTGATAAATTTTTATAATTATAATTTCAATGGCTGCATTCCATGGAGTGGCGATGTCATTGTTTGTATAAGTATCCTTACATTTTTAAACATTAAAATTGTTCTTAGCTTTCATTATTGCAATGAACACTGCAGTGAATATCTTCATTATCAAAGACTTTTCTTCTTAAGTTATTTCTTTGGGAGGTATATGCAAAGGTGTAAGTTTCTGTGCAGTCGAATTATGAAAGAATTAAGGAGGTGGATATAAGCTGAAAATAGGTTCCTCCCAGTCAGAAGTTGTATGTGCCTTGAGCCCCAGCAGGTCGGCCAGAAGAAGATAGAAAAGCTGCTAGAGGGGCATCTGGGTGACTCAGGTGGTTAAGCACCTGCCTTCAGCTCAGGTCATGATCCCAGGGTCCTGGGATCGAGCCCCACGTCCAGCTCAGTGATGAGCCTGCTTCTTTCTCTCCCTCTGCTCATCCCCCTGGGGGGAATCTATCTTAAATAAATAAATAAATAAATAAATAAATCTTAAAAAAAGAAGAAAAAGGAGAAAAAAACTCCTGGACCCTAGGGGGCGTCCACCCTTTGCTTAACAGCCTCATAAAAAGTGTGGTGAGGCACCTGACCTGGCTCATGCCTAGCTCTGTGAAGAGGACATTTGATCACCAAACTTCAGTCTTACTTGTATGAAAAAACAAAACAAAACAAAAAACTACAAAGATAAGAAAGCTATGTAGACTCACCTATACCTTTAACTTATCTTTTCATCATTGTTTGCAAGTTTGAAAATAGGATGAACACAACATGGGTGAAGCCAAGACACTCTCCCCACAAGTCTTGAATGTGGAGGAAACTGTGTGTCGGGCTCAGCTCAGGGTGCCATGATAAGATGACGTTAGGGTTGCCTTGTGCCAGTGTTTGGAGAATGTCCCAGAGATGCCTGAATGCTTTATTCAACCTCAACTACTCTTCCTATAATGTCCTTGAGAAGGAGCAAGACAGATGTACAAAGATACAAAAAAAAAAAAAAAAAAAAGCAACCATGTGGCAACAGATTTGTCTCTAAACCCCCAAATCAGAGCTCTGGTAATCCAGGCTGGGTCAGTGAATGGCTTTGCTGACCCAAACTTCATAGGAAATCTCAGAGACCTCATTTTCGTCTGAGCAGACGTGAAGCTCTATTTATTATTATTTAGGCTGGATGGGGTTAAAAAATAAACAGGTATCTGCCAACGCATCAGGCATTTTTTTCAGTTTTTCAGGTTTTCTTTCTTTCCCACTGAAAAATAAAAAACACTAACCATACATTCATTCAGAATTCAGATAGTATCTGTATCATCAACATCTACATTTGTATCTATATCTGTATATTCACAATGAACCGTAATAATTTCACTATTTTAATATTTAACTCTGTTCCTTAATAAATTGAAGAACTTTTCTCTTCCCAAAACCCAAGGTTTATGTTTTTCTTTTAAGAGTTTCAAAATATTCTACTGAGAAATATGCCAATATTTTTATTCTGATTTATTTTATTTCCCCGGAGTAATCCCTCAAGAAATAATTTCAAAAGGTGGAGTGAGTGCTATATTTTCTGACTCCTGATGCGTCTGAACATGCCTTTCTTTTGCCCACCTACATGGATGAAACAACCCCATGGTCACAATCTTTATCCAGAATGCTGTAACATTGTTTTATTGTTTTCTAGCATTAATCTTGCAGACAAGAAAATAAAGACAGCCTAATTTTCTTTCCTTTGTAGACACTCTATTTTACTTTTCTTTATGCAAGCTTATGGGATTTCTTATGTTGCTGCAATTCAGAATTTTCTGTAGGATATGTGTCAAGTGTGCACTTTCCATCAATATTCATGCTCTGCACTCAGAGGGGGCCCTTTCTACCTAAAGATCCAAGCTCAGGCATATTTCTTTCATTTTTTTTTTTATTATTGCCTTCCCTTTGCATACCTGCTTTCTCTTTTGCCTTCCCATTTTGGAAATACTGTCATAGGAACCTGGAAGGAATAGTCAGGGCAATCGCTCGGGTTTGTTATGGAAGGAGTTTCCATGTTCTCTCAGTGGTTGTTCTCGCCTTGGATGTGTCCTCTCCTCTGAGTTCCAGAACTTTCAAGCCATTGGAGAATTGAAAAGAATTTTAAAGATATCTTTATGTTGAGTGCCATGAGTTTCTTAGAAGAAACATAGCTTACTGTATTTATCATTAGGGTAGATATGAACTAAAAAGAACCAGTCACTATATGTAACTGATAACTTCCAATCCTTTGGTATCGTCAACTCTTCGATCAGTTATGTCTAGGACATGGAACTTCATGAGGAGTCTTCATGAGAATGGTACATTTATGTGTAGTAAGTTCAGGAAATAAATCTGCTTTGCTGAGAAAAATGTTTGTATTTCTAACACCCTCTGGTCATCAGATTATATCAATCTTCTATATAAATAGCAACAATTCGTATGTATAAACCTATTTCAGATAAATTTAATATCTTCCTAGTGTGTCTTCCTTGGACCACTTTTTTTTTTCTTTTTTTTTGGCTTTTGCTATTGAAAAGAACACATTTGTAAATAATCGGCATGGTGGTAATATACAGATTGTTTCTACACACCTTTGGATCAGTAATTCTCAACCCAATCAAGGGTACCTGAATTCTTGGGTTCAAGTCCATCACCCAGGTAAAACGGCACATAGGAATTCAACATTACATTTAGCATTTATTCACATGTGAAGAAGCCCTTATTCTTGGAAACACATAAGAAAAATAATATGGGTTACTACTTCCAAAAGATCAATTAATTATAAGCTCCACGTTAAAATCTTACGTCATGCTCTGCTTGTCCTGGGAATTTCTGCCCCCCCCCCCAATTTCAAGTTTAAACTGAGGATAATCTATAAGATGAATTTCTTTACGAAATTCTACTATGACCTCATAAGTCACTGCTATGACAATGACTGACTTTAGATTATAAACATATCAGATCATGTTTAGAAGATCCTTCACATTGATAAAGGCAGTACATTCTGTCAGTGCCTCAGAATTAGATATCTTTTCAAATTTATTTCATGGTATTACATGAGATAGAAGAAACATATATAACAAGTCTCCTCCTTACTCTTCTGTCTTCCCCTCTTCCTGGTTTCCTTTTCTCTTCCCGGGAGAAATTAGACGATAGGAACAAATGATAGAAACAGGTTGAAATATGCAGACTGGATATCTCAAGCACCAGAGTGTTGTTTTAGTAGTTAGAAATGTCAAAGATTCTGAAGATTCAGTTAGACTAATAGGTCTAGAAAATATATGACTGGTACATCTAAGAAGATAGATAGATAGATATGATACATCCCTAGACATACCAGGCTAACTAAATATTTCAGTTTTTTGATATTTTTAATACTAATATGATGCTGTGATGCCTGAGATAGATAGAGAGATACACATACACAGAGTTGCTTACATTGTTCATACCATTACCTCGACTGTTACTATTATGACTTCTACTACCACCACCAAAAATAATAATAGCAAACACATACCTAGCATTTACTACCTGCCAGGCATTATTCTGAGCACTTCATATGTGTTAATTACCTTAATCCTCCCACAATCCTATATGGATGGTACTGCTATTATTCTTACTTTGCAGACAAGGAAAAAGAGACAAATGCTTAAATGACTTTGTAAAGGTTGGTTTCAGGAGTTAGAATTCAAACCTGTGCTCTTAACCACTATATGCTACATTTAAGTACATAGTTATTTTTAACTATGTAGTTATATTCTAATTAGAAATATATAAAAGATAAAGAGCTTAGAAAACAGAGCAGAAAAATGTGCTCAGGATAAAGAATCTCAAACAAAAATTAATGAAAAAAATGATGGTCCCAGAATGTATGAATTTGAATGTTCAGGAAATAAGATTACAACTGAATTCAATATTAGGATCTAGAAAGCTGAACAGTGATACACTTCATTTATCAGACTATAAAATGTAATAAAATAATTGGCTATGCAAGAGAACCATTTTTTAATTCCAAAGCAATATCTCTGAGCTTCCTAACTGCAATTATTTTATTAGCAATTAAATTTTGTGTAATAATATATGATCTTTTATTAAAGTGGAATAAATTCAGAGGATGAAAATGAATTTTTTTGGTCAAAATATTCCTTGTTTCTTTCATAAAAGTTCCTCATTTCTTCTTTTTTACTCTACTGGCACCCAAGTGGCAGCTATCTATCTATCTTTATTATTAAGTTGATTTTTTTTGTTTTAAGTAGAATAATTTTCCCTGAATTTTTGTTCTGTGTATATTTACTTAATTTATAAAATATGACCATTATGAAAGGGATATATAATGTGTTCATTGATTAAGAAAAATGATAAAGTAAACACCTGTGTACCCTTTACCAAGTTTAAGTAAAAGAATATTTCCAATGCAGTGTGCCGCTGTGCCCTCCCTGCTTGCCTCCCTCTTCCTGGGGAAAACAATATTCTGAATTTTATGTCTATCATTCCCTTGAATTTCTAAATCCATATGGATATAGTATAAACATGATGTGAATTTTTATTGAATTATGAAATCCAGAAAAATATTATCACACTACATGAATGCTTCTTCTGCATGTTGTCTTTTCCAATCTACTTTTTTGTTTTTTGATGTATTTCCATGTTCATATGTATATCACTGGTTTATTAATTTTTGCTCCCCTGTGGTATTTTACTCTGTGAATATATCAAAATAATTTGCTCATTGTCCTTTTCATGATTAATTGCCTTGTTTCTAGCTTTTCTCTGTCACAAAGGATGCTGTCGTGATCTTCCTCGTACATGTTTTCTGGTGCTCATCTGAAGGAGTTTCTAGGTGTGGAATTGGTGGGTGAATTGGTCGGTGATAGCATAGGCACTTTCTTAAACTTTATAAAGTAGACCCACATTGCTTAACAGGGTCACTGAAATGAAGAACACTCCTACAGTGCCTAAAAATTCCCCTAATTCCACATCCTTACCAGTATGTAACATTGTCAGAATTTTAATCATTGCCAATCTACTCAAAATACAAGTTTATCACACTTTGATTTTAAAATTTGCTTCCTCAGCTATTAACAGTATGTTTATTGATCATTTCTATTCCCCCTTTTGTGAAACACCATTTTTTGTTTGCTTCTTTTTCTGTTCTCTTTTTCGTATTATTTTGTAGGATTTCTTTATATATTCTAGAAATATAATATTTGCCTCTTATAAGGCTTTAAAATATTTCCCTAATTTTATCTTTATTTTAAGGCTACTTACCTCTTGTCTATCAAATTTGAATCATGTTTTCCTATTCATTTGCTTGAATTCTGTGGTAGTTTATGATATACAAGTACTAGATATTTAAACTTTCAGAGTTCAGAATTCAAATCTATGAATCACTTTTGCTATGATTGCTTTCTTAAATTTAGAAAACTCTGTGATGTCTCAGTATTAGTTAAATATTGCCTTTTTTTCTACACTACGTACACACACACAGACATACACACACACGCACGCACGCACACACACACAGACAGACACTTATAATGGGATGGAAACTTAGTGCATTCTGTTACCTAACTTGAAATTTGGCTCACAAAATACTTAATTGAATAATCCTTTTCCCAATCATTAACTTTCACATAACCAAATATCCATATATACTGTGATCTGCTTTAGGTCTACCTGAGTCATGCATGGTCTGACATTTTTGATTCTTAACCAAAGACTACATTCTACTATTTAAATTGTTGCATTTCAGAGTATATTTCTTTCTTTCTTTTTTTTTTTTTTTAAGATTTTATTTATTTATTTATTTGTCAGAAAAAGAGATTACAAGCAGGCAGAGTGGCAGGCAGAGCAGAGGGAGAAGCAGGCTCTTCACTGAGCAGGGAGCCTGATGTGGGACTCGATCCCAGGACCTTGGGATCATGACCTGAGCAAGGCAGTGGCTTAAACAACTGAGCCACCCAGGCATCCCTCAGGGTATATTTTATATATTTAGAGTCCTTAAAGCTAACCATAGATTTTTGTATGTTTAAGGTCCTTAAAATTTGAAACAGAAACAGCTAAAAAAGAGACATACTTCATTGACTTGCCATATAAATTGTGTTGTTGTTCCTGAAATTTTGCTCCTAATGGTGGTTGCTCAAAACTTATTCCTTGCCAGAACTACTAGAGGTGTCAATGCTTGAAGTCCTTCTGAAGTGTATGGAAATAGTCACTGAATGCTCTTAGACAAAAAGAAAAGGTGTCTCTAGGAGGAATATCATTAATCTCCCTGGAGTATAAAATGAGACTATCTTTTGGGATAATTGACACCTGGCATATCTTCCAGATTGCTAAAAAGCTCCTTTCTTCTAACAGATGTGACCCATTTGTATTCTCACCTTCACCTTCAGCAAATGAGACTAGAAATTGTCCTCAATGATAAAAGTATCCTGTCTTTAGGACTCTGTTAGTTTCCAGAGAAACAGAAATAACAGCACGTATGAGGTCCAGAGGGAGGGAGGGATCGAGAAAGGGAGAGAGAGAGAAGAAGGAGAGGAACAAGAGAGAGACTTATTATTAAGCAATTGGCTCATGCAATTATGGGGACTGAGAAGTTCCCACATCTCCAGTTGACGAACGGAAGCCTAGGAGAGCTAGTTTTATAGTTACGATCCAAGCTCAAAGGCTAAGACCTCGGAAAGCTGATGGCGCAAATTTCAGTCTAAAAGTCAGAAGCTTGAGATACAAGAAGAGCCATTGTTTCAGTGCAAGTCTAAAGGCAGGAAGAGACCAGTATCCCAGAAGGGGAGTTAGGCAAGAAGAGTTCCCTCCTACTTGTGGAGAGTCAGCTTTCTTCTTCTATTCAAGCCTTCATCTGATTGAATGAAGGCCACCCACATTAAGAAGGCGATCTGCTTTACTCAGTCTACTGATTCAAGTGGTAATCTTATAAAACACTCTCACAGACTCACCCAGAATAATGTTTGGATAAATATCTGGGCACCCTATGGCCCAGGGAAGTTGACATATAAAATTGATCATCACAAGGATTTATCATTTCCTCATTCTATACCCGCTACAGGAAAGTTATATAAAAGCTAATGGATGACCAAGTTTCTTAGTTTATTCTGATATTTCAAATTATTATCCCAGTTGGAAATTGTAAGTGGAAGTATATTTATAAGATACTTCAAAACCATTAAATTGTTTTGCTGGAGGGAGTTACTATATCTGAACCACTGTTTGTCCCTGGATTCTTAGATATTTTGACAAAAGGAATATGAACAGTAGCACTACAGATCAGCTAGAAGGAATAGGTCTGTCAGGCCCTTTGAAAAGATATGGTGGGGAACCTGAAGTGTCAAAGAAGAAATGAGAAGACAACCATGTTTCTGCTAGAGCAGTTGGCATTTTGAAATCTGTGTTTCTTCTCAGAGAAGTCCATATAGCTCGTATAATTAAAATTGTTTTGAGTGTGGGAGGGTGGTAGGGAGATGAGAATAAATGAAGTATTAAAAGCTTTGTCATATTCAATTCCGAATGAAGCTCATAGACACACAGCTTAATCTACAGCTGGAGAACAGATACTTTGAAAGTCTATTACATTTTACATGCTTATGAAATGAATTGTGTATGTTTTCCCCAAGGAAACTTAATTTAAGTACTTGAAATCAAAGTCTTTCAGAAAAAAGCAAACATCAGAATGTTAAAATCCATCTCAGACCTATCAGTCTAATTAAAAGGGAAAGTCAGGCTCAAATTTATTTAACTAAATTCATCTAATCAAAAAACATTTATTTCCTACCTGTATGAATTCATGTACCTAAAACATATGTATGGGATGAAAGAAAAAGAGGGAAAGAGAGAAAGAGTAAGCAAATATATTTGAGGTGTACAAGCATAAAATATATAATAAATTATTTGCATAAAATTGTTATAATGGTGGTTTGTTGGGCAACAAGGGTAGAGAACAGAGAGGTCGTTTTACTTTTTAGTTAAAATAATATTAAGTGATGTATGTATATTTATTACTTACTATGTGTGAGAAATAGTTCTGGGTACCAGGACAGCCAATGGTGAATAAGACAGCCATGTTTTATGACATCATGGGCTGACATAGTAACTAATTACATTAGACTATGAGATTATTTTACTGCATGCTGTGATTGTAATTGGATGCTATCCATCTTTTGCTTTCATGATGATAGAATTTTAAAAACATTTAGATTTCTTGTAAACATTGAGACATAAACATGTTGAAAAACAGCATTAGTGAGAAATATTTAGTTTCTAAGAAATATTTTAGGAATAATTTTTCAATATGACTCATAATGTAGTAAATACTCATCTACATTATGAAGCCCAAGTCCCGTGATTTCCATTTATCTTTCATCTGACACATTTTGGATAAGACAGAACACTTTCAAACACTCTCTTTGGAGTATTTCATGCTGATTTTCTTCTAAGTTGTTTAATTCACTCCTCTTATTCATTCAGTACAGATTGATTGATTGGTAGATATATGGTTCCTTAACAGGACTACAAAGAAGAGGAATCAAACATGAATAAGAAATAAATCCATGCTTATAAATCTTATTGACCAATCATGTAGTAAAAAGAGAAGACATATACTCAAGGTATAATTAAGATAGAAAGGATTAGATGCTACAAAAGAAGAATGGGTAGAGTTCTATTTCTGTTCACGTAACTTCAGTGAGGGGGGCATCTGATGTACCTGAGTACTAATTAATTTTTGGCAAGTGGAGATGAGGCAGAGCGTCCTCGAGGTAGAAGATGTACCTGAGTACTAATTAATTTTTGGCAAGTGGAGATGAGGCAGAGCGTCCTCGAGGTAGAAGAATGGTGGAATGCAAACAAAGGGTGATATGTAATACGTGGAATCTTTAATGGCATAAATAATAAGGCAGTGTTTAGGACAGATTTGAAGGGCAGTCTCAAAACGCTTTTTTATTTGTTTTCTTTGGGAAGCTATTGAAGATTGTTGGACAGCCTGAATGATGAAGAGAGTTCATTGCCATTACCTGAAATAATAGGCACAAGGGATGTACCCATTTGAGAAGCTGTGTTCATGTTAAGGAGTCAGTTCTGGTGAGTCTTCCATGAGGCACTCTGTGGAGAGTGGAGAGTCAAACACCATGGCTGTAGGTGTTGGAGTCATTGCCACCAACGTGGCTGTTAGTGCTGAAATCATGAAATGCAATGAGATTTCCTAGAACAGTGAGTTTATGTGGAGAAGGTGGGCATGTCCCAGGTAAAACCCTGAAGCAGGAGGGGAACAAAATAACAATCTCCTATTATCCCATAGAAGGTAAGAAAGGACAGAGGGATGAACACGAGATAAAGCTGGCAAATGCATCAAAGAGAGCAAGGTAAGGAGGTGCTAAGGGAATATTTATATATGAACTTAGAGAAGGTGAGCATTTTTACAAATGACACACGTAGTTCACTGACTTTTCCTTGTGAATGACACACTAACTGTTCAAGTCACAGATAGCAAAATATATTACTATTAAAGTGTTACAGTTTATACTCTACTCATAGGAAGAACAATGGCTGTGAGGAGGTTGTGATGTTTATTTGCCTTTTCTCTTGCATCATGTTGTGTCTCTAAGCCTCCACCCCAGGAATGTTCTCTGTGTGGTGAACTTGCAATACATTTCCAAAGCTTTGGCAGGACAAGAGAAAGGGCCAGTGTTTTGTGCATCTTGGACCTGAGTGTGGAGTTGGGGCACAAATTTCATTGGCTTGCATAGTCTTCTCTTTCCATTCCTTGCTATGTGTTTTTTTCAAGCTAAGAAGCTAACAACTATAACATTTGCAGATGAAACATTTGCTGTTGAAATACTCATTCTGTTAATAAAATTTTACTCTTTACGATAGCTATTTTTCGTAGTTTTCATAGTTCACCATAAACAGTGGTGCAAAGTTAACAAAATAGGTGGGGGTAAAATCAGATACATTTAACCATGGACAAATTTAATCAAATTCAAAAGTGGAAATAAATTTAGTAGATTTTGACCTAAAAGAATAAATTCCATGATTTTTTTTTCAATATTTCTGGTCCCTGGTCATGCTCTTTTTGATTTACAGCATAAGTAGTTTTTTCCTTCTGCTTGCCTCTGACATTTCTGAAGCAGAATTCTCTTCCGCTAAGTTTTCTACACTGGGGATGGAAGGTAAAAGGTCCACATTTTCCCACGTGACCTTCCTGAGTACCCACCTGGTTAGCTTAGATTTATTTGGTTACCAACAACAAGGACTCCTAAAACAATGGTATAAACAAAGTAGAAATAGATTACTCTATAAGAATATTCCATAAGTAGGGGTCCCTGGGTACTCAGTTGGTTAAGCTGCCTTCTCTTGATTTCTGCTCAGGTCATGGTCTCAGGGTTGTGAGATGGAGCCCCTTGTTGGGCTCTGCTCTACGTATGGAGTCTGCTTGAGATTCTCTCTCTGCCTCTCCCTCTGCCCCTCCCCCTGCTCAGTGCACAAACATGCTCTCTCTCTCAAAACAAACAAACAAAAAGAATATTTCAAAAGTAGGAAGTCCATATCAGGTTGTATGAGATCCACAGTATCAGAAAACTATGATCTTCCTATTTTATTACCCAATTCATGTGACTTTTGTTCTCAGGTCACTTCATAGTCCTCTATGGCTGCTTGAGTGTCACTATATCAGGATTCCCACCAGCAGGAAGGAGGAAGGGGGAGGAAGCAGGATTTCTTTCCCTTTGTAGGGGGATATCTGGAAATGTTCACAACACGCCTGCTGAAATTTCCTTGGCCAGACTTTGGCACATAGCCATACCTGGATGCAAAAGAGTTGGAAAATGTAATCTTTTTGGTGTTTGATGATCTCTCCCTGAACTACAGCCAGAATAATCATTTGTTTTCCCATACAGATTTTTTTCACAGGCTTCCTATTAATTAATTAATTAGCAATCCCTCAGCTTGGTGTTTAAACTCTTCATAATAAGCTCAAACATACTGTTACAGATTTATCTTGCATTACATTTGCACCCCCCCACACACAAACATTCAACCATATTAAATTCAGAAATGTTTATGAGCTCATTTCTTGCTTTCCCTTTCTTGTACTTTTTTCTTTGTGGCTTTTCTCACCTATAGTTTCCTTTTTCTGCCATTGCTTATTGAAATCTTATTTACTGAATAAGACTAATGACAAATTCTTTCCTCATTCCTGCATAGCATATAAATTCTGTTCCTTTGATTTCTTATAGCAGTTGATTTGTATCTTTTGCATGATACTGTGTGTATTATGCCACTTATATTACATTTAGACTTGCCTTAACTTCCTCGTAGATAATGGGCTCCTTGAAGAGTCAAAAATGAACCTCATCTCATTTATTTCCATATATATTTTCTGATGCACCTACTTTCTGATTTCTTCATAGGAAGTATAAGAAATAGAGTCATAAGATTTAGCTAAAAGTAAATTTCCACAGAACTTTATGCTTAATTCTTAAGCACAATGGAAAAGAGCACCATTACATATTTTTTTTTTTTGAATTAAGATTATAATACGTTTGAAGTACGGATTTTGGAAATAATAGCAGAGGACTCAGAATGTCCTGATGAAAGTGAGTAAGGGTCACAGTGGAGCTGAATATATTTATCCTCCTCAGGGGGCACAGAGGAATCCATTTGTGTGTGGAAGCCAAAATTTCAGGGACGATATTCAAGCATGTCTCTCATTAGTTCATCTAGAAAAAGATTCTCCTGAACCAATGTGATATTATAGGATATGACCACAGAATGCAACCCTAAGAACCCTATTGAAATGCCTTGTGAATCCCCAAGGGAGTAAGTTATCCACACAAACCTGCCCTAGTTTTCCTATAAGTCTGTTGTTTTATTCAGCAGTCACTTAAGGAGACTGCTACTCCCTATTTAAAATGGGATATTAGGCTTTCTTCCAACAGTGGTAGATTCTTGCAGAAGAGAATTCTGGGTAAAACGTCTCTTATGTGGGAAGGAGTGGCCACCAGACTGTGCAGGAGAACCAAGTATTTCTGGGTTGGTGCTCTCTGTGACAGATCTAGATACAAATCCATGCTCTACGACTTTGTGAGTTTGGGAAAGTTGCTGAAATCTTTGAGCTCTAAACAATATGTGGTACTATGTACTGCCTGGCATTATAATAAATGTAGTTATTAAATATTGGATGCTGCAGATTAAGACAAAAATCATAACACAGAATCACCAGGGATGTGTTTGGAAGGTCAAAGAGACAGGTTCCAAGAGAACTGACAAAGTAGAAGTTGTTTTGGTATGTTTAGATCCTACAGGGCCTCCAATCTTTACTGTTCATACTGCCAGAATTAGACATAGCCACAGGCAGCACTGTAGAGCAGAAACCTCTGCTAGCAAGAAAGTCTTGGGAAAGAAAAGAAATGCACAGGCAAGTATACCTAGTTTCTTCTTTCCTTACTTCCCAGTCATGGCAGCGAGAGGAAAGGGACTGGAGGGACCAGGCGTATCACCACAGGTCTGTATCCATCTCAGAGGCAGGCAGTCCTCAGCCCCAGGACAGCCCTCTTCTCAGCTTCATGAGTTCACTTCCTCAGTGCCAACATCTGCTGCCTTGGATCATTCCTCCTGGGAGTGTGGGCATTGGACACTGTGTGCAGTGGTCCCGAAGAGTATGTCATCAAACCATCTCCATGATTTAAAGACTGAAATTTTATTCCCTATTCTATATCTCAGCCAAAGTATATGCAGCCACCTTTTCTAATGTATAAGTAAGAAATTCTGCCTTGAGAATGAGTGCTATAATGAAACACATAGATGCCTTCCACCAGGGCCCCTGGGTGGCACAGTCAGTTGAGTGTTCGACTGTTGGTTTCTGCTCAGGTCGTGATCTCGGGGTCATAGATGGAGCCCTGCATCAGCTCCATGCTCTGTGCAGCGTCTGCTTGGGATTCTCTCTCCCTCGCCTTTTGACCCTCCGCACTCTCTCAAATAAATAAATAAACCTTAAAACAAAAAAAATACCTCCCACCAACAAAATGCCAGTAATATAGTACCCCCAAATTTGTCCTCGGTGTTTATTAAATTCCCTAAAAGAAATTAAAGTTCAAAAATAGAGCTCCCTTACAAATTTATGTCAAAGATTGTAATTCTGAAGATACCAAATCCGAAATAACATTGTCTTGACTGCATAAGTAAAAGCCCCAAGTCCAGAATCCTTAGATTGGATTAAAATCCAGAATTATTCTCTCCAGTGGATTTTCCTGCTCATTCTTCCCTAGAGGTTCTTGATGCCAGGATAAATGTTGAATTCTGCCAGCAGCTCCAGCCTGAACTATATCTCATTGGAAGGGACATGGTTTTAGGGCCTCAGAAGTTGTACTAACCCAGTGAATTAAAGGTTAGATCTATCGCAGATTGTTTCATGGCTTTGAATGAAGTTGATTAGTGTTGTTCTGACAGGCTTGATCAATAATGGTTGAAACTAGAGCCTCATTAGTGGCTGGTAGAGCAGTGGGGAATGAGCTCTCTGGATTTTCAAAGCAGTGAATATTTTATCCCATGCTCTGAAATACAGCAGACCTATAGTCTTCTCTGTAGTCCAGTCTATTTGCAGGGCTTCCCATTTTTGCTCAGAAGTCATCTCTTCAGAGAGAACTTTCCTGATCTCATAGCAAATTTCCCTAATCACATCTCTTTCTAGCTTTTTAGAACCTACTGCTTTCTGAGATTGTATGTCTCTCTTTTTGTCTTGCTTGCTACTAGAATATAAATGCAGGGAAGGATGCTGTTAGCTTACCCCAAGGAAATCCCCAGGGATGAGAAAAACCCCTTGGACATTAAGAGTCAACCAGTCATATTTGTGGCATATGTGAATGGAAAAAAAGCAAAACTCTCCTATAAGACCTTCTCATTCACCAACATCTTATCTCTGTTCGTAAGGCAAAACTGCCTTTGATTTTGTTTTTTATTTTTCTGGGGACTATTTGTATTTCTTCATATGTCAATGGAGGAAATTATTTTGACTCCCTGATCTAAATAATGAGATATTTTAGCTCAAATTTGCTGTGCTTCCACCTCCTGAGTGTTGTTAGTAGTATGACTTTGAATACTTCAAATTATGTACTAAAATTATTTTCCTTATTGTGGTGAATGTTAAGTGACTCACTCAATACCCACTTTCCCATTAGTTTTGACTCTGCCCCTCTCATCTTGTCTAGAATGTGAATGTAAAGTGGGGAGGCACAGCAGCCATTCTCTGGCCCTGGAATATGAGAGAGAGAGCAAGCAAGAAAGAGAGAGAGGAAGGAAGGAAGGTGGGTGGGATGGAGGTAGAAAGGAAAGAAAGAGAGAGAGGGAAGGAGAGGAAGAAAGGAAGAAAGGAAGGGAGGGAGGGAGAAAGGGAAGGAAAGAATGGAAGGGAGGGAGGGAGGGAGGGAGGAAGGAAGGAAGGAAGGCAGGAAGGAAGAAAAGGGAAGGATAGGGGAGGAAAGGGAGAGAGGCAGGGAGGAAGGAAGGAAGAAAAGAAGGAAGGAAGGAAGATTGATTCCAACTTTTCATGAAATTATTGACAAGGCATACCAACCCAGAACTGAGGCACACACACTCACATGTATTCTTATTACTCTTTTTTTTTAATTTAAATAATCCCTACACCCAGTGTGGGGTTCAAACTCATGACCCCGAGATCGAGAGTCCACGTGCTTTTCCGACTGAGCCAGGCAGATGCCCCACAGTCTCATTACTCTTAATCGTTGTTTTCCTGTAACTTATAGTTGAACACATTACCAACCAATATATACAACTTTGAGCCATAACTCTTGACTCTCCATTATGCAAAATGAGGGGGAAAGCGTTCCTGTATCAATCTCCTACATTCTTCTCTGCCAGTTTCTCTCTGCTGTATCATTATTTTGTTATCAGAGTTTATAACTTTTACATGCTATTCTGTTATGATAATGAATTCTCCGAGGATTTGCCTTCAGAGTTAATCTAAAATTTGATAAATAATGAACAGCAATATAATTATGTAAATATCAGTCACAATTAGAGCTTCATATTATGATTGGACTCAGAGACAAAAAAATATAATTATAAGCTACAAAATCTGTGCAGCTCAAAGAAGCAGCTTAAATTATAGTCAACTGTAGTCTTATAGTTTAATTTGGATTGTTTTATATTTGGACCATTCCTTTCTATTATAGATTTTTTTTTCTGAAGTATTTGTCTTTATTTTCTCATTATCATTTAAAAAAGACCTTTTTTTTTTTTTATCACATCACTAACTTTTAAGCCAAAATTTCTTAACTTCCTTGTTGGATGTAAGTATTTAAAATATTTCCAAATTTGCACATAGAGATATACAATTTCATTCTCCTAAAACCAGCCTATGACATTGTTTTTCCTTTCCCACCCTAGCACTTGATAATTTTTTCTCCATCTTTGCCTATTTATGTGTGTAAAAATATTCTGAAATTGGATTGATTTGATTATCAAAAATTCTAAACATTTTTCTTATTTTTAAATGTTTTTCTTATATGAATTATATGTTCTCAGCCTTTGTGCATTTTGTTATTAAGATAACCTTCTTCAACCTTCTATTTTTATAATTCCTTTATTTTGGTTTTGATATGGAAACACTGCCATTTTATTGCAAATCTTTTCTCAGTTTGCTCTTCATCTTCTGTATTAGTAGTGTATTTGTTTTACTGCATTATACATGTTATTTTTGTTTTTATGCAATAATTTTAGGTAGAAGTTGGTCAAATCAACAAATATTCCCTGTAGGATTCCTGTCTTGATATCATTCTAGCTGCACTTGAAGGTTAACTCTATCAGGTCATGTACTGATATTAAGTGATTTATCACACAGATATCCACTGGGCTTCAATTATACACTAAGCAATGTTTTAGATACAGAAGACAAGTATAAACAAATGTGGCCATTGCTCTCATGAAGCATATATTCAAAATTAAGATATTTTCACTTATTCAAAGATGTCAGGTTTATTTATAAACACCTGCATTTCTAGGTAATTTAAACAGGTCCTTGAATTGAGGTTTATGATCGTTATACAGATGGACACAATGTTATTTTCCAGCTCTCACCTATCCTAGTATCTGTTAGCTCTCTTGATCCACAGTTCCGAGTATTAACTAGTCTTGCCAACACGTTCTTAGGGCAGCTAGGTGTCAAAATTGTAAAAGAAAATAGGTGTGTCTTCCTTTTCCTTCTCCTTAGTTAAAAAAAATTGTGCAGAAATATGTGCATATCCTTGTAATAGTACAACACTGTTTTATTACATCTTCCCTAAAATTAAATAGTTGTCCAAGTTATGGTATACATGCTTTGTATTCCTTTGCTTTACTCTAAGAAGTTACATTTTAATGAAAAAGAATGCCTTATATCTTAATTAAGAAATTTATAGCTAATAATTTTTGCTTTTTGTGTGTTTTTTTGGTTTGTCTGAGATTCCAAATCCTTAGATACATCGTGAAGTATTTTATGTGAGTATTTCCAAAATATGATTGGCAGATTAACATAGAAAGGGAAAAAATGGGTTTCAGAGTCAGGTACTTAGGTAAGTTTTGTCTGAGGTCTCCACCACTCACTTAGTAAACTGATTTTCTTAATGTGTTTGCCTATAAAGTACAGATAATAGTAATAACAACCTCATCAATATTTTATGAAGTCTAAATAAGAAAAAGCATTAAATATTTAGGCCAAAGCCTGGAGATAGATACCAAAGCATAAATACTTGCAATTCATTATATTATTATTATTATTATTATTATTATTAATCCTTACTTTTAGTACCTGTATCATTGTGAGGTAGATGACATTATTATACATCTTGGTTAACTCCAAACTCTTCATAGGTATAATATCCAGGAAAAAGTCATTCTATGGCTCTGATATATGATTTCACTAATTTAAAAAACAAATGTTTTCTAGGACAAAAAAATGAGAGAAATGCACCAGCCAGTTTTTTCTGCCTATCTGCATATATTATTAAAACTCATTGTTCTTGTGGATATTTATCACAAGCCCAAAATAGTGTAAATATTTCACCACTACAAACACATGATTATTTCTTTACCCCATAATGTATTTAATGACATGGTGGCTTAGTCTTATTGACTAATAATAAGTTTTCCTTTCAGTGTTTTTCATAGACCTAAACAAAATACAAATGCTTTCCTTCTTATAAATATTTTTGATTAGTAAAGTTTAGCAAAGACAAAGAAGTTACTGAACCACTGTACAGAGTAATTGTCTTAATTTTCTTATTTATGCTCTCACAGATTACTTAGTGCTTCCTTGATTGCTAATTTTTTATTACATAAAGTGAAAGATAATGCCTCAAACAAAACATCTCAGTGTAATTGGCACTAACCATGGCAAAAATATAGTCTGTGATGATAGCCAGGATCAAGTCAAGAGAGATTGTAATTTTATTTTATTTTTAAGATTTTATTTATTTATTTGACAGAAAGAAGGAGAGCACCTGAGCCTGCACACAAGCAGTGGGGGAGTGGGGGAGGAAGGGCAGAAGGAATGGGAGAAGCAGTCTCCCTGTTGAGCACGGAGCCTGGGATCATGACTTAGGCAAAGGCTGATGCTTAACCAACTGATCACCCAGATACCTGAGAGATTCTAATTTTGAAGACAAAATTGAATGAGTTCAGAACCAAAAAGCTTGTTAAGGTGAGCTTTTTTGTTTCTTAAATCTATAAATTGCTTGTGTCCCAAAATACTGAGATGATTGAAACAACTAAAAGGCGTACTAAATCAGTAATTTCTTCTATGAACTACTATTTACAAAAATGAATGTTTGAAGATAATTTGTTGATTGAGGAAACATTTTTATGTTGAGCAATATAATATGTGTTATACAAACAAGCAAACTTGACTTGAAATTTAACCTGTGTCAAATACCAACAACCTCTCCATGGAGGTGATATTCTTGTGAGCCGAGCAAAACTTTTTTTTTTTGAGAGAGGACTTTGGAATACTTGAGTTTTGATGATTAATTATTTGAGACTGAATCATGGAAAGTTGAAGAGATTTAGAAATGCTCTAGAAATTTTAAGACTATTTGCCTTCAGTCATGTACCTTTCTGGAAGGATTATGGCACTTGGAAGGAAAGACTATGGGCAGACATAATGAGCAAATTCCTGTTACATCTGTAACTTCAGCAGAAATAATATTTAAGACTGAAAGGCAATCAAGGAAATGAACAACCAGTGAAACTCAGCATGTTGTGTTAGTTGAAGGGAGAGCATTCTTGCTACTATTTCTGCATAACAAATTACACCAAAGAGGGGCACCTGAGTGGCTCAGTGGGTTGAGCCTCTGCCTTTGGCTCAGGTCATGATCTCAGGGTCCTGGAATCAAGCCCCACATTGGGCTCTCTGTTCAGGAGGGAGCCTGCTTTCCCCTCTTTCTCTGCCTGCCTCTCTGCCTACTTGTGATCTCTCTCTGTCAAATAAATAAATAAATAAAATCTTTAAAAATAAACCCAAATTATGCCAAAAAGAAGTGATGTATGGCAGCCGTTTATTTGTCACAGATTCTGTGAATCAGGAATTTGGATAGGGCACAATGGGGATAGTTTGTTTCTTCTCTTTGATGCCTGGGGTCTCAAAGTTTAGAGGCTGGGATCACCCGAAGGCTTATTCACTCACCTGGCCAGTTCCAAGTTTAGGATGATTGGAAGAGTAAGACTGCCAACCTGCAAGTCTACACATGGCCTCTCCATGTGTCTTGGCTTCCTTATAGTATGGCGCTCTAGGTAGTCACATTTTTTACGTGGTGGCTTGGAGCATCTGGCATGAGTATTCCAGGGAACAAAACAAAAACCCCAACACATGTTTTGACACATCTTGGAGGTCACACAGTCGTTTCATCTGTGCTTGTGATTGATCAAAGCAGTCACAAGCCTTCCTAGATTCAAGTAGAGGGGGACAAAAATAGCACTTTCAATAAGAGGGGTGGCAAAGGTATATAGAAGAGGATGTGGGCTGGGAGATATTGCTGGGCATCTATATATTCATTTATTCATTTATTTAAGATTTTATTTAAATTCAGGTTTTTTGTGTTTTAAAGATTTTTTAAAAATTCAAGCTAGTTAACATATAATGTATTATTAGTGTCAGGGTAGAGTTTAGTGATTCATCAGTTGCATATAACACCTAGTGCTCATTATATCATGTGCCCTCCTTAGTGCCCATCACCCAGTTACCCAAACCCCTACCCACTTCCCCTCCAGTGACCCTCAATTTGTTCCCTATAGTTAAGAGTGTCTGCTGGTTTGTTTTTATCTTATTTTATTTTTCTTTCCCTTACCCTGTGTTCATCAGTTTTGTTTCTTAAATTCCACATATGTTGTGAAATCAAATGGTACTTGTCTTTCTCTGGTTGACCTATTTCACTCAGCATAATATCCTCAGGTTCCATCCACGTTGTTGCAAATGGCAAGATTTCATTTTTTGATGGCTGAATAGTATTCCACTCTATGTATATACCACATCTTCTTTATCCATTCATCTGTCAGTAGACATCTGGGTTTTCTCCATATTTTGGTTGTTGTGGACATTGCTGCTGTAAACATTAGGGTGCATGTGCCCCTTTGACTCAGCATTTTTGCATCCTTTGGATAAACACCTAGTTGTACAATTGAAGGGTCATAGGGTAGTTCTCTTTTTAACTTTTTGAGGACTCTCCAGGCAGACTATTTTCAGGAGTGGCTACACCAGTTTGCATTCCCACCAATAGTGCCAGAGGATTCCCCTTTCACCACATCCTTGCCCACAACTGTTATTTCATGAGTTGTTAATTTTAGCCCTTTGGACCAGTGTGAGGTGGTATCTCATTGTGGTTTTGATTTGTATTTCCCTGATTATGTTGAACATTTTTTCATGGGTCTTTTAGCTATCTGTATGTCTTTGGAGAAATGTACATTCATGTCTTCTGCCCGTTTCTTTCTTTTTTTTTTTTTTAATATATTTATTTGACAGAGAGAGAGATCACAAGTAGGCAGAAAGGCAGGCAGAGAGCAGGGAAAAGCAGGCTCCCCACTGAGAAGGGAGCCCAATGTGGGGCTTGATCCCAGGACCCTGAGATCATGACCTGAGCTGAAAGCAGAGGCTTAACCCACTGAGCCATCCAGGTGCCCCCTGCCCATTTCTTGACTGGATTTTTTGTTTTTTTTCAGTGTTGAGTTTGATAAGTACTTTATAGATTTTGGATACTAGCCCTTTATCTGATACACCATTTGCAAATATCTTCTGCCATTTTGTGGTTGGATTTTAGTTGTATTGAATGCTTCCTTTGCTGTGCAGAAGCTTTTTATCTTGATGAAGTCCCAATAGTTCATTTTTGCTTTTCTTTCTCTTGCCTTTGGAGACGTGTCTAGTCAGATGTTGCTACAGCCGAGGTCAAAGAGGTTGCTGCCTGTTTGCCTCTAGGATTTTGATGGATTCCTGTCTCACATTTAGGTCGTTTATCCATTTTGAGTTTATTTTTGTGTATGGTATAAGAAAGTGATCCAGTTTCATTCTTCTGCATGCTGCTGTCCAAGTTTTGTTGTTGGGGCATCTTTAAAATACCTTTATGTTTTAGAAAGCTTTATACATTCAAAATTACTGAATTTTTGTTTTTGGTCCTAGAACAAAAGATTTCAGTCACATTTAGCTTAAACAGAACATTACAATAAATTAAATTATATATATACAGACACATATATTACTATATTACTATATAATTCATATGTATTAATATTAAATATATATTCCTATATATTATATATAAAGTTATGTTATTATATTAATATATATTAAATATTATATACTCAAGTGTACATAACAGAAAGGACCTATAATGATTTCACACATAGTTTTGGCAATGTTCTTAATCTAATTATAAATGATTATACACTGTTGCTCTTTATCTATTAGGATTGAAGATGTTTAGTTCAGTCAGGATGATGCTGAGTTCATGCTTTGATGTATTCCCTTTGCTACAAATATATAACAATGACAGATAAAGTATAAAAAAGATAATAGCCATAAATGGACTCATTTGCAAAAGCAAATTATCTTGGCACATCAGTTTAATATTTCAAATACTTAAAGACTATGGGAAATTTCTCAACTTTCAGGGAGGAAAAAGTAGAAAAAAAAACTTTTCACTTCATCTTATTAAATTCTTTGTTTTGGAGGGGGATGAATAGTAGACATTCATATTTTCACTTTTTTTATCTTTTTAGGAGTTTTTAAGGTGTTAACTAAATGAGAATTTACCCTCTCACTAGCATGTATTTAGGATCCCAGAAACAAAATGAAAGAATAAGCCATAATATTCTGAGGTATTTTCAGAAAATCTCCTTAGCAAAGTTGTGTGGTTTGTTCTTTTCGACAAAGATAGACCCTGCTGTAAATTTTTTTGCTTTTCCTAAATTGTTTTATTCATAGCACTTAATATAGAGATTAAGACTTTCTTTCTCTATCCCTGAACCCAAGAGACATTTTAATTTTGATTGAAACTCTTAAAGCTCAATATTCTATTACATACTTTTAAATTCATCTGGTGATAAGTTTAGTAAATATACAGTCTAATTTCTTCACTCAGACTTTCAAAAATTGAAAATAATAGGGATGAATTTCAATAGGAGATTAGCAGAGTGGTATTTTTTCTTGTAGTAAGAAAATATTTTGGGCAAATTCAGATTATTAGTATTTAATGCTTTTTTTGTCTCATTTGTCCCAGTATAATTTTCTTAGTAAGAATATATTTCAACACCTTGAATGTAAAACTATTAACTTTATGGTTTTACTTAAGTTTTTGACATTTTAAAATAGTTTATTTCAGTTAGGATGGTGCTGTAAGTTCATGCTTTGATATATCTTTCTTTGCTACAAAGATGTAACAATGATAGATAAAATACAAGAGAGAAACAACTATAAATGGAGTAATTTGCAAAAGCAAATCATCTCGGTCTAAACTATCTAAACTATCCACAGCACAGCGATTTAAGCCCTCCAGACTATGTTTCTCAACTTCCAGGGAGGAAAGAAAGTAGGCTACATACAGAGGAACATGAATCAGGATAACTTTGTCCTTCCCAACAGCAACACCAGATCAGGTGGGTTCAGGGTGGTGTGGCCTTAGACAAGAAGGTATCTAGGTAGTGTAGGTTTCAAAGTTCTGTGGGAAATTTCTCACTACAGTTACATACCTAGCCAAAATGTCAATGAAATCAACAGGCAGAATGAAGCCATGAAGCCTCTAGAAGACATGATTCACCAAATGAGGGAAAGAGCAATACAGTTTAGGAAACAACATCTACCATGTGGGAAAGAAGTCAGAGATTCCCCAAGATGATCAGAAAGGGTGGGAATAGCATGATCGCCATGTGTTCAGATTAGAGGAAATAATTATAATTGAATCAAGTGAAAAAACTTCTGGAATAGACCCCAGCCAATGAAACTGATAGAATACTTAATTTCAGTCTCGCGACGGGAAGAGACCTTGATGGGAGCCACCTGGGTGGCTCAATTGGTTAAGTGACTGCCTTTGGCTCAGGTCATAATCCTGGAGTCCCAGGACTGAGTCCCACTTCGGGCTCCCTGCTCAGCAAGGAGTCTGCTTCTCCCTCTGTCACTCTCCATTCTCGTGTTCTCTCTCTCTCTCTCAAATAAATAAATAAAATCTTAAAAAAAAAAGAAAGGAAAATAAGATAACTAAAAAATATCATAACAAAGAAAAGGGGGGGTGAGAGCAATGATTAATTTTTCTGCAGGGAGGAAAATTAGCCATAGTTCACTAAGTTACAAAAGCACTTGCATGTCATAATCATATAAACACTCAAAACTGATGAGACTGAAACTCTATATGGGAAGTTAACAAGGAAAGGAGAACCAATTCTCTATTGCTGTAATAAAGTAGCACAAATATAGTGGCTTCAAACAATACCTCACATTAATTTATTACCTCGCATTTTCGGTGGGTCAGGAGTGCCAGCAGAGCCGGCTGGATCCTTTGATTGGGGTTTCACAAAGCTCCTTCAAGGCGCTGGCCAGGCTGCATGGTCATGTGAGGAAAGACCTGCTTCCAAGCTCCCTCAGGGACTTGGAAGAGCTCCTTGGCTCATGCCTGTAGAAGTCATGGCGGCTTCCTTCAAAGTCGGTAAGAGAGCCTCTCTGACCTGCTCAAGTGCCTGCTTCCCTCTTTTAAGGGATTTTATCCAATTAAGTCAAGCCTACCCAGGATATTCTTTCCTTTGATAACCTCAAAGTCAACTGATTTGGGGCCTTAATCACATCAGTAAAATTTCTTCACCTTTGCATCTTCTGGGGTTAGAAGCAAGTCACAGGTTCTGCCTGCACTCAGGGGAGAGATTATATAGTGTTATGACTTATAGGGGGTCAGCACAAAAGGGTATGTGTTTGTGTGTGATGAATGCAAAGGGCAAAGGGAAGAATGAAGGCTAAATTCTTACCCTTTGTAGTGACAAGTCAGTACTGGTAATGCTTAAAACTGGAGAAATCAAGAGACATCTGGCTGGGCTGAGTTAGTAGATCTTATGACTCTTGATCTTAGGGTTGAGGGCAGAGCCTATTTAAAAAAAAAAGGAGAAATCAGCAACATTAAGAGATGTAGAGGTAAATCCTAAAATAATCTGCTAAAAGAGGGGGAAGGTTGCTTTCTTTGAAAAGAAGGGTATGCTAGGGCAGTGATGGCAACTGCTACTTTTCACAGGAAACTTTCTATAATCATAAGACTCTTTTAAACTAAGTGACTACATAAGTTTGATAAAAATAAAAACATTAAGGGAAGAGAGTAAGTATCTTTTCAAGAATTCAAGAAAGACCGAAATTCTTGGGGAAACGAGCACATTTTAAGTTATAGGCAGAATAAATAAATATAAATGTTCAACAAGACAGATTTTAATGGAGTTGTAGAATATTTCTTAAAGTACAGAGGTTTCTTATACGGATTAAGATAAAAAATATGAAAAATGCTTAGAACATGATAGTAGACAATAATACCAAGAATGAAGAAAAAGAAACCTTTAAAGTTACCACACAGAAAAGGCAGTTATCTACAAAGAAATGACAATTAGGACAGATGTCTTAATGAAATAAATGTGAAAAGAAAATGGGGAATCATAATATATATGATTAAAAATTGTTGATCTCTCATTTTATACTTAAATAAACTTAAATTCAAGAATTAAGTTAAATTGGGCACCTGGTTTTAGCTAAGCATCTGCCTTCAGCTCAGGTCGTGATCCCGGGGTCCTAGATGAAGTCCTCCATCGTGCTCCCTACTCAGTGGGGAATCTGCTTCTCCCTATCTCTCTGCCCATCCCCCAACTCGTCCACATGCCCTCTCTCTCTCTCTCTCTAATAAATAAAATATTTTTTTAAAAAACAAGTTAAAATAGAGACATTTCTAGCTATCTGATGATTAAGCGCTTAAAGAAAGGACTTTTCACTAGCAGAAATAATGGACACAGGAGAAGTATGGGAAATGTGTAAACTCAAAAATTAATTTAAAAAATTAAAAAAAAATTTAAACTCAAAAGTTACTTACTGTAGCTGTTAATTACAATAACCTTGGGAGCCTAAAAATGGTAGAACTAAAATCCAGACCAGAATAAATTATATTGGCATGAAATGCTCAACAAGTAAAGTATGTTAAATCTTGTGTTTTGTTGAGGAAGGGACAGAAATTAGAAACCTATACTTGGTTAACCTATAGGTAATTATTATTTTTAAAAAATATTTTATTTATTTATTTGACACAGAGAGATCACAAGTAGGCAGAGAAGCAGGCAGGGAGAGAGAGAGAGAGAGGAGGAAGCAGGCTCCCTGCCAAGCAGAGAGCCCAACGAGGGACTCCATCTCAGGACCCCGAGATCATGACCTGAGCCGAAGGCGGAGGCTTAACCCACTGAGCCACCCAAGCACCCCTAGATAATTATTTATATTAAAAATTAATAGTAATTAAATAAAGCTATATACAACTATATTTTAGATCTTTAGTCCTTGTTCAGCTTATAACTAAAAGTTGGAACCCTTGTACCAGTCTCTATTGCTCTCTATCCCCACACCTGCCAACTCCCAGCCCCTGGCAACCACTTTTCTATTCTGCTTCCATGAATTCTACTTTAAAAAAAAAAAAAAAATTATTTATTTATTTATTTATTTGACACAGAGAGAGAGAGAGAGAGAGAGAGAGAGATCACAAGTAGGCAGAGAGGCTGGCAGAGAGAGAGGGAGAAACAGACTCCCCACTGAGCAGAGGGCCCAATGCGGGGTTCGATCCCATGACCCTGGGATCATGACCTGAGCCGAAGGCAGAGGCTTTAACCCACTGAGTCACCCAGGCACACCTTCTTCTTCTTCTTCTTCTTTTTTTTTTAATAAAGATTCTACATACAAGTGATACCATGCTGTATCTGTCTTTCTTTATCTGGTTTATTTTACTTAGTGTAATACCCTCCAGGTTCATCAATGCTGTTGCATATGACAGATTTCCTCCTCTTTAAAGACTGAATAATATATATATATATATAAAATATATTATGTATATTATATATATTCTATATTATGTAATATAGAATATATTATAGATATAATATATAATATCCAGAATAATAGTATGTGTGTGTGTGTCTGTTCCATTCTTCCAGCAGTGGACTCTCATGTTGTTTCCATCCTTTGGCTATTGTAAATAATGCTGCTATGAACTGGGAGGATGGATATCTTTTTGAGATACTGGTTTCATTTCCTTTGGATATATAAAAATGGGATCATATAGTAGTTTTATTCTTAATTGCTAAGGAACTAACATAATGTTTTCCATAAACTGACTATATCAGTTTACAATCCCACCAACAGTGCACCAGGTTTCCTTTCCTCCACATCCTTGCCAGCATTTGTTATCCTATGTCTTTTTGACAAGTGTCATCCTCTAACAAGTATGAAGTTGTATACCATTGTGGTTTTGATTTGCATTTCCCTGATGATTAGTGATGCTGAACACCTTTTCAAGTACTTGTTGGCCATTTTTATGTCTTCTTTGGAAAAAAAGTACTTTGCCTATTTTTGAATAAGAGTATTTGTTTTTTGCTATGGAGTTGTAGGGTTCCATGAAACAATTTTTTAGACATTTATTTATTTGAAAGAGAGGGAGAGAGCGAGCGGGAAGGGGAGGTGCAGAGAGAGTCTTAAGCAGACTCTGTGCTGAGCGATGTTGGGCTCGATCTCATGATCTTGAATTCACACCCTGAGCCAAAACCAAGCCAGATGTTTAACTGACTGCATCATCCAGGTGCTCCTCCATGAAACACAGATTGAGGCTTTCAGGTGATCCAGTAGAGTCTTTGTTTTTTTTTGTTTGTTTTTTTTGTGTGTGTGTTTGTTGTTGTTGTTGTTTGTTTAGGATGGTCTTCTTAGATTAAGGAACACTTTCAGATTGGTGTGGATCAGTTGTCCATCTAGAAAGCCTAAAATAATTGATATGATCAAACATTTTGGAGGGAATTGTCCCAAACTCTGCTGCCAGTCTCAGTATGTAGCCCAAGTTCATGACAGAATGTAAAGAATGGAGTAATGTCAATCCTGGAAACGTCTGTCTCTGTCAATGATAGTCTTGCCTTCTCTGATATTTCTCTATCACAATATATTTAAAAAATTATTTGCATTATCCTGGCACTTTAGAGTCAATTCTGCGTGGAGAAAGAACTGTGATTATAGTCTAGAGATACAGGAGCTTTGCTTATTTTTAGCGTTCTTCAGAAATTGAAATAAAATCCATGTTTTGAACCACCTTTAAAAAGCTTTTGTTTTTTGTTAATGGGGTTACATTTAAGATTGCTTTATTAAATTTATGATTTTTTATTTCCATAGAAAATAGGAGATCTTCCTCTAGATATGGCATCTTATTAAGCTCAGTAAATTCAAATAGTTTTGTGGTATCCTCTCCCTGTCAGCTACCAAAATCCTCAGAAAATGCAATTATGTAAATATAGTTATATGTCCAGTATGTTCCTCTTCCCACCTATATCTATATATGTAAGTGTGTTTATGAGTCAATAACAAAACTGAAAAAATAAGATTGCCTTTGGTTGTTACAAAGCTACAAAATATTTTTGGAACATGAAACACATGTGAAGTCATTTGAAGAAGGAAACAGCTGTCATGATGTAGCAAGAGGAAGGCTGGTTCAAAATGTGGAAGCAAATTGCAATGTGCTCCAAATGTGGAAATGGCAGAAATGCAGCCCAGTTGCCTTTGGGCAACTGATAAGCTAATTGGCTGCTGTAGGAACATCAGGTGGATCAAAGCCTCTTCCAAGCCTCTTGCCGTTGGCTCAAGGGGTAATGAGCAGAGATAGCTGCTATTAGGCAGGCTACTGAGTGTGGAGATTTAGATAGGAGGAGGAAGTCGGAGAGCCTCAAGTGATTGGTACCAGCAGGGGAAGTGGGAGCACCAGGCCAGAAGGCCAGGAAGAGGCAAACACCAGGCAGTCGCACAACCTCACCGGGCTGAGCTGGCTGGAGACTCGAGTTCCCCTGAGTGACGAAGCCAACTCTAAAACCAAAGAAACTCCAAGACGAAATGGCTTTCTTGGAGCTGACTTGAGGACACACGTAGTGCTGAACCATTACTCTGAAACCGAATATGTCCCAGTGTTGAAAAAGGGACTTTTGGGAAGTTGCAACGGCTAGCTTGAGGTCCTCCAGAGATGCGTGAATGCTGTTTGTCATGCGTGTTTACTTGGCTACTATTCAGTGAAGCTTGTTGTTGGGTGAGACCTAAGATGTGATTCCTCCTTCACAGCATAGATCTTGAATCACTTGAGCATTGGCTGTGTGTCAGACTCAGTACATGTGTCCTCTCTTTGAAACAGGACAAGAGCTCCCTCATGCCCGATGGGGAATCGGGGACGTGCAGCTAGTAAGCGGTAGAGCTGGGACACAAATCAGGCATTCTTAGCCCCAAACTGCTGCATTAAGTGCTTAAAAGAGGGGCAAGGTGAACATCAGATAGCCCCCAAAGGAAGAAAGTTAGGAAGTTTTTTGAGATGATACTGATTTTTCTGTGCCGGGAGTTAGTGAGGTGAGGTGGGAGAGGGCTTAGGCAGTTTGGAGTACTGAAAGCCACCCTAGGAAGCAAGAACAGTGGGGTGGTAAGTTGCGTTGAGTGCCAATTGACTCTAAATAGATTTTCTTTATTCAGTTCTTTTTTTTTTTTTAAATAAGGGTTTTTTTTTTTTTCAGCGTTCCAAGATTCATTGTTCACCACACCCAGTGCTTCATGCAATATGTGCCCTCCTTAATACCCACCACCAGGCTCACCCATCCCCCCACTCCCTCTCCTCCAAAACCCTCAGTTTGTTTCTCAGTCCAGTCTCTCATGGTTCATCTCCCCTTCCGATTTACCCCAATTCACTTTTCCTTTACTTCTCTTAATGTCCTCCATGTTATTCCCTATGCTCTACAAGTAAGTGAAACCATATGATAATTGACTTTTTCTGCATGACTTACTCCACTTAGCATAATCTTCTCCAGTCCCATCCATGTTGATACAAAAGTTGGGTATTCATCCTTTCTGATGGAGGCACAATATTCCATTGTGTATATGGGCCACATCTTCCTTATCCGTTATCAGATTCAAGTTAATACATCTCAAATGTATTCTAGCTAGGAAACGATTATTTGATCACCTAAACACTTTCATACATGCATTACATAGGAAGATTGTGATTTATTTGGTTCTCATGAGAATCTCAAGTTTTATGTGCTCTAATATATTCACGTGTGTGTGGGACCCTGAGTTGACTGACACATTTTTTATCTGTGGTGTTTCTCAGTTAATTGATGTATATATTCAAATAGGTAGTCTGATCTTGACTAGGTCTGGATGTTTTCTTTTTTTCACATTGCAGATTCATTTAGGGTTTTACGTTTCCTTTTGGTAATTCAGAAATGTACAGGGTGTTCTGTTTCTCCACTTTCAGGGCCGAAGGAGCTCTACTTAGAGATCAAAAAGTGGACTACACTAATAAATAGGTGGAGAGGAGTTAGGAAATCAAGAGCTAATACGGATTTATTGGAAACATGAATAAATATAAACCCAGTTACTTTTAGGAACCAGTGTTTGATTACTTGATAAGGAGCACTAAATTATATATGTTTTTTCTATAATCAGAAGTCTCCTGGATAGTTTTGTTGTAGTAATTAGCAGATATATTTAAAACATGAAATTACTCACAGCATCTAATTTAAGCACATTTTATTTTTGAAGGCAGTTATATTTTCAAACAGATAAATTTTCAACATGAGATATTATACACTGAAATATTTTACTCTTCTATCCTAATGTTATTTGAGGACATCTAATCTCTCTTTGTGTGTTTTTTATTATCGTGCAGATGGGGAAAGCAAAACAGAAGGGATTTTGCTTTAGCTTAAATACCATGTTTAGGTCATCATCACTCTTACTCATGTTTTTAAATTGAAGTAACTTTAATTTATTTAAGCAGCATTTATAATATAACATTTTGAAGATAAACAAATGCCATGATCATCTTCCAAAGGGGAGCCTAATCAATTTGCTAAACAGAGACAGACCAACATGTCAGTCACTGTAACTTGTTTTGTACTTTGCTGCTGATAGAGTGTAAGTCCCCACGGCATATGATAATGTTTGAAGTGTGAGAATACAGTTTTTCCCATTAATTCTCCTCTATATCACCACCCACATCAGATATGCTTTCCTGCAGTTTACTGTTGGCGGTATGCTCAGAATTTAAATTGCTAAGGGCCTGTTCTCCTTCCCGAGGATATTACAAATCTCACCACTACTAATTGAAATTGTATGGTGAGGGCAAGCTTTCCTTCTCCTGCTACTGTGTGTTTCAATATCTGACTCTTACGGATAAATAGGCTGCAGTGTTTCACGCATTGCCTGCCTTCCCAGGTCATCACAGATGAGAGGTAGAGGGAAGGATGCATGTTTTGTTTAAGTGCGGCTATAAAACCAATTGAAAACGGAACACCCTGCTGCACTCACAGGATTTCAAATATCTTATGATAGGAAAATACTTAGGAAAAGGAAGGTGAGATCCTTTTTTGGTTTTATTCACTTGAAAAACAAATATTTATTAAGCATCTATTTGGATCAGCCCTGATCTAGACACGGAGAACAACAACCCCTATCTTCATGGAGCTCACGTTAAACTAAATATATTAGATGTTGAAGTGACATCTCATATAAAATACAAGAGAAGGTAGAAAGAGGATAGAAAATAGAATTTTTCTGTGGAGAAAAGTGAGTCAGGACTTGATGTGAGGGCTGGTGGAGCATTAGCCAGATGGCCAGGAATGATGTTGCCGAGAGGGTGACGTCCGAGTACATCCTGGAGCGAGTCACACGGAATTACCGGAGGAAGGGAGCTCAAGCCGACAGCAGTAAATTGTAATGGCCCGGAAGCAGATGTGTGCCTGGGAGGTTCAAGAAACCATAAGGAGAGTGGTGTCGCTCTAGAAAATTGCATAAAGGAATAAGAGATGAGGTCATTAAAATGGAAGAGCTTTGGATGGGGGGCCTTGTAGACTTTTAAGGTGCTACAGAAAATTGCTGAGAGCTTGGAGCAGGCATCCGACAAGGTCTGGCTTGTTTTCACAAAACTTTTCTGGCTGGGTGCTGGGGGGAAAAAAAAAGTCAGGAAGAAGGGAGAATAGTGGTAGACATCACTCTCTAGCCTTCTCTTGCTGCCATGTGCCCCACAGGGTTAACCTGTATGGCTTATATTAACCACTAATCAGCTTCTTTGACTCTAGCTTGCATTGGGTTCAATTAATTAGAGACACTCAGGGGAGAGCGGGAAAAGGCCAAGATTTCACTATTACCCTCCGCTCCCGCTGTTTCAGTTCCCTGTTGGTTGTGTCCGCCCACCAGGGCCACAGTTCCTGCCCGTGGCTCCTCCATGTTGCTGCTTCTCTGATTTCCTGTACCTACTCCTGGGCCTTTGTAGATAGTTCCTTGACTAAATCCTCCTTAATCATTCACACTTGTCTTCAGTTTTCTGCCTGGAATCGCCTCATGTACCAGATAGGAGGCCATGCTGTATTCCAGGAGATATGATGATGATGTGACCCAGGTTGATGGTGGTGGAAGTGGCGAGAAGTCTTTGAATTATGGACATTTTCAAGTTGGAGCCAGTTCAGTTTACTACAGAACGCATTGTGCAGTGAGGTGTAAACAATTCTAGAAGATGCCTACCTTTGTGGCCTGAGAAACTGGAATAATGGAGTTGCTTTCAAGTATACCTACTCCCTTGAAGTTCAGGGAAGAGAGCTAACCCAGAGATAGAAAACTGGAAGTTATTTGTGTAGAGCTGGGTTTTGCGCCTTACTGTAGGATGAGATCACTAAGAGAAGAATTGAGTCTGTTCTCTTTTCTGTGTAGACTCAAAGGCTGAATCCTAGAGCAGCCTGATACTTAGAGATTCAGTAAATGAGGAATCTGAAACGGAAAGTGAGAAGGAATTATGCAAGAGGTGAAAAGTATTCCAAAAGACTGATATTCCCGAATCCAAGCCAAGAATCTCTAGGTTAAGAACGGATAGACTGCTCTGTAAGGTTCTGATAAACTAATGCTGGCTTCCAGGGTAAATTACTACATTTTAAATAGACACACATATATATACAGAAATTTTTGACACATGGATTAAAGATATCTCAAAGAGGCATATTAAAACTATGTCCCACAAATAATAACGAAATTTCAATAACGTGCATTTCAACTGTCCTTGGTCACCTGGGACTCACTGTGACCCTCTTACAAGACTGCTTGTATTTATTGATTTATTTTAACGATTTTATTTATTTATTTGACAGAGAGGCAGGCCAAGAGAGAGGGAGAAGCAGGCTCCCTGCCAAGCAGAGAGCCCGATGTGGGGCTCGATCCCAGGACCCTGAGATCATGACCTGAGCCAAAGGCAGAGGCTTAACCCACTGAGCCACCCAGGCACCCCTAGACTGCTTGTATTTAGACACATACACATTTCACAGCTTAATATCCTATCCAGTGTCATCTACACTATTTCCCCCAAAGAATTTAAATGTCAGGAAAAAAAGTTAAACTTATTTAGAAGAAGTCGAGGTTTCTGCAACAGGGAAACAATAGTCAAAGGAAATAAACTCAGTGACTCCACCAGGAAAAACTCATGGATTTAATGGTGTAAGGGGGTAGGGTGCTGCCTATCATCTCATCCCAAATAATTAAAAAGTGAGGAATAAGAAAGGCAGCTTGGAGCCCCACATGAGTTTGGGAAACATATTTACAGCTCTTGCAATTAACTTAGAGAAGAATTTCAGGTAAGGATAACAACCATAAATTGTTGTTCTTGGCTTTAAAATTCTTAACTCTCCATGTCATTAAAAATATTTATTTAAAAATAACTAGTGATTAATTTAGCTCATAAAAATATTCAATAAACTTATTTTCTTGAGTTTTAATTGATACATAAATTTTTCAGCTCATTGGAAATTCACTTTTTATGAAGTGATTCATTAATCATTGCAAACATGCTCATGTGTGTCACATTTCTGTAATTAAATTATTTTGCCAAATGAGCTATTGCTGTGTAAAAGATTGGCTTCAAAAACCCAATTCAATGCTAGATTAGTGAAGTCTTTTCCTAAGGGACTTGAGTTAGAAAGCTAACAGGGATCATGGAATGTATAAAAGGAAATTTATATTTACTGTATGATACTAATTTTAATAATCTACACACAAGTGCCAAAGTGACTAATCAAAAAATTGGTATTCACAGTCGTATGTAAAGGTTTTGATTCTGTTCATTTCAAGTGTTAAGGATGCAATTTTCTAGGACAACACTTTGATTGCATTTAATTTTGCTGTGAAATTTGAGAGAAGACCTGAGATTTTCTGATTATCCTCTTCATAATACTATCTCTGTTTATTATGTTCTAGATGGTATCCATTTCTGCATGGGATTATAGTTTCCACAAGCACACTGTAGATTTGGAAGATCCTTACCAACCAATTTGCTTTGGTTCTTTTCACATTAATCTTTTGCTAGCTTTTTCTTTTTTAGTCTCTTTCAAAAACATGTTTAGTATGCTTCCATTTATTTAAAAAAGTACATGGATAATACAGATCACAGTTACAATGGGTTGAAACACATCAGATATTTTAAAATCCATGAGGTCTTCATGATTTATTTAAGAAGCTCACTGTTTTGAATATAGGCAGATAAAGGAAAGGAATCCAGGATTTACTCTGTCTTGTATATAAGAATTGTACTTCTTAGTGACCAAAGAATTGATGAGGGGAAGTTTACCTTTAAAAAGATAAGTGAAGCTAGACAGCGTTAAGACACTGGATCACAGATTATAGGCTGAGTGAAGTTACTTATTAAATACATATTATCCTTTAGATTTTTGTCTAGTAGATAAGCAGATTGTTCCTGCCCAGTGGAAAAGGTAACCCCAAAGATAAAAATGCTGACCAGTTTGGTATATGATCTAAAAAACCGATTCTAACGTTCCTTTATTAAATTGATAATAAATTCCTAGCACCTCAGAATGTTCTTTGAACTACTTTTTTTTTTTTAATGTGATGATCGTAGTCTTATATTTGAAGCTCAGGAAACAAACAACTGCATTCCAAAACCGCAAAATATGCAGGTCTAAAAAATGAAGGTACTTTTTAAATTGCCATATTCACTCTGAAGTCCGTTCATCTCCATCAGCATCCCAAAGATGACACAGGTGACCTGCTCAGATATAGAATGAAATGACAAACATGCTGTACCACTGACATCACAGGACAGTTGCCTGTAACAACTGGTCTTCTGACCCTGGGCTCCAGATGCACTTGCTCACAGGTTGTCATGCTCAGCCGGGAAAGCAGTGGTCTGAGCAACCTCTAGATCATGCCCACGCTGTGCTCCCAAAGCTGGGTCCATGACCGCCTCTGGTGGGGCAAGAGAAGCCAGGGTGACAAACTCCAAGTTAGGATCTCCAGTTAGTTTTCGAGCAGGTCACAAGAAGGGCTTTTCAAGTTGTATTGACTTTTGGCAGAAATGTCATAGAATTTCTTTTGGTGGAAGGCAATAGATTTTGCCTTACCTTTCCTGTCCTTAATGTCTACTTTTTTGCCCCATAGCACAGTGGGGATGTTTTCACATACTTGTACTAGATCACTATGCCAGCTAGGCACATTCTTGTAAGTAATCCTTCATATTACATCAAACATTATAGTGGCATACTGGGCTTGGATATCCTAACCATCTCTCAGCCCACCAAATTTCTCCTGACCAGATGTAGCCCATACCAGGAACTTCATAAGTTCTTTGTTGGTATGGAACACAAGGGGATAGACCTCAACAATAAGGTGGTTACATCTTTTCAAATTCACCAGTCAGATGACACTTCACAAATGTAGTTTTTTCAGTACCATCACCAACCAATATAAGTTTCAACTGGACTTGGGGTTCTCCTGGGGCAACCACTGTGCCCTTGCTTCTAGAAGTGTCTCCAGCCCATCTGACTGAGGCTGGACCACTTTTTATATATGACATTTTCTCAGTAATGAATTGAGTAAAATCCTAGATGTGTGTTTATGTTAAATTTGCATGAAAGTCATGATTTTACCTTTTTGAAAAATACATTCAGCAGCAATAAGTAATAAAATTAGTAAATGAAGAAATGATACAATCAGTATTCTGAGTTGCTTTGCAACTCCTAATGAATTAATGGGTCTAAGCAGCAATCATCAATTGCTAACGACATCATCTACAAAAAAGAGACAGTTAGGTAATATGGTATATTTCCACCACAAGTTACATATCTTCTATGAAGCAGTCCTGCCAAAAATACTGAACCTGAATCTGAAGATACAGGTCAATGAGTGAATTAGGCTTTCAGAAAACTTGCATTGTGTTATTAATGATAATTAAAAAAAAATACAACCCTTTTATTTTATCCTCTCTCTGTTCCTTTCAGTCTGAGCTAGTAGTGCTCTGCTGGTGAACATTTTTAAGAACCCTGCCTTTCACTCATGCATATCTAGGAATTCACTTCATTAGCAAGAGGCCCCTCCTTCCGACATGTCTCTGGATATTCCCATCTCAAATGTGGCTTCTGCTCAGCTGGCTGAGGAGATCTGTGTGTGGCATGCGTTATCTGTAGTGCGTCTGAGTACTCTGACCTACTGATTTTTCTCAGTTATTGGGGAAACTCTTCAGTGACACCCTCAGTTGTTTCTGTAGAGCACGATTTCCTGGCAGTGGTCTTGTAATTTCAGCATCTCTTGCAGTCTGAATAGGCTGAGGTTCCCAAAGTGTGAAGTCCTGATTCCTTGTAAACAATTCTTTGCTGAATTTCTCCCTTTCCTCTCCGCTTTTCTAATGAGCAGCAAGAGAAACAAAACAAAACTCTTCACACCTTCAACGCTTGACTTGGAATCTTCTCCACTAAATACCTACATTTCTCTTTTAAAAGTTTTGCTTTAAATAGAACCACAAGCCGCAGTTCTGCTAAGCTGTCTGCCACTCCATTACAAGGATTTTCTTTCCCAGACAATTGAGGAAAGTCTACAAGGAAGGAAAGAACAACACAAACAGAAAAACTGACCCTTGAGGAAGCAGAATTAATCAAACACCCTCTCCTTTCCCCCTTATCCCTTTATAATGACCTATAAAAACTTAGGAATACATTGTATTCTACCCAGAGGATGAAATTCTATACCTGGGGGCGGGGGGGGGGGGGAAGGAGCTGAAAGTTGCCAATAGTATATTCCTTATTTTCTTCTAAGTTCTCACCAGCAGCACCTTTAATGTCTGTACTGTTTTTATCAGCAGTGTGCTTATGATTTAGGGATACTTCAGAGTGATACATGCCTTCTCTACCATGCTTCTCACCTCTTTCTGTGTCCTTACTAAGAAATCATTATTATCCATATTTCTACTAAAGATCTGCTGAAGTCACTGTAGGCTTTTTCTGTCATGCTCCTCAAAATTGTTCTGGCTTCTGCCACTGCCCCGTTCTAATTTGGATATTGTCACAGTAGCACCCTACTCTCAGGACCAAAATCTGCAGGAGTTTTCTGTTGCTGTTTTGTCAAATTACCACATACTTGGTGATTTTTAAAATAATACAAATTTATTATTCTACAGTTTTGTAGCTTTAGACATCCAACATGAATCTCAGGGGGCCAAAATCCAGATGTCAGCAGAACTGTGTTCCTTTCTGGAAGCTTTAGGGGAGAATACATTTCCTTATTTTTTCCAGTTTATGGAGGCTGCCCACTTTCCTTGGCCCATGGATACTTTTCTCCTATCTTTAAAGCCAGCAATATTAGGCAGAGTCCTTTTCATACTGTCATCCTCTGGATTTCTCTTTCAATTCTTTCTTCTACTTTTAAGGAGGTTTGTGAGTCCTGGGTCCAGGAGAATAATCCAGGATAATCTCCTTGTCTTAATGGTAGCTAATTAGCAATGTTAATACCAGTCTACAAACTTAATTCCCCTTTGCCAAGTAACCAAACATATTCTGAAGAATAGGATGTGGACATCCCTTGGGAGACCATTCTTGTACTTACTATATATGTTCACCCTAGAAGGGGTTCCCCAGGAAGCTGCATATTTATTGGCTGGTCACACTCAAATGAGTCTACTGTTAGCAGACTGCCTGTGGATATAGACCCTCTACTTATTTAAAATATGGAGAGACAGTAAATATTCATTACCTATCTGAGGAACGTCTTCAAAGTATTGAAAAAATAAGTTAAACTGATATGGAGTAAAGAAAGTTAAACAACCTTGCCTCCTCTCCCCACACACTTTAAATTAATAGCCTACAAAAATTCAAGAATACATTTGTATTCTACCCATATATCAAGAAAATGTAGTAAAAAGGAATAACAGCAAAAAGAACTCTTAGAAATTAAAAATATGCATGCAAGCATATATATACATATGTATATATGTGTGTGTGTGTGTATATATATATATATATATGTATATATATATATGTTTTAAATAAAACTTGTAATTGTTGAAGATAAGAAATCCCCTTGAAAATAACATGAGATGCAGAGGGGAGGAGGGTGGGGGTTAGGTGAGCCTAGTGGTGGGTATTAAGGAGTGCATGTATTGCATGGAGCACTGGGTATGGTGCATAAACAATGAATCTTGGAACACTGAAAAAAATAAAATAGAATTAAGATGTTTTAAAAAAAAAGAAAAAAGAAAATACATGAGATGGAAGATTAGTCCAAGAAGTTAGTTTCAACTGATCAGATTTCCAGGAGAGTGCTGACAAAGTGGAGTGAAAAGTATTCCTCCCAAAATGAAATTTTAAACTGAATTTCCAGAACTGAAGAGAAACACAGGTCTTGAAATAGGAAAGTCTTTTACATGAGAAATGAGACATCTGTGAGATGACCTTAGACATCTGTAAGAAATTTCAGAAAATCAAGTATAGAGGATTCTAAAAGCTTTTTATAAGGGAAAGTAATATATACAATAAGACATAACTAGTTTGGACATGTCAGAATCAGTACGACTAGTAGATTACAGAGTAATTCTTTAAAGTTCAAAGTAAAAGTAACTTTAAACCTAGAATACTTATGCCAGCCAAATTATTAGTCATGAATGAATACGAAGTTAAAGACCTTCATATATTAAGGAACTCATAAAGTTTGTCTCCCATAATATTCCTCAGTCAAGGAATCAAACCCAAATAATTGTAGTAAGAAGACATAGGAGGAGTGAGAGGATTATATAAATCATCTAAATCTTCATATAAATGGCAGAGAAGAAACGGAGAAAATCTATATTTGAAATATAAAGAAAGCTTTAAGTACACCTTATTTTGCAACATGAAGAAAACCATCTTCAGAATTATATGTAGCCACATTTAAAAGTCATTGCTGCTGGTGTGTAGAATTAGGAGTGGAGAAAGACAGCTGTGGAGGGAGATGATGGTTAATTCTCATAATGAAGGCTTCATATCACTCTATGACTTCTGTACTTAGGGTTGAAAAGAAAAAAAAAAGATAGCATCTCCCAGCTGGAGCCATGCAGAGGGAAAGTGTGGAGAAGGTGCCTGCCATCTGCCATCCCAGAGAACACCCCATCGGGCCCCCAGAAGTGTGTCAAATCAGATGTCTTCCCTTCACGTCTACACTTCTAGACCAACCACTTCCTGCTAGGCCCTGCTGAGGTGAGTGTGGGCACTAGTGCCCTTGAAGAGTACTTGTCAGATTGCAGCGGGCCTGTGGGGTTTCCTGGATGCGAGCCCTGTTGGTTTTCAAAGCTGGATGTTTTGGAGGTTCATGTCTCAGGTGCAGATCTTAAAAGTTAGGAATTCTTGATGTGGGGTTCAAACCCTTAGCTCCTTCAGGAGAAGCTCTGGGTTTTCAGTTCCCTCTCAACTATGGGTGGCTGTGCTGGAAGAGGGGCTTATGGAGAAATTGTGTCCCAGCCTCTCTTATTCCTTTTGATGTGGGCCTTCTCTCATTTTTTCAGACCTGTAGAAATCACGCAGTTGTTAGGTTTTTTTTGCAGAGGAAGTTGTTGCATATGTCGCTGTAGGTTTGGTGTGTTTGTGGGAGAAGGTGGGTTCTTTTGGGCCTAGCTTGACCCAGAACTGACTTTTGTGCTTAGGAATTAAATTGAGAAAAATGATAAAGCCGAAGGAGAGGAATCAATTTACCTTATTTTTGTTATCAGCCAATGTATGGGTAATTTTTATATTATGGTGCCTGTAGCTTTGAAATCTCTGGAATAAGAAGTATAGAATTAATTAGTGTACTAAGGCTTTTGTCACTTTAGTTTTTAAGCTAAAAACTAGGTTAAATAGAAATGCTTCAGTGCTGCCTATAAAAGGAGTATCCTAGCAACTAAAACATATCCCAATAATTAGAGCCTCCATGTCAGCAACATTTAGACAGCAAGAGAAGTAACTGAATTACCAGAAGTAAACATCTAGCCATATGTTCACGGTGACCTTATCTGAGTGGCGCACTGTCTGGGTGCACAGGCAGTAAGAGTGGCCCTTCTGAAGTTGTCAAAAAACAATGAATTTGCTGTGCTTATTAGGTCAACTGGTTGAAACTTCCAGAGATTTTGCTTAAATTTCATGCATGTGCGCCACGTGATTTAGGTTCAGAGTCAATATCTATATGCATGAGTCCTGCCCTACTCGATAATTCCCTCAAATACGCCCATTGACAGCGAAGTAGATTTGTTCTCACAATAGTAAATGTCACAAGAAATGGGGGAAGTTATAAATGGAAAGTCCTCTTACTAATGGAATTTAGGAGCTTCCAAATCTTTTCTGATTCAGAGATTGTCAGTGACTCTATATTTATACCACTCGGCACACCACTTAACGAAGGAGTTAAACATAGACAACTGTGAATAGCCACTGTTTTACTATAAAAAGGGCTATATTTGGGAACTATACACTGGTAACGAAACACCATCAGCCTAAGATCCATTGATTGCAAATTGACAACATGATTTTGATTTTGTTGTGAAGGTAGGATGGTGATGCCTGTAAAAAACCTGTAGTCCTGAAGGGAAGAAACAACCCTGGTCATCCTTCTCTGCCCATTTTTAGTATTAAAGACAGTGCGGTTCTTACTCAGGCTCTAAAAGATGGGCTTGATTGGAAGTCCCCTCTGCCCCATGGTGAACTGTGTAAACATAAACTGAATTCAACAGCCAGTTCAGAATGGCAGCCAGGTGACTGGTGACATAGGATCTGGTTATGTTAAGTATATCATTTCTATCAACTGACTCTGAGAGAGTGTAGTCAAGAAGTTCATGTGTAAATGTGATCTGCTTTTAACAATTTATTTAACACACAATAAGGGAAAATGAAATTTTTATGACTGTGCAATTGAAATTTAAGACCTGTTTGCAAACAGGTTAAATGTGGATACAGCAAATTGTTCAGTGAATGCGTAGATACTCTTTGGAATTAAGGAGTGCATAGTGGAATTTGGAGTCACTGTCAAAGAATCAATTATAAGAGGTTATAAAGCTTGCTAAAAAATAAAACACTGTAAAAGAAAAGGATAAAAATTATAATAAAATAACAACTGAGAGTATAGAAATCAGTATGGCAGCACATGTAGGAGAAATATTGATAAGAAAAAAAAGAATTAGGTTGAGGGAACTTTAAAACTATCTGGCGGATTCTGATACAGGTACAGAAAATGTCTAAAAATGTGGTAAGGACAAAAATATTCCTTTCAATTTTTCACTGACTGATGAATGGATAAAAAGATGTTATATGTATATATATTATATATATATATATAATGGAATTCGTAATATGAAATATATATACACACACACTATGGAATATTACTGAGACATCAAAAAGAATGAAATCTTGCCATTTGCAAGAATGTGGATGAAACTAGAGGGTATTATGCTAAACAAAATAAGGCAGTCAAAGACAAGTACCATATGATTTCATTCATATGTGGGATTTAAGAAACAAAACATGAACATAGGGGAAAGGAAAGAACAATAAAATAAGATAAAAACAGAGAGGGAGGCAAACCATAAGAGACTTTTAACTACAGAGAACAAACTGAAGGTTGATGGAGGGGAGGTGTTGATGTGGGCTAAATGAGTGATGGGCATTAAGGAGGGTACTGGTTGGGGTGAGCACTGGGTGTTCTATGTAACTGATGAATCACCAAATTCTACTTCTGAAACGAATACTATCCTATATGATAACTAACTTGAATTTAAATTTAAAAAAAAGAAATAAAAAAAATTAGCTTCAATTAGACTTATGTATTTACACTATTAAATATCTATTTATTGTTTATTTTAGAAACTGGGAGGAACACATGAATGCCAAAAATATTACCAGTATAATTTGAAAAATGAATTTGGTTAATATCATATATCCTTTTCAGAAATACAGCTACCTTGCTAATTCTACTATGATTTCCCATTTTGATCTGTAATACTTGAAGCATTGTCAACCTATGATTTCCTTTTCTTTAATATAATAATCTAGGCTACAAAATGAGGATTTTGTTTTTTTTTTTAGTAGCATCTGAAAAGTACACAGTGCACTGTGGGAAGTGACATTCAGTGTCAGAGTAAAGTCTAATGTACAATGTTTCTTTATGGGTTAATATTTTATGGATTTCCCCCTGCAGTTAAAACGTGGCATGTGAAGTTTTGGCAAAAAGAGAATTATTTAAAATTTTTTGAAACATAAGTTTCTTTTGCAATGAGTGACTATTACCAGGCATTCCACATAATTAGGCCAGAGGATTCATTTTGTAAATGTAATTCTCTGTGTAAGAAAACTGCCAAGACTTTTTTTTACATTTTATTTAGAAAAATTTAAACTTAAACAAAGCAAATGGAAGAGTATACCCAGCACCCAGCTTAAACAATTTTCTAATATTCTGATCATTTTAATTTTGTCTCTCCTCCCATTTTTATTAAATTTTTAAAATAGTTTTTTAAAGGTAAAATTTACTACATTGAGATGCACAAATGTAACCCACACCTTATCAAGATGTAAAATATGTCTATCATCTAGAAACTTTCCTTATGTCCCTTCCCTGCCAATCAAGGGCCCCTATCCCTGCCAGGGATTAATTTTGTCTGTTCTAGAATTTAAGATTAATATAATCATACAATTTGCACTTACTTGCACTGGCTTCTTTTACACAGCATAATGGGTATAAGACTCATCCATGCTGTTGTATATATTAGTGATTCGTTCCTTTTCTCAACTGAGTAGTGCTTCGTGGTAAGAATATACCACCATCTGCTTCTTTACTCTTCAGTTGATGGACATTTGCGTGACTTCCAGTTTTGGATATTAAGAATCAATCTATTATAACCATTCTTCTATAAATCTTATCATGAGCTTATGTTTTCATTTCTTGTTTTGTATGCCTAGGAGTAGAATTGCAGAGTCAAAAGTAGGAGTATGTTTACCGTAAGAAACTGCCAGGACTTTTCCCAAGGAGATTGTACTGTTTTACATTCCCACTAGAAGTGTGTTAGTGTTCTGCTAGCTACACATTCTTGCCAATAATTAGTGCGGTCAGTGTATTTAATTTTAACTATTCTAGTGGGTATATGGTAGCAGCTTGTTATGTTTTTTTTTTTTTTCCTTAAAGATTTTATTTATTTATTTGTCAGAGAGAGAGGAGCGAGAGCGAGCACAGACAGACAGAGAGGCAGGCAGAGAGGCAGAGGGAGAAGCAGACTCTCTGCCAAGCAAGGAGCCCGATGTGGGACTCGATCCCAGGATGCTGGGATCATGACCTGAGCTGAAGGCAGCTGCTTAACCAACGGAGCCACCCAGGTGTCCCGCTTGTTATGGTTTTAATTTGCATTTTCTTCACGATGAATGATGTTGAGCACTTTTGCATTTGCTGATTGGCTATTCATATAAGTTCACATGTGAACTCTTGGTTTAGTGTTTTGTCCATTTTTAAAAAGGGAGCCATTGGCCTTATTTATTGGTAGTAGTGACGTATACCTTCCAGACGGAAGTCCCTTGTCTGATTTATGTTTCACAAGAATTTTCTCTGAATCTATGCCTTGCCTTCATTTACAAACATTTTTTTGATGAGATAATTTTAATGAGAATATTGTAATTTTAAGTTTTTGCTTTCTGTGTCCTAGGAAATATTTTCCTTTCCAGAGTCACAAAGATACTCTTTTATGATTTCTTCTAAAAACCTCATAGTTTAAGCTCTTGGATTCCAATCTATGATCCTGCTTAGAATAATTATTATGTATGATATGAGGTCAAGGTTAAGATTGATTTTTGTATCTACATGGATATTCGATTGCTCTTTCCCATTTCTGTAAAGACTTTTCTTTCCACATTCAATTGTAGTTATTCATATAACTTTGTGCTTGCTTTTGAACTCTGCCTGCTCCATTTATCTATCTATCCATATGCCAATATCATATGATCTTGTTTAAGTCTGGTAATACAAATCTTCCAAATTTGATTCTCAATTTCAAGATAGTAGATTATGGTTAAACATGGTTTTTCATGTAGCCTTTTCATATTTATATATGTTTTTAAAATAATTTAAATTAATAAGTATTCATTTTAGAAACTTGGGATTCCAGATAAAGACACATAAAGAATTTGTGAAAATCACTCCTAGTCCTCATGGAACTTGAACATATCTAAAGCACATGCAAAAACATTATGAGGGGTGCCTGGGTGGCTCAGTGGGTTAAAGACTCTGCCTTCGGCTCAGGTCATGATCCCAGGGTCCTGGGATCAAGCCCCACATCAGTCTCTCTGCTCAGTGGGGAGCCTGCTCTCTCTCTCTGCCTGCCTCTCTGCCTGCTTGTGATCTCTTGTCTGTCAAATAAATAAATAAAATCTTTAAAAAAACAAAAAACGTTATGAATAAGGTCAAGTGTATACCTAGAGTTGGCAGATGAATGGTACTTTCAATTAGTCTGGTCTTTAATTTGCAGGGCTTTGAACACTGCTGCCCTGGGAGATACGTATTTGCCTATGAGGAGATTCAATCAACAAGAGCTAACATTTTCTTGTTATTCAAGAGAGTTTTGAGGGGTACCAAGGTGGCACAGTCAGTTAAGAGTAGGACTCTTGGTTTTAGCTCAGGTCATGATCTCAGGGTGATGAGATTGAGCCCTGCATGTGGCTCCTCACTCAGCAGGGAGCCTGCTTGAGATTCTGTCTCCCTCTCTCTCTGTCCCTCCCACTCATGTGCACGCTGTCTCTCTCTCTCTATCAAATAAATATAAACAAATGAATGAATGAATGAATGAATTAATGAATAAATAAATAAATCTTTTAACATTATTATTTTTAAAAGCCTTGGTATATCAAACTGGGTTATCAGTATGCCCTTTCGGTGAAAATTCAGAAAAGAAGAAGACATTACTGGGATTCTGATTGTATTTGTCTTATTAGCTTAAATTCTCAAATTCTACGTGATTGAGAAAATGAGGATCCTCTGTGTTTTAAATGTAATGACTTCAAATTCATTAAATAAATATTGCCTCTGTTCATGTGAGTCTGAAAAAAAATGAGGGAATACATGCTAGGCTGTTAGCATGAAAATGTAGTGGCCTATATTAAGTATGTAAGGAACAATCATACCAAATGAGAAAGCATCACTCTACCTAAGACATTTCATTTCTGCATATTCAGGAAAGTCCAGAGTTAGCTGCGGTCCTCCATCTGGCACTTCACTATTGTGAGTTTGTTGTCACTACCTTCTTCCCTTTTTATTAAGTATAGCAACCCAGAGCTAGCTGGGGGTAATGAGCAGCTTTGGTGCCAGCAGCCTCTTCATTACCCAAAGGCTTGGGATCTGCTCTTTGCTCCTATGTCTTTGAGTTTCTAATTTGGGGGGGGAATTTTTATTGATTCTTTGATGGGCATATTTTCTCTTCCCAAAGGCTAGACTGTGGACTTACACCACCTTCCGAGTTTTTAGCAATGGAAGATTTTTTTTTTTTTTCACCTGTCTTTGAATATTTCTTTGGTTGTCAATGTAGAAGATTGGGGTTTGGGTAGGTTCAAAACCTTCGATTCACACCATCAGTGAAAGTCAATTATCCATGTTCTGTAGTGTGTAGGGAAGACTTTACATATAGAATTAAAGAAATACCTGTGGTAATTCCCAAACTATTATGCATATTCATAATTAGACCAATGGGGACAAATATTATACTTTCAAAACTTTTTTCTGTAATTAAACCTATTCTTATCTTTAATATAGGCAATTACTTTTTTTTTTTTTTTTTAAAGAATTGTGCTGTTGAGTATAAGGTTTTGATTTAATATCCTAATACACCTTGTTAGGTAGACAGAACTCATTGTCCTTCATAATGCCTGACAGAAATTAAATAGTAGTTAACAATTAGTTGGCTTCTTTGAATTCCTGATAACTTATCATAGTTAAGAATTAGAGGCCCATACTTTAGTTTCTCCTTTATATGCAGAAACCAAGTCAAATTTTAAGAAACATTATTCATTTGCTCATAAACAAAGGGGAACAATTTAACTCATCCCTGGGCTTCAGGGAAACCATCACAATTGTTATTAATTATAAATGAAGTCAAACTGAATGATATTTTAAAGAAAGTTCACTTTCCCCCTTGAGCATATACTGGTTTTCTATTTTCTTAATTTCTATAGTAATTATTGGCAGTTCCAATGATTGGTATTTAAACAAAAGCTACCTTAATTTTCACTTCAGTTTCAATCTTATGTGAGTGGGATAATGGAAGAGATGACTTTCCAGCAAAGCCCCTGGTTGAGGCATTGTTTGTGTCTTATACATTGCTTACCATGATGTAATGGTAATTACATTATGGAATTATGTTCAGGGTATATTTTCTGCAAAAATAAAAAAAATAAAAATGGTGTTATAGAGGGTCTTGGATATTGTGTCAGAGTATTTGCATTTCATTGCCTAAGTCATGAAAAGTGAGGATGGTGTTTTGAGAGGACACATAGGAAAGGCTGCATCTAGGATACTTTTTCTCATAGTGGAGCATAGGATGGATTAGAGATGGTAGAACACGGAAGTAACAGCAGCAGTGAGGAGGCTGTTACATAAACATCACTCCTTACAGGCACGCTATGACCCAGGCTAACCAAAATTCTCATCGCTTCTCTATCATGCTGTTTCTCTGGGTTTTGTTTTCACTTTTCCTTTGTTCCTTCAATATTTTGTTCTGGTAACTCCTCTTCTCTACACTCAAGACCCTGCCAAGGCATGAATGAATGTGATGCCCTGGTGAAGTACCACCTCTTTCACAAAGACTTTTCGGACTCCTTTAGTTGGTAGTTTTTGTTCTTATCTTTGAAACCCCCACACCATATTTCTAAAGAGAACATGACATATTTCCTGTCTTTGAGCACCAGAGTTGCAAGGAGTTAAGTCATTCACATGCCTGTTACTGTGTGTTCTCATCGTGATGGTGTGCAAGACCCCTGATACTGCATTTGTTTGGTTTGGTTTGGTTTATTTTATTATTATCATTATTATGTTTTTTTACTCTTTCACTGAGTTCCTCTCTGGATCTTGTTTGTACAATTTGGGGGAAAACTCGTTATCTAGGAACTAATAAACAGTTTGATCATGGGATGCTGCCCCCTCCCCCATTTTTTAAAGGTTTAGTTATTTATTTGAGAGAAGGAGGGAGAGAGAGAGCGAGCGAGTGAGCGAGCGCACAAGCAGTAGGGCCAGAGGGAGAGAGAGAGAGAGAGAGAGAGAGAGAATCTGAAGCAGACTCCCCACTGAGCACAGAGCCCTCAAGGGGCTGGGTCTCATGACCCTAAGATCAGGATCTGGGACAAAACCAAGAGTCAGACACTCAACCAACTGTGCCACCTAGGAGCCTCTGGGATGCTCTTAAGGACGACTAGGAGTATCAGGGAAATCCATTCCATTTGTTTATCAATTTCACAAACACCCCCAGATCTAGCAGTGGAGCCTACAGGGCATGCTGGGTCTGTGTAAGGCCTGCCTGTGCTCCTGTATGGGCATCTCACCAGGGTTCAGACCGGTCTGCACGGTCTCCATAAAAGACTTCTTCACGGAGCACTGACGAGTCCCACAGCTCATATAAGGTCATATGTCAGGGAGAAGAGGAGAAAACTCTTTTAAATGTTGTAGAGCTTCAGGTAAGATGAAAACAGAGACCTTACTAATGACCTTGAAGAGTAGTTTTGGGGGATTTGTGGATATTGGACTGATGGCACGGCTTTCAAGAAAGTATGGAAGAGGGGTGCCTGGGTGGCTCAGTCAGAAGAGTGCTCGACTCTTGATCTCAGGGTTGTGAGTTCAAGTCCCATGTTGGGTGTGGAGATTACTAAAAAAAAAAAAATACACTTTAGGGGTGCCTGGGTGGCTCAGTTGGTTAAGCCACTGCCTTTGGCTCAGGTCATGATCCCAGAGTCCCAGGACTGTCCCCTGCATTGGGCTCCCAGCTCTGTGTGGAGTCTGCTTCTTCCTCTGAACTTCTCCCCTCTCATGCTCTCTCAAATAAATAAATAAAATCTTAAAAAAAAAGTATGAAAGAAGAGAAATTGGATAGAGCAAGTATATGGTAAAGAGAAAGAGAATCTTCCCCAAAATGTCTTTCTAAACTGGAGAGAAGCACAACTGAGAGAATGAGAGAAAACCCAGATCAATTTCCAGTCTTACATTCTGAATGATAAAGAGATGAAGAAATCAGGAAGAAGTCACAAAAAAATAGAAACAATATAGTTGATCATAATAAAGTGCTATACATGCTGTATTTTAATTATTTGCTCACTCATGAATACTCCCTATTTCTAAGGAGAACAGCTATAATGGGGAGCTTGCATTATATATGGGCTTTCGGTAGGTGGATATTGTAGTTGGATCATTCAGAAAATAATAAAACTTGGGATTTATTAGTTATAATAAATGATTATTAGTTATCAGATAAACTGACTGGATTTTCAAGATAATAAAAAGTTTCCCCCATCCTTGTGTTATGTGTACCTGTTGATGTTTGGAGAGACATGAAAGTAATGCCAGGTATTCTCTTTTTATTTTCATCACTCTGCAGTGAAATGAAGTCACAGGCCAGAATGAGAATGTTAGAATAATCATGTTTTATTTGAATTATGGCTGTATTAATGCATTCTGTTATTATAAAACATCACCCAATGTTGCATTATTCTAGTCACTCAGTAGTAAATGGAAAAGCAATTCATAATTAAATTAGTGAAACCCAGCACCAGGCTGACCTTTCAGTAATTCATTTTATGGCTGAACTGTAAGATAGATATAATATGCTGTATGATCTTTGACATATATTATGGATTTAAATAAATTAAATGGAATTAATGTAATACACATGTAGTTGAAAGAGTGTGGAGATAGGAGTATTTTTATGTGTGACCTTCCTAATTAGGCAGTGAAGTAGGCTATTAACAAAGGATCACAGAGTTGCCACTACTTTGCTTAGGACAGGGACCAGAGCTGGAGGAAAGGCTTTAGCAGAAGGTTCTATTAAAATCTATCATGCTTTACTCCTGACCCATGGTTCAAATTCAAAGTATAAACGGAAAGGGGAATATCTAGGTTTTGCTATTAGTTTAGGTCTTTGAAGAGGTTTCTAAAACTTATATCCTGTTTAGACTAGTTCATTAAGAACCCATTATATTGTATCATAAGAGGCAATTGACATTAATGACCCACTTTTCTTTCTCTCTACACATTTACTTTCTGTTTATAGGTATGCATACCAGTACTAAATATGAATATGGCTTGTATATGATAAAAAATTTTAAAGTAATTCCTTTTTTAGGACTTGAGACCATGTTATTGTGATTTCCTCTTGGTAAATGCTCTGGCTGAGGTTTTCTAAAGCTTAGGCTAAATAAAAACTGATTTCATTCCCTTCCCCCCCCCCCCACTTTTCAAAATGTCTTTGGAATAGAAAGTTAACTTCTTTAAAATGTGATACAGCATTGTTATTTTAATTAGATTTTTAAAATTATTATTACAAGTCGAACATGTTTCTTAGCTATAAATATTTCCAGTGTTTGCAGTTCATTTTTTCAACGACTTTGCCAATGTGTCTCTTGGGGTTTTAGCATTTTCTATGTTAGGTGAATGACCGTTTTTACCCTACAGGTATTTTCCTACTTTCTCCTTAGTCTTCTTGGGGTGTTTTTGATAAGCTGAAAGGTGTCATATTCATATTAACCATTTTTCAGAATCCTAGCTTTGTTCTTAAACTTACAGCTTAGTTTCCTTCCAGATGTAGAGTCTTCCACTATTCTTATGGCTTATTATCCTACAAATAACTCTTTGTTGAAGATCTAAAAATTTTTTTCTTTTATGGAGGTAACCAATTCTATACTTATTGAATAATATTATTTTCTAAATATTTGGCATGATATTCCTGCCTCCATTCTATATAAAATTAATAACAAGGGATTATATAAATTTAAGATACAAATACAAATAGATTCTAGTATGATAGATTAGAGTTCTTTTACTCTCTGTTCAGTTGGCCTGTTGGTTTGTTCTTGTTTCCAGACTAAACTATTATAATTATAGCTTTATAGTGTATTCATTATCTGACAGAGAAATTAAACTTCTTTTCATTTTTTTCAAATTTTTAGCTAATCTCAGATATTTTCAAATTTTTGTTAATTTAAAAAATACGTTTACAAGTTTAGTGTTTCACATTGAACTTTTAAATTATTTTGAGATAAATGGACATCTTTACCGTAATTAATTTTCATGAAGAACAATGTCTGCCTTCTCCATGCATGTACATCTGATTCATACTTGAGAGTACTTTTTGTGTTTTTCTTCATCTAAGACCTGTGGGATTTCACATCACTATCAGTCACCCACACATAAATGCATTTGGCTTGTACTCTTAACACGATATATTCCCCTCTATTGCATCTTTTTTTAAAGTCCTTCAAACTTCTCTTCACTGTCCTTACTATTTACTGCTTTTTTTCCCCCCTCCACTTTTCCCCCTCCCTAATACAGACATTCAAAATGGTTAGGGGAAGCTTATTATGTCCTAACATCACTTAGCTCTGTCATGTCGAAAGTGACAAATAGATCCATTCCTGAATCAATGAAGGATAATCACGGTTCCTTTACTATGATAGAGAAGTCATAGAAAGTGATTTGCCCACCGTTATTATTCAAATATAGTAAGATTTATTTCACAGATTCTCAATACAATATAAAATCTCATAATAAATCATTTAATATTTTGCTTCACTTACCAAGCAAATTACTAGCTATTTTCCCTCAACTCACTAAGATAGATATTACATTTTATAATTTGCATTGCTTTTTACTGTAGGTGTAAAAATGAAATCCCTGAAGATTTATAATGACAAGATAACTACAGTGTAAAAACAGAAATGGTTCAAGCTTTATGACACACAACTTAATTCAAGGTTATGAAAATAGAAATATTGAGGCTAAATAAACATCTTTCATAATAATATATTATAACACAAATAGTTTGGTGAAAAGAATTTATTTTACAAACTTAAATCTGAAGTATTTTCCATTTAAATAATATGCTTGAACTAGTACAAAATTTGGCTAAAAAGAACATTTTTACAGGGTACATACATACAGTTTTATGATAGAAACATTATGGGTTTTCTCTCACAGGAGAAGCAATACATCTTTTATATTCTCAGGTCTACTTTTCAAATAATATAATTTGACCCAACTTTTTATATATTTAAATTTTTTAGTGGAAAATCTCAAACATATAAATGCACTAATATTTGGGGACAACCCATGAGTGGAGAATAGGAAAACCAGATTAGCATGGATTACAGAGAATTCCCTTAAAGGAGAAGTGAGATTATATTTTGTGGAGAGATATTAGGCATTATCCCAGAACCACTTAGTTGCAATCTGAAATTATGGTAAGTGGAAAAATTCATGTATAAACATCTCTTTGTGTGAAGAAGCTCATAAGTCAAGTTTATAACAAAGTTATGGCCCGTTTTTAGTTTTAAGAATTCCCAGCACCATCATGTGTTAGATGGGAAACTTCTCTTTGGTAGTCCATAACTCAGAGGCGAGAGACATGTCCTACAGTAGGTAAATAAAAATGTTTTTAATTTCAGTAACGATAATCACAATTCTATTATTTTAGCCACAGAAGGGCCACAGAAGCCAGAGAACCATCTATCAGTTCTTGTAATTGCAGGAATTCCTGGAGAATTAACAGACCTATTCTGATTTGTAAGTTGGAGAATACACTCATTAATGGTAGCTGGGGTATTGTCTGTATCCGAAGGAGTGACGGTTAGCAGTGGTTTAATAGTTGCAATACATTTAGATTTAGTCATTTTCCCATAAAAAGTTCAAGTCACTTCAGCACAGTTTGTCATTTACTACTAGAACTTTTTGGTAAGGTCAGAAAGTAGCTGAGCCCTAAGCATGTATTTATAATTCTCTAAAGTTAACACCAAGGCCTTGAGCAGACACAAGTGGAAGGTGGAATGATATGTGGAACAACTGCCCTTGGAGGCTTTTATCTCCCCCTTTTTTATTTTAATATAGTCTAAAGCAGATATATTGGTAGAATTGGTTCTGTTTGTCTTATTAGAGGAGAAATGGGTGAACTCTCCAACTTTGTTCATTTATCCCACCAAATAGGGGGTTAATTCAACCAGGCGGTCCCCAGCCTCCACTTTCTGTGGGAACCTTCCTCTGCTTTAGGAAATGCCTAAGTTCATAGGTGATACATGGTAGTAATGATGGGGTTAATCAACCAGGTACTAGTCTGGAAATACAGATTTCAAGGGGCTTAATACCCACTTGGTCGTCTAGATAAACTGTATCTTCAGATGTCACTGGTTTCACGCAATAAATTCTGTCCCTTGCAGGTCAAATAAGACAAATTTAAATGTGATCCATGATCGTTCACTCTCCTTGCCATTTCCTGCCGGTTTTAGGTTTTATCTGGCAAAAGGCCCTGGTGTTTTTAGGAGTTCCAAGCCTACATTCCATCTTGAAAGTGACAATAAAGTCTGCAGAGTTCTAGGGATTTTCCTTAGAGCAGAAAGCAGTTGGCCCCTTACTGGGTTTATGACTCTAAACATAGTTCTGGTATCCTGGACTTAGGGAGCAGTTCCTTTAATTCAGTCCCAAGTTAGAAATTTTTCAGGCTGAGGACATCTGGAAGGGGGCTGTCCATCCCTCAAAATCCTTCAAGTTTATCCATAAGATTGTAAAGAAGAAAATGTCCGCTTTGTGTTTCATCACAAATTTTACCATCTTAATCTCTGCTATGAGAATTGGTTATAGCAAGGGGAGTATAAATAAATAGCACCTCCTTTTGTATTTACTCATTCACCAAGCCTTTATTGACACTTGCTATAATCAAAACATTATCCTCTGTACTCTGGGAAAGTAGATCATTAACACTTATTTTCACATCAAGGAGCTATAGTCTCCTGGAGGAAGAGAGAAAGAGAGAGAGTGAGAGACAGAAAGAAGAAGATAGGTAAATATAAATCTTAGAATTGAGAAAGAAGCAGCAAAAAATATAAAGAGAATTAATTCCAGTTTGGGAAATCAGAGAAAACATATGAAATAGGTAATTCTGAGTTCAACCTTGAGAGGTCATTGGTGGAGAAAAGGTGGAGAGGATCTATAAAATTTAAAGGGAAAACTCATGAGCAAATGCATGGAAGGGTGTAAGGCTGCAGAATGGTTAGGATCTAGAAAATTATCGGTTAACCTGAAAAGGGAAGAACATGTAGCAGATACTGATGTTGGAGAAAGCAGATGGAACTTGTGCTATCATATGCTATCATGCAGATCTGGCACTTGGCCTTAGGGCATAAAGATCTATGGAAATGTTTTGGAGAAAGGAATGACATGTTCTGACTTGTCTAATGAGAATGACCGTCCTAAATATTGGTGTAGCAAAGGCTGAGAAATTAGTCATGAGGCTATCACAGAGTGTAACAAGAGAGGCTGAGATTGAAAAGGGGTATAAATAAGCACCTCCTTCCCCTAAGTTATAAAAAATTGAGTGGTGGAAGACCAGTCTACATAAGGAGAAATATGGAGGATATAGGAAGGACTCACTTTAGGTTCCTTCAACCTTCTTAATAAAGTAGCTGGCGAGGAAATTGGATAAGAGGTTAAGTTTGAAGGTTTTCAGGAGCAGTTTGGGGAAAAAAAAAAAAAACCAAAACAACTAATCAAAACGTGGCTTGACCCAAAATTGTGCTAAAGAATATAGTACTATCACAATTTGTTGTAGAAATGGGTCAGCTAATCATCTGAAACTCAGAACAGAGGCTGATGGGTGGGAAGAAGCAAGGGAACACTGTTGGTATCCAGAGTCATCTGTGCTCTGTGAGAGTGGCCCCACAGAAAACATAAACCATAGCCATAGATTTCAGCGATAACTTTTTGAGAAGAGACTCCGTTTGTCCGTGAGTGGAAATAGCAGGATTTACTCACGGTGAATAGCAAGACTTCTGTTGAGGAGCAGCTTTGGCTTTGAGATCTCTGAACTTTCAGGCTGTCTGGTACACCCCCTCTGTGCTTTTCCTTCCTACTTCTTCCCCTTGCCCACTTGGACACCCAGTTCAGTGCGTTCTAGCCTTTAATTATTATTTTTAATTGAGAAGTAGACAAGATACAGATAAAACAAATGACTATCTGGTGGTAGAAAACACTCATGTGTTTATTTGTATTAAGATCTTATGATGAGAAGCAGCAAGTGGACAATGGGAGAATCAGAAGGAAGGTGCTGCCATAGAATGGCATGTTTGCCCCTGTTCAAGTGAGAGGGATCTGACAGAATATGGACCTACTATGACTAGTCACTGCATGTAGCACTTCACATACATGATCTCTTCTAATTCTCAAAACAATTTCACAAGGCAGGCATGAATATCCCCATTTTAAAAATAATAAAATTAGAAACTGAACTTGTCAGAAGGCTTCCCCAAGTATATATGACTGGTTATACCTGGCTCAGTAATACTACTGTGGTTTGGCCAAAGTCCATTTGATTCAAAAGACTATGTTCTTGGGCACCTGGGTGGCTCAGTGGGTTAAGCCTCTGCCTTCAGCTCAGGTCATGATCTCAGGGTCCTGGGATCGAGTCCCGCATCGGGCTCTCTGCTCATCAGGGAGCCTGCTTCCCTCTCTCTCTCTCTCTGCCTGCCTCTCTGCCTACTTGTAATCTTTCTCTGTCAAATAAACAAATAAAATCTTTAAATAAAAAAAAAAGATTCCCTCTGTCCCTTTAAAAAAAAAATAGAGAGACTATGTTCTTTCCACTATACCACACTGACATCCATGAGAAGTGTTAGTGTATTTTTAAAAAATCTAGTATTCCAAGCTTATCCTAAATTTTGGAGTATTTTTAGTAAAATGATTTATTTATATGTTTTGATACACTCATTTTTTAGCATCCTAGTACTGTAAAACTTTGAAAATGCTTCCAAGAAGATACAAAATGGTGATTATTATTATTGCCAAGACTCATGCAATGGGAGTTCACTGAGATTTCATTAGTACCCTGTCTACTAACCCTTTTGCCCCTAAAGAGAAAAAAATCCATGAAGTAATGCTCACATTGACTCCTAACTGCTTAGGACCATATTAAGTCAAGTGTGATTTTAAAAACTTCTGCTAGGAAAATAAACCAGCTAAACTGCCCAGTGCATAGGTATAAGACTTCTCTCCCCTCTGAAGTGCCAATATTGCAGATTTCTTCTTGAAGAAACCTAACAAATTATCAGGCTGTAGCAAGACTATTCAACTTCCTAGAAAAATGTCTTTGTAGCCTCTCTATAGTGATTCTTATGCTTTATTTTCAATAAAACATTTGCAGGCAGAAATCACATTCAGATTTAATCATGACACCATAGTGCCATTTCTGTACAGGGTTCTGGGTCATTTGATGTCTATTAATTGTTTACCAACCAGGGGCTTGGTCTAGTAATCCCTCCAAATGCCTTCCTTGTACCTCAATATAATCATGGCAAGAAAGCCATGCTTCAACATGAGGTGTGAAACTTCCTAGCCAAAACCACTAGATGTCTAGAAAGCCTTAGGTATTTCCACATGTAAGGAAAAACTACATTGTTCACCGAGGGTTCTGTGTACTCTTGGCAATATTGATATTTTATGAAGGAGCAAGATGTGCCTGAAGGAAAGAGGCTAGATTCACACGAGGCCAACAACCATCAACCTTGACTAGCATGAAAGAATTATTCGGTGATATTTTGTGAGTCACCTTATGAACTTTAGCATCCTTGCAGATGAAACTGCCATGACTGTCTCAGGAATGCTGCTGAGAATATGTGCATGAAATTGCTCAGTACATGTCTCACAGTTCTGATTTCAAACTGTTCATTCTCTGGTTTCTATTTTCTTCTAGGATAGCCTGCTTTTTAGCCAAGAGGGATGGCATCAGAATACTCTGATCCTTGGTTTTCCAGTGATTTATGGTAACTTCCAGGTTTACAGTTCTTTTGTTCATTCACTTAGTCAGCTCCTTGTAGGGCCTAGGAACTGGGGTAGTTACTGTACAAACAGAGATAAATAAAACAAATTGATTGTAGCCTCATAAGACCCATTTTAGGTTTCTGAACTCCAAAAAAGTGTGATGATAATTTTGTGTTGTTTTAAGCCACTAAATTTGTGGAGATGATTTACAGCAGAAATAGGTAACAAATACAGCTTCCTTTTCGGTTAAACTTGACTTTCTGAATATTTCAGAACACTCAGTACCTTAAGCCAATCAGTCATTTTTGCTGGGAATTGACGCTTTTAATCAGTTTTGTCCTAAATTTGATTTGAACATGTGGCAGTTTAATTACCCTCTTGAATATATGAATCATATCATTGTCATATCTACTAAGATATGAAGAAAAAGCCATCTAGTAATATTAATTATGTGAGACGATGACTTTTTTTCATATTTGAATTATGTCCCATTATTTGAATTATCTTCCTTGTGTGATTATTAAAGATGAAAAAACATGGTGTAATGTGATATATGTTAATAAAGATGTGGATCTTTATGGGATACCTCACATTTTATTGAATAACATTTATTATAAGTTAAAGAGAAATATTATTCTAAATATATATTGTAACCCTAAAAATCTGTGTATTTTTCTATTTATAGAATGGCAGTATTTCATTTTTCATCATGGACAAGAATAATTGGATCTGTATCCAAGGATGATGATTTTTCTGAATGACTTTGAGACAAAATGAAATATAGGGAGTAGTAAAAGAATATATATGGATCATATATATATTTGATGTATATATCAATATATCTACATATCATATTAATATATTTATATGTCTCAAGATGCATATGTTTCCCATGTCAATTGAACATTAATAAGTCTACTACTGGATAACAGGCATTAGGGCAACTTAACATAAGAGTATCCATCCATTTATAATGGATCCCCACCTTATTTTTAATGCTGAGAACTAAGTTCATCTGTTGGTATTTCTTTTAAAGGTATTTGGTAAATGTTGAAAATGTTGAGGTTCAGTAGTTTGTTTTTTAAAGATTTTATTTATTTATTTGTCAGAGAGAGAGAGAGAGCAAGCAATCAGGGAGAGCTGCAGGCAGAGGGCGAGGGAGAAGCAGGTTCCCCATTGAGCAGAGAGCCCAATGGGGGACTCAATCTCAGAACCCTGGGATCATGACCTGAAGCTGAAGGCAGACACTTAACTGACTGAGCCACCTAGAAGTTCTGAGGTTCAGTAGTTAAAAATAGAGTTGTTATTATTCAACTAATACAAGTTTTCTGAGTTTCTAAGTTTTTATTTTTATTTTACTTTTTAATTTTTTTATTAACATATAATGTATTATTTGCCCCAGGGTGAGTTTCTAAGTTTTTAAAGTATAATTACAAATAATTATATCGTTTATTAATATTAATATCATTGATAGGATTCTGAGTAACTTTTCATACAAGAAATGATTGCAGTCTTCATTTTTGTGATGATCTATACTTTTGTGAATAATTATGCTCTGCTTGGAGAATTAGAAAAGAATATATATATAAAGATGTACCACCTAAAATGCATGAATTTAAAATATCTATCACCCTGCAACCATATTAATTTATCTCTGTGTTATTGTTCCTTGCGACTGAACTTTTCGAGATCTTAAGGTTCTATAATATTCTTATTTTAAAATTCTAAAAATAGTTAAAATTGTTAAAAATTAGTCTTTTATAGAGAAATGTTTTTGGGAGACAGCATGTGAATAGTTTATTTAACTAACTGGAGGGAAATGTGAAAAATGTGATTTGCTTAAGGCAGCCCCTGTTTTGATTAATGAGAACTCTAATAGTTATATGTGGTGATTATGATAAAATAACATATACATAGACTCAGACCCTAAGGATGAAATCCCAAGGGGGAAGAAATCCCACAAAGAAACAAAACAGCGTGTCTTCTTCAACATTTTTTCTGGAAGAAGGGAAAAATAATTTCTTCTTATTCTTCATAATCTCAAGCCAGCTGTCGCCTAGGAAGGAACCAAATTCATATGATTATGTTAGCTCAAAGATAACCTGATGAAAGTCTGAAAATTTAGTTTGAATTAAAATCTCATTGGTAGTAATGGAGACTTCTGATAGAAACATGTTTATCTTCTCTGAAGAAGAAAGCCTTAAATAAATGCAAGCATCAAAGAATTTCCATGGATATAAGTTTTCCAAAGGAAAATGAGCTCACAATCAAACATATCAAAAGAGAGAGAGAGAGAGAGAATAAGAACTATGAATAAGAATCATTAGAAACAACAAATAACCACTTCATCCACAGAGGGTGTAGTTACTAGGTTTGTCACATACAGGATGTCAAATTAGTATATGTAATACATTTAGAGAAATAAAAAACAGAAAGAAGAATATATGTAAGGAAAGAAGAATATATGTAAGGAACAAGTGACAATTAAAAGTAACCAAGAAGATTTTGGTGAACACAAGTCCATGAAGCTTTTAGAAATAAAAAAAATAATATCTGAGATTAGAAACTCAAAGCAGGGGCTAATAAGCATCATAGCAAAGTGGAAAAGGGAATTAGTGAATTATAGTTTGAATATGAAAAATGTACTCAAAATGCAGCCCAAAGAAACTTAGAGGAAACATCACTATGAATGATGAAACAATTAAGACTTTCCTGTAGAAAGTGATAGTCAAGAGTGCCTACCAATGTTACTTCTCTTCAGTGAACTGGACATTCTAACTAGTGCTGTACACTGAAAAGGAAGGAAGAGGGGAGGGAGGGCGAATAGATAAATATGTTACAGATTAAGGATTGGAAAGAAGAATTTAAATTTATCACTGTGTTGTAGAAAATACAAAATAATATCAAATTCTTTATTTGAATTAGTAAGGGACTTTGACAAATTTAATAGATACAAACTAAGTATAAAGAGTCAATTGTGTTTCTGTATACCAGCAATAAGCAGGTATCTTTTAAAAAGACATAATTATCTATAGAATAAATAGCATATAAAACATATATGTGTGTATGTAGATACACACACACACACACACACACACACGCACACACACAATGAGAAAAAGCCAGTCTGATAGAAAAAGATTCACAAAATCCAGCTAGATGATAAGTATATCACAAAGTCAACTTTGTTGACAATTACAAAAATGCAAATCAGAATTATAATGAGAAACCACAATACTCACCAAATTAGTAAAATTTAAAAGTCTGAAAATACAACATTTGGGTAAGAATATGAAACTTTTTGGAAAACAAAAACAGTTTGGTTCTATTGAGCAAAGCTGAAGATACTCATTGCCTCCTACCCAGTTCGTATAAACCATATAAGAAATAGTTGAACAGCTTAAAAGAGAATTATGTCAAATCATACAAATAATAAAAAAATGAAATATCAGTGGCCAAGAAACACATATATAAACAAATGCTCAGTCTCACTAGTAATTAAATATAAATTGAGATGAGTTCTTATTTTTACCTCTAAAATTAGTAAAGATTTAAAATAAAAATAATATTGTTTTATCTTGTTATCTCTGTTTATCTCCGTAAAATGGATGTTGCCACAAACTGCATATGAGAACATTAATGGGTACAACCTTTCTAAACTATAATTTGGCAATTAATACAAAAGCATCCCTAGCTTTGGGCTTAGTAATTTGAACTTTTACTCTAGGAAATAATAAGCAAGCACAGAGATTGACCTGCAGGGATGATTACTGAAGTACATTTTTGAAGAGCAAAAATAAATAAATAGAACTTTAAAAATGTATAATAACTGGGAGAGACCTAAAATTTTTTTGCATGTCCACACTATGAAGCACAGTTTACAATTCAGTGTTACGGAGAAATTCTCACTATGGATCGTTATACGACACAAACTAGTTAGAGCAAAATGTGTGTATAACAGGATTCCAATGCTATTTAAATATATACATGATAGAAATGGTAGGATGTATAATGCATGGCTTGGTATGTGGTGATTTATCAGGCAATTAGACAATATATTCTCTTCCTTACTATTTCCTGTATTTTCCAGATTTTCTACAATGCTATGTGTTGATTTTGTTCACATGAAATGATTATTAAAAATATGTAGGAACGTATTTTATGGAGCACTGGGTGTGGCGCATAAACAATGAATTTTGGAACCCTGAAAAGAAATAAAAGAAAATGGAAAAAAATATGTAGGAAACTCTATGTCAGAACAGAATCTCCAATTCCATACCTCTGCTTTCTCAAAAGTTCAGTGCTTGCAAATGTTTTCTTTGAGCCTTGGTTCTAGATTGTATGTGTAATTCCTGATTTCTTTGCATCAGGAGAACAGTTTTTTTTTTTTTTAAAGATTTTGTTTATTTGAGAGAGAGAGATTGAGTGTAAGGGAGAGGGAGAGAGAATCTGAAGCAGACTCTAATCTGAGCTCACAGCAATATAGGTGGCTCGATCCCATGACCTTGAGTTCATGCCCTGAGCTGAAACCAAGAGTCCGACACCCAACCAGCTGAGCCACCCAGGCATTTCCAGGATGGGAATTGACTCCCAAACATATTTTTATGTAAATCCCACCTCATTTATAAACTCCTGTGTATTGAGGAGGATCAACATTTTGGTGAAATATTTTGTGATTCAAGATGCTCATAACTTCCTAAATTTTAGGAGTTCTTTGTGCAACAAGACTAGCTTTATATGTAGCCCCAAATAAGATGGGCCTTTTCTACATTTATTCAAGTTGTTCAGCAGTTTAGAAAGTAGCCAGAGTAGCAAGTGATGTGGAAATTAAAATCAAGGCACAAGTCTCTTGGTCGATATTTGATGTGAAGGAAATGGTAGCATAATATAAAACCTAACTTTGTGTTGTTACAGCAAATACCTCCTTTATTTCTGCTAACAAAACAAATAAAGCTCAGTTCTTTAATGTGTGCACTAGAATATGAAATTCTGAAGAAACAGCTACTCATAGATCCTTGTCATTGGGGTAAAGTTGGTTTTTTATTAGATATTTGTAATATATCCCAGCAAATATATCAGCCTAAATCAATTCATTTGATTACTATTTGTAGTGGGCTGAATGGTGGTCCTAAAGATACCAAGTTCTCATTCTGGAACCTGTAAGCCTTATTTGGAAAAAAAGATTTTGTTTGTTTATTTTTTATTATTATTATTATTTTTTAAGATGTGACTAAATTAAGGATCTTGAGATGGTGATGTCATACTGTATTATCTGCATGGGCCCTGGGGCCCCGGGTACCTGGTGCATAAATTCTCACAGGAGGGGGGCAGGGAGAGATTTGGCACACCCCCAGAGAGAAGGCAATATGACTATAGACAGATTGAGGGGACACAAACACACACAAACCAAGGAATGAACACTCTGGCCACCAGAAGCTGGAAGGGGCAAGTACCAACAGATCTTCCCCTGGGACCTCTGGAGTGAGCATGACCCTGCTGACACCTTGATTTTAGATCGTAGGCCTATGGAACTGGGAGAGAATACATTTTTGTTGTTTTAAGACATTTTTATTGCTTTAAGCTGCTTAGTTTATAATAATTTGTTACTGCTCTTGAGGAAACTGGTACGTGGTTCATAATGAAAATATGGGGCTATCCATGACCATAAGTGGATTTGAATCGTGTTATTAAACCATATATTTGCAAAAGAAAAAACAGAACAGAACAAAACCGAAACGAGAAACCCCACCATAGAGTTGCAAGAAGATAAGAGTAGTGAAAACACTACAGTGTTTTTCCCTAATAGCAGTCATGTTTAGTGTCATTTTTCATAGTCATTCTTTCTCTTCTTAATGTTTCTTTTGCCCCTACATTAACAATTGTTTTTTTTTTCTTTTTTTCTTGGTAGTCTCTAAGCATTGATGCTTCTCAATTCCAACACCCATTTATCTTCTTGTTCTAACTCTGCTGTAAGTAAGTCCGTAAGTCTGAGAAGAAAATAGAAAAGTGTCTTAGAAGCTTTTCAAAACATGAAATCCTGAGAGGTTACTAATGCTAGAATTCTTATTATGTTCATAATTTTCTTCTATTTTCTCAGTATGTTAACAACTGGTCTTAGCCTTCTTGAGTAAAATTGGTGAATTTCTCCTGGTTCCTAGGAAACAAAGTTTGGGAACTGAGCTACAAGTCCTCAGATGTTGGTAAGTTATATTTTTGTTCTTATTTTTATGAAAGTAAAATAAATACATGATAAAAACATTTTAAAGCGGTTATAATAAGAAGGGATATGGAAGGTTATAATAGAAAGGGACTCCTTTACATACATCTTCTCTATTCTTGGTCTCCTTAGAAATCTCTTTTAATGAGCTTAGTTTTTACATTTCCAGTTGTCTCCATTTATGAAATAATACAACTATACTATTTCTTTTCTTTTCTTCCTTCCATTCTTTCCCCTCCCTCCCTCCTTTTCTTTCTTTCTTCCTTTCTATTGAATTCCTGCTATAAAAAGCAAGGATTTAACTTAATAGATGTGTCCTACAGTTCCTTTCTCCTCTTCATTTTCCCCAGTTTTGATTGTATATTGTATTTCTATTTAATTGGATATTTGTGTTACTTTCAATAAAATACTAGTCTTTGTTTCACTAACTTGAGACATCTCTTGACTTCCCATTATGTGAGAAGAGAAATATGAACCCATCTACTCTTCCTTCTGTGTTTCCTCCATCCTTCCTCCCCCCAGTTTCTGTCAGATTGATACCATAAATTCTCTATGTTTTAATTACACATATTGCTCTACTATGAGGTATGGATTCTGCTTAAGGATTTAAAATGTGCAGGAATATTGGATGCTGGGCTGTCCACAGGTGATGGGCTGTGGAGTGGAGAAAACTATCTCTGAGGACAGCATTGTCCTGGGTCGCTTGTCTCGCTTCTCGTCTGCTTCCTTTGTCAGCTTCTGCTTCCATTGGTCACTCTATAACTGTCCTTCTCTTCTCCCAGTCCATCTTCTCCAAGGCTCAGCCAAAACATCTCTGGAAAAGTTTAGTTTCTTTATGCAGAGATGGCTTTCTCAGCAGTTGGTTTTCTCCTCTCTAGGGAAGATAAAAACTATTTCCAGTCGGGGCCATGTGCGTCTCCTCCCTGTATCTGAAGCGGCAACTCTTGCATTTATACTTTGCTCCTCACTTTTCTATTCACTGTCCTTTATTTTATGTTCTTTTGGTTTCCCTGGAGCTCCCTCCAGGGCATTGAATGTGGAGAGAAGCTAGGAAACTGAAAGATTTGGTATCCATTAAAAAAAGGTAAGAAGCAGAGAAAAAAATTAAAGAGTTGCCAGATCACCTGTACAGGCACCATAAACAAATTATCCTAAATGGCAAACAGCTCTACCTTAGATGGCAGGGCAAATTGCCCTAAATAGAGAGTGGCTGCCTTTGGTGCTATGCTAAAAACAAACAAACAAACAACAACAAAAAACACAAATAAAACAAGCAAACAAAAAAACTAAAACAGTTCAACTCTATCTGCACTTATGGGGTAAGGTATACTATGACTTTTGGCAGATTGATTTCTCTGTTAAGGCTATGTGGCTGTTTTATCCAATTAAAAGTCTTTATGGAGCCAAAACGTTAATTGCTTCCTCCCTCTTTGACAGTTTAATCCATTTAGAGATTTTAACAACAGATATGCTGGCCATATTGTTCATTTGATTCTTGCCTCAAGGCTGAATAGTAATCTGCCTTTGTTGCCCGTGTGCCCACTCAGTTTTATCTTTTTAGCCACTTGGGATGAGAAAGTTTCTGAGCTTTCCCCATCTCTTCATTTTTGCTTGTAAAGCCTCAAATTCTTTAATAAGGCTTATCTGTCTTTTAAATGTCCTTGTCAAAGGCACCCAGTATTAACCAACATACCCTACTTTTACTCTGTTTTCCGGTCTTCTTTTTTTTCTGGAGCTGCAAGTTCATTAAATGTATTATCTTCATTCTAAGTGATAGCAGGTGAAATTTTACCATATAGAATATGTTTTCTGACCAAAATGGAATAAAAATATATCAATAATAGAAAGACAACAGGAATATCTACAAACACAAATTAAACAACACACTTTAAACAATCCATGAATCAAAGGAATTAAATACATATAAATGAAAATAATATATAACCTATCAAAATTTGTGGGATGTAGCTGAAGCTGTGCTGAGAGGGAAATTTATAGCACTAAAATATTTGCATTAGAAAAGAGGAAAAACATCAAATCAGTAATTAAATTTCTACTTTAAGAAACTAGGGAAAAAATTAACCTAAAGCAGGTAATAGGAAAAAAAGAATAAAATAGTAGAAATCAATGAACTTGAAATAGGAAGACAACAGAGAAAATAACTGAAACTAAAAACTGATTCTTTTAAAAAAATCTGATAAATGTGATATACCTCTTGCAAGAGTGACAGAGCTAGGGGAGCCTGGGTAGCTCAGTTGGTTAGGCATCTGACTCTTGATTTTGGCTCAGGTCATGATCTCAGGGTTGTGAGATTGAGCCCCAAGTTGGGCTCCACATTGGGCCTGTAGCATTCTTAAGATTCCCTTTCTGCCCCCTGCCAAAATAGTGAGTGAGAATATGATAACCAGTTAGGAGTGAATCAAAAGATATTAGTACAAATCTTGTAGCCATTAAAGGGATAATGAAGAAAAACTACAAATTTATATTCCTAAATTCAGTAACTTAAATGACTAATTCCTTAAAATCTACAAACTATTGCAACTCAATCAAGATGAAATCAATAATAAAAAAACAAATAAAAAGATGAAATCAATAACTGGGATAATCCTCTAACCATTAATGAAACTGAATTTGTAATTTAAAAACTCCTGAAAAAAAATCTTCACGCCCACATGATTTCACTGGTGAATCTTACCAAATTTTTAAAGAAGAGTTAACAATAGAGGTTCTTTCCTCCATCTTGGAACCCGTGGAGGCCTACTGGGAACTCCCATAATGACAACTATGTCTGGAAGGGAACATATAGTTCTTCTTACTCTGTGATGAGATGAAACTGAATTCTATCTAGGCAAGAGATGTGCTTCTGTGTACAAAGCAAAGAACAAAACAGTGACTTTTGGTGGCAAGCCCAACAAAACCAGAGTAATCTGGGGAAAAGTAACTCATGCTCTTGAAAACAGTGGCATGGTTTGTGCCAAGTTCTGAAGCAATCTTCCCGCTAAAGCTGTTGGCCCACAGAATCCATGTGTTGCTGCAACCGTCAAAGATTTAAACTTACTGAAAAGCAAATAAATAAAGGTATAGATTTGTTTCCTAGTTAAGAAAAAAAAAAAAAAAGACAAGATAACAATAGATAATAGAAGAGAAAGGAACACTTCCCACTCATTTTATGAGGCCAATAATACTCTCATTTGATTCAATGCAAATATTTACATTGAATATTTAATTGGGTCTCTGACACTCACTGTAAGTGAATCCAGTACCTTGTAGACATTTAGGGCCCTGTCTCTGAAGACAGATTGCCTGGGTCCAAATTTTAGCTCAGCTATCTTAGCTATTTCCTTGGTGAGTTCTGTAACTGGTCAGTAGTTTGTTAACCTTAGCTGGTCAGTAGGGATTGACAGGAGTAGCTTCTATACAAACTTTCTAAAGATTAGTGGGATAAACATGTAAACTCTTACAAGTCTTTCCCATATAATATGGACAGGTAGTATTATCTTTTTCTTTCCTTTTTTTTTTCAAATTATTCTCTTCATTGTTCTCAGTTGATATTCATTATGGTAGAGTTTCATTCTCCTATTATAATTTCTCTTGCTAATTGCTGTGAACTCCCAACATTTTATTAACATTTTTTTTCTGTGGTGTCTCAGAGTTCCACATATGCTTTGGCAATTTATACTTTTTAAAATCCTTATGCTCTCACTGTGTAAACAGTCTAAAAAATAGATGACTCATGTTAAATATGACCTATATTTTATAGCCAACATGTATAAATTAGCAGGAATGAAATTTATAAGATTAATGAATGCTGGTGATTTTGTTGCCCGGAATGAAAACATGAAAGCTACGCCTAGCAGCATGTTGGGAAAATATATCAAAGCGTTTTATATTTTTAGATTATGAACAGTAACTTTTATTTGAAAATTTAGAAGAGCTTCCTCTCTTATGTTTGAATTTTTAATGTAATTCTACTTCATCTGATATTAATACACTCCTCCTTGCTTCCTTGTTCTTTGCAATCACATTGTATATCTTTGCTCTTCTTACTTTTTACCTCTATAAACTATTTTATTTTGATTGAGTCTTTTAGTCTTGTCTTTAACCTCAGTTAGATCCTTGAGGCTAGTCAGCAATCTTTCTGGTTTTATGTGATTAGAACCTCTTTGATTCTGATTGTGTAAACATCTAAAAAGATATGTGATTCATATATATGTGTGTTTACATGAATTCCAAGCCTCCAGCCCCTCTCCCTCCATTACCCAAACATGACTGTAATCAAGAAACCCCTCATGTTCTTGTAGCAAAACTTCAAAATAACTGCCTCTACTTGGGTGGCTCATTTGGCTAAGCATCTGACACTTCATCTCGGGATCATGAGTTCAAGTCCTCTGTTGGGCCCCACACTGGGTGTGGAACATGCTTCAAGACAGACAAAACAAAACAAAACAGCTGCCCCCATGGGTGGTTTTTCCTACTTCTTTCTGCTTTGATGGAGGAAGTGCCTTTCCTCCCACATAACTTTATTCCTTTTTTTTTTTTTTTTTTTTTTTTTTAAGATTTTATTTATTTGAGAGAGAAAGCCAGGGCACATGAGTGGGGAGAGGGAGAAGCAGACTCCCAGTTGAGCAGGGAGCCGAGTGCAGGGCTTGATCCCAGGTCTCTGAAATCATTACCTGGGCCGAAGGCAAACACTTAACCGACTGAGACCCCTAGGTACCCTAAGCTTATTCCCTTTAACTCTATCTTTGGCTCTTCTCAATGAATCTCACATTTAATCAACCAGCACATCCACTGGATTCTACTTCGCTGTTTTGTCCAATTACATCTACTGCCACACTTGTCCCAGCTGGTATCACATGGCGGTAGACATTTGGTCCCTTACCTGTTCTGCCATTCTATTCTTGTTCCCTTCCAGTCCCCCATGAAGCAGCTGAAGTGATTTTTTTGTAAACGTAAATCTGATTGTATCACTCCCTTGCTCAGTTTTTTTCTTTTCTTTTCTCTTTAAGATTTTATTTATTTATTTGAGAGAGAGAAAGAGAGAGAGCATGTGTGTTCACGTGCAAGTGGAGGTGAGGAGCAGGGGGAGGGGCAGAAGGAGAAGCAGACTCCCCGCTGAGCAGGGAGCCTGATGCAGGGCTTGATCCCAGGACCCTGAGATCATGACCTGAGCCAAAATCAAGTTGGATGCTTACCCAGCTGAGCCACCCAGGTGCCCCTCCTTAGTATTTTTTTAATGGCCTCCCAGCATCCTCAGGATAAAGTCTAACCAGCTTGGAATATTTTACAAATCTTACTTTTGCTTACCTTTTCATTCTTCCTCCTTGCCAATCATCCATTGCATCTATGCTCTAAGTATAATAATCTGATGATGGATGAAAATTATTTATATGGGCATCCAAATACTCAAAGTTGTATAAGGGGTGATAAATGGATAGATGGGTAAATCATGGCAGTGGAGCTGTGGAATTATGTTTAAGCATACATAGTTTATGAAATGATTTACCTGTAGAGATGTTTACATCTCTATAATTAAGTTAACTCAGAAAGATTAACTGAATCAGAGAAAAAAATATACTTCTAGCAACATGTTAAAATGTCTTTGCTTACCACATTTAGTGAGCCAAATGCCATCAGCTTCAGGACTTTTGCTGATAAGCCAAATATTAAAATGACTTATTTCACAAGTACTTTTGAAGTTATTTGCAAATATTCCCACAAACAGCTTTCCTTTCTCTCCTTTTAGCTGGTTAAAAGCCATAAACAACGGCTTTGTATTTGTCATAATTAATATATCTTAGAAATATGTGTGTATCTCATTTCCAATGCAGTTTACATAAATCTCTGAGTCAGACATGCCACTTATAATGAAATACCATTCATTTTTCTGTCTGTAAAGAAATTTTCATCTGGGGAGATGTTATGTCAAAAGGGCATTTTCTTCCAGAAAGCTTGCAATATTAGACTGATAAAACTTATTTTCTTTTTCTTAAATTCTTTATCTCCTGCTATTCTCAGACACTGATGCTCGGGGCACATATTCTCATGGTTCCACATTAGAAAATTATTAAGTTAAATTCTTGAGAGACATTAACCCTCTGATCCTCTTTTTAATTCATCAATAGCATGATAAAATTACATTGTTTTTGACCTAAAACCCCTGAAAGAAAGTCAAAACAATTTGTTTTGAATTGGTTATATGTAGATATCATAATTATTGTCATGAAAGTAATCCCTAAGGAATAGATGATGTAAGTTAAAGTCACTATTTGTGGCTATTTGTGGTATAACAAATTTTACCTGTAAACCCACAAATTGTCTTAAGAATACTTCCATATAATCACGAGTCTATGCAACATACAGAGATCCTCTTTAAGAGTAGATGGTTCATTTGCGATGACGTGGATGGGACTAGAGGGCATTATGCTTAGCGAAATAAGTCAATCGGAGAAAGACAACTATTATATGATCTCCCTGATATGAGGAAGTGGAGATGCAACGGTGGGGGGTGTGGGGGGTAGGAAAAGAGTAAATGAAACAAGATGGGATCGGGAGGGAGACAAACCATAAGAGACTCTTAATGTCACAAAACAAACTGAGGAGGGCCAGGGGAAGGGGGGTAGGGTGAGGGTGGTGGGGTTATGGACATTGGGGAGGGTATGTGCTATGGTGAGTGCTGTGAAGTGTGTAAACCTGGCGATTCACAGACCTGTACCCCTGTACATTATATGTTTATAAAAAATTTTTAAAAAATGAGTAGATGGTACATCAAAATTGTGTTATCTAGGCATTTTAGGGTATACCTCTTTCCAGTTCCAAAAAGGAATCTTGATCATTAAGACAGAGAGAGACCAAGTTGAAATGTATTTGTTGAGCACTGGGACTTTATTGACTTCTCTGCTATGGCTGATAACAACGGTGATTTCACACCATAGCACAGCAAAGCAATTTGTACGTACACATGAATGTGTGTAATGGACTGAATTTTGTCCCCTCAACATTCCTATGTTGAACCCCTAACCATGCCCACCTCCCTATTGTGACTTTAAGTCACAAGTGACTTTAAATTTAAACTTAACTTTAAATTAAGTTTAATTAAATCATAAAGGGGAGGCCCTAATCTTATAGTACTTACAAGAAGCAAAGAGACACTAGAGACCCGGGTGCACACAGAGAAAAGGCCATGTGAAGACAGTAAGAAGGCACCACCTACAAGCTGAAACAGAGGTCTCCGCAGAAACCAACCTTGCTGGCACCTTGATCTTGGACTTCTAGCCTTCAGAAAACTGAGAAACTTTGAGAAGACTAATTTCTGTTGTTTAAGCCAGCCAGTCTGTTATCTTGTTACAGCACGCTGAGTTAACACAATGTGTGTGTGTGTATAAGGGAGAGGGAGTTGGCGGAGAGAGGGAGAGAGAGCAAGCATGAGTGCATGGGACACTGAGTGGGCATGAATATAGAACTGTGATCTGATTGACAGAAAGATTCCGGTTGATATGGTTAAGAAGTATAAAGTTTCTATAAAAACATTAGGATGCGGAAACTAAGAAAGAGTTCTATAAAGTAAGAAACAGTTTACTTCCAGAATTCTCAGGGCCCATAATTGTTCTCCACCCGCTCATGGCTGATCCATTCCCTGCACAAGTCAGGATTCCACCAGATGGGGGAAGCTTGCTTTTGCCATTCTGGGAGGTATCCATATTTACTCCTAACCATTCTAGAGATACTTGATAGATGCCTATCTATGCATCAGGTACATTTAGCTAGTGCTGAAAAGCCCGGTGTATTCCTGAGCATTAAGTTATCGTGAATGTGCATGAAGCAAAGATCAATTAACAAATCATTAAATATGTGGAGGGAAAAGCACAAATATATTAAGAATAAAAATTAATATATATGAAAAGTCAGTTAAAAAGGCAGTATGTCTTTCCCAATTTCAAGTTTTGTTTCATAAATTTGAAAGCCTAAATAGCACAAATAATATAAACTATCACACTGACTCAAGAAGTAGAAAATCTCAGTAGATTTGTAATTTGGGAGAAGAATAAAAATATTCTATAAAGTCTAATGCCCTTTCCCCCAAATACCTAAAATATGTAGATTGGTAATTTCTCTTAAGCTTTGCAAAGAACCCAGCTAATCTCCTGTTCTTTAAGCTTTTCCAGAAAATATGATTCTGAGAATGCCAGGAGAGTCTGATACAAAGAAATCTAGCACTGTGGGATATCTCGATAGATTAAATAAGACATTTCGTAATATTTTAGAAAAATTTGTTGAGTGATAGATTGGATGCATACTTTTGCTAAACAGGGAAGAGAGTATTAAAAAAATGTAATGAACACTCAGGCCTCCCAGATGGGAAGACAGGGACATCAAATGTTAAAAAATGACAGTATGGTTCAAAACAGTACATTATTAGACACCAACATGATTTCTATAAAGCATACATAAAATAGGAACTCAGAAACAGAGAGACTGATACAATTCTAGAGGTGATTTGGGCCACACCATTTGACATTTCTCATGTGAGAGTAAAAAAAGATCTATATTGCCTACCCTAATAATCCACAGTTGGGGAAGGGTATGGCACTTTATGGCCATAAAGCATTGCTGTGAATACGTATCTGAAGACTTGCAGCATAATATAGATAATGTGAAAAAAATAGAGCAGAACTTTAAGAGGGTGCTCTGGTAAGTGCTAACAGTATTGTAAATTAAGCAATAAGTTCATTTTTTCTAACTCCAGCCCCCCTTACTCGTTCCTTTGCCAATACCAGCCATTTAGTGTTCAGAGGAAGCCTCTTAGACATCCAATTCTCCCCTGGTTGTTGACATGTTAGTTTAAATTTAGTCACTATGTAAATGCCCCCTGAGGGTTTAGCTCTATCTAGGAAATCAAAGATTTTGTTCCTTACTAAAGCAGCATTAATGTCAGAAATTAGATAGGAATACATTTTTAGAAGCATTTAGAGGAGATTTGAGGATAGATATTTCTATTCTAATGTACACAGCACACAGACCTCTTGCCCTCCTGCCTAGGAGCAAGGAGGCAGGGATTAGTAGTAGTAGTAACAGCTCCGTCTGTGAGGCCAGATGGCCCCGGTTCAAATTCTGATTCCACTGTTCATTAGCTGGGTGAACTTGGGCATTCTTAACATCTTTAGGTCTTAATTTCCTCGTCTGCAAAAGGTGGTAAATAAGAGTACTGCAGTATTGTTTGTATTTCAGTCATATGCTTAACCTTCAAGGAGGTAATCCAGGTGAAATGCTTAGAACCAGTCCTGGCCTGCTCTGAACCCTTGCAAGAACGGAACCAACAGTCCTAGTGGCAGCACCAGGAATGCTAATAAAACACTGCTGTGCGCACAGCGCCCTAAGAGCAGCAGTACCCCTCCTCCTCGCACCTTCTCTGCCTCCCTGCCTGCCATCCTGCAAGTGGTTCTGATATGACGAGGTCAAACTCTGATGAAGCTTTCATGCTTTTCACCCTCACGGCGGCAACCTAGCTGCTCCGCCATCATGGATCCTCCTTAACATGCCTCTTTGAGAAGCGTCTTAATCCTCAGGGGCCCCCTGAGGATTTCATTAACCCACGCGCGCGGAGCGTGGTAACAGCTTCATTACGTCACCTGTTGCCAGGAAACGCCTGGATGTCCTTGTCCAGCCTCACCAGACCAGCTGCCCCCGGGGGCACCGGAGAAGCATTGCTCCTCTTTGAAAAAGCCATGTTTCTTTCCACATTGGATTTGGCCTCAGCCCAGAGCGCCCCCAAGCCTGCCGCTTCTGATTTCATGTTACCACGTGGCAGGGAAGACGGATCACAAAGGCAGCATAAAATGCCTGAGTTGAGGGCAGCCAGCTGTTTATTGCTACATTATCTGCTTCCGAAAGAGACTACAGAGCTGCTGCTCCCCCTTTTCCCTGCAGATAAAACTTGATGAGATATTAACATTTAAATTACAGCACTCTTTATTTTTATTCCATTCTAGAGGCTTTGAAATGCACTGGACTGTTTCAAACTGCTTTCTGGGGAAGCTTAATAACACCTCCAGCTTTTCTGTGGGTCTTTTTCAACCAGGCAACCTGCTGTCACTCCGTCAGCCCTCCAAAGGGCATTTCAGTGATTGCTGTAGCCCTGGGCTCTTGTTTGTCTAAATATCCCCATGAGTCTAACATTCCAGGTACCTTAGTCTGACAACTAAACCAAATAAAAGGTAAAATCTTACCTCCTCTCTACTGATGAATTCCCTGGGGGTTTAAGCCTTTGCCTGCCTGTTTCCGTCCTGCCTATGTATCTGCAGTATGAACACAAGATGGGCTTTTAATTAGCAAGTTGGAGGGAATGGAGCTGCCCTGTCATAGGGCCTGTTGAGGCCTGTTTTCTGTTAACAGTGAGTGGAGAATAGTGTTTTCCTCCCTCGCTTGCTTACCACCACCGTAACCACACCCCACCCTATGTGCGCAGCCTCCTTTAACTCCTCTTTTAGAATCCAGGTCAAATAGTGTCTCTTTTCTGTAGCCTTTCCTAATGCTTCTTGCCCTCAACCACCCTCTGAACTTTCACAGGATTGAACTGCCCTTCTCTTCCTTCTCATGGAATTGCAGGATAGAGATTTATTAGTTTATATCCATGTCTGTCCTCTCTGCTAGTCATTTACTTTATGCACATTTGTACCATCTGCTGCCACAGGGCAGACATGGAAGAGATGACCAATTGAATTGCTTGCTGAATTAAAGTGAACTAAAGTAATAGATTTCATATGGAAAAATAGTTAGAGTTTTAAAATACTGAAAATATCCTTCTGGTTTAAACCACTTGGATTAAAAAAACTCAAATAGATCACCAAAGCACTGATGTAGTTACATCAAAACAGTAATAGCTATTGTTACTTGTGCTAGGGACTACCATATGTACCTATCATAACCGTATGTAAACTATGTGTAATTATGTCTGTCTTATAAAATAAGGAAACTGAGGCTCAGAAAAGTTAAATACCATCTGTGGGATCGTGAAATTTAATCAGTGCATCAGTCAGTGTTCTCTAGAGAAACAGAACCAATAGGATCTCTCTCCCTATTTATTTATCTATTGAGACAGAGAAAGAAAAAGACTGATTTAAGGAATTGGCTCATGTAATTATGGGGGATGGTAAGTGTGAAATCTGTAGGCAATCTGACAGGCTTGGAAATTCAGGATAAAAGGAGATGTTGAAGTCTTGAATCTGAATTCCACAAGGTAGGAGGCTGGAAACTCAGGCAGGGTTTCTGTGTGGCAGTCTTGAGGCAAATTCCTTCTGTAAATCTCCCACCTATGTTCTTGAGTCTTCAACTGATCAAATGAGGCCCACCTACACTACGGAGGGTAATTTTGCTTTACTCAAAATCCACTGATCTAAATTTTATTCACATCTAAAAAATACCTTTACAGCGACATCTGGACTAGTATTTGACTGAACAAGTAGAAGTCTGAAGAGTTCTCTTTCCACAGTGTCTTGACCTTCCAGATGTTTGTCTAGTTCTCCATGGACTCTGTTCAGCTCTTTTTCTCTCTGCTAATCCATGTGCCATGAGAGCTTGTCTTTTACATCATGAAATCTCCCACTTTTTAACCTCCTGGACATATTTTCTTTCTACTTTGGTTCTCCTCTCAGTGATTCTATTTACTTGAGTCTTCTAAAGCTTACCATCCCTGACTCCCCAAACGTGGGCTAGTCATCCCCAGTTCCAGACTATGGGTCACAAAGTGAGTAGATGACAATATGTAGACAGAGTGCTCAGAATTCTGAGAACTGAAATAAAAGCTACTGTAAAATTCTTTTGTGTCATTTTCAGTAGTATTTTTTCCATCTTCCCAGGGAACATGATGTTAAGATGAAGATGCTGATTATGTTATTTAGTGTTGCAGAAGTAAACTATTTTGTGGCAGTGAATAAATCTTAAGTCTTTTAGGAACTTGTAGAACAGATGTTAAAAAAAAAAGCAAGTAAGTTTCTATATTTGAAAGCCCTTTGAAGAGGATAACATGGCTTTTAAAATACTGGTTATTTATACTCTTAGTTTGGCTCTTCTTTGAATTCTTCTCTGCTCTCCTATTAGATTATCTAAACTAAAGGGGAATTATTTGTGGACAGAAACTGCTTCTTATGTTAAGAGACATGTAGTATAATGATTGTGTGCTCAGATTTTGAGGGCCAAATTTCCGTGAACTTGAAGACTAGACTACATCTATCAATTGCCTAATGTCTGACCTTGGATGGGCCACTTAACTTTTCTTTGCTTCAGTATCCTCCTTTTTAAAATGATCATAAAATAATAATATAATATTTATGTAATATGTATATTAATAAATATCTATGTTATAGGGCTGCTGCAAAGAATAAATTAATTACTCTAAGGAAAAGACTTAGAAGATTACCTGGCATGTTCCAAGTACCATTATTATTCTGGTGGTCCCATTCACAAGGACTTGCTCTTTCAATATGAGCACCTGAGTCTACATTTTATATTGCTTCCATCTGCAGGTTTTTATTTGACCTGGAAGATTAGTTACATATGAGATAAGACAAACACAAGAGTGGGTATGAAGGAAGTAGAATGCAAGTTAAGTACCCAGCCTAGCTGACCTCCTGTTTTATTCGGTATTACCTTGTTTGACTCATGGCCAAACACTTTTATCCTTGAGCTAGTGAGCTAGTGACTAAATCATAACAGACAGGATTCGGTATTTTGGCCAGCAATCCCAATCCAACTAGATGTAGCTCTAGTCACATATTTACACATAGCAGCTTATAAGAGATTCATTTTATATGCCAAATTCTATGTAGTTGGAAACATTGATGTCATAGGACTCTAGGATAGCTTCAACAGAAATGATAAGTATGTGCAGTATAGTAAACCTGTTGCTTTGAACCAACCCATGTATTTTGATGAGTTACCATTTACAATAACCTTGGCAACTCAAGTCACAGACAAACTTTGTACTATAGAATATGTACTGTAGAATACACAAGCTTCTTGTAAAGTCATTCAGTCTAGATATGTACATACAATAGTTAATTGGCCCATGTTTAGCTTTGCAGTAAACCTTCATATTTAACTCATAAATGCAAGGTACTGATTCCATTGTCCTGCAAATCAAAATGGAGCTATTGTCCAAGGACATCACATAGTTTACTGGTCAGGTATTGTACTTCTCAGGCATTTCCATCCTCTATGGCAAAAAGAACAGGAACGTTCAAAGCACCTGTGCATATATCCTAACAAACAAAGAGGGGTACCTGGGTGGCTCAGTATGTTAAGCATCTGATTCTTGATTTTGGCTTAGGTCATGATCCTCCGATTGTGGGATCGAGCCTCGCATTGGGCTTTGTGCTCAGTGTAGAGTCTGCTTCAGATTCTGTCTCCCTCTTGCTTACTCTCTCTCTCTCAAATAAATAAATAAAATCTTTAAAAAGTACATCAAAAAACCAGTCAAACAAAAGAAAGGTATTTTAGTGGATGACTTAGGAAAGTGAATTCTATTTTTGTCAGAGAGAAATAGATAGACAATGGTGTCTTGCTATAGTACAAGAGTATTTTAATAGTCATCAGTTTAATTCACTTCACAAGGAGGACACAATCAGTTTCACTCTCCAGTTACTTAGTTGAAATTCGTTATCTGCCTGGAGAACACTCTTTACAGTCGTCAATTTTTTTATATTGTAAAGGTTCCCAACTACATGAGCTTGTGACTCTATCTTATGAAAGCCCTGATATGCCCACATACTCTTTGGTTGACACACAAGAGTTCAATCTGAAAGGATATAACCAGAGTTTACTCTTCACAGAAGCAGACTTCTGCCAGTATGGCACTGCACGTTTCATCAGGTACTTTGAGTAACATGGTCTTTGGGGTGTATTTTCTCCCAAACACTAGCAGAAAAAGAATTCAAGACATAATTGTGCACTCCTGACTTGGCAGACTGTTTATGTGGCTGGAGAAGCTTTGGTTTCTGCTATAGGTCATAGGGGTGTGCTAGCCAATTACTAGATAAAGAGATAGGGTTTTCTTTTCACAGAGGAAAGGAGCTATAAGACGAAGACTGTAGCTTCTGGTTTATTAGCTCTGTGTTTATAAAAGGAACATGAATTAATTAGCCCAGACTGTCTGAGATTTCTGATAATGGCTGGGTATAAATAAGCAAGGAAATAAGAGAAAAAAAGATGGAGCAAAGGCATGGGATGGGAGGAAGAGAAATCTCTGTGTGTTTTCTGAAATGGAAAAAAGGTGGGGCATGTGATGGTGTTATCACAGTTACCTGGAGTTCTCAGGTAAGGTCCAAGTGCTGTTCCTTGTGAAGGTGATACTACAGCAAGTTAACAAGGGATGGTGTAATGTGGCTGATGTGAAGGCCACAAGTACAAGAGAATAGCATTAGGAAGAAGATAGAGAAGGGAGGAAAGCCCAAGTTGTTAATTCATGTCCTATGACCTCTAACTCAGCATAAACATCTGAAGTCCTATTAAGGACTTTATATTACTAAACAGGTATTGTTATATTCATGCATATGTAGTCCAGGGCTCTTAGAGATAGCTGGATATCCTGCACACGCTTGGGTATCATTTCCATACTGGCCCTTCACCTTCTGGAGCAGCCAAAGAAAAAGGGTATTTGGAGAGCTCTAGAATCAACACCACAGTAGTGATGATGATGGTGGTGAGCTTATTTATTTATTTATTTTTAATTTAAATTTTAACTTCATTAGTTCATATAGTGTTATATTAGTTTCAGGTGTACAATATAGCGATTCAACAATTCTGTACATTACTGATGAGGGTGATGATAAGGGTACTCTTGATCCCCTGCACCTATCTCACCCTTACCCCCACCCTGCTCCCTTCTAGTAAACATCAGTTTGTTCTCTATAGTTAAGAGTCTATTTCTTGGTTTTTTATTCTCTTTTTTCCCCATTTGCTTGTTTCCTTTGTTTGTTTTGTTTTTTCAAATTCCAGATATGAGTGAAAGCGTATGGTATTTGTCTTTTTCTGACTATTTCACTTAGCATATACTCTTTAGATCCACCCATGTCATTGCATATAGCAAGATTTTTTTTTCTTTTTCATGGATAAATAATACTCCATTGTATATATGTACCACTTCCTCTTTATCTATTTATCTATCAATAGACGTTTGGGTTGCTTCCATAATTTGGCTGTTGTTAAATAATGCTGCTATAAATATAGTGGTGCGTGTATCCCTTTGAATTAGTGTTTTTGTATCTTTTGGGTAAATACCCCATAATGTGATTACTGAATGGTGGAGTAGTTCTATTTTTAGTTTTTTCAGGAACCTCCATACTGTTTTCCACAGTGGTTGCACCAGTTTGCATTCCCACCAATAGTGCAAAAGGGTTGATTTTTCTCCATATCTTTGCCAGCACCTGTTGGTTCTTGTGTTTTTTATTTTAGCCATACAGACAGGTATGAGATGGAATCTCAGTGTAGCTTTGATTTGCATTTCCCTGATGATGAGTGATGTTGAACATTTTTCATGTATCTCTTGGCCATCTGAATGTCTTCTTTGGAAAAATGTCTATTCATACCTTCTGCTCATTTTTAAATTAGATTGTTTGTTTTTTGGGTGTTGAGTTGTATCAGTTCTTTATATATTTTGGATACTAACCCTTTACTGACATGTCATTTGCAAGTATCCTCTCCCATTCAGTAGGTTGCCTTGTTTCCTTTGCTGTACAAAAGCTCTTGATTTTAATGTAGTCCCTGTAGTTCATTTTTACTTTTAGTTACCTTGTCTTGGGAGACATATCTAGAAAAATGTTGCTACAGCTTATATCTAAAATATTACTGCCTCTGCTGTCTTCTAGGATTTTTATGGTTTCAGGTCTCACATTTAGGTCTTTAATCCATTTTGAGTTTATTTTTGTGTATGGTACAAGAAAGTGGTCTAGTTTCATTCTTTTGCATGTAGCTGTCCAGTTCTCCCAATACCATTTGTTTAAAAGACTATTTCTTTCCGATTATATATTCTTTCTGCCTTTGTTGAAGATTACTTGACCATATAATTGTGATTTTTTTATTCTGTTCATCTATATGACTGTTTTTGTGCTAGTACCGTACTGTTTTGATTACTACAGCTTTATAATATAACTTGAAGTCTGGGATTGTCATACCTCCAGTTTTGTTTTTCTTTCTCAAAGTTGCTTTGACTATTTGGGGTCTTTTGTGATCTTATAAAACTTCTAGGAGGTTTTTTTTTTGTTTTGTTTTGTTTTGTTATTCTTGTTCCATGAAAAGTGCCATTGGCATTTTGATAGGGATTATATAAATGTGCAGTTTGCTTTGAGTGGTATGGACGTTTTCAGTATATTTGTTCTTCCAAGCCATGAGCATGGAATGTCTTTCCATTTCTTTGTGTTGTCTTCAATTTCTTTCATCAGTGTTCTATAGTTTTTGGAGTACAGGTCTTTCACTTCTTTGGTTAAGTTTATTCCTAGGTATTTTATTATTCTCGATGCCATTGTAAATGGGATTGTTTTCTTAATTTCTCTCTCTGTTGCTTCATTATTAATGTATAGAAATGCAATGGAATACTATGCATTGATTTTGTATCCTGCTTTACTGAATTCACTTATTAGTTCAAAAAACACTGTTTTTTGGTGGAATCTTTACAATTCTTTTTTTAAGATTTTATTTATTTATTTGACAGACAGAAATCACAAGTAGGCAGAGAGGCAGGCAGAGAGAGAGGGGGAAGCAGGCTCCCCACTGAGCAGAGAGCCCGATGCGGGGCTCAATCCCAGGACCCTGGGATCATGACCTGAGTGGAAGGCAGAGGCTTTAACCCACTGAGCCACCCAGGTGCCCCCAGTGTTCTACATATATTATCATGTCATTTACAAATAGTGAAAGTTTTACTTTTCTTCACCAATTTGGATGCCTTTTATTTCTTTTTGTTGTCTGATTGCTGTGGCTAAGACTTCCAGTACGATGTTGAATAAAAGTGGTGAGAGGGAACATCCTTGTCTTGTTCCTGACCTTAGGGGAAAAGCTCTTAGCTTTTTCCCATTGAGTGTGATGTTCACTGTGTGTTTTTTTTATATAAGGCCTTTATTATACTGAGGTGTGTTCCCTCTAGACTATTTTATTGATGGGATTTTAAAAATCATGAATGGATGTTGTACTTTTTCAAATGCTTTTTCTGCATCTATTAAAATGATCATATGATTTGATGATAACAGAGAATCAGGCAAGTCCTGTGTCTTGCACCTCTGGCAGTACAGCATTAGGAATGGTGAGTTCTGCAGAGAGATTAGCAGGTGGAGATGATCAGGAGCAGCCTCCAACCACAGGGGCAGGTGAGGGTTGAGGAACAGCAGGTGCTTAGGGATATTTGTGTCCCCATCATATCACTGATATTCAGGATCAACCATGCAGAACCTCAATTTTCTTATCTATAAAATAAGGATAATAATACCTACTCCTTCACATTCTTTTGGTGAAGACTAAATGACATAGTGTTTAAGTGTAAAGTACTTAGCACAGTGTGTGGAAAACTGGGGCTCTAGACAAGCACCTCATTTCTTTCCACCCTCAGCACCTTGGACAATGCAAGTACCTAATCAGGATGGAGCGAACTGTACAGTGTTTACACAGAGTCTCATGAACTTCCATAGGTGAATGCATTACGGTGGTTATGACAGTTATTTGACCTAAAGAATATGAGTGACAGTGAATGTAAACTCCCTATACTGTCAGCCTGAATCAATACATATCAAGAGTAATGATCCATCGACTTCTGGGTAATGAGAGAAAGTTATGATGTTGTGACTATATTATGGCTTCTCAGAATTTTTATTGCTCTCCCTATGCATTAATATAATAACAATAAGTATGAATCATTTGCTTCTGGACTGCACGAAGCTGCAGGCTGAGGTGTTGATCATTTTATGTCAGAAAGTCATTTCTGAAAGAAAAACAACCAGGACAGTGCTATGGCATTTACTGACAAGTACTTTAAATTTGCAGCTGTCTACATTGGGTGATTTGTCTCTGGAATCATTTAGTTCCTGTTTGTGAAAAACACTTGTCATTTTAGGAGGGTGGTGTGCAGATTCAGTCAAATGTGAGTGCTGAAAACAAATTTTAAAATAGGAAAAATGTGCATTGTTTTCACAAACTTTTTTTGTGCCTAGTATGTGCCAAACTCTGTTCTAGGCATTAGAGTGTATATATTCTTATCACACATTCCCTGTCATCAAGACATTCATGTTTTAGTGGCAGAGAAAACCAGATAAATGACTAATTGGAAGGCAGTAGGGTAAATAGTAAGTTTAATGGCAGATAGCTGTTGAGATATGATGGAGGAGAGTAAATCTTTTTTTTTTTTTAAGGTTTTATTTATTTATTTGACAGGGAGAGATCACAAGTAGGCAGAGAGGCAGGCAGGGGGTGGGGGGAAGCAGGCTCCCCCTGAGCAGAAAGCCCAAAGCGGGGCTCGATCCCAAGATCCTGGTATCATGACCTGAGCCGAAGGCAGAGGCTTTAACCCACTGAGCCACTCAGGTGCCCGAGGAGAGTAAATCTTAACAGAGACTTGAAAAACCATGGCAGATGGTGTCCTTTAATGTTAAAGGTTGATCAAGAATTATTTCTACATAAAGGGGAGATGGTATAAACAAATTTGTAGGTGAGAAATAGATGGTGTTGGGATGGGGAGAAGAGACAGCCAGAAGGAGTTTGCTGTTGCATATGTTGGAAGGCCTGTAGTATTAAGGGACATATATGGAGAAGGAGTCAGAATTTAGATAACAGTTGGACTTGCATGTTATGTTGGGATGTTGGGAAATGTGTCCTTTATCTTCTCAGTGAACACTATTGAAGCCATGGGTAGTCCTTTGAGAGTTTTCAGCAGAGAATACCATTGAGAAACATTCTGAATTCTCTTTCATTTTAGAGATCTCTAATAGTATCTTTTACTGGGGGATAAGTGATGTTTATATGATTTACATATCCATACTCACTTACTAAGGTTTTATGTAGTTTTAAGGATATACAAAGTTATCTGAAAAGGCTGTTGAAATATTCCTCCCATTTTGTGTATTTTTTGAAGCTAGATTTTTTATCATCTATTTTAACATAAACAATACATCATGACAGATTTAATGTAGAGCAGATATGACAATTCAGCTATCTTCTCTCAATTCAGACATTAAAGAGACTTGTAAATAATGTAAAATAATATCATTCTACTTGAGATTTTTGTTTCAAGCGATAGATTTTTAATAAAAATTTATTATTTATGTTAGCATGTATTGGGTCTGTTTTTCAAACAAATGAGTAAATAAGTATTTTCTAAAAAATCTGTCTTAATTTCTAATACAGAAAATACCAATAGATAAAGCTTCTATAAAAAATGTTCTTGGAGGTCCTCAATATTTTTCAAAAGTGAGAAGGGTTTCTGAGAACAACAACAAAACAGTTGAGAACCATGGTGCTAGAACCACCACATGATTGAAATCTTATATTTCATTCAGATTTCACTTCTGATAGAACTTTTTATTTATGTTGTCCTCCAGTTACCCTAAGGCAGAAGCAACTACTTCTCCATTGTTAAGTCTCATCATACTCTATTTGTACAATATCACTCACCACAATTTATTATGGTATTCATTAACAATTTTTAAACTTTCTATTGCAATGTAAGTTTCATGAGGGTGGAATCTATGTCTGATTTATCTTTTGTGTCTCCCAATATATCTATCACAATTGTAAAGTTAAATAAATCCTTGTTCAGTGAGCACAACACATGAAAATGAGCACATGAAAATTTGCATCGCCAGGACCACTCATATTTGGTATTTGAGTCATGCTTCTTCACTATATTTCATCACTAGATTTGGATTCAGGATGGTGGGTATATCACGCTTTATCTTGTCCCATGTTTCTTTTCTGAAAAACAAAAAACCCAAACCAAAAACAAACCTCAATCCAAAACATTCTTAGTAGTTTTAGTATCAGATGCTATTTCTCAAATTAATCAGAGGAAAAAGTATCAGTGCCCAAGAATCTCCGGGAAACCAGCCAGTATCTAAGGAATCTATACTTTTAGTTACTGTAGACCATATATGAGAGAGAAATGCAGAGAGAAAAGGAGAAACAATTTTTTTTCATTTATTGCAAGTACATACATTTTTCCCCTTCCATATCCACATTCTTAATGATAACTTACTAAGTTTTCATTAACCAGGAGTCATTAATGATTTCTTAATAAGGGGTCATGAACATGATTAAATATAAAATTAGGGGCACCAATGAACACCAAGAAACAATTTAAAGGTGTTAATTTAAGTGACATCTTACTAAAGAAACTTCTTTTCTCCTCTCTTTATTTAAAGCAGTTTTTGACATTCCTTATATGGATCTGAATCTGGTTTTTAGATTGAAAGCAAAGAACTGAAAGGAATTCCAGTTGAGAATCCTAAGGTAATGAGGTTTATGTTTTCCCTCCAGTAAAAACACAAGTGTTCTCATTAATTTGCTCAACCCTATGCAAGCAGTTGGGTAGACCTTAGGATCATGGGGACCAGGAGTAAAAGAAGGTAGATGGAAGGTAGTCCATCACTGTAGGAAATTGTTTCTTAGACTCTCACTCGTTGCTGTGTTTTTTTTTTTCAACAGAAAAAGAAAGTTATTTTCTTGGTACAAATTCAGTCTATGAATGTGTGATTATGTGCTTGCTGCAGTGTTTTATCATTAGAAAGAACACACAACATCATCACTAGGTCTTTGCTTCCTCAGAGAAGCAAATACACCTTTCTTCCAGGAGATACCTCTTCACATCAAAGTGGTGCTTATGGAATTGCCAAGACCTAGGTGTGGCTGGCTATAGTTGAATAGCTCTTCCAGATCCTTTCTTGCTAAAAAGAACCATGTACCACACCTAGAGAAAAACCATATGTTAAAATATGAGGAAAAGTGAAATACTGACACCAAAAAACATCTGAGGAAAAGGCTGTTATGATCACCTGAGGCCTGAGGTGACTATTGAATTGAAAACTTAGATTTGCCTTTTCTCTATTTAATTTTTCCCAGTTGGCAGCCAACATGACTTTTTAGGCCAGTTAACTTGGTCATGTCATTTTCTCCCTTAAAATAGTTGATCATTTTTCATTGCCCTGAGGATAAAATACTAAGTGTTAACAAGACTCTGAAACCTCCTTAATCCAGCCTGACCTATGGCTCCACTTCCATTTCTCATCTCATTCATTGGACTTTATAAAAAATATTCTCAAAACTGCTTCAAAGCCTTCATACAGCTTTTTTCTCCTTTAAACATCTCTTCTTTATCTTCCACATCTGGGACAATTCCTGTTTCTTCTTCAAGTCTCAACTTAAATGTAATTTCTTGAGTGAAGGATTCCCTAACCCCTCAATCTAAATTAAGTTCCCCACGTTTCATCACACTCATGCATGTTTCTTTATAATTATTTATCAGAATTTCTAATTATATATTCACTAATGCATTTAGTTCCCCATTGAGTGAGAGGAGCATACAGCCCAGTGATTCTTACCTAATAAGTATTTAACATGTCTTTTGTGATTGAATAAAATTTTAGTTCATAGACTTCTAAATGATCATGCTGCATATTAGCAGTGTTTAACTCACCATTCTCATGAAGGTCCATAAAAAGTTAAAACCTGGCAAACTTTTAGACTCAAGAGAAGAAAACATTCCAAATTCCAGTGAAATGCTACCAACCACACTGACAAAGGGGATGAACTAAATATGCTTTTCTTATTAATTTTCCTGGGCTAACCTTAACCCTTGAGGAAGGCAGGAAGATTCTTTGCCTCAACCATTATTCTATTCAGATAACACTATCTGGAAGTATAGGAAGCTACTGTGTCCCACCAGACCACCTTTTTTGTACTCACAAAAATAATGTCTCTCCAGCTACAAACAGGTTCTTTCTTTTCAAATCCTGGCTGAGACCACATTTCTAATAACAATATGGCCAGGGTTAGAGATTGCTGACCAGTGCAATTGTACCATGAATCCTCTATTGACCATGAAGAAGGCTGAAGTCAGGAAGGGCTCTGTGAACACGCTGTGCAGGGTGGCCTTTTGTAGACAACCCTTGCACAGGAGGAACTATTTTTCTTAAATACGATTCCTGATTCTGGATTCCTAATTCCACTTCTGAGCAGCTTCTCTGCACTGTTAATGTGTTTTTGGGAAGAGAGAAGGCCCTTCTGAAAATGATGTAACTATCCCTCTTCACTAAATAAATTCTTTGATCTTGCCTCTTTGTCTTGATTTGGACTTTCATGTTGAATCATCTATTTTCCCATGCTTTTTCTAATTAATTTGCTAGGCTAAATTAGTGCCAAATAAATAATGAGATTCCAAATTAGCTGACACCATAATGGAACAGAGATTTAATTAATTTACTGTCAGGGGCCTTCTACAGACAATTCTCAGTTTATAGCATAAAATGATGGTATTTATTAATGTGGAAAGTTTTCTTATTTTAATGGGTTATTTTAATAATCAGACTTTAATATGGGGAATTTCTTGTTCTCATCTATGTAAACAACAAGATTCAGGTTAGGCAAAGACCATACTGATATTTAGTACATTTAATTTTTCACAAAGTGCCTTGATTTCACTTTATGTGGCATTAAGATTAGTAGGTAACTCTCTCAACAATAATAAGTTAAATATTCATGATAATTTTAGTAATTATTACTCACATATTAGAGGCATAAACCTACACAGAAATCTTTATCTGCCTTTCACTGGATCATAGATTGAAAGCTTTCTTTCAAAACTGCCTTCAGTGTAGGTACCATGCCCATCTCTTCCACTGTTTCCCTAAATGGATTACTACATGCTATTTCTATAAAACCCCGGATAGGACTACGGATTGTGGTAGAGGCTATATAATATTGGGAACTTCTACTTGTAAACATATGGTTTGGGAAGCTAAAATACACTGAGAACTCTGATTTCTTGCATAAGTGTAGATATTTTAGATACCTTCCCTATTAAATCCACTGGATTATTTGGACAGTCTATATCTACATTAGTAGAAATGGCAGCAGTAATTTCCACTATTTTATTATCATTGAGAAGATTCCACCTTTTAAATCTCAGTTTTCTCAGGACGCCTGGGTGGTTCAAGTGAGTCAAGTGACCCCCTCATGATTTTGGCTCAGGTCATGATCTCAGGGTTGTGGGAGCAAGCCCAGCACTGGGCGCTCAGCGCTGAGTCTGCTTGAGATTCTCTCTGACCCTCCCCCTCTGGCTTGCACGTGCTCTGTCTCTCTCAAATAAATAAAATAAAACAAAATCTCAGTTTTCTCTTTGGGCCAGCGTTCATGAAACCATTCAGCAATAAGGATTGTGAAATACAGTTCTTAGTGTAACTAGGCAGGCTCAGCGCACCCACCACAACTAACCTATAAGCTAGAGAGAGTGAGGTTTATGGACAAATGAACAAGTAGAAGAATGCATGAATCTTATTCAAATGGATAAGTGAGGAGGGAAGATAGAATTTCTTGTCTTTTAAGTGTGTGGAGCAGAAATAGGTGAGGCTATAAGTAACATTTCAGATCAAGCCCTGGAAAATGTAGGTGGCTCTTGTCAGAGAGAGAAGGGGGCATGAAGCTGTATACTATATATGAAGACAATGCTCTGTCATGTGATGGTGAGAGTCTGCTAAAATGGTAAATAATAGTCCAAAATCTTTATAAAATACCTGTATTTAAGAAAAACTATTCGATTTAGGCTGAGTGGGAAAATCTGTGTAAATTTTATTTGATATTTCTCTGTACATGAAACAATAATAAGCAAGTAAACTGGGTTATAAAATCCATCACAGAATTTCCTGGTGCTTGAGAGAAGAAAGATAGATTTCCATGGATCTCTAAAATGGGAAGAATGATTTGATAATCTAAAGTGGAAATGTGAAGAGTTAATATGCATTAGTTAGGAGAAACTTTGTGTCCTTGAGTAGTAAAACTCCACAAGAAAATTCTTAAAAAGAAAGATTAACTGCTTATACACGAGATAGACCTTAAAAATATCATCAGTGGGGCACCTGTGTGGCCCAGTGGGTTAAGAGTCTGACTTCAGCTCAGGTCTTGATCTCAGGGTCCTGGGATTGAGCCTTGCATGGGGCTCTGGGCTCAGTGGGGAGTCTGCTTGAGATCTCTCTCCCTTTCTCTCCCCCTCCCCCTGCTTATTCTCTCTTTCTCTCTCAAATAAATAAATAAAAATCTTAAAAACAAAGTAAATATCACCAGCAACTTCTTGAGTATCTATTTTTTCTCTCTCTTTCTCCATCTCTCTGTCTCTCTCCTTCCCTCCTTTCCTCTTTCTCTAGATAGATGATTAGGTAGCTATGGTCCATCACAGACCATCTGCATGTATTTATGTCTATATATATATATATATATATATATATATATATAAAAACAAACCTACTGATTTAATCTTGATTTTTAAAAAATCTGTTGTGGTAGACATTATTTATCCTAATTTTAGAAATGAGGGAACTCATATTCAGAGAGCTTAAAGAATAGGAATAAGGTCATTCAACTTGTAAGCTGCAGAACTGAGACTGGAACATAGGCTTGATGCTTTCATGTTCCTTGTGTTTCAGCGACAACATAAACCTGGCCTCCTGAGCATATGTACCTATTTGCATTTATGTCTCATCATCAGGCCTGGTTTTAACATTTGTGGGTCTTAGGGGTCATAAATAGATGGAGGTCCATGTACCATAAGTCTAAGTGTTTCAAAGTTATAAATGAGACTAACAAACTAATAAAACATATTCTATTCTTGTATCCTGAGACATCTGTTTTCACAAGGCCAGTTTTGAATTGAGAACTCTTGGACTCCTTGGATTTGCAGCAGCAAGATGTGACGCAGACCTTGTCCCCCTTCTCTTTCCACCCTTGGCTCTGTCCCACACCTTGAAGAGTCTTATGCGTAACCATTAGGCACTCTGGTCCCCATAGCCATACTCCATCCAACCTTTCTCTCCCTACCAACAATTGCCCCTTGGATTCCCTTTGGCCTGGAGGTATATACCTGACCATGACACTCTACGTCAAAAAAGAGGCCCATACAGACAATGGAAGTGGGCTCAGAACAGTTTGGGTGGGAATTCTAGTTTCCCAGGTATCCAAAATCTGGTCTGGGAGAAGGGGACTTGCGGATATGCACGCTCTATGGACCACATCTATTTGTTCCTGTGGATTCCTAATTCTGTGAGGAATGGGCACAATCAGAGGAGGGCCAAGGAGGGGAAGAGACCCTTGTTATTTGGATATATGTGTGATACTGTTTATACTTATACTTTCTAGTAGTAGGGAGAAGAATGGCTTCCATACTTTTGAAATGACTAATCATTACCTGCTCATCACTTAATACCCTCTTCATCTCTATCAGAAAGCAGTAATTAAGGGTCATTCTGACCCTCTCTAACCCTTTGCCTACCACTCATCTATACCCAGTGATCTATATTTGAGGTAAAGAGAGAAACAGTAGGTCCAAAAAAGTACCAGTTCTACGCACTAGACATGTTACCAAATTTTCAAAAAAATTCTGGGCTATGTTAGCTACATGGCAGGTCTGAAATCCTCTCAGCAGATGCTTCAGAATGAGCCAGGGAAGAACAAAACCATTCCGTTGTAGGCCAGTCTGCCAATGTACTCCCCGGAATCCAAGCCAATAATTCACGCAGGGTGATGCTACTTTACCCAACTGTTTCATGCTCTTCCCCTCACATTCATCATGAGAAATACCTCTGGCTCCAGGAAGCTTCACAATTAAGGAAGGAAGACTCTAAGACCTCACCAGCGGGACACTCATCATCTCAGGTCTTGTATCTCCGTAACCTACAAAAAAGGGTTCTATTCTTTAAATCTGCATAACTTATACGAAAGAAAAAATTTCTTCCCAATATTTTTCATGTTGAAGTGTACCTAATGTTGGCTCTGCCAGGAAGCATGTGGAGAGTAACATTCCTATAGTCAGTACCCACAGTCTGAAGAGACTCTGAGTATAAAATGCAAATACAAAAAAATTGGTCAGAGACTTAGCTCTAGTTTCCATGGAAATTAGCATATTTACCTAAAGGGTGATACCAGATAAAATTTCAGGATCAGTTTCATCCAATGCAACCACTTTGCTTTTAGAAACATAAGATAGATGTTGAAGTTAAAAGACTGGGGGGCAACTAATGTTTGAAGTTTCAAAAAAGATGTCATAAAATCATCATAGTAATAATTATATTAATAAATGAATTTGCTTTAAGGAAACTGCTAAGCATAAATGGCAGAGACTGGTTGGTGAAAATATTAAGGTAAAATCCTTTCCTCTTTTTCCTAAACACAGCAGACAATTAAATCAATTATTTTGAGCAGGCAGTCACTAAGGACTGTCATGAAAACAGAATGTAACCATTTAAGCAAACACACATTTAGGACTTAAAACAAATCAAAGCAAGCTCCTCCTTAATGAATTTACCCGATTCCCTAGCATGGGCATTAATGGTTGTTAGAGTTTAGTTTCACATAAAATTATAATGCCTATAGCTGAAAGAGGCCTTAGACAAACTCTACATTGATGGTCCCCATACCAGGCTGATCATGGCATCATCAACACCAATGCCTCCTAAATGTTAATGTGTATTCAAATCACACAGAGGGCCTTGTTAAAAGTGAATATTCTGATTCAGTAGGTCTGGGGTGAGTCCCGATATTCTGCATCTCTAACACACTCCTAAGGGAGACTAATACTGCTGGTCTGTGCACCAGACTTTGGATAGCAAATAATACAGATTCTGAGGTCTCCCAGAGATTCCATCTTAGTGCAATGGAACTTGAAAAGGTTCGTCTTGTATAGACGAGGAAACTGAAATTCAAAGAACTATAGTGACATGACAGGTGATAAGAGAGTGATCAAGCCAACAGCATGCCAGAGGCCCCTTAACTCCTGTGCCTTGCTATTTCACTTACACAACAACATCTCCCATATAATGGGAACCTTTCACATTTTACAGTCAGGATGTGCCACCTGTGTAGTTGCATAGGGCTCTATGCTAGGAAGGGCCCCATGTTTAGGGTTTAATGCTCTATGCTTGAAATCTCTAAATTCATAATAATTTTATCTTTGAAGTTCAGTGGGACCCTGGAGCACACATAGAGGGAGGGCTTGGAATCATGACTCGCATGTGGTCTTGCCTACTGCAGTTTCCCCACCTCTCTAAAATAGATTGTTGGCCACCTGCTCCCCATCCCTGGCACCCCAGGATCTACTTGGCTTTCTTCTCCATACCTCTGGCTTGACTGCTGTAGTGTCCTTCAGGAGCAGTGGCCAGGTTGAATGGGTGAAGGGAGGTTCATGTCCCTCCAGCATCCGGATCTCCCCTCTGGAGACCTGAGTGTGCATGAGGGGAGAATTAGGGTTGAAAGTCTCCTGTGGTGTCCCAGTGAAGGGCGTGACAGCAGTGTCCTCACACCAGGCTAACAGTGCAATGATGTGTTTGGCAGGTGGCTTGACAAGGGCCTCTCAATAACCTCCATCCAAATACCACACACGTCTTAGAGCAAAGGTTTTGATTCCTTGGGGTTGCCTACTTGTTGTGAATTGGGAAGGTGGCGGGTGAGAAGGGGTGATTGATTTCCCCACCTTTGGCTTGGGCCCTGAATTTTCTTTTTGCATTGGGTTTCACCAGTTATATGGTGAAGCTGGTTCCGTTTACAAGATTGTATGGTGGATCAGTTCTCTAAAAGGACTGCAGCCAGAGGATATCCTGGGAAAATCCTTGAGGGTCTGAGTTTTCTTCACTTTTTATAGACTATTCTCAGATGGCTACCAGATTATTGACTTAAACTGTAGAAGTCTTTAAACATATTACTGTACTTAGTCTTTTTACAGTGGTGTAACTGTTGGTTTACGTTTTGAATTTGTGCTTAATTTTTTGAAATGAGGTACAGAGTGAGCCAGGTGGGTACATGAGGAAAGGAAGCAGTGCTCTTTCTATTAGGAGTGTCTTGTCAGGGCGCTCTCCTGTGGCAGGAGTTGCAACCTCTTCCCTTGCTCGAAATGATGAGATGGACTTTAGGGGACCCACCAGCTGCCATGACAGATTTCGCCCGTCTTGCACCCTTGTCAGATAGGAAGAAATTTTTCCTTTGTGCAAGGTTCTTCTAGCTGGACTGAGAATTAAATTTACATAAGACAGATTAACAGGAAAAAATAAAATTTAATGTAGTATTTACAGGGAATCCACACAGATGTAAAATCTCACAGTCAGGTGAAATGAGGCTTACATAACATCCTGAGCTAAGGAGAGGGGTGGGGGTCTGAGGATACAAAGAGGAGGAAGGTCATTAGCAGGAAAGCAGGAAATGTTTGGAAAACCAAATTTGTCTTGTTATACAGATATGTTTCTTAGGTAAAAAAGAGTCTGTTAAATGATCTCTTCCTTGTACCACTTTGTAATATAAATTTAGTCAGTGTAGGGGGTAGTAAAGAACAAGGTAGAATGCCAGAAACAACTTTACAATCTGAGCCACAATCAGAAGGAATACAAGGGTCCAACTACTAGGCTGTTTAATGGAATACATCCTCAGAGGTGAGGTGATTTCCCCCACCCCCCTCACTAAAATGTGTAATGGTATCCATGTTTCTGCCTAAGGAGAAATTGTCAGTGAATTTCTGAATACAGTCAGATAATGTCCCATCACTTCAATACACATAGAACAGAGAGAAAAATGAATTAAACAGAAAACAGGAGCTGTCCAGCAACAAGGAGAAACTTCTAGAGTAAATAATGATTAGAAAGTGGCATTTACAGAGCATTTTTGGTGGTGGAGAGATTCTCCTGAAGTATTTTTTGGGAGCACATGGGTGATTCAGTTGGTTAAGGCTCTGACTCTTGATTTTGACTTGGTCATGATCTCAGGGTTGTAAGATCAAGCCCTGTGTTCAGCTCTGTGCTTAGGGGGCGAGTCTGCTTGAGATTCTTTTCCTCTGCCCTTCCTCCCTCCCCACCCCCCTCTACTGCTCCCACACTGGCTTGCACACACACACTCTTTCTCTCTTTCAAATAAATAAATAAAAGAAAAAGAATATTATTAGTAGGGGTGCCTGGCTAACTCAGAAGAGCGTGTGACTACTCTTAATCTCAGCATTGTAAATTTGACCGCCACATTGGGTGTAGAGATTACCAAAAATAAATAAATAAACTTAAAAAAATTTTATTAGTAAAGTCTTTGTATCTAAGGCAAAATTAGAGTAATTACAAATTAGTGAGACTCAGAAAGTTCAAACAGTGATAAAGGACCTGACACAAAAAATGCCCTTCAGGCACAGAACAGTGTGCAACAGGAATAGTGAGGGGCCTGTGAGAGGGTCAGCGGCACTGGGGGACACCAACCAGGAGTTCAGGCTAAAGCCAAAGGTGACCATTCTCAAAGCCACCTGTGACTCCAAGTCCTAGATAATCACTTCAAGGGAGGTAATTTGTATTTCATGGGAGAAATGCTATAAGTCATTTGCAATTTGTTTTTAATTATCTTATTAACTACATAATAAGCACTATGTGATTCACATTCCACGTTGAGTGTTTATCATTAAAAAAAAAAATCCCTCCACGCAGTCTTGTCCAAGACAAATGAACCGGAAGGAGCACAACTATCAGCAACAATTTTGTGCCCGGGGAGGTAAGCAGATTCTCATGGAATGTACTCATTCTGTGGTATCGTGTTAAGCATTGTACAATACCTCTCTCTCAGCCGGTCTTTTATTTTTTGAAATAGGCACCATGGTGTTAGTCTGTGCGAGCCCAGTTACAGAACCAAGTTGTTGAAAATTCTACCTTTGGGTCAGTTGGCCTCTGAAAGTACAATAAAAATGGGTGGGGCAGTTGCTGCAAAGGGTTTAGTGGGGGAAAGGAGGAACCCCAGGAACCTCTTGAAAATCTGTGTGCTTCCATAGTTTCCCATCACCCTTCAAAGCTCAGTGAGGAAGAAGTTTCATTTACATAGCAGTACAGCAGGTTCCAGAAGTATGGTGAGAAAGTGTAATCTTTAATAAAGATGAGCTAAAGACCCTCACAGTCAGTTGATAACGACAAAGGAAAAGAATGCATGAAATTCTGGAATGTATTCTTGACTCCCTCCACGTTAGTATTTTGCCATTTGTTTGGGTGAAAAGAATCCATATGGCATTTAAATAACTTTATTGCAGGACTATTTTTCTTCTAAGTTTTTTTTTTTTTTATTGGAAATACCTGCTAAAAAGATGGCAGCCTATGTAGATGTGATAATAAACTTTTTCTTATTTAATCTATTTACTTGATTCATTATATGAAAATGAACCATCCTTATTTTTCTTTTTCCTTTGTTTTTAAAGATTTATTTATTTATTTTAGAGATAGTGGGGAGGGACAGAAGGAGAGAGAGAATCACAAGCAGAGTGTGGAAACTGATGTGGGGCTTGAGCTCATGACCCTGAGATCATGACGTGAGCTGAAATCAAGAGTCAGTAAGTAGGTGTAATTAATCATTTGAACAAGTCCTGGCATTAGAATTATGCTTGCTTCATGAATAAAGTAAGGTCTTTTATTCTCTCTAGCCAGGAATAATTTAAACATTATGAAATTAACAGTTCTGTATTTGTAAACTCATTGACTATTGGTACTTTTTAAAGGGTGTTCTAAAGGTTCTAAAAATCTCATGTCTCATAATTTTTGACCCATCTCTTTAAATTTTCCATTTTTCCATAGGTCAATTTAATTTATTGAGGTATAATTGACATAAAACATTATATTAATTTCAATTGTACAACCTAATGATTTGATATTTGTATATCTTACAAAATGATCACCACAGTAAGTCTAGTTAACATTTATCACCAGGGTTACAACATTTTTTTTTTCCTTTCCTTTTTTTTTTTTTTTGATGAGGCATTTCAGAGATCAAATTAGTAAATGATTTTTCTCTACATTTTCAAATTTCTTATATATACTATAGGTGATGTCCTTATTATCCCATTATTTTCTTACCGCCCTAGTTTGTTTCCTTTCTCCTTCTTAATCTTGTATATTTTTTCTCTTTCTTAATTAGGTACACAGTAGTTTCTCTGTTTTGTTTGTCTTTTCTTTTTTTTTAAAGATTTTATTTATCTATTTGACAGAGAGGCATGCGGGTGGGGGGGGAGCAGGCTCCCCCTGAGCAGAGAGCCCGATGTGGGGCTTGAACCCAGGACCCTGAGATCTTGACCCGAGCCAAAGGCAGAGGCCTAACCCACTGAGCCACTCAGGCACCCCTTGTTTGTCTTTTCAAAAAGTTTTATAATCTATTATTTCTACTATTTCTATTATGTTTTTGTTTTTCTTTCCATTACTTTTGTGTCTTACCATTATCTCTCTTCTAGGCTTCTTTTGGTTTATCTTACTGTATTTTTATTAATTTCTTGATTAATTTCCTTACACTTTTGTCTTTATTTGTTAGTATTTTAAAGCTTTACATTTCCTCTGAATGTAGCTTTTGCTGTATTTGTTAATATACATTTTGTAATTTTCTCTTTGATACACAAACATTGAAAAGTGTTAATCTTTTTGGTAATACATTTATAATGTACTTGTGGTTGTTACCAGAATACGACCTATAAGATCTCCACTTTAAAGATATAAACCTTCTTTTTTTTTTTAAAACCTTTTTAACCAAATGCATGATATTCTTTCATAAATAGATATGAGAAAAATGGATGGTGTATGTGCATGTTTATTATACATGTAGACACACACATATATATGTGAATACGGACACATATTTTATCACTGTTATGTATTTTATCAGTTTCCTTTCCTGATTTTTGACCTTTGACCTTCAAATAAAATAATTTTATTAACTTCACACTATAATTTTATTTTTATCGCTATCTCCTTACATAATATAATATAAGGGTGTATATACACCTTTTTTGCTACTAGGGACTACATTGTGGGTTATGATTGATACAATAACGTGAATTATGCCTATTATAATTTTAAAACATCGCTCTTTATACTACTGTTTAAATTTTATATCTAAACTTTTCTAAGAACACATTGCCATTCTTATCTTTTCTTATGTTTGCACTTGCCTATATCTCTTGATTTATCCCATTATTTTCAACTATTCTCTATCACTTGGTCTGAAGCAAATTTCTTGTGAACGACATGTTGCTCGATTTTGTTTTTTAACTTAATTTGACAGCCTTTGTCTTTTTATGCAAGAATTCAGTCAGAGAATTTGGTTTTTAAAATGAACCAGAGCATAGAGGAGACACTGCCTCTGAATATTTAAGTAGATTGTGTTCCAAAGATGAAGAAATTGTTGAGGCTGGAGACTTAGCTAGTTTCTTATAGAAAAAGGGGTTTCTATAGGGAATGCCCTAAGAACTCCAGTGAATTGTTTCATGATTAAGAGAATCACCGAGATTTTCCTGTTAACATTGCTCAACAGAGTGTTCTGTGGGGAAGAAATGAAAAGCTAAACAGGCCAGGAAGCTGAGACAGGAATAAAAATTAAAAAAAAAGAAAAGAGAGAGCGCCACCAGAAAATATTAAGTCACCCCTGAGCCAATTAAGGATCAGGAGCTGCAGCAGGCTGTCCCAGACAAAACCTGTTGGAGGTCAAGTGCAGACAAGTAGGGTTAGTTCTTGCACAGCTAATGTATACCTGGTTGCCAGCCGGGTAACACACGGGGAGGCATCCTCCTACCACTCACCCTGCCTGTTAACAGGCAGGAACATTGCAGGCTGCAAAATAATAAGCAAAGCCAAAAGCAGGCTTGGATCCAGGTTTTGTGAGGACTGAAGCTTAGGCTATATCGCGGTGGGGGGCACTCTTCAAGAAAAAAGAATACAAAATTAGAAAAAAAAAAGAGAATACAGAATTAGGTACAAATTTGAATATTTATAGAGATAAGAAAAGGCATCACAAGAAACGATCCGTGTCCTTAGAGATTCAGGTCTTCTTAGATCTTTTTTGGATAAGCGACCAGAAGCCCTCACATCATAATGTTGCCTGATTGTATCTGAGTGTTCCTTTTCCATGCAGAACACTCCACAACCCTCAGCTCTGGCAGGGACTATGTGAGTGAGAAGCCCCAAAGATTAAGGTCAGTTGGCCTCAAGGTAAATCCACCTCTGGCCCAGAAGCTGGCTTCTCTAGGAGTAGGAAGTATAGGATATACATGCTTAGCTCAGCCTAACACTGGCAGCCAGGCCCAGGAACATAGAAGCGGTTCTAGAACATAAGGCTGCTAGCAGGATGCCGCCCAGAATCAGTACACTCAGACGGGCCTGTACAGAAGGTTCAGGTGCTTTGAGGACTCGGGTGTCAATGCCTAATTTCTTCATCTTTACAGTTGGTGAAGGGAAGCCCTATTGATGACAGAGAAACAGAGAGGGAGAAGCGTAACCCTTGGAAAAACATACACTGGGTAGCAAGATACTATGAATGCTGGGCATTTGGCAACATCACTCACTTTTCCAAAAAATGGTGGGACTAAATACCATAAAGAGAGAGGAGTTGAATTGAAGGACAGCTTGGTAGACTGACACTAGGACAATCCTAAGCTTAAGCAGCTATATAATTTTTTTATTTTGAAATTGACTGATTATAAATTATTTATCAAAGTTCTGATTGAGCATGCCATACGAGATTGCTAACCCTGGTAGAATGGACTAGATGGCAAGCTGTTGACCGCCAGTGAGGCTGCTTTAAGAATGCTGGGCCATATGGGAAATCAGGTCATGTTCTCTGAAGTTCAGTGTCCCAGCTCAAGATAATGTGAAGTCATTTTGAGGAAGTTGATTGATTGAAATCCCTCACTTCAGAAGAGGTGGGGAGGTCAAAAATGTTTGGTGGGTTTATCCTGGATTTAAAGCCACAGAATCAAACTCAGAAATTTCTGGTGAGGCTCCTTCCCAAGTATTCAGGCTCTGTCAGGCCTTGTTTCTGAGAGTCTATTACTGTCCATAACTTCTCTGGCCAGCTGGAGAGATTAGAGACCCTTCACTTATAGGTGTGGCCTGAATGTGCTGAGGAATTGAGTGAGTTTGAATCTGGTAATATATGGAGAGTTGAAACTTGTCTGGTGTAAAATGATGTCAGGTGTATTGGCGACACCCAGAATTAGACTCACTGACCTAAGTCTAAATCTTGTGTATCTGGCATGAATCCTTGGGGAGCTTATGTTTATGCATAGTATCTTCTATGCATGCTTATTCTGTCTAAATAAGGTTCTCCCTCCATTTCTGATTTGTCTCTACTTCTCCGCTAGGGACCTGAATCGTACTTGGGCCAGGTGTTGACAACGCTCTAAACCTGCCAGAACCCTCTTCCTGGAGAATGAACCTCATGTCTCAAGCTTTATCTGTGTCCTGCTTCATATTTAATGGACCCCATTCCCCCAAGAGACCTCTAGAGCTATAGCCACTTTCTGGAAGAGTTCTGAAATTTGCAAATGTCTGCTGACCCCTGTTATTGTGTCAGCTATATTGCCTCCCATTGATAGCCGCAAATCAAAACTCCTTGTAATTGAGATCACATAGTTTTTGGCTCTACATGTGTAGAACCATGGACTTGCTATTATTTTTCTAAAGGAAGGCACCAGGTGTAGGTAAATTAAGACATTTGAAAGAAATCCTGTTGTGTTTCAGGCTTAATATAATATTCCCGGATAAAATTCTCAACACAGCCTTTTGTTTCCCACAGAAATGAGAAGGCCAGTGAGAAATAGCCTAATATTTAAGAGAATTTGGAATAATGGAGCTCATGATGCCCTTGTTTTATTGTATCCCAAATTCAGTCTGACCTTGGTTTTAGGGATTTAGTCTCCACTGATCTCATTACTTTGGACACATGTAAGAACTAAGTCTGAGGAGTATGAACTGTAGGGACTGAGGGCAGCCTGCCTCAAGATGGGCCTCTTTGGAATGAAGTATTACGCTGAGCTGAAGGCATTCCAGACCTGTTGCCTTAAGAAAAACATTAGCTCCTCCCCTGACTACATAGAAGAATCGAAATTGGGGATCTTTCCCAGAATCAGGGTTATTAGCTGAGATAATTTTTTCTTGTTTTAAGATTTCTTTAAGTTTATTTATTTGACACAGAGAGACACAGTGAAAGAGGGAACACAAGCAGGGGGAGTGGGAGAGGGAAAGGCAGGCTTCCCGCCAAGCAGGGAGCCTGATGTGGGGCTCGGTCCCAGGACCCTGGGATCATGATCCGAGCTGAAGGCAGATGCCTAATAACTGAGCCACCCAGGCACCCCTAGCTGAGATAAATTTAACTGACTGACCCATCTGTCTGGCAGGGCAACATCTAATTACCAGTTTCTGCTCTTCTGCTTATCACCTGGTGGACTGTATTCCTTTCCTCTGAGTCCCAGACCCCTGCCCTCTTCTGCGTAGAATGACATACATTCCTCATTTTGCCTGAATGTCTTTGGACTTTCCATGTCTATGTAGATTCCCCATAAGTATGAAATTAAATTTGATTTTCTACTGTTAATCTGCCTCATATCAATTTGGTTCTTAGTCCAGCAAGAAGAACTTTTGAGGGGGCAGGAATCTTGCTAATTTTGTATTTGTGGGGTTGGGGGGGATAAAGCATCTAATCTTTGAATTATTTTTTGTGTTAGTTGATATTTATCATAAACTTTCTATATGATAACTTTGCATTAACAAAATTTGCCTTGGATTTAATGGTTAGTGGAAAATATGAAAAGAAAATGCTAAGGCAAAATTGTAGTGTAAAACATTGTTTGCCATATACATTTTCTTGAAATCATGTATCTAGTCTTGTGACATAATTGCGGTGTGTTTGGTGAGTTTTCTGTAGGTTTTGATTTATGTTTATGGGACCCGACTACTACATTGTAGTTATAGAGAATATTTGGGATTGAGAAGATATTCACTACATTTGTAAAGCTGGAGGAAGTATTTACTGAGATGAAAGATGTTATCCCAGATTTTTATTTAATTTAGTTTTATTATTATTTTTTAAAGATTTATTCATTTATTTTAGAGAGAGTATGTGCATGAGCAGGGAAGGGGAGGGGCAGAGAGAGAGGAGAGGGGAAGCAGACTTCCTGCTGCGTGAGGAGCCCCACAGGGGCTTGATCTCAGGACCCTGAGATGATGACCTGAGCCAAAATCAAGAGTTTGAGACACTCAGGCATCCCATACTTTTAAATGAAGGTTAAAAGCTTAATTTAAGTATAGGAAAGTTGACCAAGTGCCCAAAAGATTCAAGGGTCAAGTGTGAAACCATTATTCAACTTTACGGTAACCATCAGGCTAACTGTAAATCCTATTATTAATAATATAATGAGTACAGTTTATTGAGTATACTATGCTTTAGGCACCGTTTTAAGCATTTTGTATGAACTAACTCATTAAAATGTTGTAACAACACTATGTAAAGTAGGTACTATCATTAATGACATTTTTAAAAAGAATTTATTTATTTATTTATTTATTTGACAGACAGGATCACAAGTAGGCAGAGAGGCAGGCAGAGAGAGACAGGGGGAAGCAGGCTCCCTGCTGAGCAAGAGCCCAATGTGGGGCTCCATCCCAGGACCCTGAGATCATGACCTGAGCCCAAGGCAGAGGCTTTAACCCACTGAGCCACCCAGGTGCCCCATGCCTTTTTTTTTTTTTTTTTAAGGATTTTACTCATTTATTTGACAGAGAGACACAGCGAGAAAGGGAACACAAGCAGGGAAAGTGTGAGAGGGACTAGCAGGTTTCCTGCAGAGTAGGGAGCATGATGCAGAGCTTGATCCCAGGACATGACCTGAGCAGAAGGCAGACGCTTAATGACTGAGCCACCCAGGTGCCCCACTAATGACATTTTTTACTATAATGTATTAAATATAAAATTGATAGACATATTAGGAAGGCAGATTAGCTTCAATTATATTTTGAATCACAATCAGAAATATTATTTTTTGAGCATTTTATCTGTCAACATTATTTAGGATAAAATAAATCATCAATTTGAACTGATTATTTTTTTATAGTCATTGCTATAAAATGGCACCAGACTACAGAAGTAACATACAGAATTTGAAATATTTTTCTGTGCTTATTTATGTTATAATCACCATAAACTATAAAATTAGATAAAGGGTATGGACACTTGCAAAATAAATCGACGACTATAAATTTGCCATCATGTTTTAAATTGTATCATTTTTGCCTAGGGATTTATTTTAATGATATTAAGTAATGTCTGGAATATGATGTACATACAAATGTGATAATCAAAATTCATAAATGTTCAGGCACTACTGATGTCATACATGCAGAACTATTCTAAAATAACAAGGTGGGTATGGAGTCTAATACTCATTTATGCCCAATGAATGCACAAGGGAAAAAAAATACCTCCAAGTCAAATTTGAAAACCAATATTCAGACATTTCAAAGAACGCTATATCCAAGCTCTGATTGTAGAAACATTTTTTTAAAGAGCATTTTCTCCTCCATTAATTATGTCAATTGCTTCCCCAGCAATTTACATTCATGAACCTTGGTTTCTAAGGCATTTTATAATGACAACATAAATGAATGAACAGAGCCTTTTCAGCCTTCCCTTTATATGAAAATGGTTAAGGGCACCTTTTAAGTGTTCCCATTGTTCTATCACTGTGTACTTCCTCTGAGAATAATTGCATTACCTTTGCCTTCTCTAGGATATCCTTGAAAATAAAAACCAAGGTTTTATCTCAGAGGTAAATGTTCTGCAAAACTGAGACAGTCATCACTGTACTTCCTAATTCTCTTGCTGAAGCCCATGACCTTCATTGTCATCAATCTTGGAGACTAGCTTTCAAGCAGTTCCATTTTAGTGACTGAAAGTGTAATATTTTGTTCAAGTCACTACAAACAAGTCACACAACAACTCTATTTACGTGTTAATGGAATAGCAGAACAGAGATGCTTAAGGCAACCAGAGGTTACCATCAAGATCTCTCATGGGTTTTGCTTTACTTCGGTTGGTATGTTACAGATGGCTCCTAAAATAACCAAATGCATTAATGATGCTGTATTTTAACCTTACCTAATTCACTACAGAATATTAAACTGCAGCCCTGCTTCCTGGTATTAAGCCAGAATTCTCTCATGGTCAGGGCATTCTCCCCTTGGAGTGAGGTAGACGGTGATAGATGTGATATAAATTACTACTCTCAGACCATAAATTACTTGTGCTGGGTCACTGCCAAGGCTCTTATCCAAGAAACGCCAATGGGTCAGGTTGAGTACCAATATACCCTTCAAACAGAAAGGATATGCAAATTTTAGTAATCTTATCTGTAACCATAATTCATTCCTTTCATGGACTCATTCTCACATAATTTTTCAATTAGAACAGAGCCACTTCCCCACAGGACCATCTCACCCAAAATAATGCATCAGATCTAGGGATTTGTCCCCTGTTGACTGAATGATTCCTTGCACCTCCTCAGAGAACTGGAAGAGGGTGGTTTCATCATTATTTTCTCATTTGTGTTATCTAGCTGGAAAGATAAAGTTTAGTACTAAGGAACAAAGCATTTGGGGGCTTTTATCAGTTCTAAGTTATTTATTTAAATAAAAGAATACATTAAACTTCTAGTTAAACATAGCACTTCTCTACTCAGCACACTAATTGATATTACCAGAATGAAAACAAGGTTTTAAGTCCATATACACAAATATAGAAGGAAATAAGACAGTAGCATAAAAGACTTTCATTTAGGGAGATCCCAACCTATGTGACTTCAGACAGAAATGCTAATGATAAGTAAATATATTTATTCCTGGACAATGTACCTGGGACTTGGAGACACAAGGTCCCCTAGTGTCTGGGGGAGGTCTCAAACAAAGGAATTGGTTGAAAATAACAGAGGAGTTAGAACCCCTAGTCCTCTCTTAGTTCTGAAAGCCAGGTGATTGATTACTCTTCTCCTTTAATACCCACTCATTGACAGGGGGTCAAAGTTTTACTCTTTGGAGACATTAGCGTAGACAAGTTGTGGACAACCAACAACAAAAAGGCAGGAATAAAGGCCCACATCTAAAAAATAGAGGAGAATATGTGAAAATTTGCAAGGCTACACTGCATAGTACAGGGTGGAAATCCTAACAGGAATATCCTCACTGAGTGGTAGTATCTTCATTTCCTTTCGTACACCCAGTTTCCAGAAAACTAGCATTTTTTACCACCACTCCACTTCCATACCTGAAAATAAGATGGGGAGGCTTAAAAGATTTTCACATATTTATATTTGAAAGTTCTCCCCAGGGACAGCAAATTTCCTCCCTATGTACCCTACAATAAAACAGTGTGGGGGTGCCTGAGTGGCTCAGTGGGTTAAGCCTCTATCTTCTGCTCAGGTCATGATCTTGGGGTTCTGGAATCAAGCCCTACATCGGGCTCTCTGCTCAGCAGGGAGCCTGCTTCCTCCCCTCTCTCTCTCTACCTGCTTCTCTGCCTACTTGTGATCTCTGTCAAATAAATAAATAAAATCTTAAAAAAAAAACAGTGTGAAGTAGGGGTTGTGCTTCATTTCCTTGCATTTGAATATCCAGTTGCCCAGCCCCATTTACTAAAAAGACACTTACTGCTTTTTGTTTCTCTTTATCCTCCCACTGCTTGTTTCTGGAGGCATATTCAGCTGTGGAAGTGCATGGCAAAAGAGAAACTAAAGCCCCAGGTTTCTAGCTGTCAGACTTAGAAGAAGGGCCCACTAGGAAATGGAGAGTCATTGATATTGAGGAGACGGCTCATTCTCAAGCTGCATGGATCTGACCATAAACAAATACCAAAATTTTGATAACAGAAATACAAAGTGGAATACTGTGCAGGTCCCAAATTTGGACAGTCAGAACAAGTCTGAATAATACTGCAAAGACTATAAAAACTGAACTGGCATTGGAACCACAGACTATAAGACATAGGTTAGAACTTGTGGTCTGAAGTTAACTTAATTGATGGCCTGTTAAAACAAATGAAAATATTAACATTTTCTGTAGGATTTAGATAAGATGCAAGAATCTAATCATGCAATACTAAAAATATCCAAGATATAATGCAAAATAACTTAACATGGAGAATGGAGAAAAATCTCAGCAATTCACAAGGGAAAAGATAAGCAATGGACACCAATCCCATGATGACCCAAATGTTGGAATTGTGACACAAAGACCATGCTCCAAGAGCTAAGGGCCAACACTTTGGAAACAAATGGAAAGGTAGGCCATCTAAACAGGGAAATAAAAGGTACAAATCAGAAGGAAATGGAAACTTTAGAACTGGAAAACACAAAAACCAAAATTTAAAATATATGTGATGGACTCAATAGCAGGATGGAGATGACTGAAGGAAGAGTCAGTGAACATGAACTTAGATCAATAAAAACTATCCAGTTTGAACAACAGCAAAAAAAATACTGGAAAAAAAAATAACTGCTCTCCTCACAGAATTGCATAAGATGCCAAAGGTCTAACTTTCATGCCATCAGCATTCAGAAGGAGAAAACAAAGAAGGTAGTTTAGAAAACATTTAAAAAGTAATGTCTGAAAATTTTGCATAATACATAAACATAAAGGTTTATAAAACTCAGTAAAACCCTAACAGGATAAACTTGAAGAAATTCATGCCCAGATATATCAAAACCAAAGTGCCAAACACCAAATTTACCACCCTTTCCCCATTCACCAAAGCAGTCAAAGAAAATCAGCATATTATATGTAGGGAATCAATAATTTGAATGGCAATGGACTTCTCATCAGAAACCAAGTAGTCCAGAAAGTAGTAAGAACGTAGTTTTAAGAGCTTAAAGAAAAGAACTGTCAACCCAGGATTTTGTACCCAGTGAAAATGTTTTTTAGGAATGAAGGGGCAATAAATGTTTAGATAAAGAAAAATAAAGAGAATTCATAATTGGCATGTCTCTAAAATGAATACAAAAGGACGTTGTTAATAAAGAGAGAAATCATATTCGAGGGAAACAACTTCAGAAAGGAAGAAAGAACAACAGAATTGGTAAATATAGGACTAAATATACTTTTTACTTCTAAGTTCTTCATCTAGATAGTAGTTGAAGCTAACTTAAAACATTGCTTGATGGATTATTTAATGTTAATGAATTATAATACACATGACAACATAAAGGGAAGAATTTCAGACACCTGCATTGCTGTACATTTTGACATTCAATTTGAAGCAGTAAAATATTTTAAGTTGACCGAAAATATAAATAAATAGATTGTAATGCTTTAGAAAAATTGCTAAAAATATATTGATATGAAGAAAAAAGAAAAATTAAAAAAAAAAGAAAAAGAATACTTGAAATCTTCAAGTAATCTAAAACCATCATCAAGGAGAAGTAGATTTTAAAACAGGAGGGCCAACCAAATAACAAATAGTCAGATGGTTAGACATATTAAAATATGTCAACAATTACATTAAGTGCAAGACGTCTAAGCATATCAACGAAAAGAGACTGTTACAAATGATTAAAAATATAACATGAGTCAATTCTGTGCTATCCCTAAGAAATCACTTCAAATATAATGCATACGTATATTAAAAACAAAAATAGTGGAAAAACGTATCATGCAACTAGTGATGAAAAGAATGCTAAAGCAACAATAGTAATATCAGAAAAAGGCAGATTTCAGAGCAACGAAAATTAATGAGGAAAAAAGAAAAAAATTACATGAGGATAAGAGGCTTAGTTCACCAAGACAGGTAACAACCCTAAAATGTGTACACATGTAACAAGAGAGCTTTAAACTGCATGAAGCCAAAGCTGATGAAAATAAAAAGAGAAATAAATTTACAATTGTAGTGTGAGGAGTTCTGCTCCAAGATGACAACATATAGGAAGACCCTGAACTCACACGCCAAATCTCCACATATTTCTAAAGCAGTTCCTCCCAAAGAACTAAGGGCTAACTGAACATCAACTCTGTACAAGAAGATAGACCACATAGACAGCAGCAAGACAGACACATTCAATTAAAAAACCTGTTTACATATAAAAAATTATAGTTTGATATGTCAACATTCCTCGTTCAGAAACAGATGAAACTAGTAGACAGAAAATCAGTAAGAATATGAAAGATCAAGCACCATCTGTCAACTGACTCTAAAAGAGCGAGACAAAGAGGCAGTTTTGGAGAAATTAGAAAGTATTTTGAACTGAACAAAAATGAAAATACAACATATCAAAATTTGTGGGATCAGCTAAAGACATTCTTAGAGTGAAATAGATAGCATTAATTGCTATCTTAGAAAATAAGAAAGATCCCAAATCAATAATCTAAGCTTTCACTTAAAGAAATTGAGAAAAAGAAGAGCAAAATAATCCTAAAGCAAGCGGAAGGAAGGAGAGAATGAAATAGCAGCATATCAGTGATACGGGACACAGAAAAAAATAGGAAAATATCAAAGAGCATAGGAGCTCCTTTTTTTTTTTTTAAGATCAATTATATTGATAAATGTCTAGTAAAACTGACAGGAAAAAAGAAATACAAGTTATCAATATGAGAAACAAAACAGAAGCCATCACTACAAACCAAATTAAAAAGATAGGAAAGGAATAGTACAAACAACTCTGTATACAGCCTCTACGAAATAGGTGGACTTGGAGGGTATTTATCCTGCGAAGTGAAGTCAGTTAGAGAAAGATAAATACCATATGATTTCACTTACATGTGGAATTTAAGAAATAAAAGAAATGAGCAAAGAAAAAGGCAAAAAAAACCCAGACATTTACATTTAAATATAGAAAACAGACTGATACTTGCTAGAAAGGCTGTGGGGAATGGTGAAGTAGATAAAGGGGATTAAAAATACATTTAATAAGTACTGAGAAATGTAAAGAATTGTTGAATCATTATAGTGTATGCCTGAAACTAATATAACAGAGTATGCTAATTATACATGAATTAAAAAAAAATAAAGAGAGTAAGGGGAACATCTTCTTTCAGCATGGTTTTAAAGGAACCAGAATTCTCAAATGTTATTCTCTGGTTTCATTTTATTTAGCTCTGGCAACTTCATAGCTGGAGATTTTCACTCAACTCTTGCTCTTCACTGATACGGAGATATAAAAAATGAAGTCCTAACGACTCATATTCAAGTTTTTCATAGTACTTGGGTTTGCAAGTGAAAGGTGAAGCCTGAACGACGTGGAGTGCCCCTGGCTGAATAGTAATTGGTCTCAAGTCAAGAGATGAAAATGTAACCAATTATGTTGAGTTAAGGTTGATTAACTTTCCTGTCAATCGTGTCATAATTCTGAGATTGTTATGATTCTACACACTGAGTAAATAGACTCATCTGTTCAAACATTTTCAACCATTAAGCATAGGGAAGATGTGCGTGCGTATATATATATATATATATATATATATATATATATATATACTTTGTGTATATGTGTTCAGTAAATAAATATGTAAGGAAATGATATTTAATTCAGGAGAGGTACTCATTCTTAAGTAACCACCATAGGAAGTGGAATAATATTCTTTGAGTAAAATGGGGTTTATAGTAATGCAAATATGCATTTGAAAATTAACTCTGCCATCTTACAAACTGTGAGAACTGAGATAACTATTTAACCTCTCGGAACTTCTGTTTTATAACTTGTAAAATCTCAAGGGTTGTTGGGAAGATGAACAGCTTCAACGGAAAAAGTAATGTAAAGCATGTGTTGATGTCATTCTCTCAGGCTCCTCTGAGTGGTGGGAAAGATGACTACCAGTGCTTCTGACCTCCCACATTCTGGGCTCCTTGGGCAGATCTGGAAGAGTCTTACCCACTTTGTTGACTTCTCATAGTTACTTGGGAGCATTTTAATTTGATTCCTGATTTAGTGGGCAAGTGGGGTCCAGATCACCATGCCTAATTCCATGAAGTTTTATATCTGACACTTTTTTTTTTCCAAGATTTTATTTATTTATTTGACAGAGATCACAAGTAGGCAGAGAGGCAGCCAGAGAGAGGAGGAAGCAGGCTCCCCGCTGAGAAGAGAGCCCAATGTGGGGCTCTATCCCAGGACCTGAGCCAAAGACAGAGGATTTAACCCACTGAGCCACCCAGGTGCCCCAAATCTGACACTTTCATTGATCCTTTAACCAATCTCAAAGCTCTCCTTACTTTAGCATGAATCTCATCTCTGAGTAGCAATAATCAGGGTGCAATTTGTAGGGAACATCTATGTTGTTTTGAGTTGTCTTTCTTGAGTTTTACATTTTGCTCATGTAGTCCATGCTCCTGTGATCATTAGCTCTCAGCTCAAGGGTGTAGATTTTTTCAGTGGTTCTGGTGTTACTCTGTGAATACCCCTTATTGAATTGGCAGATTCATCAGGTGACCCCACAGCCTGGAGTTCTGGAATGCCAGCTCAAATTTCTCAGATCTTGCAGGGACCATATGGACAGTGGGTATTTTCATGGATATTAAGATGGAAAATCAGCACAAGGCTCTGCTCCTCTTGGAAATAGCGGGGGAGGACAAAGAAACAAATGTTTATTGAGGGCGTAGGAGGCAGAATTCTAAAATATTCCTCTGAGATTTCTTAATTTAATACCTGGGACTGTGAATGTGATGTGAAATCACATGCCATGTTACCTTACATGGTAAAGGGATTTTGCAAAGGTAATTAAAGTTACAAATCAGCTGACTTCAAGTTAATCACTAATCACACAAACTGTTTCACAGTACATTTCCCCTAGACTTAGACCTAGAAAGGAAAGTCAGAACCAAAGTACTGAGAAGGGGGCCTGTGCAAGGACTTCTGAGAACTGAGAGTGACCTCCAGCCAAAGGTAAGTGGGACAATGGCGAGGAACTGCATTTCAGCTGTTAACAGGAATGAGCTCAAAAGAGGACTCAGCCCCACATGAACGTACGGCTGGCTTACACTTTGGTTTTAGTCTTGGGAGACCCTAAGCAGAGAACCCATCTAAGCCCACCTGGACTTCTGATCTAAAGAACTGTGTGCTAATAAATGAGTGTTGTTTATCCACCTAATTTGTCCCATAACACTAGAAAAATAATACAGATACCTCTCTGTAGCCAGATACTATTTTTTTTTAATGTGGCATTTAATTTAATTATTACAGTCCTCTATAAAAGACAATCCTGTAACTATTTTACAGATGGAAAACAGACTCAGGGAATTTATATGGCATGTCTAAGTTTTCGTAAGTTTTAAGTGGCAGAGCCCAGATTGGGAGTCATGGCTGTCTCTAAGGACAAGCAGCTTTCATTACACTAGTCTCAAAAGTCTCATGGACCAATTCACAGGGATACCATCCATCCAGTGAAAATCATTCCAGAGAAGTGCTCCAAGGAAACACATTTTCTCCTTGAACTGCCCTGTAGGTGTATACTGAAGGCAGAGCCCCAAAGGCTAAGATCATTCATTGTCTGCAATTCCTGTCTGTCTCCCTTTAGTGTAACATGACTTCTTTTTAATCACAGTATTCCATTTCTGAACCGTAAGTGGAGTGCTGCCTTTTCATGTAGGGTTCTGTTTTTGTTTTCTGCAAGAATTGTCTTGAAGTGTTTTAGATTTTGCTTTACCTATATGGAATAGTACAATTTCAGCTGACAGCTTAACTGTTTATAGCTAAACGCACCTCCCCCCACCCATCACTAACCAGAGGGAAATAAGTTCCAACTTTTTATACTATGTAAAATTCACATCATTTTTAAAAATGTGATTTGTCAGAAGAAAGCTTAGTCTAGTTTACTTAAGGCTAAATCTTCCATTTGGTCACCTGGGCCATAGACATAATCTCCCAAAGTCATTATCTAAGTCCAGGGAATGTTCAACATTTTTATAGATTTTCAGGTAGTAATACTGTTTTATTTTCTAGTATTTGATTTGTTATAAAATATAGTTGCTCGGTGACTCCTACTTTGATTTAAAATATAGATAGAGTGAATTCCTATGCTATTCTTTTAAGAATATAAGAATGCAGGTATTTAAAGAATTGAACATTTAGTATAAATTGAGACAACTCACAGGGTGTTTGCATGAGCCACATGGCCCGAGTTAACCTTTCTTTGTAAATGGAGTATTTTCTGAGTTTAATTATTTTTTTCACACCAAAAGAGCTCTAGTTGAGGTGCTGGAAAGAAGTATTTAATTGAATTCCACGGTATAAGATGTTTCCCACTGTATCAGACAGAGTACTGAAAATTCATTCTGAATTATTGACTATAAAGAATAAATCAAGTAGTATGTGCTTCTTAAAAATATATGATATAAATAAAGGAAAGATATTCTTAGTTCTGAGTGAAAGAAAATAAGTAAATATATTAAAATATTTCTTTTTATTTCTTGGATATGTATTGTTTATTTATAGAATTATAATTATAGCATCTATAAAATTAATTATTATTTTTTCCTTAATATTTAAACACAAATACTTTCTCATGTTATCTTGGATCTCTGTAATCATCTCTCTATGGCTAATTTCCAAGATGTGCCTATAATGGAATTCATTAATCATGTTATTATTTTTTAGATATTTAGATATTGTCAGTTTTACTGTAGTACTTTAAGAAGTTTTTATCTTTGTATAAATCTTTTTTGCATTTCCTCTGTTTTGAGAAAAGGCCACTTTACTTCAGTGGTGACCAATACTTTTCAGCTTAAAGTCTCCACTTATGCAAATAAACACAGTTCATTATATATTTCATCCTCTAGGATCTGATGCATGTAGTCCCTTAATTTTCAATTTCTCCTAAGCCAAATTTCTCATCCACTGATATAGATACCTCAGCATCCAGTGATTAAACCCTGGCCTTCCCTTCACTGTCCCTCTCCATCACAATGTTTCCTGCTCTGCAGTATAACTAGTGATTAACTTTAATTACAGTCATGACCACCTCATATAGCAGAGGCCAAAGGATGATTACAAATCATGTTTCATAATATTATTCAGAAGGATGAAGCTTCAACACAGCTACCAGGCTCAAATAACTAATTTGCATATTATTACATAGAATTTAAATGGACTTATTTCATCCACTCTCACCCTGTAGTCATCTTATTACAGTTTAGAAAATTTATTGAGTCTGTACCATGAGTGTGCAGGTGAAGGTAAAGGATGGCATTGCATCACTAACACAGTTATAACGTGAAGAAGAAATTTCCCCAGTTTCTTTTGTATTCTGCCTGATTTAATTGATTATATCTCTCATAGGTCATCGATACACCATTAGAAAGTCTTATAATATTTCATTAGGTGGATACAGTAACAATTATTATAATTTACTGATGGTGTGCTATAAAACTGTTCCTGTGCCAAGTTTCACACATGATCTCATTTAATCCTACAAAAACACACAGGTCTTTATTTTAAATATAGTGGGCATTGAGTCTTAGAGAAGATAGGCAACTAAGGTCATTTTGTCAGTAAGTAGCAGGGCCCAGATTCAATCTGTGGTTTACAACACTCTGGGCCAAAGCTTCAAACCTGCTGTGTTCTGTAAAAATTTCCTTGACGGGTGCTGTGCAGAGATAGTTGTATCTTATATACGGTGTGCAAAGGTAATTGTCTTGTGTACTTACTAATTTTTATTTTTTAAATGATTTTATTGATTTCTTTATAAATCAATAAATTGATTTCTTTATTGATTTATTATTTACTTATTTATTTTAAGATTTTATTTATTTATTTGACAGACAGAGATCACAAGTAGCAGAGAGCCAGGCAGAGAGAGAGAGGGGAAGCAGGCTCTCCGCTGAGTAGGGAGCCCGATGTAGGACTGGATCCCAGGACCTTGGGATCATGACCTAAGCCAAAGGCAGACACTTAACGGACTGAGTCACCCAGGAACCCCCTCACTGACTTTTAAAACACTATTTATGGAGGAGCCACTGGGTGACAAGTCCTAAGCATCAGATGCCATTCAGTGTTGACATTCTTGCTTTATTGTCACATAAGGAAGCGGGTACAATGACCTGAAAAGGGAACCGGCATACTCTGTTTTAGACATGTCTCAGAGTCTTCTGAACAAAGATTTCAGAATGAAAGTCTGTTTTAACTGGGGGAGAAGTTGAATAGGTCTATGAATTTAGACTAAGACTTTTATTAAAAGTGTGGAATATGCTAAAGCTTGAGCCCCACTAACCGAAAGTTCTCTTCCCGGAAGGCAGGAGCTTTTGTTTCTGGTGACTCAGGAAAAAGCAATGCCCACACGATAATTCCAGAAATGTGTGTGTGGCAATTTAAGACAGGGCAGAAGTGATGGCAGTTCACGGTTCACTCCCCTTTTAGATCAAATGCTACCTGCCCTGAGTCAGGAAAGGTGATAAAATTGGTAAGACAGAAGGTGAAACAAAAACCTGAGACCAGACTGCCTGACCAGATTCACACTCCAGATCTCTAATCTCTAGTCATGCCCTGTACAGAAAGGAGAATGTTCATATATTTACCATGTCACAATTAGAAGAAAAACAGCAAAGGTTATAAATCACCTTTTTCTTTTCTTTTCTTTTCCTTTCAGAAAAAAATCTTCCATGGATTTTATGGACTCTTTATCTAGGTTAAAGCCTTGTGATTATCCAAGAACTCTAAGGAAATAAAAGTGAAAAAGTAAAAGAAAGTAATTAAATTAGAGAAATGGTGGGGTTCAGGGTTGGGACAGAAGTAGCACAGAAAGAAGGAGAAAGTACAGTATGTGGTTTAGAACAGTATGACCCTGTCTGCTACTTTGCTGATACAGAGTGTCCACACATGTAAACTCTTAAATCGAAATGGATAGGTCTAAATATTTGTTAACTCTGTAAAGACTCAGTGCTAGTATCATTTAAAGCTATCAAAAATAACTTCATTTATATTAAAAAGATTATAAGTGTCCATTGTGGGAAAATTAAGGTCAAGGACAATTTTTAAAAAGACAAGAATCTTTTCTACATTCTAACCCATACTTATCCAGGAAAAAAAAAAAAAACAAAACCAAAGATTTTTCCAATATATGGGTGATAATTAAATTTGTTGTCCGCCCTCAAGGTTGAGTCTTTTCATTTATTTATAGCCTTTTTGTATTTCTTCTATGTAGGTAACCAAGTGTTTCAAGTGTCTCAGACCTATGTTAGAGATGAATGAAATGTGAAATCAATGCCATATATAGAAAGAGTATTTGGTTAAATCATGAATGTCTGCTATTTAACCTTTTTTTGACTCCATATACAGCAGTTTCATCTGGCACAAACTCAGAACAATACAAACACAAGGGTTGCATACACAGTCTGTAGCAGAATTCTAAATTTATTTTTAACTCAGAGAAATGGCAGAAAGTTACCTTCCTGAGTAAGATGGGGCACACTGAAATATTTTCCCCACTGGGGATTGCAGTGAGTTGATCACTACTCTGTCTTGGAGATACATTCAGATTTCACCTAAGACTGAAAACATGAGGAACCTCAACTTCCCAGGATGGCAAGAAGGTAGGTCATTTTAAAATACAATTAGGTACTGGACTGGTGTGTATTTATACACAGACACACACTGAGTACTTTGGTACTATTTATGTACTTAGAATATAGTAGTAAAACAAGTGGGTTGTCTTTGAACAAAGACTGTATTCAAGACATGACAGAGGCAGGTAAAATATCAGTGCATTTCCATTTTGACATAAGTGGCCATATGCTTTTCAAAGTTTTTCTCTTGAAGCTGAAAGTTGGGTAAAATAGTTTTATCCAAGTCACCAACCTAATATGAATATTAAGACACCTCTTATAGTTTATAATTATTTTAAAATTAATAGCTATTTTTATGTTACTTGCTAAATAATACTGCTTGCTGTTTTACCATTGTTTGCTAAATACTTGCCCTCTGCTCTAATTTTTAAGATAGTCAGCATACCCTTCTTAAGACTATATCAACCTTTATCCTTAATCCCATCAAGACTCATCTAAGAGAGGCACCTGGGTGGCTCAGTTGGTTGAGTGACTGCCTTCAGCTCAGGTCATGATCCTGAAGTTCAGGGATTGAGCCCCATTGAGCTCCTGGCTCAGCAGGGGCCTGCTTCTCCTTCTCCTCTTCCCCCTTTCATGCTCTCTCTTTCTCTCATTCTCTCTCTCTCTCAAATAAATAAATAAATGTGGAGGCCGAGAAAAATTAAGGCCATCCCACTTCAGGTTTAGCCTTAGCATAAGTATAGCCATCTTAGCTCCGGCAGCCATCTCAGACCCCTGTGCCCAAGGGCTGAACTTTCCCCTACTTTACTTTAGTTCTAAGGACCCCCACCCTGCTTTAGCAACAGGAATCCCCACCCTGCTTTAGTAACAGGAACCCATAAATACCCCTGCCTTAACTAAGCTCGGGGTCCAAGTCCCTACTCCGCTGTGTTGGGTATACTTGGGCCCAAGCTTAAGCTTGTTAAATAAACCCTCGTGTGATTGCATTGGTGTTGGATCCTTGGTGGTCTCTCAGACGCAAAAACTCAGGTACAACATAAAATCCTTTTTTTTTTTTTTTTAAGTCTCATCTGAAAATTGGGGGCTGCCTCATTTTAAATAGGGAGAGAGTAGGTGGAGAACTGGGAAGTCTGTCTGGTACCCCAATACCAGGGTTCCCAGCACATCTAGGAGTTAAACACTGCTAAACACTGTCAAAGGGCAGGACAGAGTGTACGTGTCCACTGATGCGGTGGTGTCCATATATATGCCAGTGCCCCCTTAGCAACCACAGATGTGAGCTCCGTGGTTCTAGCTCTTTCAGTTCATACACCTATGATCAGCCGTTGTCCCAAAAGCGTGACCTAGTGTCCCAACACCTTATTCCAGAGGCTCTTCATTCTTAGCCATGCAAACACTAGGTCATTGTGTGGAATATATATTTTTAGACACAAGACCACAAATGCATGAGAAAAGTATTCAAAAGGCTGAGCAGTTAGATAATATGACAAATGTCTACTAAGGTGAATAATTAATATCTCACATCTAACTTGATCAAAACTGAACCATCAACTTCCTCTTTTTATTTTTTTTAAGTTTTTTTTTTTTTTTTTTTAATTAGAAAGCACAAACAGGGGGGAGTGGCTGAAGAAGAGGGAGAAGCAGGCTCCCCAATGGACAGAGAGCTGGATGCTGGGCTCAATCCCAGGACCCTGGGATCATGACCTGAGTTGAAGAGAGACGCTTAACCAACTGAGCCACCCAGGTGACCCTGAACGACCATTTTTTTTTTAAGAGACCATTTTTTCCCCCATGCATTCTTGTATTCATTCTATCTGTAAATCCTCTTAGTTCTTGGAACAAAATCTATCCCAAACCTGACTGGGTCTCCTATATCCACTACTTAAAGTGCAGCTCAAATACACCATCATCTTTTGCTTAAACAATATCAAAAGCCTCCCAACAGATCTTTCTGCCTCTCTCTTGTCCATTTGCTAATGGGCCAGCCATCAACTCATACAGGGGAGTGTGGCCACGTTTCTCACACAAACCTTCACCCTGTTCAGGTTACACTAGAAAACATGTTTAACAGTGATAATCATTTACAAAGAGACCACAGAATTACAGACGTTCCCATCAATGATCAATAACATGTATTAAAATACTTTTCTCCTTTCACATAAAGTATAATGATTTATATCTCAACCAAGTAAGACTATTCAATTCCCAAAGATATTTCAAAAATCTCTCCTGCTTAACCCTCTTATTCTGTTCCCCAGTCTTTCAGACTTGTTTTTGTTTCTGACTTATTCACAGAAGTTTATACTCAAACTTTCATCTCGAAGAACCTGCTTGTGTTTCTCTAACTCACCAAGGTGTTACTTTGTGGTTTGGTGCTATGAATCCTGTGGGGTCAGAATGACTGCTGTGCTAAAAATTACGGCATTTAAACTGATCTGTGAGGCAACAATTCACAAATAAACAGAAGGTGGCCTGTTACCTATCACTGACGTCACTAAGTCAGCCATCCCACCTTCCTCAGCATTCCCTTCCTGAATGCATGTGATTACAGATAATTGCATATATTCTACTCATTCTTACTTCCTATTCTAACATTTCTTCTCTGCAGGCGCTCAGCTTTAGATGTTTCATCTTTTCTACTCCGGGATCTTAAATAGCAAATGCCTTTCTTTTTGGTGTCTGCATAGTGTTCTAATAGTCTGCATAACTAAGAATTCAAAAATTCTCACCCTCCAGAAGGTTAAGTAAAATTCAAATAAAGTAAAATTCACAGTCTGGAACTTAAAATAAAATGGCGTATCTCTCGGCTTTTCACAGCCCAGTCCATTGGGACAGAATCTCTTCACTTGATGTTGCAAAATTCCTATTTGCTAAAAATGAAGCAGCTCCCAGGACCGTTACAAGGACTCAGTTTGTGCTTATTAGCATGTGCATTGGTTGGAATCGGGGTGGCTGGACTTGAAGAGACAGGGTTAAACCAAGTTGAAAACAGGGGTACCTGGGTGGCTCAGTGGGTTAAACCTCTGCCTTCGGCTCAGGTCATGATCTCAGGGTCCTGGGATCAAGGCCCACATCGGGCTTTCTGCTCAGCAGGGTGCCTGCTTCTGCCTGCCTCTCTGTCTACTTGCGATCTTTCTCTCTCTGTCAAATGAATAAATAAAATCTTAAAAACAAACAAACAAACAAACCGAGTTGAATACAAATAATGTTATAAGACTCATTACATTTTGCTCTTTAGGTGAGGAAAAATTTCTAAGTTGGGTATCTAGGCAGCCAAGGAAACTACACTGATTGTAACTATCATGCTCTGTTTGTATTAGCACTAGAGACTTCAGGTCTAGTTTCACAAATTTGGAGGACTGGGATCTTTTTAGAGAAGCCTGTTAACATAACAATAGTTATTTGACAGCGAGTCAGCAGAGGTCTACTGGTCATTTAAGAGCAAAGTTATTTTTTGTTTGCATAGCTGTCTGGGTGTGCTGCTCCAATGACACACGCTGGCTGACTGCATTTACGGACGTGTTAGAGTGTTGAGGTAATGTGTGAGAAAAAGGGCCCAGGCTGGTTTTTTGTTTTTGTTTTTTAGGTGCGGAAAGGGCAGGGAAGAGAGAGTATCCTAAGCAGGCACCAGGCCCAGCATGGAACTGATGCAGGGCTCCATCTCAGAACACTGAGATCATGACCTGAGCCGAAATCAGGAATTGGATGCCTAATTAGATGAGCCACCGAGGTGTCCCAAGCCCCGGCTGTTTTTAAATGTAATACACTTGGGAACCTGAAATATATTTTGAAGCTCAAACTCCTAGGGATGGGAGTTCTGCTATGGCCACTTGCAGAAAATTATCTATAACGGAAATCTTTTGCAAGAATAGCTGCAGCCCACATACTGGCTTGTTGGAAATTCAAAGACTTTGTCAAGAAGTGATTTCAAGGCAGCAAAGTATAAAGGTTAAGGGTGAGGTTTGGAATTAGGACACAGTGGATTTTCTTTTCTTTTTTTCCAATTTTTAAATTTTTTATTTTTAAAAAGATTTTGTTTATTTATTGGAGAGAGAGAGAGCACAGGCTGGGTAGTGGGGGGCAGAGGCGGAGGGAAAGGGAGAGAGGGAGGAGCAGACTCCTCACTGAGCAGGGAGCCTAATGCAGGGCTGGATCCCAGGGCCCTGAATTCATGACCTGAGCCAAAGACAGAGGTTTAACAGACTGAGCTGCCCACGCGCCTGTAGAATTGATTTTCAATCTTAGATCTATTGCTTATCAGCTGGGCACATTTTTAACCTTGCTGAGTCTTGGTGTTCTTATACATAAAATGGGAATGATAGTACCAATTTCATGATATTGTTTGGGAAATTAAAGAAGCTAATAGAAGCATAGCACGGAGTGTTGTGCTCAGTAAATGTTTCTGCAGCCATCAGTTATTGCTGTGGTTGAAATGACCTGGGTTCTCTTCAAGGTTACACATCAAAAACTATCTCCTGAGGTCTCTGAGGGGAATTTTTTTCTATGCTGAAAATCTACCTGTGTGGTAGAGTTTTACCTACCAGAAGGAAGCACTGTCCCTAGGGTCAGGGTCATACTCAAAGCCATAGATTAGGAACTGAGCTCCCGTCTTTCCCCTCCACAAGGACTAATGCACATTCCTGTTCTGACACAGCAGATCTTAGAGAGAGGACAGTCTGTTCCTCAGTGGAGAAAATCCCATGCCAAGATGGCTGGCTCTCTGGAGTGAAAGCTAAAGTCATTCATACAGCCACTTCTTCAAAGTGCGAGTCTGTCCCAGGAAAGCTGGATTTTCCCTTTTCTCTCTCCTTCCCGTACCTCACTCCCTCTCACATTTAGTGCCAGAATGAGTCTGCAGCCTTGCTCTCTCGATGCCAATGTCACTTTCGTTCAGGGTGTCCATTCCCCTCACCTGCCACTGAGTACCGATCAGCATCATCCTGGCCTATGCCAACATACTTCCCTAACTCTGAATCATAGTTTCTTCCCTTCCACGAAGCCCCTTGGCTCCAAGAGCTCCACAGGTCAGGAGTAATGGGAGAGCTGTTTTACTCAGCATAGAAAATTGACTCCAAGTTGACATTCTGATTTGACCTCTATACACAGAAACTTCCAGCCTCCTTTTCATGCTCCAGTTCATCTATCACCCTTTTATGTAATTTACCTAATTTCCAAATAAATATTATGCGAATGAAATATGATTATCTCTGTTTTATACTTGAGGGAGTTGGAGCCCAGTTCAGTCACATGCCCAAGGTCATCCAGCTAATAACCGAGGGAGTTGGGACTGAACTCTGTTGTAATAAATCCAGCAATTATGCTTCAGAAATACAGAAGCCCATTTTTCTCTAAGTCATATTTAAACTCATATTTTATATGTAAGAAATATAGTTGCCCGCTTTTCTCTTTTTATCACATCAATTTTAAGATAATTAAAAAAAAAAAGCAGACTCCCTGGCTGAAACAGCTAAGTATCAACCTTAATTGAGTATAATGTATAGTGATTTGTATTGACAGAGACAAATTGAAGAAATATCGGAATACTCTGGTTAAGTCCCATTTCGCATAAGTCTGGTGTTCTTTCCTCTGCTTGGGTAAAAATTACTTGCTGTACATCCCTTCCTGGAGCTTCTTAGTCCAGAGTGTAGGACTTGCTTTACTTAGATGTTGGACAGTCTTCTAAATGCTTGCTCTGTCTGGTCTCAGATTCTTTCATCTCAGTCATAAACTTGTAAATGGCAGATTTATGGCTTTAGAACTAATAAGAAAATGTCACTTTTAGCTTTCCTATTTTTCTGGTTAGTATAACATATGGGAGAGAGTATGGATATGAAACCTATTAGCTGTGGATTCATAATTTACTTTTTGCAAACTTTGGCAAAATTACTTAAATTTTCTGAGTCTGGTTTTCTCATTTATATAACAAAAGTGATTAAGGTAAGTTGCTCAGTCCATAAGTTACTCTTCTAGAAACTGAATTCTTGTCTATTTGACATCTGTGCCGCTGCCTGGTTCATGAGACCATGCTGCCTCTTGGGATCTCTCTCTGACCCTTGTGAGCTAATTGTCACCTCTCAGGTTAGAAGATGGCAACTCAAAGTCTGCCACAGCATTGTTCTAGGAATCATGCCCCTTTTAATATCTTTGATGAGGAATTCTATTACTTGATATATAGTGTGCATTTTTTAATATTATACTAACTTTATTAAAGGAGTCCTAAATATCCTCAGATTTTCAGAGGAGTCCTTCCTTGTCTAAAAATGTTAAAAATGAATTCCTTGTAATCTAAAATGTCTTCCCATCTCAGATGTGAATGACTGATAGCTGAACAAGATAGGCAGATCCAATAATTCTTTTTGTAGTGCTTGGTTTTAGGGCCAGTACCTGAGGATTCCGAAATTCCGAGAACCTGGCCTAAGTCAACAGATAACGCAGGGGGCTGGAGGCTTTCTCAGATCCTCAGCCTAACACTCCTGGCGTGATCAGTGTCATTCTAGCCCATCCTTTTTCAAAGGCACATATGTGTGAATGAACTATTAAGGATTTATTTACTTACTTACTTACTTACTTACTTATTTTTAAAGATTTTATTTATTTATTTGACAGAGATCACAAGTAGGCAGAGAGAGAGGGGGAAGCAAGCTCCCTGCTGAGCGAGAGCCCGATGCGGGGCTCAATGCGGGGCTCGATCCCAGGACCCTGAGATCATGGCCTGAGGCAAAGGCAGAGGCTTCACCCACTGAGCCACTCAGGCACCCTGAACTATTAAGGATTTAAAAAGAATGGAGAGGAAGGATGTATGGCATACAGAGAGCACCACAGGTGGTGTTCCTGCCCTGCCCAAAAATTGGGGATAGCTATATCTACCTCAAGGTGAGGAGATGTCTACCCAACTGCTTATTATGTTTGGCCCTGACAAAAATCTCATATCTGGAAATTGTTTGTTTTTGTGGAAATTTGCCTTTTTTTCTTGGGCAGAGGGAGCAGTTTATTCCTTTTACAGGGTGAAGGGATGAGTCTGTCAATGCTGGCAACATCACAGAATTTCTGGAACAAATAAGCATATAGTCTATATCACAGAAGACCATAAAGCAGGCTGAAGTTCTATAAATGGAGTAAGTGTATTTTTGGGTACTTAAAGGACTGATTAATACATGGTTTTCTATAATAGTTTGTTTTTTTTTAAATGTAAGTAGTCTATTGCTGTTTACTTTTATAGAGCATTACCTTTTACATAGCCTAACATTAATTTACTCAAGCTGCATTAAGAAAAATAAAGTCTAAAAGATTTCTTCACTTGCACTGAGAAGGGAACTTATGTCATATGACTGCCTGTGATATACTCTAGAAGAACTCATTCTCACCAGAGTGAATTCTCACCACAGTCCTGTTGTTTGATAATGTGTAGGGGAGAAATGACAATGCAGACACAGAGAGATAAGTCAGGTTCTCCTATGCCACACAGCCTGATGGAGATAGAGTTGAGAATCAAACTAGTCTCCTAACCTCTGTCCAGTGAATCATCCATCATGTGACACTTGATTAAGAAAAATTCCAAGTGGGAGGGAGATGTCCCCTGCGGAACTGACTATAGGCATTGATGCTACATGAAGAAATGATCAGCATTTTAATATGGAGCAAAGTTTTCACAGAAAGCACTTGCTCAGTGTATTAGATTGAATTTTGAAGGCATTCCTATTTTGATAGTGTACCCAACTAGAAAGCTGTAAAAGTGAGACCACATTGTTGTAAAATTAGTTATCATTACAAAAATTAATTAATAAGTACTTTCTGGGCAGAGTAACCTAACATACTGTAGGCTATTAAGATTTGTCTCTTCACTCAATACCTTTTTATTGACAGACTGTATCAGCTCTATAGTAGGTGGTGGGGAAGCCACCATGAGAAAAACAGATTTAGTCAAATGTGTGTTATTTAATGGGAAAACACATGTTCATTTGAATATCTCAAGTTTCTGATAATATAAATCATTGCTGATGATTTCAGTGTTTTGAAGATGTGGTCCGCACCTCATGTAGGCACCAAAAATGCTGTAAGTCCTCCTGATTTGAGCTCAAAGGCCAGAGTAAATGTTAAGATAGTAATATCATTATCCATTCACTGTTTGGCTTTATTTCTCACAGCACCAACCAGAGCTGTAGGGATGTGAGTGTGGCAGACTTCAAAACAGCAATTCGACTAACCAGAATGAGTTCTGGACTCAATACCCCATACAAAAAGTAGTGCCCTATATAAAAAGGTGATAGGTTAATCTTTAATGACTTGAACCCATGTTACTAAAAAGTGTTAGGGGGAAGGGATTATGACTTCTTTTTCCAATAATCACACACCACAACTATGGAAGTTGGATAGAATATTTTATATAATTGGTATGTTTAAAAATACTTAAAGTATGCATTAACTTGAAACTGATACTCACCTATGCTTTTCCTTTTGCAGTATCTGGTAATTTATAAGTGGCAAATCTAGACACCAAGATGCTGAGCAGAGCTTTGGAAAGTCTCACAGAATGGGGAGGCAAAAATTGGAATCTGGGGAAGGCCAAGTAGAAGAGACCATGGAAAACAGTATAGTCTATTAGCTGGGCAGACAAAGGACTATGTATAATAGTACAGTTAAACTAGAAATAGACTAGCCCTCACCAAGAATGAAACCAACTAACTCTGAGTCAGCTAAATCTCAGAATAGATCAAGATTATCTGCAATTTGCCTGCCTGAAACAAAATAAATTCTCTATAGGCAAAAATGATAACATTTAGAGCCTTAAATTATCTCTATAGTTTTTTTTAATGTATAAAGTCCAGCATTTATTGGAAAATTACCAGGCATGCCAGAAGAAAAGAACAATTGACCAAAACAATGAGAGAACAAAAGACAATAAAATATATATACAGAAGATCCTAATTTTTAAATAGCTTTGATTCATATCTCTAAGAAATTATATGACACAGTTTAGAATTTCAGCAGAGAACCAAATCATATGAAAAAGAATATAACGGATGTTCTAAAAGTGAAAAATACAATAACAACTTGAGTTCAGTATATTTCTTTTGAGGTGGAATGGCCCAAACCTCAGGGCACCATGCTCTTCTCATGTCCAACTTTTCCATAGGATTAAGAAAAGATGATCATAAAGAAGAGTCTCAGAATTCTGAGGTAAGACCTTGCAGATCTGTCTGCCCCACATGTCCTTCTCCACACTGTTACCTCACTCAGCTTGGCTACCCTCAACTCATCACTTCGGAAGTTCTCTGTGAAATTGCTTCTGTCATCACAGATCAGAGTCCATGTCCCTCTTCTACACTCCCATGGCCCTGGAAAGTTCCTCCACCTTCCCACTTACCACATAGACTTCATTTATTAGTTGTTTATATTTCCCTCAAGACTCTTATGCTCAATGAGAACAGAGAGCTACCATACTGAAGGTTTTATTTTTAGAATCTACTGCAATGTCTGTCATAGATGCTCCCCTTGGGTCAAGTAAAGCATTTCTGCCCATAGGCTGATACTTCATGATTTAGTCTTGTGGTCCACATTATTACGAAGAAATTCACATCCATTTTTTTTTTTAAGATTTTGTCTATTTATTTGAGACAGGGAGAAAGAGACAGAGTGAGAGAGAGCATGAGAGGGGGGTCAGAGCTGAGCAGGGAGCCCGATGTGGGACTCAATCTCAGGATGGCAGGATCACAACCTGAGCCCAAGGCTGTCGCTTAACCAACTGAGCCATCCAGGCACCCAATACACATCCATTTCTAAAGGAAATCCTGGGACAGTGTTTTCACTGTTTCCAAATCATTTCTTTGTTAAATATAAGGTTGTTGTAATGATTTGAGGAGGTTTATTTTCTAAGAATGTGTGTTGGATAATGACATAGATTTATGAGGAGGAAATCTAGCAAAATCACTTTAACATTCTCTAATTGGCAGAGGGCTAAAGAGAAAGATGATTCCTGAGTCATGTGAGCCTCTGGAATACTACTGAGGAGTTCTTTCACTGTTCCAAGGCATCTCTGTTTGCTCTCCCGTGGCAGGAATTGTCTCATCAAGAAAATGCATGTAGGAGGCTGCGTTCGGACCTCGCTGCTCCAGCCTCCAGGACACGTCCCATCCTTCCAGCCTGAGACTAGCAGTATAGAAAAAAAAATTCCATATCATTTCTTGCCCCGTACACACCTTGAGGCGAGCAAAAAAATTAAAATAAATTTTAACAATGAGGGAAATCGTGCACATCCAGGCCGGTCAGTGTGGCAACCAGATCGGTGCCAAGTTCTGGGAGGTAATCAGTGATGAACACGGCTTCGACCCCACTGGAACCTACCACGGTGACAGCGACCTGCAGCTGGATCGCATCTCCGTGTACTACAATGAAGCTACAGGTGGCAAATATGTTCCTCGTGCTATCTTGGTGGATCTAGAACCCGGGACCATGGACTCTGTTCGCTCAGGTCCTTTTGGGCAGATATTCAGACCAGACAACTTTGTTTTTGGTCAGTCTGGGGCAGGCAACAACTGGGCCAAAGGCCACTACACAGAGGGGGCTGAGCTGGTTGACTCAGTCCTGGATGTGGTGAGGAAGGAGGCAGAGAGCTGTGACTGCCTACAGGGCTTCCAGCTGACCCACTCACTGGGTGGGGGCACAGGCTCTGGAATGGGCACCTTGCTCATCAGCAAGATCCGAGAAGAGTATCCTGACCGCATCATGAACACCTTCAGTGTGGTACCCTCACCCAAAGTGTCTGACACTGTGGTCGAGCCCTACAATGCCACCCTCTCCGTCCATCAGTTGGTAGAGAACACAGATGAGACCTACTGCATTGACAACGAGGCCCTTTATGACATCTGCTTCCGCACTCTCAAGCTGACCACACCAACCTACGGAGACCTGAACCACCTCGTCTCAGCCACCATGAGTGGTGTCACCACCTGCCTCCGCTTCCCTGGTCAGCTCAATGCTGACCTCCGGAAGCTAGCCGTCAACATGGTACCCTTCCCACGGCTCCACTTCTTCATGCCTGGCTTTGCACCTCTGACCAGCCGTGGAAGCCAGCAGTATCGGGCCCTCACTGTGCCTGAACTCACCCAGCAGGTCTTTGATGCCAAGAACATGATGGCTGCCTGTGACCCCCGCCATGGCCGTTACCTCACTGTGGCTGCTGTCTTCCGTGGGCGGATGTCCATGAAGGAGGTAGATGAGCAGATGCTCAACGTGCAGAACAAGAATAGCAGCTACTTCGTGGAGTGGATCCCCAACAATGTCAAGACAGCAGTCTGCGATATCCCACCTCGTGGCCTCAAGATGGCAGTCACCTTCATTGGAAATAGTACAGCCATCCAGGAGCTCTTCAAGCGCATCTCAGAGCAGTTTACGGCCATGTTCCGGCGCAAGGCCTTCCTCCACTGGTACACAGGTGAGGGCATGGACGAGATGGAATTCACTGAAGCTGAGAGCAACATGAATGACCTTGTCTCCGAGTACCAGCAGTACCAGGATGCCACCGCAGAAGAAGAGGAGGATTTCGGTGAGGAGGCTGAAGAGGAGGCCTAAGGCAGAGCACCATCACCTCAGGCTTCTCCATTCCCTCAGCCTTCTTCCTCAGCTGCCCCTGTCCTCTCCCTCAGAATTACATTTTCTGCCTCTGTCTCTTTTTTTTTTCCTTTTTTGGAGGGGGATGGTCCTAGAACACAGTGCCTGGCACATAATGGGCGCTCAATAAATACTTGTTGTTTGTTGAATGTCTCCTCTCTTCCACTCTGGGAAACCTAGATTTCTGCCATTCTCAGTAACCCTGTATTTCCTTTCGGTGTCCCCTTCTCCCATCTGTCCAGTTGGTATTTCCCTTTGTTTTATAAGATAATTCTCCAAGAAGCTGGGTCTCATCAGATCCCATCTAAAACCAAGTGCTTAAAACCCAGTAGATGGCCACCATCCTAAGCCCATGTGGTAGCCCCGGGGAAAGGAAACAAAGCTACCTCATAGCAGTAGAGGTACCTATAAGGAAGGGGTAAGGTTTTCTATTCTAGAGCAGTTTTGGAGAGGGATATCCAGGCTCTTGAGTCCTAATTTCCAGGAATTTCCCTGCTCCTCTCAGCTTCAGGAGAGGTGTTGACAGTATTATCTCTCTTTTTCCGTCTTCCAAGCTGTGTCCTGAGCTGTTTCTTTTGCAGGGGTCTGCCCCACCCTGTTAAAGCAGGATCCTTCCCTTTTCCTACATAACCACCTTCATATGTTGGATTCCTTCCTTTTCCCCTGGTTGGAGAAGGGGGCCAAGAAGGGGAAGAGGGACTAGCCTCCCCATCCCCACCCTTTCTTAGCAAACACCCAGCTCTGCTGTATATATACAGAAAGGTTTGTACTACCACCTAAATCTTTTGAATCATTCTTCCAGAGAGGGGACAAGGAGACCCTCCCATCTTTGGCAACATCTCATTTTTTCCTTTTGCTATTCCCTCCCCTGCCCTCGGCTTCATCCTGTCCTACACTTCAAATTTCTATTTTGTGTTGAACTTGCTTTTTTTCATATTGAAAAGATAACATTGCCCCAAGAGCCAAAAATAAATAACTGAAAAAAAAAAAAAAAAAAAAAGAAAATGCATGTAGGCATCTGAAGTCCAACCTGACACAGAAGATTAGTGGCAGGAAGGAGGGCAAACAAAGCTCCAACTTTCCTCGTTAGCTGTGATTGGACTGTGGAAAACAGGTGGTAAAAACCCTCTTTTGGACTGTGGCTTCATCACAACCAGAGCAGAATGGCTAAAATAACCAAGTTCTGTTACTGATCCATTCATATGCACCCCCAGCCTCCTGCAGGGCACTTGACCCATCCTGTGGTTAGTTTACCTGATAGGAGCAAACTCTCACACGTCAGATCCAAGAAAATCCTGGCAGTATCTGGGAGGAAAGTGAGCATGGCTGAGGGGAATTCTCCTTGCATGGTTTTCCCATCAGTACAAAGCCTGGACAGACTTCTTGTGCAAGAATGAGTGAAAGAAGTATATATAGCATGTGGTTTATTGCCTCTAGAAAATTGCTGTAATAGAGAGCTGCATTTTGCATAAATGTTCTTCTGGAAAAGTTTTATAGTAAACAAAACAAAACACACCTAAATGAATAGATTCTGCTCTGTGCAATCAGTAAAATTGTAAAACTACATGTGTATTATTAACCCAGAGAAGGTTGAAAAAGAATTCACAGCAATGGCAATGGAGTAAAGAGGAAGTTGAGGTTCAGAAGGAAGAGAAATTAATCACTAACTTAATAATAGAATGGTACATGACATAGAAAACAGCAAAGAAAAAGCTACACCAAACTTCAAAAGTGACGTGGAATATAAATTTAAGACCTTTCCCAAAATATAGCAGAATAGGCCAAGGAGGCAAAAGTAATCAGTGGGAAGATACCACAAGAAAGCAGCAAGATGTCTGACATTAGGAATCATGAAGAAGAAATAAGAACAAAAGGGAAAAATGATCAAGCTGTATTAGACAAATTTTCTGACATAATGATAAAATTCACAGAATCACAATGACTTATAGTGGGCCCAGCACAATTAAAGAACCAAGGCCAACACCTACATATATGCTGGGGAAAATTAAAATAATTGTTTTATTTTAAAAACCCAGTTTATGAGTACGTGGGAGCATTCACCTCCCTGTTCTACCCCCACCCCTACCCCCACACCTAGTAGTTTTATTTCAAAGAAATACTAGGTTTTCTTCAGTCAGTTTATTATGTTTACTTCATAAAAACATATTTCCTTGGTAAAATGAAAATACTGATTTACAAGTAAATATTAAAAGGCACACAAAACTGGAAAAATAATGGCAGGCTATATGATGAACTAAAAGTTGGATCTGTATTAGGAATCTTCATAAAGTATTGAGGAAATAACAAATGTCTTACTAAAAAATCTTACAAGTAAAATGTTGGAAATCACAACAGGAAAATACAAATGGTAATTATTTAGCAAGCCCTCAATAAATGCTGTTAAATAAATGGACAAATAAACAAAATGTTGGCAATAAACTTGGCGCAAAATAGGCACTCAATATATAGTTTAAGTACAAAATGCATGAATGAAATACACACTAGCAGTAGATCTAAAACTGCAAAATAAAGCAGCAAACAAAGTTTTGCCTTTTTAAATGTTGAGACAAAAAATGTTTATATGTTAATATCCAATGCTAGTAAAAGTGAGAAAAAATGACATCTTCATACTTTACTGTTGAGAATATAATCTACTAAAATTTAAATAGAAACAAATACATATAGAGATAAATTTGTGTTTATGAAAATTTTGTACTTCCTTAAAAATTATTAATTCCATTTATTTTATAGAGATGTGTATGAAAGCACATTCAGTTGAAAGATAATTTATAACAAATTAAAATTAGGAAGAATTTAAATGTCAAACAATGGAAAATTGTTTAAACAAATTCTTGTGTAGTCAGTTTGAGAAGGATTCTTAAAGATATTGAAAAATCTTGGGATGCCTGGGTGTTGCAGTTGGTTAAGCTTCCAACTCTTGGTTTTGGCTCAGGTTGTGATCTTAGGGTCCTGAGATCAAGCCCTGCTTTGGGCTCCGCACTCAGCATGGGCTCTGAAAGACTCTCTTTGCTCTGCACTTCCCCCCCGACCCCGCTGGCCACCCCATGCTCTCTTTCTCAAAAAAAGAAATCTTTAAAAAAAGAGACATTGAAAAATCTTCACAAAGTAATATGAAATGAAAAATAAAGGTAGAAGGGTAAGTACCTTCCTGTTACCTGTATTTACATCTGGATCATGGGATTACTGTTGGTTGTGTGCACACTTAAGGTTCTTTGTGTCTTCCAGTATAAACATAGGTTACTCAGATAATAGAAAGAGATACCTCTATACATGTTATAAACGTATAGTAAAGCTGAGAATGGTGAGGTGAACAGAATTTGGATGCACATTTGTATTCTCCCCGGATTGCCTGGGGCTCTGCTGGGATGTAGACACATCGTGTTTTATGCCTAAGTGGTGATGGCTTTGCCTGTGAAATAACTTCTTCAAATGACCGTTGAGTTTCTTATTTCTAGTTGCCACAAGGTGAAGAAGTCTTCTTTGGAATAGTCAGAGCTGACATTATTGAGCCTGCACTGGGACCAGGCAACATACTAGGAACATTGCATGGGTTTTCTCATTTCGTCGACAGCACAGATCTAAGAAGTAGATACTATTCTTATGCCCATTTTCACATGAAGACCCTTGGACTGAAAGAACTGAAGTGCGTGGTTTAAATTCAGTAACTAGTTCCTAGAAAAGGTTAGATTTGGATTCAGGTAACCTGATGGTCCCATGAAGAATGCTTATGGAAATATCCCCCCCTTTTTTAAAAAAAATTTAATAATGTAAATTCATTTCCTCTGCTTTGTAACACTTGAGGCTAATCGGACAGCATGTCTGCAGAGAGCTGACAGAGAACCCGTGTTGTCTCCGGAGGCTGAGGGAGAGTAATCTAAACTGACATGGCCGCCTCAAATCGCTCTGACTTGGAATTCCATTAAGGGAGAGTCTGAAGCCAATTTACTCAGGAACTGCACGAATGAGACGCTGTCCTGTCAAAATGCTGTCAAATCATGCCAGGCCTCTCGACTGTTCATTCCAAGAGACACCTGCCAAAATAATGGACCAGCAATCTGGCATTCTCACGACCACATGAGGAAGAAAATTGTTTATCTCGCATACACAGCTACTGTCGTTTTATTTTTAACCTTCTGTGTGATGACTGATTTTCCCTCTAAGTCAGAGGGGCTAGGGATGTGTGTTTCAATCCCGTATACATTTCTTATAAATTGGTGCTTGTTTGGGGAAAACATCATCTTCCTTGAGTATAAATTTTAGTTTCCCCACTCAAGTGCATGTAACATCTTTGATTCTCCTTTCTGACTGTTTGGGTTAGACAATTAGTTGTTCACTTACTAGTAGCTCTAATAATACTACAGTACTGAGGGCATCTGACCTTAGAACCTTGAAACTATCTAATTATTTTCCTTCTTTTGAAATTAATATGCTCAGGTCTATTAAAATTTCCAAAAATGTCAAAAGAAAGGGAAAAGAAAAAAATGACATAATAGCTGAATACAAACAAACAAAAGTAGTCATTTATTTCCTCCTGAATTCATTTAACAAGAATTTACTGAAAATTGACAGTGTTCGGTGCTGGAAATACAAAGATAAACCACCCAGAGACCTTGCCAGGCGGGAACTCAGTCCAGATAAAGATGCAAAAATGCAAATTAATAATTAAACACACCATGTGGCTTCAAACCTTGCTCAGAATGGGGGGGATTAGAAACACAGTGAGAAAAAAGGTCAGGATGCAGAAGAGCAAAAGCAGGGTCACCTAACCATTTGGGGAATATAACGAAGGCTTCTAAGAGGAGGCAAGGCTGGAGCCATGTGGCAATGGGATGAAAAGTGGAAGAAGAAGGAAAGGAAGGAGGAAGAGGAAGAATGGGAGGATAGGACATGACTTTTCTGTAGTACGCTTAGTCCAGTCCTCAAGAAATCAGAGCCTTTATAAGGACATGCACATCCTTTGACCTAGAAACCCTGCCTTTAGGAGTTTACATTGAATATTCACAAAGATTTAGCTACATAACACTGCTTATTTGAAGTAGCAAAGAAATATAAACAACTAATATGACCAAATAATGTAGCAGAGCCGTCAAATGAATATTACTCTTATTATTAAGAATGAAAGGAACAGATAATAGTACAGAAAAACAGTCCCAATAAATAGTCTTAAAACATGAAAGCATGTCCTATCATATCACTTTTGTAAAAAAAAAAAAAAATGAAGTGCTCATATATGCTCTTTCTGAATATTCTCCATTCAAAGATGCATGTTTTATCCAGTTTTCTGAAATCATGCTGTGTCTTACAATTGACATCAAAAGATCTTTGGCAGCCACCAAGCAAGGGAGTGAGCTGAGACATGGTTATTTTCTTCCCATGTGGTAACCTCATGGGGTACAAGGGGGTCTTACTGATCATCACTTCAGTTATGCTCATTGGTAGCATCTTAAGGATTTAAAAGTTAAAAATGGATTCTTAATTGTTGCTAAAAATATCTTCCAGAATATTGGATGAAACATTGAAATTCAAAGTTATTAATCATACGGCAGACATCGCGTCACACAGGCAGTAATATAATTCAAGACGGTAGGAACCGTCACCTCATAAAGTACCCTTGAAATTTGCTGAGAGTAGATCTTGTGTTCTCCCCGCAAGTGAGCATGGGACACCCTCCCCAGATAGGGAACTCTGTGAAGTGATGGATATGCTAATTAACCTGACTGAGGTAATCATCTCACAAAGTATATGTATATTCAATTGTCACTTTGTAGACTTTAAATATATACAATTATATTTGTCAGTTATACCTCAATAAAGCTAGGGGGAAAGAAGGGATGCTGGAATTTTCAAAGATGTCACTCAGGTGCCAAACAAATTTTCCATCAAACTTGCAAGGAAAGCTTTTGAATATTCTACACTGTTATTCAGTTAAAATAAAAAAAAAAACTAGGCCTTTAGCGAATTTGGGAATGGAATTTTGAACTCCAGTATTCTTTGATTTTCCTTGAAATTAAGTTAGTAATCATAAAGGGCCTCAAATTTCAAGTAACTGATCAGGAACTAGAAAAAAACTGTACTTTTGTGAAGCTTTCTCTGCAGTATGGCCAAAGTGATACACAGGATTTTTAGTTTCTGAGTGTGAAGGAGGTTTCAAATTCAGACTTGGTGACACAAAAGAAGAAAAATACCACAGATGTATATTAATGTATTCAATATTTTGTCAGCAGATTTATTTTGTGCATTGAATATTTGCTTTTTCCCTAAAAGCTGTTATTGAATCATTAAGTGGTTTTATGTAAAATGGAATATTAGAATATATATGTGAGAATCAAGAAAATATGTTTTTTATATAAATTATATATATAGTCTAACCTTCAGACCTACATAGCAAAAATATTGTAATATCATATATAAGAGGGCGCCTAGGTGGCTCAGTTGGTTGAGTGACTGCCTTGGGCTCAGGTCATGATCCCGGACTTCCAGGATCAAGTCCCGCATTGGGCTCCCAGCTCTTTGGGGAGTCTGCTTTTCCCTCTGATCTTCTCCTCTCTCACGCTCTCTCTCACTCATTCTCTCTCAAATAAATAAATAAAATAAAATAAAAAAAGAAATGTGTTTACCTCTCATAAATGAAATTTAAATTAATTCTTCATCTCCTTTTTCTTCAGTGGTCTAAATTATTATTATTATTATTTAAGATTTTATTTATTTATTTGACAGAGCACAAGCAGAGAGAGAAGCAGGCTCCCCACAAAGCAGGGAACCCAATGTGGGGCTTGATCCCAGGACCCTGAGATCATGACCTGAGCCAAAGGCAGGAGCTTAACTGACTCAGCCACCCAGTACCCCAATGTTCTAAATTACTTTTGCAACCTAAAGTTATTTACATTAATCGTTACTAATGTAATCTTTTAAAAGATTTATCTTCTCCTATAAGCCAGTCTTCATTTCTATCCCACACTTTTTTACCTTTTAACATCACTTTTGATCCTTTATTTCCTAGAGTTCATATTTTTTTTTAATTATAAAATTACTATTTTCTTCCCTCACTTGGTGCTTCATTTGTCTCCTCTATCTCACAGAGAATAGTGTTTTGCATTTTCTGTTTACTCATTCTTAAATAAAAAGAGATAAGTTAGATATGGTATTTACCTTAAACTATTCTCCTTGGGTTCCCTCTCTGTTCTAACTGCTTTAATAAATGTCAATCTTAACAGTTCTGGAACCTAGCTCTTGCCGAGGAAGCGGAAAGGATACTGGGCCAAGGGCACCCCAGCACGGAATTTGGTCTTGGTGAGCACCTGACTTGTTTCTTGACCCCAGGGCTGGCTTCCTGTTCATCATTCTGCAGTCCTGGTGTAGACTCCACATTTGGCAGATCTAGCCTCCTTTCTCAGTTTCCTTATTTACCCATTTGACTCCATGGTGCCACGAAATACATTTAGAAATGTCCTAATTGTAAGCCATCCTCACATCCCTGAGATTGACTCTCCTTGAGCATGGTAGATCGTCCTTCTAATATGCTGTTTATTTATTTATTTACTTTTGAAGGCTTTATTTATTTATTTGAGAGAGAGAATGCGCACATGCATGCACACGCACAAGCAGAGGGAGGGACAGAGGCAGAAGGAGAAGGAGACTTCCTGCTGTGCGCGCGCGCACGTGTGTGTGTGCGGGTGTGTGCAGGTGTGTGTGTGGGTGGGGGGGAATTGATCCCAGGACCCTGAGATCTTGACCAAAGTCAAGATCTTGAAGCCAAAGTCAGGTGCTTAACTGAATGAGCCATGCAGGGGTCCCCCAATATGCCATTTAAATCTGTTTTTTGGTATTTCATTTACAGATTTTCCTTTTACATTCCTAAATGAGTTTTGCCTCTGTTTACTTCTGCCCATTGTCATATTTTGGCGTCCGGATTTTGCAAGTTCCAGAAAGTGAATTGAATAGTCTTACATCTTTTCCTGTGCTCCAAAGAAAATGATACAGAAATTGAAACTGCCTGTTCTTTGAGAATATGAAACTGTCCTTAAAACTATCGAAAGATCTTTGGTGCCAGTTATTGGAATGGTTATTTTTATATGGTTTTGAGATATATAAACATATCAGTATGTGGCTGAATGTAAAACCAAGAAAGAACTGTGTTCATAGTAACATTAACAGATGTTAATTTTGTTGAAGTCATTTTGGTTAAGTTTTAATTTGTTATTTCTCTATGCTTTCCAAATTAAATGTTATGGGCATGTTATAGTTATAACAAAAGTTAAAGTATATTAATGAAGGTTATAGATTTCTAATTACTTAAAATTGAACTCCGATGTGCTTTCTGAGCCTTCAAAATAACTGTTCCCATCAATACTCAATTTCACGTAATATTGAAATATACATACATAATCAGGGGACTTTATTCTGTAGAGCTTGTTTCATAAACAGTTTCTCTTCACAGAATCAGCAATCAAGAAAATGTCACTAAAAGCCTTATTACATAAAAATAATTAATTCTAAACATGTTAAAGTGCCAACATTAGAAGAGCTGTGTAAAATACCACCTGTTTATTTTATGGGTCAAAATTCTAAGAAACACAGACTTGCAATATATCAAGAAAATTGGCATACCTTTTTGATGGAGAGTCTTTGAAGTATAAGATGAAATAGCAATTTTTTCCATGCAATAATTCCTCAGAGAAGAGTTACACTTTAGATGAAAATTAATTGTCTCATTTTACAAATTGATTTATAAACTTATTGCCATTTTTATCACAATCTTAACTTATACGGAAGTGTAAAGCTTCAAAAAAGCCCAGACAGGGTAGGAGAACTCTCCTTATCAATTTCCAAGATTTGTTATACTGTTACACTAATTAAGACAGTGTGGTATTACTACAGAGCTAGACACATCAAGATAAAGGAAAAAGAAATAGATTGATGGGGGCACCTGGGTGGCTCAGTGGGTTAAGCTTCTGCCTTCAGCTCAGGTCATGAGCTCAGGGTCTTGGGATCAAGCCCCACATCAGGCTCTCTGCTCAGCAGGGAGCCTGCTTCCCCCTCTCTCTCTGCCTGCCTCTCTGCTTACTTGTGATCTCCCTCTCTCTGTCAAATAAATAAATAAAATATTAAAAAAAAGAGATTGATGCATAATATGCATATATGCATCTATGCATATTTAGCAAATACAAGGCTCTTTCAATAAATGATGTTGGAGCAATGAGATATCTATATGGAAAAAATGATATGAGACATCATGCCATACATAGAATCAGTGGCTGCATGAGGACCTATAAGGAAAATACAGACTATAGGATTTGGAAGAATATATAAGAAGATAATGTGGCAGATAATATCTTTATTAACTTGGAGATATAGAAAGATATCTTAGACAATACAAAAATGTCCATATATTAAGGAAGAATGGTAAACCCAACTACAGTAAAATTCAGTGTTTCTGGTGATCAAAAGATACCATAAAGAAGTATGACCAACAAATGGAAGAGAATATTTACAATACATATGACCGGTAAAAGACTCATATACAGAACATTTATGAATCAACATTCTTTTTAAAAAAATTTTACAATTTTTTTTTATGAATCAATATTATTTAAAAAGAAATACCAATAAAAATAGGGACCAAATATTTGAATGGATACTTCATAGAAGAGTAAATCTAAATGATCAATAAACATAGGTGAAAGTATTCAACTTCAACAGTAAATCAAATTTAAAGCCATGGTCACCAGATTGTCAGATTAAAAAATTTAAAATGAGTGTGTACAGCGATAGGAATTTTCATGCCCTGTGAGGTAAAATGCAAATTGGTGTAACAACTTTGGGAAGCAGTTTAGCATTTTCTAGTATTTAATGACATACATACTTCATATAACTTAGCAAGTTTATTCCTGGGAGTGCATGCTAGAGAAATCGATGTCTATATGTCAGGAAACATGCAAAAATGTTCCTAGCAGCATTGTGTGCAATAGATTAAAAACTCAAAACAACTCAAATCCATCAATAGCAAACTGGATAACTGACTTGCAGACTTTTGATGCAATGACGTTTATACAATGGAGTAATCAATAAAAGTTAATGCACTAGCGCCAACACGCAACAACAAAAATGAATTTTACAAACAAGTATGGAATAAAAGAATCTAGACTCAAAAGAAGACATGCAGTTTAGAAACATGAAAAATTCAGACATAGCCTTTGGGGATACGCCTATAGGCCAAACCCAAAAAGAACAAAGCAAGGACATTATTAAGGAGATTTGTGATACTGGTTACCTGGCTGGGAGAGCGAAATGCCCAGAATGGGAAGGTAAATGCAGAGGGCAGCAGGCGGGTGGGAGATGTTCTTTCTGTGACTGCATGGTGGCTACACAGGCCCTCAATTAGGGTCACCATTCAGGCTTCATGTACTATTCTGAATGTGTGTATTTTTCCCAGAAAACAAGTCAAAGAAAAAAATGAGAGAAATCTCATTATGTACTAATTCCTGGAACAGTTTAAATCTCAGGGGAAGTCCCTATTCCATGAAGATTTGATAAATTCATCCTGCGGATCTCTGGATGTGGAATTTTTTTTTGAAAGTGACTGATATTGTCATTTTTTCTTTTTTCTCATTTATTGATCTGCTCAGGTAGCTACTTCCTGAGATGATTATTTTCATTTTTCCAAGAAAGTTATCTTTTGGGGCAAACTTTGACTTGTATTACCATAAAGTTGTTCAGCAACAGTCATGTAGTTTAGAATTTGTAAGTGTGTGTGTCATTGCTGTCTTTTGGCCCCTCCTCCGAGTTACTACTTACATATCTGATATTCCTTCTGTTGATAGGAATTGCCAGTGTTTGTTACTAAAAACATTGCTGTGAACAGTTTCCTTGCACATAACATCTTCACTTGTGTCTTAATCTATGTTTTGATAGATATTCCAGTTCACACTGACTGGAAATGTATATTATCCATTTCCCTCCATTCTCACTAAGCCTTAGGATCACCACACATTTTAATTTTGCCAATTTGATGGGTCAGAATTGAATTCTCATTTTGTTTTATTATTTTTAAAGATTTTATTTATTTTTTTGGCAGAGAGATCGCAAGTAGGCAGAGAGGCAGGCAGAGGGGGTGGCGGAGGGGGAAGCAGGCTCCCTGCTGAGTAGAGAGCCCAATGCAGGGCTCAATCCCAGGACCCTGAGATCATGACCTGAGCCAAAGGCAGAGGCTTTAACCCACTGAGCCACCCAGGCATCCCAGAATTCTCATTTTATAATTTACATTTTCCTAATTATCAACAAATCTAAAAAATATTTTTCATATGCTTATTGTCCATTTTCATTGTTTATATTTTCCTTCATATGAATTTGCATTCTATATTCTTTTCCACTTTTTTTTCCCCTTGATGTTTATCCCTTTATTATGAATTTGCAGTTTGGTGATTAGGAATATTAAGTTTTTGTGTATGTGTATGTTAGAAAAATTTGTCCCCCCACCATATTAGTTTTTTTTTTTAAACTGTCATGTTCAATATCTTTCATCATGGAAGACTTTTCATTTTTACCTAATGACATATTTCTATTTTTTCATTAAAGACTTTTGGATTTTCTTCCTTTTGTAAGAAAGTTTCACTCATTTCAAAGCATGCAAAGTTTATTTTCTACAGTATCTATGAAATTTATATCTGTTTATATGTGATGGAAGGTATCTTCTTTTAATCACTATTTTTCTTTTTCTTTTTTTAAGACTTTTTTATTTGTTTGACAGGGACAGAGAGAGAGCACAAGTAGGTAGAATGGCAGAGGGAGAGGGAGAAGCACGCTCCCCACTGAGCAGGGAGCCCTATGAGGGGCTCAATCCCAGGACCCTGGGCCAAGGGCACATGTTTACTGACTGAGCTACACAAGTACCCCATTAAATATTTTTTTCTTTTTTTAAAAATATATTTTTAAAGATTTTTATTTATTTATTTGACAGACAGAGATTACAAGTAGGCAGAGAGGCAGGCAGAGAGAGAGGAGGAAGCAGGCTCCATGCTGAGCAGAGAGCCCGATGCAGGGCTCGATCCCAGGACCCTGGGACCATGACCTGAGCCGAAGGCAGAGGCTTTAACCCACTGAGCCACCCAGGTGCCCCACTAAATATTTTTCTTTATTCAACTTTTTCAAGAGTGTTTTTAAATACATACTGCCTTTCTTATGCTGATGGTAGTGAAGTGTAATAAGACATTTAAAGGGATGATCTTTCAAGTAATATCAGCCCTGCTACTTGTTAGGAATGGGCATGGGAGAAAAATGACTATATTAATTTTCTGTTTTCTAATTCATCAACCTATGTCATCTCTAATAATGCTTTATTCTCCTCAAAGTTGTTTAATTGAACATCTAATTTTTCTTATCAATAATTGATGCATATAAGGATCTGTTTTTTCCAATAATTTTTGCCTTGTTTGGAATCATGGTGCTTGATAGGTAGTATTATCCTTATCTTATTTCTCAGAATTTTATGATTGCCCTTTTGATTTCTTTTAACAGAGAGTTATATAGGAGAGTGTTTTTATACAAATGGTTGAGTATTTTTTAATTATAAATAAATGTTGACTATTGCATTGCCTTCAGTGTTTTGTACCTGCTTTGGGGCATTGAGGGGGGTTGTCTCTTGCCTAATATGTGATTGATTTTTATAAATGCTCTATAGGCATTAGAAAAAACGTTACTCTCCAGATCTTATGATTTATATTGTTCAATGAGTTTATCAGCTAGATTATATTTTTGTCTTTGTCATCTGCATCCTCCATAGCCTTTTTGTTTATTATGTTTTATCCCTCAAAATGTTAAAAAGGTATTTAAATGATCTGACTACTATTGTTAATATATATATATATACATATATACATATATATATATATATATATAAATTTATACAGTCCTTGTCATTATAACATATAGATATGTTATAGCCAAGAGAATATTTCTTTCTGGTTATAAGAATTCTAAACCCTGGGTTTCCAAATGTTCTTTTATGCTATGGTAGAGCAACAATGAAATGGTTAAACTTTTAAACAATTTTGATCTTTGGCACTATAAAGAAGTCAACTATTACAAATTGCAAACTGTACAAGGCTGCCCTTCCAAGAAAGGCATCAGTCCATGAAATTAAATTATGCATTTTAGAAGGTGGTCTGTCTAGTACTGACAGATATTAATTAAAGAAATAATTGTCTGGTTTTAAAGAGACTCTTTATCTCTTTTGTTCAACAGACTGGTTCAAATTTCCTAAAAGTGTTTCTACAATGATCAAAAATACCTTTATTTTCTCTCTCAAATGAAGACTAGCATGCAGACCACTAGAACCATGTCCATTTCAATTATACTTGGAATTCTATAAAGATTCAATTATATATTTCAATAAGATGGGCTTGAATTAGGGAACGTCGTATTGAAATTAAATTAGAGCTGTGTTTCCCAAATTATGATTTTCATTCCCTAGGCAATCATGATACTATACTACGGAGTAGGTTAATCCACAGTATAATTGTAGAATATCTTCTTGAAGCATCCTCTTATTCAGAAACATAGTGGAAATGAGTGGAATGTGGTAGGCAATAGTAGAAATTAAGTAATTCATCTAGCTAATAATATAAAATATTTTTATGTTAAGTATGTGTGTGTGAATAGGAAACAAAAATTGAATGAAAATGTTCTGTCTTTTTACATAGTATACATTCAAATAATAGAAAGGTGTATGTGAAATGTAAATAAGTACCCTTCCTGCCCTAAATACTTGTTATCTGGCTCTTTTCTCCAGTGCAATGGGTTTTTAATTCTACTGCTCACTCCTTCCTAAGAGTTTGCTATAATTCCCGGTGTGGGACTTCTGGCAAAGCTGGCATGGAAAAAGTGCATATCTCTGTATGTAACAGAGCTATTTGTATATTTGTTTTGGACTGGTATGTATGAAAGATTTTATTTCATTCCAATAGTTTTCTTTGTTCTTAGTGATTTCTTTTGGGTTTTCTAGGAAATCACATCTGTAAATAAATATAATAACTCATTTTCATTCCAAATTTATACGTTTCTTTTTTTCTTTTTTTTTTTTGGTTCATTTAGGCTAATATTATCAGATCTATATCTATTAATAATTTTGGTTATGTTTTTTGCTTTGTTTTCCTAAATTTAGTTAAAATGCCTTAAGAATTTCTTCATTCCATATAATGATAGATAGCATTTATGGTGTTAATAAAATATTTTTTAATTTCCATTCCAGAGTGGGAAGTATATATTACAGAATGATTTTGGCATTGCCTTAGATAAAATAATTTTATTTTTTGACTTATTTAAACTGATTAGTTCTGTTTTGTGTGACATTTACCCCTCAACTTTTTTTTTTAAGATTTATTTATTTTTAGAGAGAGACAGAGAGTGCAAGCAGTGGGGGAGGGCCAGGAGGAGAGGGAGAGAATCCTCAAGCAGGCTCCCCACTGAGTATGGAACCTAATGCCGATGCCGATGTCGGGGTCAATGCCAGGACCCTGAGATAGTGACCTGAGTCAAAATCAAGAGTCACATGTTCAGACTGAGCCACGCAGACCCTCCACCCCTCAACCATTTGATATAACTATCACAGAATGTGACCATTATGAACAGGGAGATACTTTTCCTCATTTTACTATTCCTTTGTCCATTTCTACCATTTGTAGGGGTTACAGTCTTGTTCTCCTAATGCCATTTTCCACAAATTAACATATATGTATTTAATAATATAAGAAAAGCTCAGTGAACAGTATGTGTTTCAGTAGTTTTTATAATTGGGATATAGATGCAGAAGGGTTTTTTTTTTTTTTCCCCTCATACATTCTTCCAGGACCTCACAAAGCTCACTAAAATGCAGGACTTTTTGGCGGAACATTCAAGTATCAGTGTTAAATATTTGTTTATGCAAATGGAATTCATAAGACAAACAACATTTTCCTTCCCTAGAGACAAGGGCTGTCTTCTAAGGTTGTGACAAAACTTTTTTTTCCCCAGTTTTAAACATTTTATTACTTTTGCTATTAGCAACATGGTAAAATGTTACCCTGATTTCTTATGCATTTTTAAAGGAAAAAATAGCAATCTTTAAGTCCGTGTTATAATTCCTTCTTTGAGCTTCACTTCAACATCAACAATGCTATAATCTGTTGTAGACTTTAAGTTGCTGTCTGGAACTCCATTGAATTCCATTCTCTTGCAGAGTCAATAAAACTAGCTTTCAAGCTATTTTTCCCCCACTCCCACTTAGGTTTTACATAGTATCCTTCCGAAGAGTTTCTTATCCCCTTTTGAGACCAAGTGTGTCTTTTCTTAAGAAAGGCTTTTTGGAGGATCTATTTATTAATAAATTAATTAATATTGATTATTAATAAATTAATATTAATTATTAATATATGTTTAAATATAAATGTGCAACAAGGATTAGGCTTTACTGCTCTTGAATCTACTAGTAATACTTTTAACAATTATTTTTATTAACATATAATGTATTATTTGCCCCAGAGGTACAGGTCTGTGAATCATCAGGCTTACACATTTCATAGCGCTCACCATAGCACATACCCTCCCCAATGTCCATAACCCAACCACCCTCTCCCTAACCCCCACCCCTCAGCAACCCTCAGTTTGTTTTGTGAGATTAAGAGTTTCTTATGGTTTGTCTCCCTCTCAATCCCATCTTGTTTCATTTTTTTCCTTCCCTACCTGCCGCCACCCCCCACCTTGCCTTTCAAAGTCCTCATATCAGAGAGACTGTATGATAATTGTCTTTCTCTGATTGACTTATTTTGCTCAGCATAATACCCTCTAGTTCCACCCACGTCATTGCAAATGGCAATATTTCATTTCTTTTGATGGCTGCGTAGTATTCCATTGTATATATATACACCACATCTTCTCTATCCATTCATCTGTTGTTGGACATCTAGGTTCTTTCCATAGCTTGGTTATTGTGGACATTGCTGCTATAAATATTTGGGTGCACATGCCCCTTCAGATCACTACATTTGTGTCTTTAGGGTAAATATCCAGTGGTGCAATTGCTGGGTCATAGGGTAGCTCAATTTTCAACTTTTTGAAGAAGCTCTATGCTATTTTCCAGAGTGGCTGCACCAGCTTGCTTCCCACCAACAGTGTAGGAGGGTTCCCCTTTCTCCACATTCTAGCCAACATCTGTTGTTTCCTGACTTGTTAATGAATCTCCTAGTAATATTTTAAAATGAAATTACCTTATGCAGAGGATGTTCAGGACCCACAGTGGTCTTGAGTATGCTACAATAAACCTCTCTTGAGGCCCTCCTTGCTGTAGGACAAGCCATCTATGGTTAAACCTCTAAAGGAAGTAAATGCACCAGCAGTGTATTTGGCAAGAGTTCCTAAAATAAAGTGGCCCCTTTCCACTGTAAGTGAGGGGACTGTCACTGAAGAAGAAACTCTTGGTTTGCCACACTCAATCTGAAAAAAACAACTCAGTCCTGAGGAAAAGAGGCAAGTATTATTTGAATAAATTTTTATGATAACCATACACTTTAAAGCAAAGTGAGAAAAAATTCTTGGCTAAGCTAAGCATTTATTATGTGGAAAAGAACTACCAATGAACCCAGGAGAGACTAAAAAATGAAATTTTAGAAGTAAAGAATTGACCCTTTAAAAAGAAGTTGGGCAGAAACAGTACCCTTTCTTCTGTGGCACCATGTAATTAACATACAACACTCACCTCACAAAATTAACGCATTGTACTCCTTACCACTTAGCCAGAGGGTCACCCTGAGATTTCTGGCAAGCCAACTGAGCTCTTCCATACAATGAAGAGTCAGTGATTATATCTCATACAGGGATTCACCTTAATTTTAAAAGAAACTCATTCTCTCCACATCGAAAAAGAAACCATTATTATGAAGAAACTATAATTACTCAGAATGGATAAGCTCCAGAGTGCAATATAGTGATTTTAATTCTTGAAGTGTACATAGCTTGGTGAAATGGAAAGAAATAGTTCACCACAAATATTCACGAGTGCCACTCAGCTCTTGATCCCCCCCACATTTGTTGGACTACTCATTATAACATCTGGTTTCAAGTCAGAGTTATGCTATATGTTGTTTGTGTGATTTTTACCGGATTGCTTCTCTCCTGTCCCATCCATTTTCTTTATAACTAAAAGAAGGGCGCTCAAATTGCACAGAGGTTAAAAATAAAAAGTGTCTGACAGAAATTATTTCATTCACTGCCACCAAAAAAAAACAACAAAAAAGAAAAAAAAAGGAAAAAGAAAAAAGAAATGGTTTCACTCACTCTTGCCATGTTCATGGCAAAAAATAATGTTTGAATATGACATCTCATGCTAAGTCCAGATGAAGCTTCTCAGAATCCTTCATGCTTCCATAACCTTTGTCAATAGGTTGAAGTGTGAAAGCCAGATTGACCCCTTGGCAGATCTCCATTATAGGTAAAATTTACATCACATCCCACAATTAGGAAAAAAAACAAAAAGCAACAAAACATTGCACCCTGACACAAACCAAAATGAGCCTAGTTTTAGTCTCAAAATAAACGAAATCGTGTGTTCATGTAAGTTACTGACTTTCTAACAAAAGCATCTTTTTTAAAAAAAGATTTTTATTTATTTGTTTTAGAGAGAAATAGCATGAGCTGGAGGAGCAGGAGAGGGAGAGAGAATATCAAGCAAACTCCATGCTGGGTGCAGAGGCTGACACGGGGCTCCATCCCAGGACCCAGAGACCATGACCTGAGCTGAAACCGAGTCAGATGCTCAACTGACTGCACCACCCAGGTGCCCCCCTAACAAAAGCATCTTTATCCCTGATTTTTATAATGCTGCTACCTGAGATTTTGTCAGAATTTTCTTGGATATGATAACTGTAAGAATGTTGCTCTTTTCTCTACCGTGAACAGATAACTGCAAATTTGATAAACTGTTAATTTTGCAGATTTATTTTCTTTAAATATTTGTTGTACTTTTATTTGATGAGCTAGTTTTTCTGAAATCTGTCTCTCTTGCAAGCCATCTTTGTGAGCAAATGACTTTTCTTCCCTAAATGTTTTTGCCTCTGCATTTTCCTTTCGTAGGAGTTAAAGCATAGAATGATTTCTAGCTGTTAATATTTTGACTAGAAATTTCTGTTCAAAAAACCTAGGGTCAATGCTCTTATCCAGTAGGAAAATAAAATGATTCAGATTTCCCTCCTTTGGTTTCATCCATCTCATTAGTACTATAGGCACAGGGTGAAGGATAGACCAAGTTTTATTGATAGAATCTTGAATATTTGGGTTTCATAAATTATACAGTTTTATAAAATCAATACTTATAATAGGAACCTGTTCTTCAAAGTCTGAATACAAGCAAGATAATGATAGCTATAGCTAATGGCTAAAATACTATAAAACAATATACCCTGTATTCAGAACCAGTATATTCTCCTGTATTCAAAAGTGATATCCTCTGATATACTCATAGAAACAAAAACCAATTATATGGTATTTCTCCCCTCTTTTTTATTATCAGAAATGTATAATAGGCAAAACTATTTCTTGAAACATAACAAAACACTGTCTCTTCCTCAAAGCTCTAACTCAAATTAAATATTATGTTCATGAGCGCTTACTTGAATCATTAATTGCATGCCCATATGAGAAATCCCTTATGATACATAAATGTTTCCTTGTTGAATGTGGGATTAAAGTATTTACACTTTTGTTTGCTTGAGATACTTACAAAGAATGGTGGTCCCTGGCATAGCAAAGGAACAGATAAGGAATCCCAGGGTGGGAGTTCTATCAGGAGTCAAGATTTAAATTCATTTTAAGGTTTTTAGTCTGTCAGAGCCAATCCAAAGAGGAAGAGCTAGAGGAACCTATTTCGAATTGGAAGAGAAAAACTCAGGGTATCATGGTATGGAGGTATTTAATGCACAAATCCTGAGTCAGAGTAAGTGAGGATGCCAAGCAAGAATGGCTGAAGTTTAATGGAATTTCTCACATGAGAGCTAGTGGAATGAGGGAATTCTAGAAGAGAGAAACCAACAGTAATATGTTATCCATGCCTGTTGTTCTTAATATTTAAATTGAGAATGGAAGTTTGTCCCCAGTTGCTACAGACACAAAATAGTTTGGACAGCAAGGGTTGGAGTACATATGGGTCTCAATTATTACTCAGTGATGAACCTCAGGATAGAAGGCCCATGAACCTCTCCAATGAGGATATGGGGAAAGACTTCCTGTGTGGGTCAAAAAGGGAAAGAACATCTGATGGAAGTGGGCATCATCATACTAAGGCAGACTTTGAATTCAGCCTCAGATTAAGGAACTACAATTCCCCATGGAATCTGGCTGAGGTCATGGAAGTACTAAGTGCCAGCTCTGGTACATCAAAGGTTTTTCCCAAATCAAGTTGTTGGTTTCCTCCACACAGAGCATGCCGTGCCATGGTGTTCCAGGATTCTAGCTTCTTTGGAGAAGCTTCACAGGGAGTTTAACAGAATGTAGGGTGGAAGTGAGGTGAGTAAAGCAGATGTGAGTGAAGCCCAAAATATTGCCAGGCTCAGCACTTGGGGTCTGTACAGGGTCAGTATATTTCAAGGCCTCAGTTACCTTACTTGTGTAATACATATTGGTGGGATTCAGATTAGTCTCAGATAAGAGAGTTCTAAAAATTGAAGCAAATGCTATTTTAATGCATTCTTCAGAGTTTGATACCTCTACTCATTCACCAAAGTCACAAACTCAAATCTTTTTGATGTAAGCTTGTCAGTGACCCCTTTGCGCCCTTTGAAAGTCTGGAAGGGCAGGCCAGTTACCTAAGTTGGACATCTACACGGAAGGCTGCTCCACCAGGTTATCACCAGATTCTGTGGGTGTGGAAGGCATTTCAAGATTCAGTTTGCTTGTACTTTGGGCTGGGAGGTGAGAGGGTGATGGTTTGGGCTTAAATCATGTTTCTACTGTGCAGGATGAGTGTGAGAACTTGTGGTGTGACTGAGGCCCTATGCACAATTGGCTTTAACACATTTTGGAAGCAGGCAAAGCTTAGATTTGGCCTTTTCAACCTCTCCCTAACAATCAAGTCCTGGCTAGTCCTTCATTACTCTTCTGTTCTGATCCGGTGTATCATCTTGCTGCCACTACTAAACTGAAAACAAATACAGCTTTAGATACTTAATGAGGTACAAATATGGCTTACAGTGCACATCTTTACAGAAATGTCTGTGAGGCATGCTTGGCAATCCCTCTGAGATTTCCAGAATAAAAGAAGTGAGTATTGAAAGTGAATGACCCAACCACAATGGACGCCCTGGAGAATTGTCTGTACCCAGTTCTCCCGGCCCACCTACTCACTCCTGTTGGCTCCCCAAACTTGTGACTGATCAACAGGAGTCATGGCTCAGTTGTGATTATCTAGCTGTCAGTCAAATCTTTCCCTAATTCCCTCAGGTGACCCCTTCTTCCTGGGAATATGTAGTCTGGCTGTGTGCTTTTCCTGTTATGCTAATGGAGAATTCTCAGAGAACTGAGAAACCAACAGTGATGTGTTACTTTTGAAAATAATAGCTTTGGGAGCAAGTTTTTAAAATAACTGTTTTGCATATGTGATGAGAGAAAATCCATAAACGGAAAAAGTTTTCTGAAAGGTTTATACTTAGCTTGAAACTCTGGGAAAGAAAGTTAGAAATGGTCACATAATCCCAGATCTCCTTGAAGTCATCAGGCTTTCTGCTCAGATATAAGTATCCACAGAGCTGCTGATTCCCTGATTTCTAGAGGAGGCATCTAGCATTTCATCCTCCCAAAGGAGCCAAGAACGTGGGGCTCCTTCCTGGCTGAGCGCACGAAGAGGTAGATAATGTCCACAGTGACCATATCATTACTCACAGTCCACACTGGGAGACTCTTGAAAGCAAAAGTGAGTGCTAGTCCTCATTCTGGAATAGCAGGAGTCAATCAAGACTATGGCCCATAAAATTTAAACATATGATCCCCCTAGCACTGGTCCTGGTGCAAGTGGGCAGCCTGATTTTTAGTGCTTCCTGGGTCTGCTGGCTTTAGCAGGGGATGGGACTCCCTAAAGAGCAGTGCAGAGGAAATGGCCTGTCCTGTTGCAGAGAGGGTCTGGGGGAATCATCCCCCTGCTATCATATATTCTGAGCCTACTTGCAGTGAAATAGGCTGGAACAATTTATGAGTGCATCCAAAGGGAGGGGTAGTCTGGGTAATGAGTAGATGTGGAGCCCGGCTTTGAGTCTTTCAGAATTCATGGATTTTCTCAGAAGTCTTCTAAAGTTCATCTGGGGAAGCAACTCATCTTTTTGTTGCCTCCCACCAGCTTCTAACAAGTACCTACGATAGCAGTTGGGAAATTTGCTATTGGCAAGCAATTTATACAGCATTTGCTGCTAGCATGTAGGTGGGGACATCTTGCCTTAGCAATTTGGGACAAGTGTCCTAAGAGTTCCAAGCATGACCTTTGGAGTCAGACTACCTGGATGTTAATCCCAGCTCCATCCCTTGCTGTCTGTGAGGGCAAGGCACTAAATTGCCCTGTGCTTCAGTTTTCTCAACTGTGAGATAACTATAGTAATACTTACAGCATAGCCTTGTTTAAAAGATTTTAGATTTATAACAGAGCCTGGGAATGGATGTTAGCGATCACTGACAAATGATGCCCATGGTACCGAAACCCTCAGATCATTATAAGAAGCAGAGCTGGAACATCTGCTGCCCATTGGAAAGCCTCATCTTTTAATATTTGTGTTTTTACCATCTCCTGGTCCAATTTATCTTAACCACTTTTTTGCCCCATTACCGGAGGTTTTGTAAGGCTTCGGTTCCTGGCTGGAAATTGGGGATAGGGGACACATACCCTTAGTATACTCATTAGGAGTTTGCTGAAATCATGGGTAAATCCCTTGTGTTGATTAGGCTTAAGGTTTGTTCTTCTGAGATCTGCAATGGGACAGACATTTTAAGACATCAAGAAGTCTAGGAGATATTCAAAGAATTATTCTGCTGCCTTTTCATTCTCTATTCAAACAGAATTACCCAACACTAAGACTCAACCCAAACTCACAAGGGTTTTAGCCTACTGTGTGTGGAGCGAATTCTTCCAAAAGTGGTGGCAGGCTTTCCTGCCCACATTTGTGGGGGTATACCCAAGACAAACTTGTCTGTCTTAAGGATAATTCTAAGTACACTGCTCTCTGGCTCCTTGTATTATCCCTGAGGATGGAAACAAGTTGAGTTCAATAAGCAGCTCCACTTCTTGAGACTGACATTAAGAAAGAAGCTGGCAGGATTTTGAGCTAAGATTCTCAGAGGAACATAGCAAACATATATTCCATATGCTACAATGGCAGATTTATCTTTCTGAGAACAGGTATCTACAAATCTTGGTGTGATTTTTCTTAAGAAAAAAAAGCTGTCACAATTGATTGTTTCCTTAAAAGAAGAAAAATAACTTTAAGTCTATGGTAAGAGTTAGGAGGACATTGAAGCCTCTAAAACAGAATTTAACCACGATTTTAGTGAAACTTTGCTGTCCAGAATGTCTGTGGATATGCATGAGACGGAGGCAATTTAAAGTTGATTTTTTTCCTTCTCCTTTCTCATCATATTGATACCCCAGGGATCAGCAGAAGGGACCCCATTTGATAAATGCCTGAAGCAGAATACATTCTAGCACCAGCCCAAGGTACCCCCCACCAGGATGCTCTGACCTCAGAATGATTGTCTCAGTGAGATCCACTTTAACCCAGGGGCTGCCTTGGAGGTGAGGGATCCTGGGAAGGCTGACCAAAGAAGATGACACGACCATAGCTATCATCTGGAAAGTCCCTCCCCTAACCGTACCATGTACCATCATACTACTCTGGCTATTTCCTGATTTCAACTTAAAGAGAAGGTGGAGCTGCAGATCAGCCCCCATATTCCTGGAGGCTGAGTCTTAGCCCTGTCCTTTGCCAATGCTCTGCCTTCAAGCACCTATATTGGATGTTCATGTCTTCATACTTAGGTTCATCCTTCCTTCCTTGCCATAGTCTTTGATACTGGCTTCTCGTTAGCATTCCTACTTTATTCTATGTCTCTCTAGTATTACAAAGCCTAGAAGCCTGGAAACTACTCTTCTTATACTTCTCTGCCAGGAGGGCTGTGGTTTACATTCTAGTCCATGAGAAAATCCCACATGGTGTTTGCAAGATGGAAGAAGAAAAGCCATCACTTCTTTAGCAGTGGTGAGAAACACAGGGACTATAGCAGACAGCAGCTGTGTGTGTGTGTTTAAGATTTTATTTATTTATTTGACAGAGAGAGACATACAGTGAGAGAGGGAACACAAGCAGGGGGAGTGGGAGAGGGAGAAGCAGGCCTCCCACTGAGCAGGGAACCTGATGCAGGGGCTTGATCCCAGGACCCAGGGATCATGACCTGAGCCAAAGGCAGATGCTTAACGACCCCACCACCCAGCTGTGGGGTTTTGATAGTAATTTTGGGGTGTCCATCTGTGATTCAGTGATGGTGGTTCCTTGCAACTCTTATACATTCATCTGGTGAAAGCTAGCAGAAGCTGTCATGACATTTCATCTCCTGATTCCATCAGCCTTGCCAATTGTGTAAGTCTTTGATACGTGGCATTAAATGATCTTTGCATAAAATAATTAGAGTGGCTTCTGTTTTCCAAACAAAACTCTGATTGATAAAGTAGCCAAGTATTAAAAAACCTATGTCAAGATTAAGTAGAGAACCTCTTTGGAGATTCACTTGAGCAGTTATCCCCACATGCTATATTTGATGCTGACAAGAGAACTCCTCTCAGTCTCCAGCCCTGGGACCCAGAATTCCACCAGGCATCTTCTGCCTCTTCTCTTCATGGAGATGAAGGAAACTATTTTTTCTACTTTTCCTAATGGCTTCCCTCCGAGAAGTATTATTTTTCCCTCATTCAACAGAAAAGGAAACTGAGGGTCAAGGAATTTAGTAGCAGAAACATTGTTGAGAAGTCTGATTTAAACTAGGTTTTTGAGCTATTTCTGTTCCACCTCTGAATTTTCATCTAGAATAGACCTCCTAGGAATTCCTTCAATGTAATTCTAATCCTCTGTTTCCCTTTGGTATTTTGACTGTGTTTATTGTAGTCAGATTTTAAAATATGCCTTCTAGAAGACTTTCTAACTATGAAAGGAAAAACAAACCCTGGAATGGTAGTAGTAATAGTAAAAAGTATCACTCATTAAGGCAGTTAAAAATGTCAGATACTGTGCTGAGATTTTTAGGTGCTCATTTAATCATTAGAAGAACCCAGGTAGTCATTCATTTTTATTATCTATGTTTTACAAGAGTAAAAACTAAGACTCACAAAGAGGTTAAGTCCAAGGTCATAGAGTTGGTTTAGAGTAAGGCCAGATGGAAATTCAGGGTTCTCCAACCCCAGTGGTTCTGTTGATTCATTTAATAAATATTTTCTAAGCATGCACTTTTAGGTGCATGAGAGGAAAAAACAAACAAACAAAAAAAGCAAAAAAACTGGTACCACCCAAAAATCAATGAAAAGGTAAGTGGTGGAGTCCAATTTGAAAAATTTGTGCTGAATAACAGGTACACACATCCCATCAATAAGGTGTTATGGTTATTTGAGAACAAAATAAAAATATTTTTCTTTGAATCTACATGTATCAGCTTTTCAAAAAGCTACAAATTTGCGAGGATATACAAATATACTAAGTAGTTTAAAGCTATTTAATAAATAGAATTGTTTGCCCTAGGGATGTTATGAAAAAAATGACTGGACACAAAAGGATGCCGTGAACTTAGAAGGTATGGGAACCTCTGGGCCAGAAAATAGAAGTGAGGCAAAATTTCAACTTTAACAGTACTGATGTTGTCTTAAAACTTAATCAGTTGCTCTAAGTTTTAGGTTTTTCTCCTTCCCTTAAAGCATGTCTCAGTCCTCATTAAATGTATGTGCCCTGTGCTTTGCTTAAAATTTTCCTAGAAGCAAAGAGATACAGAGAAACATAGGACACACAGGCAGTTTTCTTTTCTTTTCTTTTTTTAAAGATTTTATTTATTTATTCATGAGAGAGAGAGAAAGAGAGAGAGGGGCAGAGGGCTGCTGGACTCTATCTCAGAACCCCGGGATCATGACCTGAGCAAAGACAGATACTTAACCATCTGAGCCACCCAGGCACTCAGGGTTTTCTTGTTAATAAAATAATGTATCTTCCAATTGCTATTTCTAGTCTTATACAGCTTTTTCATTTTTCAAACCTGTATTAAAATGCCACTTTTGTAGGGAAATTAATTATGGAAAAGGGAATTGGATGTTCAGAGCCATAATTTGCAAACAGACAAGTAATTGCTTCCTTAGAGAAGGCTCTGGTGAATCTTAATCCATCATTTTGTGCTGATGAGCCCCACCCCCACTGCCCCCTGGGGCTGCCCAGTAGAGTTACTGTCAATCATCCAGAGCTGCTTCTCCACCCTTTATCCACAAAGAACCAAGTTGAATGAAGGCCTCTCAACTCCATGTGCCACCAGGGAGTTTCTGAAATTGGTTCCCTAAAAATTCAGAGTCCATTTATTTCTATAAGGAACTTGTACGGTATAGTATTTGATGATATATTTTTTTCTAAAAGGTAAGTTAACTTGTGTTTACCTGAATTTATTCTCTTGCTGGTCAATTATGTCTGTGTTCAGGTCCATTGTGAGTTTTCTGATATTACTCTCACAGAGACTCCTCAGAGTTCATGAACCAATGAAATCTCCTTATAACAAGTTCTGGATAATCAGTTTAAACTAAATATATATTTGCTTAAAAAACAAAAAACAAAAAACATTGTTAGTGGTATCCTTCCCAAACCCTGGAATCTCCCCTTAGTCTTAAAATATTCTAAAAAGCACATGAGATGATAAAGGGTATAGGCTTTTTTTTTTTTTCCCCAAAAGGCAGAAATGGAGGTGCCAAGAGACTTACTAAAGTAATACAGGAAAAGTGTTAGCCTTGCCTCAAATCATGTATAAATATGTCACATTTATCTTTCAGGTCTCAGTTTAAATGTCTTTTCTTTAAGAAAGGCTCTCATTTATCCACAGACCTATTTAGCAACCTCTACTTCACACTCGGATCTACTTAACCTTTTGAGACACTCAATTTTTTTTTTAAGATTTTTTTTTGTCTCAGAGAGAGAGAGACAGAGAGAGAGAGAACACAATCAGGGAAAGCAGCAGGCAGAGGGAGAAGCAGGCTCCCTGTTGAGCAAGAAGCCCAATGCAGGACTTTCCCAGGACCCTTGGACCATGACCTGAGCTGAAGGCAGACACTTAACCGACTGAGCCACCCAGGTGTCCTGAGACACTCAACTTTGAGCAGGGAATCACAAGTGTAATGGCTTCTTCCCCAGCTTATTTTGAATCCCTTAAGTCTAAGTGACAAAGCTTTCTTGATATCTCTGTGTCTCCAGCGTTTAGTACCCTAAACACACAATGCTCGATAAACATCTGTGCAAGAAAGAGAGGAAGGAAAAGGGTAAGGAAAGAAAGAAGGGTGGAATGAATAAAAGAAATTATGGGGAAGAATGGGTCCAAAAGTTATTTCCTGAGACCTGTGATGACTCCAGCAACTAGAAACAACGAGGACTCTGCTTTTATTTTTCATTTTCTTATCTTTAATTGAACTGTAGTTGGCATACGATATTTATTAGTTTCAGGTGTACAACATCGTGATTTAACATTTATGTACATTGCAGAATAGTCACCATGCTAACTATAGTCACCATCTGTTACCACACAGTTATCACAATACCAGTGACTATATTCACTCTGCTGTACTTTTCATATTCCTGACTTATTTATTTTATAACTGGAAGTTTGTACATCTTTTTTTTTTAAGATTTTATTTATTTACTTATTTATTTATTTAGAGAGAGTGAGCAAACGAGGAGAGGGGCAGAGGGACAGGAAGAGAGAGAATATCAAGCAGACTCCATCCTGAGCATGGAACCCATCAGGGGTGTGATCTCAGGACCCCAAGATCATGACCTGAGCTGAAATCAAGAGTCTGATGCTCAACCAACTGAGGCATTCAGGTGCCCCTGGAAGTGTGTACTTCTTAATCCCCTTTGCTTATTTCACCCATCCCCCCACCCCTCCCCTCTGGCAACCACCAGTTTGTTCTCTTATTTATTCAGGACTCCGCTTTGAAAGTGTTTTCTAGTGATGGGAACAAGAGACCTGGAATGGCAAAGGAATAATTGATAATGCTGCCTGTGTGCTTGCCAGGCTTTCCAGATTAAAAAATATAAATAAGGGAAATAGCATCATCAACAATTAAGGAAATCCACAGCCTTTATATAAAACCTACCACTATTCTGTCGCAATAAAACAAGTATAGAAGGAAGGGAATGAGTGCAAGGGCCAGTATCAAAGAAACAGCAGTCAGATGGCCCAGATAACCCAAGGAATCACTCGGGAAAGCCCTGAAAAGGAAGATCGAGGCACAGACGTAATGATTCACGCTGAATCATTCCCACAATCGCTGTCAAATGACCAGGATTAGCCTCACCCGGCCTCTCTTCCTTAGGATGCAAGCCCCGAGAAACCAGGAAGCTTGCATGCCGTTTCCTTCCCCCCAGTTAAACACTCTCCACATTTCTTTTCAACAATAGCTGCTTTAATCAGAGGAGCAATAAATAATGTCTGTAAATAATGTTTCTCTTCCATGTGAGTTGCAACAGTACTTTGGGCTTAAACACCATCCATGGGGTCTCTTGAATGAATATCTCCCTGAGTGTGGATGTCCAATAGGCCAGTGGCATCCCTTTGATTTACTGACCCAAGTTTAGTGATGACCTTATCATCTCTGAACTGCAAATCATTGATTGTAGGAGTCCCTGGGGGAAGAGTGGGATTGGCCTCCTGTGACATCACTGCTACCTCTCAGAAAAGCAAATGAGTCTCATGTCAGACTGTCACATCACATCCCATGAATTGGCTGGGTCATTAAATTCACTTTGACCACAGTGTAAATAATTCACACCAGAGAGGCTGACTTTTTTTTTTTTTAAAGAAAGAAACCATAGATTTATAGTCTTTGCTTGTTAATTTAAGGTGTCATAGCAACCCAGGATATCCAAAACACTGGACTCTTCCTTTTGCTTGTCCCAAGCCACAGGAATTTGTAAAAGAGCAGGGATAGAATTCTGCAAGTGCGACAGTGAAGTTAGAAGACCACTAGAGAATCTTGAGGAGGGTTTCATAAGAGTATTCCATATGGAGGCGAAACTGGAGGTCCTTAAGATATGACACTAAGGAGGTCACTGAGTAATGAACAGTGCCTCCTGAGGCCAGTTTCCGAGAAATTTAGCAGAGTATAAACTCTATGGGGCCAAGAGGTGGATTTCATTTACCTTTGTTTTTTACTGGCCTCTCCCTACTCAGAACAGATTCTCCCTAAATGATTGTTGGTCACATTCTTCACTGTCAGCTACATAGAAGTGCAGTTTCTATCTGATCTCCCTTACTTTCAGCGACTCACTAACTTATACCGTAGCCCTTGTGAAATTGACCTCAATGAAACTGTTCTGAAAACTGACAGTCTTAACAAAATTTATGAGTTACTATTTTTTATAACTAAATTTAATAATCTGAATTAAGTTTTCATCATTCTTGTCCTACTGCAGGGTTTAACATCTGACCACCATGATTTCTTAGAACTTTCTCCTCCATTGACTTCTCATGAATTGCATTCTCTGAGGTCCTCTGTCCTACCCTCTCCTTGGTTCTTCTTCCCTCTTGTGCATCGCAGAGCTGTACATTAACTTCTGTATTTTATCTTCTCCTTATACTCTCTTAGAGAGAGGGGCCTTAAATCTTCACCCATATATCTGACTGTTTCTTAGGAAGGATTCATAAAAAGCAGGTTACTAGGTCCAAGAGTATGCCATTTAAAAATCTCTCCATTCATGCTACAGATTGCTTCCTAGGAAGGTTATAACAAGTTTACATTCCCACTTGGCAATCCATTAGCATGCCTACCTTGCTGTACCCACATCACTGTAGAATGCCAGCTTTAAAATATATGATCATTTCTTAGGTGAAATTAATAATACAAGCTTTTTTAAAATGTAGTTAAGTATCTTAAAATGCTACATGTTCCAGGCCCTTTTTATGTGGGGCATCTCTGAGTGAATGTGAGGAAAGAAAAAGTGTCAGGGGACCAAGAGGTCAGGGAGCCAAAAAAGGACAATTAGCAGATTTGGTTTAGTTCACAGGACAGTTTTACGCTGCTGGGGATTATCAGCCCCTTTTATGATCCATATAGACCTATGAATCCTGAAATTGGGTGCAGAGAGTGGGAGTGCCAGTATGCCACCCACCTTCCATAGTGGCTTCTGACACACTATAGTCCTGAGAGAGTTTAGGAAGGTATTACTCGTTATGTCCTCACTCATAATGCAGTGGGTAGAAGTTCTGCTGGGCTTCCCTACACTTAGTGCACAGGGCTACTGTCATTATCAGTGATTTTATACAACCTCATAAAACCTGGGACGAGGCATACCAAGCACATCTAGTCTCCTGCCGTGCAAATCTGGAAAGAATTCTTAAAGTCCTTCAATTTACTTCAGAAATATCACTAGCACAAATATTTTTAGGAAAGATACCATCTTCTTGCAGAAGGATTTACAAAGATAAATAAGACTCATATTTTGCTTTCAAGGAGCCCATTTAACCAAGGAAAGAGGTAAAACAGATGTTCGAGTGATTAAAGCACACATGTCACTATAAACCATGTGCCATTAGGTTAGGTACAAATGAAGAGCACGAATGAAAACATAAGAATCATCAGGAAGGAAAATTCATAATCGACAGAAATGGGCAAAGTTTCACAAATAACGTGGCATTTGCTACCAGTATAGAAGGACAGATAAGATTTTCAGAAGTGGAATGAAGGTTTGATTTGTGGGGAGGAAGCAACATTTCAAATTGAAGAAATTGCACAGGGGTCAAGGTTCTGTATGGAGGAGAGAGGTTCTCCAAGACTGACAGGTTCATCTTCAAGTTATGGATGTTAAATATCAAGATGGCGGGATTGTTTTACATTCAGTAACGACTGGGATCCATTGAGATACTGAGTATGGAAAAGATTGGGTCATGAGTTTTTTGAGAAGTGGTGTTGTGACAGCAGTGTGACGTCTAGATTAGAATAAAGAATGGGAATATGATGCTCAATTAGAAGGCCATTATTCCATGAGTCCGGGCAGAAGGTAAAGTACTTGAATTAGGGAGGCAGGAATGAGAAGAAAAATGAGGGAGGAGATACAAAAAGGCCTGGTGGAAACAAAAGCTAATGACTTAGCACCTAATTAAATGTGAGACAAGGGGACAGATTTCAAGTCCAGGTGCCCAGGAGACTATTAAAGTTATGGTGTTATTAACAGATAATGAATACAGAAGGAGGAAATAATGTAGAAAGAGAAATGGGTTTGAATTTGAACATACTGCTTTTAATCTATTCATTTTTATTCACTTACTTGCTAAGTAGGCAGTTGAAAATGAAAGTCTGGAAATAAGGAGAGAAAAAACAGTTAGAAATATTTAGAGCCAATTAGCATGATTAGTCTTGAGATGAGCACATGACCCAAAATGGGTGAAACAGATTCCTTTCTTAGGGACAAAAGAAAGGGGAGGATGGCAAGCCTGCTTTGCTGACAGGCAGCTGCTCAGCAATCTGAAGCAAGCTAGTCTGAGACATGAAGCCAACAAAGAGGGAGAAATGGGGATGAGAGAGGGAGAGTCTTGGTGGAAACTGATCCCTAAGAAATGACTGCATTCCTTTCCATGTTATTTTAGACTTATAATAAATTTATCCCTTTGCCTAAACTAGTTTGAAGAATTTGTAACCAAAGGACTCCTGACTATTAATATTATTAAAAAGTCAGACCTGGTCTTAAGATATTTCATTTTAATTTTAAATGTGCTATAGGATTTATCGGCTCATTCATTGAACATTTATTAAGGGTCTGCTCTGTTCTGGGCATCGTGATGGTCTCTGAAGATAAATTGAATATTGAATTGCAGAGAGCACTAATGCAGCAGGAAGGTTTTGTAGTAAGTCTGGTCTCATAGTTAAGACAAACCCCAATTTATGAATGGGCAGAATTCCAAATACTCTTTAATAAATTGGCTGTTTGACAGTTGGAAGTGATTATTTCACAGAGAGCTCATTGTGAATGGGGGTGATGTGCTTAGAAGAGCTTGGGAAAGCCTGTTCCATACTAAATCCTGCAAAATTAGACTTAAAAAACAATAGTGTAACCACATGTAGCATGTTTTTCTAAAAAGCTCATCCTAGCATCTTAGGATCAGGTATGGATCGGACTTGGGTGAATTCTCCTGGGTTGGATGAACTCCTTGTTCCCACCTCTTGAAATGACTGTGAAAACTATAGTGTTGAAATGGGATTTAAAAAATTCTTCATGTGTAAGGAAGGTCAACGGCATCATCGTGGTGGCAGAGAGCTTCCTGGGTATCACAGTTATGGTGAGGAAGGGGGATCTCTCAGCCTTGATAGGCAGTCAAGTTCCCAGTTACAGTTCTGTACAGGGTACTTGCAAGTCAGGCATTTCAGAGGGAGGTGTATACATCAAATAGGTGAATTTAAATTTCTACTGTCTATGCAATGATAGTGTAATTGCAAGGTTTTATATTCTGAAATATAAATGACAAAAATGACACATTTGCTGAGATATTTATATGATGCATGCATGCATCTATATATTTTACAAGTCTTTATTAAGTAACCCCGTATCTTTCATGTGTTCAGCAAAATGGCATGCCCTGGGACAGGGAAATAAGTAAATGTGGGAACTCATTGTCCAAAAATAGGACAAAATAATTCATCAGAAAAACCAAAGAACATAGCATAATTGGAGCACAGAAGCCCTTAACAGAATTGTGATTCTTCCAAGAAGACCTTATTTTTCTCCATAGTACTTGTTATCCCCACACATAAAATATGTATTTTACTATTGTTTATTTATCTTTTCTCACTTGAATATGAATCCTGTTGGGGCAGGGAAAAAAATGAATTCAGGTCTTTCCAGGCATTTATAGGAAAAAGTAGGAAGAATGAGTGCTGTGTACCAGTCTGTCAAGAAGAGCAGCCTGGCAAAGACAGGGCTAAAAGAAGGCCATCTCAAGAAGTCTGACTCACAGAATCCCGTGGAAGGTCATAATAAAATAGTAATAAAGGCAAATAATAACAAAATATCACTATAGGGCCAGTAATGTTCAAGGCACTGCTATGAGCTATTTGGATATATTGACATAGGCAACATTCACAAGTCTGTGGATTGATTCTATTATGGTTTCTATGTTACAGGGAAGGATGCGGAAGCATAGAGGGACCCTACACAACTTGCCAAAGACCACATGGCCGGTAGGGACAGAAGCCGTGACGTGAAGCTGGTAGTCTGGTAGGAGATGGTGGAAAGGTCAGACAGTGACCATATCAGAGAGGCCTTGAAGGTCATGTTAAGGAAACTGGCTTTTGCTTGGAGACATTGGGGGACTTCTGAACAGGTTTCTGCAGGGAATCTACGTGACAAGATTTGGGTTTTAGAAAGAGTACTCTGGGGTAATGTACAGCATAGACCTGAGGGAGGAGAGGGCTGGTAGAGAGGATGCGATGGCAGCCATTCCGGGGAGAAGTTATGACTGAATTAGAAGGCTGGCAAAGGGGGCCGAAAGGAAAGGGAAGAGTCAAAATTACTGAGAAGATATACGCCACAAAGAAGAGGAACTGCTTTCCCAATTTACATCTGTCCATTTCACTGCAACAAATAATTTTAAATTATTTAACAATTTAAAATTATTTCTAGTTCAGTAGACAAATACAGCAGTGTTGTTTCTATTTACATTTCTTCACTTGTTGAAGAAATTATTTTTTTCATATTTAGAGACCATTTCTATCTCTCCATATGTACAATGTTCTTTGCTTACTTTTTCCAGTATAATGTATTTTCTTCTTGATCCCTAAAATTCCTGGTATTCTTTGATGTGAGTCTCCACACTACTCAAGTAGAGGCATTCTGCCCCACTCTCTTGTGACTGAGCCCTGTGAGGACAATGAATCTGATTAGCACCAAATCGGATTAGAACCCATCCTAATTGTAGACCCTTCATAACTGAAGGGCAGGAGGTTGAATCTGCCCATATAATAACTTCTACGGTTACCACATTTGATTAAATCCATGTAAATTCTGATGGTGGTTTGAACAACAGCCAAGTATTTTGATTTGGTGATTAGTTAAATCCTATTTAGCTACCAGATTTCTAACATGAAATTAAGGAAATAAAGAGGCTCCTTGAAACATTTTACCTGATAATCCTTGGTTTGATTTAAAAGGCATCCTGGGTACCTGGGTGGCTGAGTCGTTAAGTATCTGCCTTGAGCTCAGGTCATAATCCTAGGGTCGTGGGATTGAGCTCCCCATCAGGCTCCCTGCTCAGCAGGAACCCTGCTTCTCCCTCTCCCACTCCCTCCGCTTGTGTTCCCTTTCACTGTCTCTCTCTGTCAAATAAATGAAACAAAATCTTAAAAAAAAAGGCACCTTAACACAGGTGTGGGTTGTTTAAAAAAAGTTTTTAAAAAACAGATGGAAGGCAAACACCTGGGAACTTTTTGGCTCAACACATTTGTAACCTTGAAGCAGCCAACATTCTTTACTGAGAGAGTCCTCCGGGGATTAGCTTGTTTTCTTTTCTACCCATTCCTCACGTAAATATTAACTCTTAAATACAGCCCATTTACTACTATTATTGGTGAAAAATTTTTAATGCCAAGTTAGTGTGAGACAAACTTGAATCTAAATAATTGTTACATTGTTCTTTTTGTTCTCTACCCTGGTGGTTCTCTAGCAGTTCTTGACAGAGGGGAAACTGAGCATGCTTGCCTTGTGTGATAATTACAAAATGCCAGGAGGAGAGTCTTGCATTTTTCAAGAGGTTTTAATGACTCCCAGGACACTGGGGTTAGTAGCAGGGATCTTGTTGAGAGAATATAAACTCCGTGTTACAAAAAATGATTGTCTGGTTAGAATGTGGTGAGAGGATAGACACTAAATATTCCATTTAAATTGTTGGGACAGTCAACGGGGAATCTAATTTTATAAAAAAATTTTTCATCTTTGCAGCTTGACACAATGGTAACTAAAAGGGTGGAGAAGAAACGAAGGTACAGAATTATATGATTGAAATTATATTTATAAAGACCACTGACTCCTTCTTTCTCTGAGGGGAAAAAAAAAAGCATAGAAATAATGCCCTAAAGGCATCTGAGATCAGTTGGAATAAATTAAGCATTGAAGACAATAAGAATACAACAGAAAAATATAATGTGCATTATTTAAATTATTCAAAGAATGTTAAAAATTTTGTTGCTAATGCCATTGATGTGCAATGATAATATGTGAAATGTGAAACCTATGTAGTCTTTAAAACATAGATTCTCTGATATCAAAGTAATAAAAAATACTATGTAAACTTCAGGAAAGATATAAAAACATAAAGACCAAAATAAGAGCTAGAACTCAGAGAATTGTTGTTTCCCAATATTTTTCTTTTAAACCATTGGCTAATTATAAAAGCAATGAGAATTGCTCATAGAGCATTTGTAAGATATCAAAATACAATACAGTGTAAATATCATCAACGTTAGAGTCATCCACTTCCTGAAATACTCCATTTTTTTTTCGAGGTTCAGAAATTTCATTTTACATTCTTTTTGAATAACATTCAAATTAACAAAATTGAGTCAGTAATTAGGGATGTTTGTGCAAAGCAGAGAAAGGTTTAAAGAGACTAGCCTGACTTTTGTACATCAAAAAAATCATCATCTTACAACTTTTGAATTATTTGGCATGGTATTGCAGAGTTTTAAGGAACTGAATTTTCACAAAACATGTGAAAAGAAATCAATGTTATGTGGATATAAATGCTCATGACTTGTATTTTTATTGAGCATGTATTATTTTTCTGTTTAGTGCTTTTTAAATCCAATTGTTTTTTCTGATCCCAACACAGCAATCATTGCAAGAAAGAAAGCAAAGAAGCTTTTCTTTTTTTCTCTTCTTAATTTATCAAGTGCATTTTTGTTTATCATTCCCCATTTGACATTTTTGGGTCACAGCAATAGGTAGGTTTCTTATATTAGTCAACATTTGTAAGTTATTTTGACACTTTTAGGAGTGCATTTCATTTAAAAAGGAGGAAACAACTTAGCTACTTCATTTATGACCATCACTCCTTTATTTCATCTTATTTCTGTTACTTCATATAATATTTTCTGATTCCATGTATTCTTGCTTTATCATGTTTTTCCCATTTTCTTTGCTTTCAACTCTTGCTTCTGGTTAGTGCATTCTTTCAGTGTTCCATGTAGAAAGAAAGTTGGCATTTGATACAAAATAGAATTTCTATAGAGAAGCAAACTCTAGCCTGGGATGCCAGTAATGATTTTCTGAACTCTGAAAAACTGACCTATTAAATGAAATGCTGTCTTTGATGTCGCCTTTGAAATACTGAGTTTAAGAATATATATCAGCAGAAGCTGATATCCAAAGTGTGGGAGGCTGGAATCCAGGGCCCACCGCTGCCCCTGCTGCAGCCATCTCTATATGGGGAGCAGAGAACAGGCAGAAAGGCTGAGGCAGGAAAGCTTTATGTCTCTATAACCCTGTTTGCTAATAGCAATAATAATAATAGATAAAGATGATGATGATGATGATGATAAATATAATAATAATAATAATAATAATAATAATAGAAAAAGAGGCCAGAGATAACCTTGATTTCTCTTCTACTTTCCAAAAGTTCTGTGATTTCACTTGACTGGTGAGAACTAATTTTTGCCTCAAACCCTAGCTGTGAAGGAGTCTGGGAAATGTAGGGCTTTGCTCCTGAGAATCTGTATAGGAGGGTCCCCCAGGAGGACAGTGGGACAGAAATGGAGCTAGCCAACCCACGGTCTCTATCCTAAGATGGTTATGTTTGATTTTTAGTCTTTGAATTATTTGAATCTTCTCTGAATTCTCTTTATTTTTATTTTTCATTTTTCTTATTTTATTAACATAATATATTATTTGCTTCTGGGGTACAGGCCTGTGAATCATCAGTCCTACACAATTCATAGCACTCACCATAGAACATACCCTCTCCAATGTCCATAACCCAGCCACCGCATCCATTCCACCTCTGCCCAGCAACTCTCAGCCTGTTCCCTGAGATTAAGAGTCTCTTATGGATTGTCTCCCTCCCCGGTCCTGTCTTGCTTAATTTTTTCCCCTCCCTTCCCCCTAGAACCCCTGTCCTGCCTCTTAAATTCCTCATATCAGACAGATCATATGATAATTGTCTTTCTCCAACTGACCTATTTCGATTAGCATAATACCCTCTTGTTCCGTCCATGTCGTTGCAAATGGCAAGATTTCCTGGGTTTTTTTGATGGCTGTGTAGTATTCCATTGTATATATATATATATATATATATATATATATATATATATACCACATCTTCCTTATCCATTCATCTGTTGATGGACATCTAGGTTTTTTCCATAGCTTGGCTATTGTGGACAATGCTGCTATAAATATTTGGGTGCATGTGCCCCTTCAGATCACTACATTTGTGTCTTTAGAGTAAATACCCAGTAGAGCAATTGCTGGATAGTAGGGTAGCTGTATTTTTAAAGTTTTGAGGAACCTCCATACTGTTTTCCAGGGTGGCTGCAACAGTTTGCATTCCTTGCTAATATCTGTTGTTTCCTGACTTGTTAGTTTTAGCCATTCTGACTGGTGTGAGGTGGTATGTCATTGTGGTTTTGATTTGTATTTCCCTGATGCCTAGTGATGTTGAGCACTTTTTCATGTGTCTGTTGGCCATTTGGATGTCTTTGCAGAAATGTCTGTTCATGTCTTCTGCCCATGTCTCGACTGGATTATTTGTTCTTTGGGTGTTGAGTTTGATAAGTTCTTTATAGATTTTGGATACTAACCCTTTATCTGATATGTCATTTGCAAATATCTTCTCCCATTCTGTCAGTTGTCTTTGGTTTTGTTGACTGTTTCCTTTGCTTCTGATTTTGATGAAGTCCCAATAGTTCATCTTTGTCTTTGCTTCCCTTGCCCTTGGGGATGTCTCCAGGAAGAAGTTGCTGCACCTGAGGTCAAAGAGGTTGCAGCCTGTGTTCTCTTCAAGGATTTTGATGGATTTCTGTCTCACATTGAAGTCTTTCTTCCATTTAATTCTATTTTTGTGTGTGGTATAAGAAAATGGTCCAGTTTCACTCTTCTGCATGTGGCTGTCCAATTTTCCCAACACCATTTGTTGAAGAGGCTGTCTTTTTTCCACTGAATATTCTTTCCTTCTTTGTTGAAGATTAGTTGACCATAGAGTTGAGGGTCCATTTCTGGGCTCTCTATTCTGTTCCACTGACCTGTGTGTCTGTTTTTGTGCCATACTGTCTCGATGAGGACAGCTTTGTAATAGAGTTTGAAGTCTGGAATTGTGATGCCGCCAACTTTGGTTTTCTTTTTCAACATTCCTCTGGCTATTTGGGTCTTTTCTGGTTCCATATAAAATTTAGGATTATTTATTCCATTTCTTTGAAAAAATTTTTCTTTGAAAAATTTTGATAGGGATTGCATTAAATGTGTAGATTGCTTTAGGTAGCATAGACATTTTCACAATATTTGTTCTTCCAATCCATGAGCATGGAACATCTTCCATTTCTTTGTGTCTTCCTCCATTTCTTTATGAGTACTTTACACTTTTCTGAGTAAAGATTCCTTGCCTTTTGGTTAGGTTTATTCCTAGATATCTTTGGTTTTGGGTGCAATTGTGAATGGGATCGACTCCCTAATTTCCTTTTCTTCTGTCTTGCTGTTGGTGTATAGAAATGCCACTGATTTCTGTGCATTGATTTTATATCCTGACACTTTACTGAGTTCCTGTATGAGTTCTAGCAGTTTTTGAGTGGAGTCTTTTGGGTTTTCCGCAGAAAGTATCATATCATCTGCAAAGAGTGAGAGTTTGACTTCTTCTTTGCTGATTCGGATGCCTTTTATTTCTTTTTGTTGTTTGATTGCTGAGGCTAGGACTTCAAGTACTATGTTGAGTAGCAGTGGTGATAGTAGACATCCCTCCATGTTCCTGACCTTAGGGGAAAATCTCTTAGTTTTTTCACATTGAGAATGATATTTGCTGTGGGTTTTTCATAGATGGCTTTTATGATATTGAGGTATGTACCCTCTATCCCTACACTTTGAAGTGTTTTGATCAAGAAAGGATGCTATACTTTGTCAAATGCTCTTTCAGCATCTATTGAAATATTGTATGGTTCTTGTTCTTTCTTTTATTAATGTATTTTATCCCATTGATTGATTTGCAGATGTTGAACCAGTCTTGCAGCCCAGGAATAAATCCCACGTGGTTGTGGTGAATAATCCTTTTAATGTACTGATGGATTCTATTGGCTAGCATTTTGGTGAGAATTTTTGCATCCGTGTTCATCAGGGATATTGGTCTATAATTCTTCTTTTTGATGGGGTCTTTGTCTGGTTTTGGGATCAAGGTAATGCTGGCCTCATAAAATGAGTTTGGAAATTTTTCTTCCATTTCTATTTTTTGGAACAGTTTCAGGAGAATAGGCATTAATTCTTCTTTAAATGTTTGGTAGAATTCCCCTAGGAAGCCGTCTGGCCCTGAGCTCTTGTTTGTTGGGAGATTTTTGATGACTGCTTTAATTTCCTTACTGGTTATGGGTCTGTTCACGTTTTCTGTTTCTTCCTTGTTCAGTTTTGGTAGTTTAGACATCTCTAGAAATGCATCCATTTCTTCCAGATTGTCAAACTTGCTGGCATATAGTTGCTGATAGTATGTTCTTATAATTGTTTGTATGTCTTTGGTGTTGGTTGTGATCTCTCCTCTTGCATTCATGATTTTATTAATTTGAGTCCTTTCTCTTTTCTTTTTGATAAGTCTAGCTAGGGGTTTATCATTCTTATTAATTCTTTCAATGAACCAGTTCTTAGTTTCATTGATCTGTTCTACTGTTCTTTTTATTTTGCTCTTTATGATTTTTCTTCTCCTGCTGGTTTAGGCTTTATTTGCTGTTCTTTCTCCAGATCTTTTAGATGTAGGGTTGCGTACTTGAAAAAGGCTTGTATTGCTATATACTTTCCTCTTAGGACCGCCTTTGCTGTATCCCAAAGATTTTGAACAGTTTTGTTTTCATTTTCATTTCTTTCCATGAATTTTTTCAATTCTTCTTTAATTTCCTGGCTGGCCCATTCATTCTTTAGTAGGATGCTCTTTAGCCTCCCTGTATTTGAGTTCTTTCCAACTTTCCTCTTGGGATTGAGTTCTAGTTTCAAAGCACTGAGGCTTGAAAATATGCAGGGAATGACCCCAATCTTTTGGTAGCAGTTGAGACCTGAGTTGAGCCCCAGGATGTGATCTATTCTGGAGAATGTTCCATGTGCATTAGAGAAGAATGTGTATTCTGTTGCTTTGGGATGGATTGTTCTGAATATATCTGTGATGTCCATCTCGCCCAGTGTGTCATTTAAAGCCTTTATTTCCTTGTTGATCTTTGGCTTGGATGATCTATCCATTTCAGTGAGGCAGGTGTTAAAATCCCCTACTATTATTGTGTTATTGTTGATGTGTTTCTTTGATTTTTATTATTAATTAGTTTATATAATTGGCTGCTCTTATGTTAGGAGCATAGATATTTAAAATTGTTGGACAGACCTTTTAAGTATGATATAGTGTCCTTCATTATCTCTTAGTGTAGTCTTTGGCTTAAAATCTAATGGATCTGATATAAGGATTGCCACCCCAGCATTCTTTTGATGTCCATTAGCATGGTAAATTGTTTTCCACCCCCTAGTTTAAATCTGGAGGTGTTTTACTATTTTACAGCAGGGTATGGACCCATTTTTATTTACTTTGAGAGGGGTTCTCTGTGCCTCCTGGATTTTGATGCTTGTTCTCTTTGCCAAATAAGGGAAATTTTCTGCTATAATTTTCTCCATATACCTTCTGCACCCCTCTCTCTTTTTCTTCTGGGATCCCAATTATTCTAATATTGTTTCATCTTATGGTATCACCTGTCTCTCGAATTCTCCTCTTGTTATCCAATAGTTGTTTCTCTTCTTCTCAGCTTCTTTATTCTCCATCATTTGGTCTTCTACAAAACTAATTCTCTTTTCTGCTTCATTTATCCTAGCAGTAAGTGCCTTCATTTTTTATTGCACCTCTTTAATAGATTTTTTTTTATTTCAACTTTGTTAGATTTTAGTTCTTTTATTTCTCCAGAAAGGGGTTCTCTAGTATCTTCTATGCTTTTTTTGAGCCTAGCTAGCACCTTGATAATCATCATTCTGAACTCTAGTTCTGACATCTTAGTAATGTTCATATTGATTAGGTCCCTAGCCATTGGTACTGCCGCTTGTTCTTTTTTCTGAGATGAGTTTTTCTGCCTTGTCATTTTATCCAGATAAGAATAGATGAATGAGAGAACAATAACTAAAAGGGTAGCAATGCCAGAAAAATATACACTAACCAAATAGGAAGAGACCTAAAACCAGGGGGAGAAGAAAGGAGAAAAAAAATGTGAATATATATATATATATGTGTGTGTGTGTGTGTGTGTGTGTGTGTGTGTGTGTGTATGTATAAAATATTAGACTGGTGAATAGTACAGAGCCACACACTTGATTTTTGAGTGAATTTTGGTCTGTTAGAAGATATTGCCCCCAAAATTTTAAAGAAAGAATAAAATAGATATATTTATATAATAACAGTAAACACAATGAAGGGATGGAATATGACAGTAATGATGAAAATTAAAAATGAGTCTAAAGAAGGAATTGATAAGAAGTTGGTTGAGAAAAGAAAGAAAAAAAAGAGGAAAGAATGTGATCAGGCTGGAGACTGGAGCAAAGCCATGCTCTAGATTTAGGGTATATTTTGATCTGTTAGAAGAAACCGTATCCCAAAATTTAAAAAAAGGAAAAACGTGTATGTGTACAAAAAATAAGGTTAAATACAATGAATAGACAGAATATGCCTATGAAAATGAAAATTTATAAAGATTTTTTAAAAAAGGTATTGATAACATAAAATAGTTAAAGGTTAAAGTAAGAAAGAGGAAAAATTAAAAAAAATAGAATAAGAAAAAATAAAATTTAAAAAACTTAAATTTTGAAATGCTAAAGCATCATGGGAAGAAAGCCATGAATTCTATGTGCTGCATTCCCTAGCTCTGGATTTCCATAGTTCCCATTGATCAGTGAACTTATTCTTGGCTGGATGTTCTTGATAATCTTCTGGGAGAGCAGCCTGTTGCAAGGATTCTCAAATGTCTTTGCCCAAGGTGGAGTTGCACCTCCCTTGCCAGGGGCCAGGCTAAGTAATCTGCTTGGGTTCACTCTCGGAGCTTTTGTTCCCTGAACGCTTTCCGTAGAGCTTTGTAGGATGAGAAAGAAGATGGCAGCCTCCCAATCTCCAGTCCCATAGGAGCCAAGAGCTCTGGTTCCCATTCCTCAGTGCGCCCTAGGAGAAAAGCGGTCAATCACTCCCATCACCCTGGTCTCCAGCTGCACTCAAAGCTCACCCGGTCTGTGACTGAGCATTTCTGTCTCTGGTGCACAGCCCTGTTTGGAGTCTCCAAACCCAGCAGATTCCTGCCACGGACTCCTGTGCTGGTTCTCCCAGAGGAGCGGGGGGAGTCTCTCTGGATCTGCCACTTGTGGGGTCCCTGCTCAAAGAGCAGTGGTCTGACAGTGCCTCAGATCATGGTTTAAGGTAATCCTGAGTTGAGAGCCCACTGCTCAGCTCCATCTCTAAAGCTGACCTCCCCGCTCCAACACCTGGGAGCTCTGCCACATTCAGACACCCCTGATCTTTTTGTGACCCCATGGGTCCTGCGACCACACTGTTCCTGCAAGGGCTCCACCCCCTGCTTAGCCTTTGGAGTGATGTCCCTCAGTGGAGAAGACTTCTAAAAGTTCCGATTTTGTGCTCTGCTGCTCTAGAGGTTGCCAGGAGAGGGCCCCTCCCCCCAGGGTCTATCTCCCATATATCACCTCAGTTTCACTTCTCTGCATGTCTTACCTTTCAGAAAGTGGCCTCTTCCTAGAATTGCTGCTTTTCTTCTCTTCAATCTCCTATTGAGTTTGTAGGTGTTCAGAAGGGTTTGATAACTATCTACCTAAACTCCTGTGCCCTGATGATATTAGGTCTCATACTCCTTGCTCCTTCCCCCCTTCTCTGAATTCTTTAAAATTTCTGTTTTACAAAATCAGTCTTAAACTCTAATTTGATAATTGTTAGAGGCAAGTGGGAATGCTCAGGTTTTCTTTACACATAAGTTGTTTTCAAACCTACTGTTTATATTTTGTGCACATATAGGAAACGATGTAGTATTACATGTACAAAATATATAAAATTATAAATATTTTAAAAATAATTTTTTGACATTTTCTTATAAGTTAATGGCCTATTGCCAGAACCCACTGATATTCTGAAAATTTTCCCTAGGTGTTTCGAAGAGGTTTAAAGAAATGTGTCTGAGACATTCTGTGAGTATCCAAAATTGACTTAAGGGTGTGTAATGCACTATGCAACATATTCTTTCAGCAGCATATAATTCTTATATCTCAGTGCTATTTCTTAATTTTAGAAGTTTTAAAAAGATTTTGTTACTAAAGTATATAGTTGGCATACAATATGATATCAACTTTAGTTGTACAACATAGTGATTGGATAGTTTTATATATTCTACAATGCTCACCATGATAAGTATAGTTACCATTTGTCACCATAAAGTGTTATTCCAATATTATTGACTCTATTCCCTATGCCATACTCTTCATACTTTAGGAGCTTTTTTGGGCAGGCTTTTATTGTAAGTTGTTAAAATATGGACAGTTTCCCCAAAGTAGTTTAAAGCAGAGTGATAGAGCCTTCATGGAGTTTTTCTCAAAATTATCATCATCTGGAATCCTCCCTCACAGTCTTTTTTATGTCAGTGAATATGCTCTATAAACATTCCAATTGCTTGATATTTAAATCAACTCAGTAAACAATAATTGTGCACTTAATGTATTCCAGGACTATAAAAGACCATGAAGCTTTAAGAATGAATGCCTCATCCCATCTCCATGGGGTCATGGTCTAACATAAATATCAACCAATAAACACTCTGACAAAAATATAAATGAAATATCATAAAAGAGTGTCAGTAATTCTGGGGATTAAAAATCAGGGCAGATTTCACAGAGAAGGTTAATAGTTTACCAAATCTCTCAATTTGCTAGTTAAAAAATGACAAAACAAAACAGGATGGCCAGTAGAACTGCCACTGTCATTTTAAAAAATCAGAACAAATATAAAGCATTTTATACATGTAATTTTTATTTGTGTTAAGACCTGTCAAAAAATAAGGTGATGATGTTAGTGGCTATAACTGGTTGCCTACCCAGGAGCTGGCTGAGTACCTATTCCCTTTCCAAGCTGACACCTTAATTTTCCTTCTGATATCTACTCCTTTTTTGATTTGTAGCAATTGTGAGGTTTTAGAGGTTGGCCTCAGCTCAGGTGTGAGCTCTAATTAGTCAATGTCAATGAACAAAATCCCCTTTCCCAGACAGTGATTGGTTTAAGAACCCAAACCTGTGATAAAAAGAATACAAAAAAAAAAAAAAAAAAAAAGGCAGGGTGGGTAGGGTGTTCTTTGGCCAGAGATAGGTTCAGGAAATGGCACAAGACTCAATTTAGGTCAATGCAACATAAGGGAAATTTTGAAAAGAGGATTCTGGGAAACTTTTCATTATTCTTAAGGGAAAACCTTAAGCTAGTTCTCTCCTTCTGGCTATTGGTAGATATATTAGGAACACTGTTGCCATCTGATTAGCAGCCTAAAGATGAAGCTAGTACACAAAGAGGTTTCCTACTTCTTCCTGCTTCTCCAAGAACCACAGGGGAATGGAGTCAAATCCACCGAATTCAGTAAAGCCTACAACCTGCATGACCTATGGACTTCCAGGTATGAGAGTCTATAAATGTTTTTATTGTTTAAGCGAGTTTGACTTGAGTTTTCCATTGCTTGCCATCGAAGACATTCCAATTAATTTAATAACTAGCAGCGGAGAATAAAAAGAGCTAGCCCAAGAATTAGGATAAATAAAATACAATAATATTTTAAGATCATATAAATAAAAATAATAAGAGTGGACAAGGGTGAAAAAAAAAAGTGGACAAGGGTGAAACCAGAGAACCAAAAATATTAGAAACCTAAAATGAGTAAACAAAAGTAGAAAATATTTAAAAGTTACAGATAGCTTGGCAACAAAGTTGCTTAAATTGGGGACAAGTCACACATTGAGCAGGTGTGTCTGATGATGCGAGATTAGCATAAAGCACTCCAAAACCCAGGTACTCCATTGAAAAACCACCGAAAATTTTTAGTGTACTGGTAAGGCTCTTTCAGTTAAGAAAAAAAAAAAAAAAAGGAATGATATGCGCATTACTTTACCATTGATGAAAATTTCATATGAGATGTTTCTCACCAAAGGTATGTAATAGAAATATCTGTGCAGTTTAAAAAACAAAACAAAACAAAAAACCCAGCTTATTTCTGGTGTTAGTCCTGGCAATTCTGATAAGACTGGCATGACTGAGGCCCTGGCAAGCACAGTTTTATGGACTGTTGAGAACAATACAAGTTTGGATTTTGGTGGGACTCCCCCTGCATGTATCTCTTCCTCTTATATATTCCTATTTGTCTCACCACTGTGCTGCCTGGATCTCTCTGTGCAGATCTGTCTCTGCACGTTCCTTATCCTGCATGCCTGTGTGTCTCTCTGAGACTCTGTATCTCTTCCTCCTCTCTCTCTCTGTAGGTGTAGTATATCTGTATTTCTGTGGCTGTGTGTCGGTATGTTTATGCCTGTGTGTGTATCTCTCTTTTTCTGCCTGTCTCTCTGTATCTCTCTCTGTGTCCATTCTTTGGGTCTCTACATCTCTGTAGAGATTTTGCTTTATTTGCCTGTGTGTGTGAAGCCCTCTTGATGTGTACTTCTTTTTTTTGTCTCTCTCTTCCTGACACTGTTTATCGAGAGCAGAAACAACCTCTGTACCTAGACACAAACAAGAGCGTGTAAAACCACATCCAAGTTGCAGGGGCTTGAAATGATGGATACTGCTTAACGAAGCTTGGCTGGCCAGTAGGAATCCTGGCTCTTTGCCCACCACCTCTGCAGTACTTCAAAAGCAGTAAAATTACTAGACATAGGGAGTACCTGGGTTTTGGAGTGCTTTATGCTAATCTAGCATCATCAGACACACCTGCTCCACCCTCGGCTCAGACTCCCACAGTGCAGGGCAGAAAACTCCCAACACCAAGAACACATTCGTTATTCATTTGGATGATCCTAATCATAAAATAATCCTGCTTGCATGTACATATAATCACATAACCCTGTTACTTCTAACTCCTAAATGACTCTCGTAATCACACAAGTTTCTAGGGCCTGGCCATCAAGCACAAGCACACCACACCACACATCCATCAGGGGACACCTGCAGCTTCCTTCACTGCAAAGCCCTTTTGTGTGAGACTCTACACTTTGGTGGGCAGCACTGTCTTCTGCCCTATTCCGCCTTGCTTCTGAAGATGAATTCCTGACTTTTAAACCTGTCATGTACTGATCTGGATGCCATGTAGTTCTTCCTCTTCATTTTCTCACAGGAGTGCTTTCAGCTTGGCCTTTCCTTAATTATCTTCTGCTTTTCCATCCAAGTACTAACCAGGCCTGACCCTGCTCAGCTCCTGAGATCAGATGAGATCAGGCACGTTCAGAGTGGTATGGCCGTAGACTCTTCTGCTTTTCCAGAACTTTAGATCAGAACTTTACGACTCCCCTACTACTGTTTTTTTTTTTTTCTCCTCCCTCGTCTCTGTAGGTTCCAACACTGACATCCTGTGCCTATTTATGAATAGTCCCCATAACATTTTCTGATAAAACACAGTTCCAACGTTTCCAAAGTTAGTTTTTAAATATATTACCCCAGAATATGATTAATGAGCTACATAATAAGGGATGACAATGATCTGTAGATCTTTGGAAAGAAAAGGACTGTATGCTAACACCCAGAATCCAGTGTCTTTGTTGGCTGTGTGGCCTCAGAGGAGGTCACTTCTCCAGGCTGCTATTATCCATGTGGAAAATGAAAAATGGAAATGGAAAATGAGGAATTAGACCTTAAGATTGTTATGGTTGTACCCTAAAAATTTCTAGTCATCATAGACACAGATTTTTACTGAAGTAAAAACATATCTTACCATTCAATTTATGACACTTAAGGAATTAAAAATGACAATCCTCTATGCTCATGTTCCCAATCAGTTCATTAGTTTACTTTCTCAAAGTAAATTTGCATTTATATTTTGCACATGATTTCTAATTTGGTTTCATTTGTGTTTTCTAATTTAGACTTTTGTAAAACTTTTACTGAAAAATAATCCAATTGACTAGAACTCATTTCACTGCTAAGAGGCAGAATAAGTCTAATTTCATCTCTCATTATAAATTCCAACAACTTAGTTTATATTTATTCATTTACAGTACATTAGTTGCCTTTTTTTCCACACATGAGGAGTTTGAATCTAACAGACTTAGACTAGAGCAAATTTGCTGAGATAAAATGCAGTCTTTGGCTTTTAGTTCACAAAACAACAATGCTATTTCAGACAGTAGAGCATCAAGTGGTTTAATGCCCTTTGGCTCTCTAACTAGTTACCCTGAAAATGAACTTGTAACCTTCTTGGAAGTAGAGAATGCTACATCTTCATGCTTTTAGATCTTTCCTAAGACATTGGTTCAGTCCAGCATCATAACCAGATAATGTAGTAAACAAGTTGTAAAAATCAGAAAGAATAATGAATAGGAGATCTTGGTTAATTAACACAGGGATAGGGAGAGGAGTAGAATGTTGAATAAACAATGCTGAAATCATTTCATTGGGCATATTGAGGAACATATATTTGGATTTTGAGATTATTATTATTTTTTTAAAGATTTAGTTATTTTAGAGAGACGGAGAGGAAGAGTGTGCCCTAGTACGGGGAGGGGCAGAAGGAGAGAATCTTGAGCAGACTCCCCACTGAGCAAGGAACCAGACACAGGGCTCTATCTCATGACCCATGAAGTCATGACCTCAGCCAAAATCAAGAGCAGGATGCTTAACTGACTAAGCCAGCCAGGCACATTTCTGAGATAATTTTTAAAAGATTTTTGGGGGGCACCTGAGTGGTTCAGTAAGTTAAACCTCTGCCTTCGGCTCTGGTCATGATCCCAGGATCCTGGGATCGATCCCCGTGATTGGGCTTTCTGCTCAGCTGGGAGCCTGCTTCCCCCTCTCTCTTTGCCTGCTTCTCTGCCTACTTGTGATCTCTCTCTGTCAAATAAATAAATAAAAATTTTAAAAAAATTAGAAAATTAAAAGATTTTTAGCCTCTGAGATTTCTGCCCTATGTGAAAAGTGTGCTGGTACCATTAGCAGCCAAGTCTTAAGCTATGGTACATGAGAAAGCTCTGTTTCAGCACAAAGCACTCAATGAACTTAAGCTCGTTAGCTGAAGCAAAGAAAAATAATAAAAGAGGAAACATAAAACTGGAAACAAATCCCATAATTTATATATTTTTGATTTCCTGTCTTTGCTTTTATCTATTGTTAGCCATCATATAACGGTAACAATGAATTAAAACATCACTGCAATTATGTTTCTTTTTTATTCCTAGTATTTGTAACAGAATTTTTGCTTTATGTACTGGAATGCCTTGTTGTTTGTTGGATATAGATAGATTGGTATTGTCAGTCTGCCCATGCCTTCCATTATCATTTAAGTATGCCTTCTTGTTTCACTTGACGATATTTCCCTTACATTTTACTGATTTAAATAGGAGAAGAACAATGGTAGATATATATCAGACAGATAATTTTGTCCACTGCTGTATTCCAACATTTAAATTTTATGCATGTCTGTTGAAGATAGAAAAATATAAATATATTTATTTTTGAAAATCCCAGCATTTAATCTGCACCCTGCCTTTCAACTCTGTAAACGCCTTTTATCTAAACAAATAATACATTGGGTATTGTATATAAGCAATGAATCTTGGAATACTAGATCAAAACTAATAATGTATTTTATGGTGACTAACATAACACAATTAAAAAAAACAAAGATGTATTTTAAATTGCCAATGTTTCCAAGAATTGTACTAAGCATAATTGTATAAAATGTGCTGGTACCAGGTTTTACTCATATCCTTACCTTTTACTGAATTAAGCATGATTTCAAAAATTTAGAAACTAAATTTAGGACCTAAATCATTAAAGCTGTGTGAGTGTGTGTGTGTGTGTGTGTTACTGATCATCTTAAAACTTCTGTAGCTATTATGATTTCTTTACATAATTTGAATTGTCCATGATGTCTGTGGAATCAATTACATGGGAAAGAGAAGTGCTGTATTTTGTGGTTTTATCTTTTCAGTCTTCCACCAACCTAGTAATCTAATTGGAGCTCTGGAATCATGGCTGTGGTTTTGTTTTATGCTGTGTTTGTTGTTAATGTGTATGTTTCAATGCTCAGATAATTCTAACCAGCTGCAGTTATTGCTTTCCATGATCTTATTCACCCACCTCTTTGATAAATGGATCTGTCAGTACTCATTTTTATCAACAACATCCCTGTTCAAAAATTCTCTCTGAAAATCAGCCTTCAGTACCTGGAGGTATTTCCCAAGGAAAATTTTGGTGAAAGGGTATATTTCTTAATTATCCAAAGACCATCGGGTAATTCTTTCTTTCACTTCCCTATATAGTATATAGAGATCAATATGATTGCATGGGCAATTCTGTAAGTATGCCCTCCTCCAGAATTTCTCATTTAATTCTATTTTTTATTTTATGAGTACTATGATTTTTCTCCCTAGTAGTTTGTACATCTATTTATTTTATATTTATAATTTTGTGATATTATATGGCAGGCAAGAGGGCCCTCACAAACATCCTGCTTTGCCTTTTTTCCAGTCACTTAATAGGATTGTACTTCTCTGTCTCTTTTTAATTTAGATATGGTCATGTAATTTGTTTTGGCCAACATAAAGTGAGTGGAAATGACACAGAATAAATGCATGTGCAGATCACCTAATGGTTGATGGAACATTTGTCAGCCAGTATCCCTGAAGAACGAAACAGGCAGAGCCATCCCATCCCCCAAAGAGTCTTCACTGGACTTGTAGCATGAGCAAGAACTTACTTTTTTCTACGTTCAGATTTGGGACTTGTTTGTTTACTTCAGCATAACTGGTCTATCTTGACTGACAAGGACTATATCTTTGTGATACTCTTCATTGTTGATTGTAGATACAACTCAGTGAGTCCTACCTATTTGGGGATGCTTTTTCCTCTGCAATCAAGAGGAACTATCCTCAGCTATATTTGTGATTATCAGTCTTGTGCTGGTTAGGATTCTCTGATAATATCTGGTATTCAAAGGTCAGATCTTTGATAATAGTTCTTCAGATCCATCATCTTTTCTGTGGGGAGCTAAATCATGTTCTTGATTGCCCACATTTTGGTGATGTAGAAAGAGACCTGGTTTAGATAAAGAGATGGAATGGGTGTTCCTCTCAACTCTTTACTTTTTAAGGTTCTAGGTAACTTTATATTTCTTTCTATCTTTCTTTATTTGGTTCTCTGCAATATAGATTCCACCTTTTAAAGATTTCAACAGAGTCTTTAGCCCATTTCATTCAATATTCATTATGTCACAGTATTTTAAAAATCTGCTGTCTTCTATCACCTAAGGGACACAGCCATTTCAAGCAACAATTACATACATTCAAGGTACTTAGTTAAGAAAACCCTTGAAAGAATCCATAAAGAATATCAGGGTGTGGTGCATAATCTTGGAACACTGAAAAAAAAATAAAGTTACAAAAAAAAAATCAGGGTCAAGGAAATAGGGCTAAATGTAAAGAAAGAAGGTAGGAGATTGGTGTTTCAAACTCACAAAGATTGTCAGAAAAACACTGGAGAAACAGTAAAGGTTGATAATCAGTTTTCCAGGGATAGAACATGTTAATTATTTTTTACATCTTATTATCTTCAGAAAATTCTCCCCATACACAAGTTTTTAGATGAGAAAACAGAGTTCAGAGTTCTTGAAGAATATGATGGAGATCTCCCATAGCAAGTAACCTGCAGAGTTTATAAATTAAACTCAACATTTCTATATCATTTTGTCTTCTAGGAAAAAGGAGGTTTTATACTTGAGACTAAGGAACGTGGCCTCTAGGAACTCTAGTAATACTTTTGTCTAGTTTGTGTCTGTATAATTCCTCTGTGTTTGTGTCTGTATAATTCCTCTGTGTTCCTTATACCGTCAGGAAGGGGATAGAACACACACAGGGGACAACATTTCCGGTCCAGTATTAAGGCCTAAGTTGACTTTGCTGTTTCCATAGTTTCGTTGGGCAATGTATTCATGGTTCCTGCTGTCACTCAGACTTTCTTATAGAGGCATACCAGAACCCGTCAATGACTGTTCAGGATACCTGGCTCCTTTTGTTGGAAGGTGACTTCTTACCGGGTACTAATCAAGTTCTCCAATTTCTTTTACTCCATAAAGTATTTTAGTACCAAGGTTAATTCTCAGTATTTTTTTTTTTAATGAAAGGGATATTTTGGAGAAAGTTAAAATGGGGAAGAGGCAGTCTATGTATCTAAATTGATAGAGGGTGTAAAAATATTACACAGGAACGTAGATAGGAGAGTAAAGGAAGCTCTGAAGGTAATTGCCCAGAGAATAGCAAAAGCTCCTGGAAGAAATTTTGGCTTTCAAAGATTGTGAAATTGCTGGATCCAAGCCAAAATCAGAGGGTAGAGGGGCAACCATAGGGCAATCTGCCTAAGGCAATCTGTTGTGGGATTCCCTCAGAGAATTTGGGCAGGTATGTCCCTTGTAGAATTCCTTATAGCCTCAATTCCCTCACATGTACAATTTACAGATCCCAAGAATTCCCACTCCTTTCTTACTATTTTGTTATAAAACTAAGTAGAAATAGTGACTGCCTCTCAGAGTTGTTGTGAAGTTTGGAAAGATATGTAAATACCTATATATGACCCATTCTTGGTGAATAAGAAAGAACTGCTTATTTTTATCCTTCTAAGTATAATTATTAGAGAGGAGAAAAAAAACACATAATAAGCTAATGAAGAAAAACAGCTTACCTGTGGGGATCTTTGGTTTGAAAACAAAGACAGTAGAGGTTGATGGGAGCTATAGTATTGAGTCATGTTAGCGTATTTATAACCATTGCCTGAACTACTTTCAAAATAAATTGACACAGTTTACATTAGAAGACACTTTCCTAATTTAAAAATGGAGGGCAATAAGAAAAGGGCAAATCAAGAAACATGAGGGGAAAGAAACCAAGAACAGAATTACATAGTTACTGCTAATGGTCCTTCCATTTAGCCTGGAAGATCCATATTTCCATATTATATTTAGAAACCTGGAAGCTGTGTATTGTTGGAAAGCCTTGGTGTTTTCAACTCCTCATCCTCAAACCATTGCCTCCCAATGCCCCCCACCCCCCATGGGAGGCAAGCTCCTTTGTTTATCAACAAGATTCCTTGTTTTCCTGTCTAGCTACTTTTCTGCATCCAGCATTTCTTGTGAGACCACACTGAAAACAAATAAATGAGCTCTCTTCAGACATCAAAAGGGAAACCAAAAGGGAGGAAGAATGAAATTGGGGCCAAAGGTTAAGAGAGGAAAGATGTAGTTGTTCTGTTTTGGGGCTAGGACATGGTGGTTTCTGTCTGAGTGAGCAATTAGAGACCTCTGGGGAGCCAGGTTGCTGTATTTCTGCCCCAAACCTTGGTAATTTGGTCCTACATGCAGTTGTCCTTGAATTTTTATATATATATTTCCCCCTGATGCTCTGGGTCAAAATGTCTCAGGTAAAAACTTCCCATTCTCTGTAATAAATTCCCAATTTCAACCTGCTGCTGTGACACTGCTAAAATCTTGCTAACACACACATGCCCCAATCCTATAATCTCAGAACCCGAGAAGGTGACTATGAGAAGTCATAGATCAAAAGAGTACAGACTCTGTGGACTGTATATATACACACAGGGGTGCACAAATACAAATATGCTCTTCCCATTTCTGTTTGTATAATGATGACAGATCTACTTTGTAGGCACTTCTGACCTGCACCCTTCTCTGTCCATTGTAAACATAAGTATGTACATCCAAAAGATACACATATGCCAAAGGATACATGTGTGCACAAATGCATATGTATATAGGTATGCATACACATGTATATCTGTGTGTATTACACGATATCCATATAGCTGTTTTGGCTTTATAATAACTACAAAAATGAGACTATATGATTCAGGTAATGATACCCTTATTCTAATACCAAAAAGATAGAAGATGCTCAAGAAATAATAGTTACAAAAGAAAAAGAAATAATAGTTATATTTAAATATGATACTGACTTTTTGAATTGTCACATAATTTTCTAGGGTAAATAGAATAATCACATGAATAAAAGAATGTGTTTCTTTTTTTTTCCTTCTTTTTCTTTCTTTCTTTCTTTCTTTCTTTCTTTCTTTCTTTCTTTCTTTCTTTTTTCTTTAAATAAGTCAATTGGGAGAAATTGGAGGGGGAGACAAACCATGAGAGACTGTGGACTCTGAGAAACAAACAGAGTTTTGGACGGGAGAAGAGGTGCCGGAATGGGTGAGCCTGGTGGTGGGTATTAAGGAGGGCACATATTGCATGGAGCACTGAGTGTGGTGCATAAACAATGAATCTTGGAACACTGGAAAAAAAAAAAAGAATGTTTCTACACAAGATAAAATAGATCAAATCAATGTTGGGGACACAAAAATAGTCTAACTTATTTTCTCTCTTGGCAGTCATTTAGAAAAATACACTAAAGATATCTGAAGAACCAAATGGTAATTAACAAATTCTGTGCCTTGTAAAATTGAAGATATTAGTGTGTAACCTAAGGAAGGAAAGGACCAGTAAAGGGTAATAAATGCTATGTCATTTATTTTATGCTAGTTAAGTAGAAGGCAAACACTTTTGTTTTTCTAAAGGGTTGTTTTTTCCCCATAGTAATCATGTGTTTCTCAGATTGAATTCACAAATTCAGTATTTTAGTATTTGTTAGTTTTCCTCAAAGCCAAAATTGTTGATGATAGTAAATAGCTCTTCAAAGTATCATTTAAGTCACATACCCAACTACTGTTACTTATTTAATTAATTTTTAAATCATTTTTTAATTTATTTTCAGCATAACAGTATTCATTGTTTTTGTACCACACCCAGTGCTCCATTCAATCCGTGCCCTCTCTAATACCCACCACCTGGTTCCCCCAACCTCCCCTCCCACCCCCCCACCTCTTCAAACCCTTCAGATTGTTTTTCAGAGTCCATAGTCTCTCATTGTTCACCTCCCCTTCCAATTTCCCCCAAATGCCTTCTCCTAATTCCCCATGTCCTCCATGCTATTTGTTATGCTCCACAAATAAGTGAAAACATATGATAATTGACTCTCTCTGCTTAACTTATTTCACTCAGCATAATCTCTTCCAGTCCCGTCCATGTTGCTACAAAAGTTGGGTATTCATCCTTTCTGATGGAGGCATAATTCTCCATAGTGTATATGGACCACATCTTCTTTATCCATTCGTTCGTTGAAGGGCATCTTGGTTCTTTCCACAGTTTGGCAACCGTGGCCATTGCTGCTATAAACATTGGGGTACAGATGGCCCTTCTTTTCACTACCTCTGTATCTTTGGGGTAAATACCCAGTAGTGCAATTGCAGGGTCATAGGGAAGTTCTATTTTTAATTTCTTGAGGAATCTCCACACTGTTCTCCAAAGAGCTGCACCAACTTGCATTCCCACCAACAGTGTAAGAGGGTTCCCCTTTCTCCACAGCCCCTCCAACACATGTTGTTTCCTGTCTTGCTAATTTTGGCCATTCTAACTGGTGTAAGGTGATATCTCAATGTGGTTTTAATTTGAATCTCCCTGATGGCTAGTGATGATGAACATTTTTTCATGTCTGATAGTCATTTGTATGTCTTCATTGGAGAAGTGTCTGTTCATAGCTTCTGCCCATTTTTTGATATGATTATCTGTTTTGTGTGTGTTGAGTCTGAGGAATTCTTTATAGATCCTGGATATCAATCTTTTGTCTGTACTGTCATTTGCAAATATCTTCTCCCATTCCGTGAGTTGCCTCTTTGTTTTCTTGACTGTTTCCTTGGCTGTGCAGAAGCTTTTGATTTTGATGAAGTCCCAAAAGTTTATTTTGGCTTTTGTTTCCTTTGCCTTTGGAGACATATCTTGAAAGAAGTTGCTGTGGCTGATATTGAAGAGATTACTGCCTATGTTCTCCTCTGGGATTCTGATGGATTCCTGTCACACGTTGAGTCTTTTATCCATTTTGAGTTTATCTTTGTGTACAGTGTAAGAGAATGGTCAAGTTTCATTCTTCTACATATAGCTGCCCAGTTTTCCCAGCACCATTTATTGAATAGAAATACAAATGACAATTTTTCCACTGTATATTTTTTCCTGTTTTGTCAAAGACTAACTGACCATAGAGTTGAGGGTCCATATCTGGGCTCTCTACTCTGTTCCACTGGTCTATGTGTCTGTTTTTATGCCAGTACCATGCTGTCTTGGTGATCACAGCTTTGTAGTAAAGCTTGAAATCAGGTAACGTGATGCCCCCAGTTTTATTTTTGTTTTTCAACATTTCCTTAGCGATTCAGGTTCTCTTCTGGTTCCATACAAATTTTTGGATTATTTGCTCCAGCTCTTTGAAGAATACTGGTGGAATTTTGATTGGAATGGCATTAAAAGTATAGATTGCTCTAGGCAGTATAGACATTTTAACAATGTTTATTCTTCTGATCCAAGAGCATGAAATGGTCTTCCATCTTTTTGTGTCTTCTTCAATTTCTTTCATGAGTGTTCTGTAGTTCCTCGAGTACAGATCCTTTACCTCTTTGGTTAGGTTTATTCCCAGGTATCTTATGGTTCTTGGTGCTATAGTAAATGGAATCGATTCTCTAATTTCCCTTTCTGTATTATCATTGTTAGTGTATAAGAAAGCCACTGATTTCTGTACATTGACTTTGTATCCTGCCATGTTACTGAATTGCTGTGTGAGTTCTAGTAGTTTGGGGGTTGAGTCTTTTGGGTTTTCCATATAAAGAATCATGTCATCTGCGAAGAGAGACAGTTTGACTTCTTCATTGCCAATTTGGATACCTTTTATTTCTCTTTGTTGTCTGATTGCTGTTGCTAGGACTTCGAATATTATGTTGAACAAGAGTGGTGAGAGTGGGCACCCTTGTCGTGTTCCTGATCTCAACGGGAAGGCTGCAAGCTTTTTCCCATTGAGGATGATATTTGCTGTGGGTTTTTCATAGATAGATATGATGAAGTTCAGGAATGTTCCCTCTGTCCCTACACTTTGAAGCGTTTTAATCAGGAATGGATGCTGGATTTTGTCAAATGCTTTTTCTGCATCAATTGAGAGGACCATGTGGTTCTTCTCTCTTCTCTTATTAATTTGTTCTATCACATTGATGGATTTGCGAATGTTGAACCATCCTTGTAGCCCAGGAATGAATCCCACCTGGTCATGGTGGATAATCTTTTGAATGTGCTGTTGGATCCTGTTTGCTAGGATCTTGTTGAGAAGCTTAGCATCCATATTCATCAGTGATACTGGTCTGGAATTCTCCTTTTTTGGTAGGGTCTTTGCCTAGTTTGGGGATCAGGGTAATGCTGGCTTCATAGAAAGAGTCTGGAAGTTTTCCTTCTGCTTCAATTTTTTGAAACAGCTTCAGGAGAATAGGTGTTATTTCTTCTTTGAAAGTTTGGTAGAATTCCCCAGGGAATCCATTAGGTCCTGGGCTCTTGTTTTTTGGGAGGTTTTTGATCACTGCTTCAATCTCGTTACTAGATATCGGTCTATTTAGGTTGTCGATTTCTTCCTGGTTCAATTTTGGGAGTTTATAGTTTTCCAGGAATGCATCCATTTCATCTAGGTTGCTTAGCTTATTGGCATATAACTGTTGATAATAACTTCTGATGATTGTTTCTACTTCCTTGGTGTTAGTTGTGATCTCTCCCTTTTCATTCATAATTTTATTAATTTGAGCTTTCTCTCTTTTCTTTTGGATTAGTGTGGCCAATTGTTTATCGATCTCATTGACTCTTTCAAAAAACCAGCTTCTAGTTTCATTGATACGTTCTACTGTATCTCTGGTTTCTACTTCATTGATCTCAGCTCTAATCTTGATGATTTCCCTTCTTATGTGTGGAGTTGGTTTGATTCGTTGTTGATTCTCCAGTTCTTTAAGGTGTAGAGACAGCTGGTGTGTTCTGGATTTTTCAATTTTTTTGAGGGAGGCTTGGATGGCTATGTATTTCCCCCTTAGGACTGCCTTTGCTGTATCCCATAGGTTTTGGACTGAAGTGTCTTCATTCTCATTGGTTTCCATGAATTGTTTCAGTTCTTCTTTCATCTCCTGGTTGATCCAAGCATTCTTAAGCAAGGTGGTCTTTAGCTTCCAGGTGTTTGAGTTCCTTCTGAACTTTTCCTTGTGATTGAGCTCCAGTTTCAAAGCATTATGATCTGAGAATATGCAGGGAATAATCTCAGTCTTTTGGTATCGGTTGAGTCCTGATATTTGACCCAGTATGTGGTCTATTCTTGAGAAGCTTCCATGTGTACTTGAGAAGAAAGAGTATTCTGTTGTTTTAGGGTGGAAAGTTCTGTATATATCTATGAGGTCCATCTGCTCCAATGTGTCATTCAATGCTCTTGTTTCTTTATTGATTTTCTGCTTCAATGATCTGTCTATTTCTGAGAGAGGCGTGTTAAGATCTCCTACTATTAATGTATTCATATCAATATGACTCTTTATCTTGATTAACAGTTTTCTTATGTAACTGGCTGCTCCCATATTGGGGGCATAGATATTTACAATTATTAGATCATCTTGGTCGATAGTCCCTTTAAGAATGATGTAGTGTCCTTCTGTATCTCTGATATGAGAATCGCTACCCCAGCCTTCTTTTGAGGCCCAGTGGCATGAAAGATGTTTCTCCATCCCTTCAATTTCAGTCTGGGTATATCTTTAGGTTCAAAATGGGTCTTTTGTAGACAACATATGGGTGGGTCCTGTTGTTTTATCCAATCTGCAGCCCTGTGCCATTTTATGGGTGCATTTATGCCATTCACATTGAGAGTGATTATTGATAGATACGTTTTTATTGACATCATGTTACCTTTGAAGTCTTTCTTCCTGTAGATTGTCTCTATATTCCTGTTCAATGCTATTCTTAGGATTTTTCCTCTTTTATAGAACCCCCCTTAATATTTCCTGTAGTGTTGGCTTGGTGGTTGCACAGTCTTTTAAGCCTTGCCGGTCTTGGAAACCCTTTATCTCTCCATCCATTTTGAATGTCAGTCTTACTGGATAAAGTGTTCTTGGCTGCATGTTCTTCTCATTTAGTGCCCTGAATATATCTTGCCAGCCCTTTCTGGCTTGCCAGGTCTCTGTGGACAGGTCTGACATTATTCTGATGGGCTTTCTTCTGTAAGTAAGGAGCCTTTTTGTCCTAGCGGCTTTCAAGAGATTGTACCTACAATTATGATTCCTCAATTTGACTATCAGGTGCCTTGATGTTTTTCTGGAATCTATAATCTTGGGTGGAGACCGTTCGGCCTCTAGTACATGAACGCTGGTTCCATTCACGAGATTGGGAAAATTTTCATGAAGAACTTGTTCCACTATATCTTCTAGACTTCTTTCTTTCTCCTCCCCTTCAGGGATTCCAATAATTCTGACATTGGAATGTTTCATGGCATCATTTATTTCCCTGATTCTGTTTTCATGGTTTCTAAGCTGTTTGTTCTAGGCTTCCTCTTGATCCTTTCTCTCTATCTGTTTGTCCTCCAGATCACTAATTCTATCTTCTGTCTCAGTTACCCTAGCTTTGAGAGAATTTAGATTAGATTGGAACTCATCGAGAGCATTGTGAACCTCAGCCCTGGTAGCTTTTAGCTCTGCCCTAACATTGTGAACATCCTGTCTGGTCGCTTCCAGCTCGGCCCTAATCAATTCCGTTTGGTCATCCATGGCTTTCTCCAACCTAGCTATTGCCTGGATAATTGTTAGCCTGAATTCTCTTTCCGACATATTGTCTATGTTGATAGCCATTAGCTCTGTTGTAGAAGGTCCATCCTCTGTATTTTTCTTCTGTTGGGCATTCCTCCTCCTAGTCATTTTGGTGAGAGATGACTGAACAGATGTAGCTGGTTGTATTGACTGTGGTGCAGTCTGGGTGCACCCTGGAACACTTCGGAGCAATCAGGATTCCCCACCCAAATGAGAGAAAAAAGAAAAGAAAAAGAAAAAAAGAGAGAGAGAGAGAGAGAGAGACAGGAAAGAAAGGGAAGATGAAATAGAAGGTTCAGCCCAAATGGGTCCCAAGGTAAGATTTATGAGGTATACAAACAAAACACTGATAAAGGTATATAACAAGAGAAAAAAAAATATATATGCAAATAAAGGAAGAACCTTGTTGAAAAGAACCCCTAGTGTAAGATTTATATACTCTCAGGACAAACACAAAAACACAGAAACACTGGTGGAAGAAAAAGATGGGAGAGTGGTTATAAATTCTCAGTGTGGGTGAGGAAGTTGTTTTGATTCTTCCTGGATGTATCTTGATATCTTTGTTAAAGGACTCAACTTTCCTAGGCTAAAGGAGGATTAAAAATTGGTTTACCTATACGGGTAGTATTGATTGGGGAAAGTGGATTACTTTGAAGTTTAACTCTATATGAATATTAGAAAATAAAAATAAAAAAGGAATAAACTAGACTAAACTAAACTAAAATTAAAAAAAATTTCAAAAAATAGAAATGCAAAAGAAAAACACAGGTGTATGTATCAAAAAGTTCAGGTTAGAAGGTTATTATGGAATTTGATGTACTGGACAGCTCGCTGTGATGGTAAATAGGTTAAAAAGTTATCTATATAAAAAAATGAGCCAGAATAGTGGGAACAAATTAAAACTAGAAGTTGTCCTATGGAGTAGTGGTGGTGGTTCTCTCGTAGTCTTTTTTTTTTTTTTTTTTTTTTCTTTCCTGGTTGGTTTTCTTGGGGAGGGTCCTTCCACGTGGGTTTTCAGTCAATTTTGTTCCCTGAGTTAAGTCCTCCAGTCACCCTCAAGGGTTGGGCTCTGAGGAAACCGATTTTTTCAGGCTTTTGATCTCTGGAGGTTTTTATGTTTGTTCACCTTTTTTTTTTTTTTTCCTCTCGCCTTGACCGCTTTTGATGGTTTTTGTAGGTTTAGAGGAAAGCAAACTTCACCGTGACCTCCTCTCAGAGAGAAGCCTCAGTCTGTTCTTCTGTGGGTGCTGCAGAGCCCATATAAATCCCCCCTTGGCCACTGGCAGAGCAGGTTCCGTATCGCGGTCCCTAGGGAAGCAGGATCTTCTGCTTGTACCCAAAACCAAAACAGCGGCAGCTATTTGGGCAGCTCCAGACCACCAGAGAGGTTCCAAGCAGCGATCACACACTGAGATTTTCCCGCTGGCCCGGGCTGGGAGTGCCTGGTCTTTCTGGGTCTAAGAGCGCCCGGCTTCTGTGCACCTCTTTCAGGGGAGGCTGTGGGTCGCACGCGCATCTCAGGCTCTGAGAACGGGGCGCAGGTCCGAAAGCACCAGGCTGGGCCTTCGCGCACCTCTCTCAGGGGAGAGTTTGGGGCGCGCGTCTTAGGCTCTGAAACAATGGCATGTGTCAAAGAGCACCGGCTGGGCCTTTGTACCTCTCTCAGGGGAGGATGAGGGGCGCACATCTCAGGCTCTTTAGCAGGGCTCGCGCGTTCTGCCGTCTGGCATGGCCCAGCCCCTCACAGGGGCCAGAACCCACGCAATCTCGGGTGCGCTGGCGGCTCAGGGACCAAGACCTGGTTTCTCTGCTGCACTCTCTCTGGCTCAGCGCCAGGGGAGGCTGTCCTGGGACGGGGGACTTAAGCCCCTGTCCCTAGCCGCCCCAATTCCCACAACCCCCCCTCCCCCGTGATCTTTTGCTCTTTTGGAGTGCTTTCAACCAGTCTCCAAGTTAATGCTGGTCCCCAGATGCAGGGCACTCTTGCTCGTATTAGGGGTATTACTTTCCAACCAGTGACATCTGGCGGCTCCCTCCCCCTTTTGTTTATCTTCTGATATCAGTCCGCCTTTCCCACTCCACTTTACCTGCCCACTGGCATCTTCTGCCCCTGTAGAGATGCAGATGTGTATAATTCTGATCTCAGGCTGATTTCATGGGTGATCGGAGTTCTTTGGTAGGTAATCAGCTCACTTTAGGGTACAGGTTGAAAAGGCGCCTCCTCCTACTTCCCCGCCATCTTGTTCCTCTCCTTTAATTAATTTTTTAAGAGATAGCTTTCATATCTTGCAGTCACCACAACGTAACTGGAGTTAATTATGTATCTAACATAGTGGTTAGGCAAGAGAACAAAGTGCTTTCTTTCCTAAGTACTGGATTTTTATTTATAGCTCTACTACTTGCTATTAGTTGTTTGACTTTGATGAAGGTAATCAAAACCTCTGATCTTTGTTTCTCTTTCATTTAAAGAAGGCATAAAACCAGCCTCCTGATTCCTCACAATTATTATGATCCCTGTTATAGGAAATGTACTTGTTAACTTTGGGGACATACTTGTTCATTTTGGGGATGATATATATATTTTCAGATAATTAGAACTGAGAAGAGGATAATGTTAAGATCTACATGATTAAAATAAGGAGGTTAACTGATATGCCAAGCCTGGAATGGCCACTGCTCCAGGGCATGAAAGTGCCCTGGCTGAATTGTTAGTAATGGGCATAAATACTTCTCCAAACAGATAAAGGTTTATATCCAACACTGAGAAAAATTAATAATCATGTTGCTGGTGCACATTAGAGCACATCAGCAATGATTTCCACTCAACTGTGAGAAATGAACAATAGAGCAAATCACAATCATTTAAAATTAGACATTTTTCTTAAAGTTAACGTTAATGCTTACCTTTACTTTCTCTGGGCTATGGTTCTAGCCATTTTGCCTAGGACCGTTTATTTTCAGGTGCTTCTCCTAGTCCCTCTCTCCTCTTCCTCCCTCCCCCTGTTCTTCTCTTTAGAGCAGGGAGTGATCTTTGAAAATTACATTGCTAAGGTTCCATTGCCCATTGATTCAACTTAGTTTCTTTCACCCTATGTGGCTGGAGATTGAAGGGGGTGAAGAGTAGAGAGGTGAATTCTTCACCTCCCTGCTTTGGGTAGAATCTTCAGCAGTGGGTATTTCTTCATGATTCTCGTCCTTTCCATACAGCTCCATCTTGCCACTAGTTTTGTCCTCTGTGGTTTCTGTCTCCTCTGGAAGCCCACACCATCAATTCATCTCATGTCCCATCTCCTCCCCGGGGTTCTTCCTCCTGAGTTCCAGCTCCCAGCCGGTGGTCCCTTCCCATGGCTCATCTGGTGGTCTCTCGGATAGCCCCTTCACTGGGATCATTAACTCCCTCCTGATGACCTTACTTCCAGATGGCTTCTGGATTCTGATATCCTCTCTTCTCTATGCACCCCTACTTTCAAAGGTAACAGCAACTTCTCACAGATGATTTATCTCTGGGTACTTCATCTTCCCAGGTTTTCAGCTTTTTTGACAACTCTGTTTGCAGTTAAAATCTATAGTGTGGTTCTGCTTTCCAGGCTGAACATAGACCTGGTAGAGTCCTCAGGTAATAGGTGAATTATATCCAACCCATTAGGAAATCAGAAATAGGTTGAAAGGAAGGGGATAGGTAAATGAAACAAATCTCTGTTGAACGGAATACAATGATATATATATATATATATATATATATATATATATATATACACACACACACACATAAATATGTGTGTGTGTGTGTGTATCATGAGAACCTAATCATCTTTTTACCTTATTATCACAATAAAATTTTCGTATGGATTCTGTTAGACTATCAGCTAAATGATAGAACTTAAAAACTTGTACAGTTTGACTGGTTCTTGGAAATAAGAGTCAGATTTTTTCACCTTGGGTATTTGTAGACTATTTTGTCCTAAATCTCAACTGTTCTTCACGGAGAATGATTTAGACTCAATTTGCCAAGAAATAAAGTAGGATAGATTTTAAAAGGATTTCCTAATAAATCAATGGGAGAAATGAGAAATTTCCATTTAAAATTGAGATAGATTGTCCTGACCACATCATTATTTGTTTACATCTATAGAATTAATAGAAATCTATGCATTGGCAAAGATGTATGTCATGGTTCCTTGTTAATTGGGATCACCTTCCACATATAGTTATTTTCAGCGTTATGTATTTAAGCTAAAAATCAAAACACTATACCTAGCAGTTGGGAAGCACAGAAAGTTTAGGTAGAGTAGGGGATGGATGGCCATGGGAGCCTGGTGGAACAGTGAGCCTGTTGCCTTTGAGCTGTGGTGAAATCCATGAGCCTGTACAGTGTTGTTAGATTTCAGTTTCCTCGTTTGGAAAAACATGATAGCATTCTTGACAGTATTTCTGGAAATATAATGAAAGGAAGGTATTTCTTCCTGTAGGTAGAGCAGTGGCCCCCAAAGATGTCCATATCCTAACTCCAGGACTCCGTGAATGTATTACTTTACATGATAAAAGTGACTTTTCACATGGGATAATAGGAGGGATTTTGAGGTGGGAAGACCATGCTCAGTTGTTGAAGTGGGCCTTAGCATGATCACAAGAGTTTTTATGGAAAGGAGAAGGAAGGTCAAGTTTAGAGAAATCTGTGATGATGGAAACTGACATTGGAATGAGAAAAGGACGATGAGTGAAGAATGTGGGAAACCTCTTGCCCACATGGGAAAGGCAAGGACACCTTCTCCCCTAGAGCTGGCAGAAAGAATGCAGGCCTGCTGACCTATTTTAGACGTCTGACTCCAGAACTGTGACAGCAAATTTGTGTTAAGTTACTGAGTTTGTGGTATTTGTTACAGCAGTATTTGGAAACTAATACCTACCTTACTGTGAAGTTTAAATTATGGATATAAATCGGTTGTGGGCTTTCTATTTGATTATTCCACGTGGTTGAACATTTCGTTATCCCACGTTATCATCATGAAAGTAAACTAATTGGAGACAAAGATCAAATCTCTGCATTAAGAATTGCATGGGTCAGTATGTTTCTGATAATAGGGAAATTCAGGTAAATCAATCTCACATAAAGATAAAGGTCAATTCTGTTAGATAGTCAGCTAATGACACTGTTAAGGACAAACTGCTGGAGCTATGTATGAAGCTAAATGTTTCAACTAGGGAAAGTGGAGAATTGTGGCTCAGGGATGCAAGATTCAGTGACAGTGTGGATGGCTCTGGTCACCCCTGGAGACATCCTTGGCTAGCCATAGGAACATTCACAATGTCTTCCTGTGTGCCACTTTTCCCATGACATATTTTCATCTAGAAAGCCTTGTGCATTAAAATAGGGACGTATATGTGGTCATTTATTTTCCGTTGGCCCCAAGTCACAGTGATTGGCTTCTTCATGACATAAAAACACAGCTAAGTTCTGGACTGATTAAGTATCAAACTTAAGTAAGGCTTAATGATTTCAGCAAGAGAAGGAGCACATGTTTGAAACCTCCAAGTCCTTTATTGGGGGCTTGATGGATCCAGAAGAAAGCCATGCCTCTATCCCTTCCCCTCAATACCAGATCCCAGGAAACAGCACCCATTGAGCAGAGGGAATCCTGAAAGCTGGTTGTGAATATGAAGGTGATGGGTTCCCACGGATCCGAGTTTGGATGATGAAGTTCCCACAAAAACAAGCCCAGTAACAACTGCTGGAGCTCAGTTCTATGAGCACAATTCTGTGTTTTGTAGTATTTCTCTCAGCATTATTCATAGTGTGCAGTAACAAGGCCAGTTGCTTACCAACCTATCTCTTCTCTCAAGGTAATATAAAAGTACTAATTAAAAGCAGGGAACAATTCCTAATTCCTGGTTTAGACTCCTATTTTTCTGGCACTCAGGAATTATGGAAAAGGGGAATAGTCTGGGATTTGAGGGAACCTGTCTGAACATATATGTTAATATTTTTTTTCAGGTAACATCAGCTAACTTATTTGAAAGTTCTAACCGGTGTAGGGGCATGCTGAAGCTGGCCATGTGTACTCACTGGAAAAATTTAAAATCACTTTTTTTGAAAATGAACATCTCTTGTTAGAGATAAATGGTGATATGAGTCATAAAATTCTAGCTGTAATCTCAATTTGCAACATTTTGAAACACAACATTTGGGGCACAACACCATCTGAAGGGAGATTTAAAAACAACTCAATATCGTTTCAATTATACAAACTCAATCTTCTGTAAAAGTTTAATACTAAATTTTTGTCAAAGGACAAATGAGTTTTATTAATTTGTAGGTCTTAAATACATGAGAGTCAATGTCATTCTGCACTAGTTTTAATATGTGAATACAAGGAAGAAGAAAAACTGTGCTTCTCAGGCCAAATTAGAAAAACCTATCTAAGAAAAATATTCATAGTTTTTAAAAACTTACTCTAAATATGTGGTATACAGAGTTAAGTAAGTTATGTAATGATTCTGTCTTGCGTGTCACAGAAATTCAAATGATAGTGAAGGCTGCTAGCCCATAGTAAGTATTGACTCCTGTCACTAATAGTGGCAGCTGGTGCCAAACAACAATGCAAAATTTAAAAGTAGTTTTCTCCCTGGTCTAATGTCTCATTGGTGATATTGCTGTTTCTTAGGTATGTAGTTATAATCCTTGGAAGGTAGAGTCATACTTTACTCTTTATCAGTACTTAACAGTAGACACTTGATGAATTATAATAATTAGTGATGAATAATGACTAAATGTTTTTTTAAATTGCTCTTACACATGTAGGTGGTGATCCAATCAGCACCAAGAGTGCTTGTATATTTACAGTTAATATATCATAGGGTGACAGTGTCAGTGCTTCCTAAAGAATTGTCACCAGTTAATAGAGATGCTTGCAATCTCACTGAAGTCCCATCTTCCAGAATATTGTGTACATAATTTGGTTAACATCTTTTGTTTGTTTATTCATTTGAGAGAGAGAGAGAGAGAGAGAATATGAACAGGGGAGAGAGGCAGAGGGAGAGGGAGAAGCAGACTCCTTGCTGAGCCAAGAGCCCAATGCAGGGCTTAATCCCAGGACCCTGAGATCATGGCCTGAGCTGAAGGCAGATGCTTAACCATCTGAGCCACTAAGGCGACACCATAATTTGGTTAACATTGTAAGTATGTGCTGGACACAAACCTGTTGTGGAATCCCTTGTTTGTTCTTCTGGTTTCAGGGGATGGTAGAATTTTTGAAAGCTGGAATAGGCTGCTATTTTTCTGTTCTTTCACGGTCTATTTAAAAATCTGAGGGAATTTACAGATGTGTCAGTTCTCAGTGATCACTGCATCATAAGCCCACCTGCTGTAATAGAAAAATACGTAAAAGTAAAGAAAGATTAAATGTGATTTGTAATTGATACATAATTAAATTGAATGAAAATGATAATTGTGTAAGAATCAGTAAAGCTCTGGCTAAAATTCAGTAAGCATCCCTAAGAAACATATTCTAACATAGACAAAGCTGTGGGATGCCTGGGTGGCCCAGGTGGTTAAGTGTCTGACTCCTGATTTCAGCTCAGGTTAGGATCTCAGCATCATGAGATCTAACCGTCCCTTCCCCCTCTCCCCAACCCTGTGCTCAGCATGGAGCCTGCTTGACATTCTCTCCCTCCCTCTCCATGTGCCCCTTCCTATACCACTACTTGCACTTTCTCTCTAAAAAAAAAAATAAATAAATAAAAATTAAAAAATAACAAAATAAAGTGGGGAAAAGGTCTTTATTCTAAACTATTAGTTACTATCAAACTCAATAGTAGAATATTCATTACACGTCTTTAAATTAAAAAGTGAAATAGCAACGGCTAATAGCATTACATTATAATTTTTGTTGATGTAATAATAATAATGAAGGTAATATTGTTAAATAGAAAAAATAATTATTCATAGATTTCATCACTCAACTATTAAATGTAATGGAAAAGAATACTTAAGAATCTGAGTAAGGAAAAATAATTAAAATATAAGTGGTTCTGAGATCTAACAACCACCACCTAAATTATATAATTGATAGATAAATACCATTCACAATATAATGGAAAGATAAATATTCTGGTAAACAGGAACTAAGCAATCTACACTGTATGAGGAAGACTACAAAATGATATGCCCAAAGACACATTTTATACAACAGTTGACATGGATGTCCATGGAGGAAGGTAGAGGAGAGGTTTGTTGTGAATGGAATGGAAATGAACTAAGAACAGAGGCTTCACCAGACCAATGACAATGGCACATTATAAACAGAGGGGTATGTTTAATTTGTCTTCTTTTCCCTGAGTTCTAAGAAAAGAATAAGAGATAACAGGAAAGTTGGATCATGTTCCTGTTTCCATTAAATGTTGTGAAAATGGCCATCCTGTCCAAGTCAGTCTACAGTTTGAGTATTTTACCAATCAGCATCCAAATAGAAGTTTTCTTTGTCATTTGAAAGTTTACTTAGAAGTACAACTGAGCAAGCATATAAAGAATGAAGTATTTGTCAAAGGCAAAAAAGTTTTGATAACTGGATCATGTGAAGATCTCATACAAGGGGAACTGGGAAATAGTCCATATGAAGAAAAAGGGGAAACAAGGGAAAAAGCCTACAGTTGTAATAATCCATATGAAAATAAAGGGGAGGGTACACAGAAAAGCTTGAGGTCCTATCCTTTTAGATTCCTTACCATTGCTAACTTGACTTTCTAGAAAAATAAGACAAATTAGGTAGGTGCCCTCAGGACACAGCTCAAATCAACAGACATGTATCAACTCCCTAATAGTGATAGTAGACTAAATGCTAGACATTTCAAAAATAGGTAAGATAATAGTTTTCTTTTGGACTTAGATACAATTTAGGAGAGGAGTCAGGAAAATAGGCAAAATAGATTTCAAGGCCAGATCATTTTGACATTAACATTCACATTAACTCCATTGCCATGCTATGTTCTATATTAGAATGCAAGTAATACATACTGGGAGACAGAGAAAGAATAGAACATTTTATTAGTTATCAAAGAAAATGCAAATAACATTTTAAACCTTAATTAGCAAATGTGAAAGCACTATTCATAACACTCAGGGTTCCTGAGGTCGGGTGTTGGGAGGGGGGGAAACTAGCAGAGTTGTTCATCTCTATCATTTGTGGCTGCATTCCAAAGAATTATTCCTATTTATGCAATTTGGCAATGGATTTCAAGAGTCATAAACACATTTATATAATTTAACTAAATATTGCCATTATTCATGATCTAATCTTTGAAATCACTTACAATGAGGGAAATGGATATATTAATGAAAATATTTTTTATAATTTCTATCTGCTATGATATAATGTTATTACAATATTGACTCTATTCCCTATGTGGTGCTTTTCATTTCCATATTTATTTTATAACTGAAAGTTTTATCTCTTAATCCCATTCACCTCTTTTGCCTTTCCCCTCAACCCCCATCCCTCTGGCAACCACCAGTTTTCTGTATTTGTGATTGTGTTCCTATTTTTTTGTTTTTTTTTTTCCTTTTTGTTTTTTGAGTGCACAAAAAAGTGAAATCATATGGCATTTGTCTTTTTCTGACTTACTTCACTTAGTATAATATCCTGTAGGTCCATCTATGTTATCACAAATGACAAATCTCATTCTTTTCTATGGCTGAGTAATATTCCATCACCTATGGGTGGACACTTGGGTTGTTTCCATATCTTGGCTACTGTACATAATGCCACAACAACTATAGGGGTACGTATATCTTTTTGAATTGGTGTTTTCATTTTCTTTGGGTAAATACACTGTAGTGGAATTATTGGATCATGTGGTATTTCTTTTCTTTTCTTTTCTTTTTAAATTAATTTATTTATTTGACACAGAGAAAGAGATCGTAGGTAGGCAGGCAGAGAGGGAGGAGGAAGCAGCCTCCCTGCTGAGCAGAGAACCTGATGTGGGGCTCAATCCCAGGACCCTGAGATCATGACCTGAGCCGAAGGCAGAGGCTTAACCCACTGAGCCTCCCAGATGCCCCTCTTTTTAATTTTTAAAGAAAACTCTATACTGTTTTCCACAGTGGCTGTGCCAATTTGTATTCCTATCAATATTATGCAAAGTTTCCCGTTCCTCTACGTCCTTACAGTCCTCACCAACACTTGTTATCTTTGTTCATTTATTTTTTTTTTCTGTCTTTCTGATACTACTCATTCTGCCAGGTAGGAGATAATACCTAATTGTGGTTATGATTTGCATTTCCATGATGATTAATGGTATTGAGCATCTTCTTTAATCTTTCTGTTGGCCATCTGTATGTTGTCTTTGGGAAAATGTGTCTTTAGGTCCTCTGTCCATTTTTAGATAAGATTATTATTTTCTTTTTGTTGTTGTTTTTTGTGTGTGTTTTTTGGTGTGCAAGTTCTTTACATATTTTGGATATTGACACTTCACTGGATATAACAAATACCTCTCCCATTAGCTAGGTTGTCTTTTCATTTTGTTGATCATTCTTTTGTTGTTCAGAATCTTTTTATTTTGGTGTTGTCCCAATAGTTACCTTACCTCACGAGACTTATCTAGAAAAATGTTGCTAAGGCTAATGTCTAAGATTACCGCTTATGTTTTCTTCTAGGAATTTTGTGGTTTTAAGTCTCAAATTTACATCTCTAATCCACTTTGAATTTTTTTTTTTTTTTTTTTTGGCGAAGAAAAAAAGTAGTCTGGTTTTCTTCTTCTGCATATGGCTGTCCATTTTGCTCAACACCATTTATTGAAGAGACTCTCTTTTCTTCACTGTATATTCTTGCCCTCTTTGGTCACTTTTGGCCACATGCCCACCTCTAGAAAGTAAATTAAAACTTCACACCAGGGGCGTCTGGATGACTCAGTCAGTTAAGTTTCCGACTCTTGATTTTGGCTCAGGTGATGATCTCAGGATCATGAGGTTGAGTCCTGTCAGGCTCTGTACTCCTTGTAGAGTTTGCTTGTCCCTCACCACTGCTGCTCCTCCTCTCCTCTCTCTGTCTCTCTCTCTCTCATGTGCAAATAAATACATATATAAAATTAAAAAAAAAAAACAAAACCTTAACACCAAATTCTCATTTGCAAACCTGAGTCTGCTATTTAATTTATTTGCTCTTAAAATAATGTTTACTAACCCTGTACATGTGCTAGGCTCCAGATTGAATCAATCCTTCCTTCTGAGGAGTCTCTGTCTTCCATTAGCCATCCAACAATCAAATGAGAGAGGCCCCATATTCTTGTCCTCATTCTCTTTTTTCCTTCCCTTCTGTTGTGGCCATCCCTTGCAGATCTCATCATTAATTTTTTTCCAAGTGTCTTCTGAAAACCTCAGTTCACTGACAATAGCATTTTTTTTTTATAACCTCAAACTTTCCCTTGACTATTGGACTTACCTCTGGACCTTAATGGTCTCTCTTATTATCATATTAGTTTCTGAGCCACTTAGAGACCTTCATTTACACACACACACACACACACACACACACACACACACACTCATACCCACTCATACCTATTTACTTGGAAGCATCATGTATAGTCAGCATTTCTTGGGCTCCTGTACCAGTCCTGACAAGTTTCAGCTTCATTCAGAAATGCTCTTCATTTTCAGGCACACGGATTTAGTTCACCTCACAAAGTCTTTGGCACCTGAGCACTTTGGCACCTGAGTTAATTCACCATTAATGAATTTATGATCTCAACATAGCAGCATTGCTCTGGGATTTCAGTTGATTAAATGATTTCCATCTCTTCAGCAATCCACTCAGCTAGCTACATTTAAGATCTTTTTACCACACAGAGCTGTTCTTCCTAAAATGTCCATCTCTAAAATTCTCAGACCACATTTTCTATCCTACTTCCCTCTTGCACTTGCTCCCTTCACTCCCACTTGACATATTGCTGGGTAAGATACGGAAAAGTCAATACAGAGGGGGTTCGGGTGAAGTCATCACCTCCCTAGCTTTACTACCCTTCACTGTTCACTCAGTCTATAGCTCATGGTGAATTATTTTAGTGACATTCTCACCAGCACCATTGATTGCTTTGTCCACATTTTATTTATTTGTTTAATTTTGTTCTTGATGCATCAATAGGGAAAAAAGGGAATGAATCCAGGGCACTTGACTTAAAAGATTTAAAATTGAGATGAAATTATATATACAAGTGGGCCCTTGAGAAAATGATGACATTGTGACCCTATTCAGTTATGTATTGGAAAAGTCCATCAATAATTAAAAGATAATGCAATAATTTTGTTTGTATTTTTAAAGCAAATGACTTTATATTCTTTATATAAATAAAATAACACAAAAAATACTGTGATGAACCACACCAATTTACACATCTCCCCCCATCAGAATTTTTAACAGTGTTACCATCTGGTGGACACCATTCTTACCATCTTTTGATGCATGAAAAATAGCAATGATGATATAAAAATGTAATCTGACAGTAAAATGTACTAAATGTTGTTCTAGTTGAATTTATCATCAAAGTGTGAGGTGAAGCTGAAGGAATTAGTAAACTTCAGTGTTTTTTGTGTTAGGTAAGAGATTAGGTAAGAGATACTAGAACCCTTTGTTTCTATTTTTTTCTCTGTTTAAAAGTTAAAACCTTGAAATTTCAACTACAGTTCAGTTATGGAGGATGTTAATTTATTCACTGCTATGAAAGGTGAGTATATTAGCTCTCTGAGAATTTTCCTATTTCCTGACTTTTGTTTCTTACTTTTTTTTTGGTTTTGGTTTTGTTCTGGTTTTGTTTGTTTGTTTTTCATTTTTTTTTCCTTTTGCTTGTTTGTTGAAGCAAATGATGGTTATTTTGTTCTGTAAACATAATTCTCATCATTGTTCAGTGGTGATTTTTGGCAGTGTTCACCACCTGCCATTTTATTAGCCTCTGTCTGTTTTTGATATTTGTATTAGTATCAGATCCTTCACTTGCTTTGTGGTCTTGGGCTTGTTGCTTACTATGGCTTTCTTTGATAACCTGTGTCATGGGGTTGTTTGTACCAGGCAAATAGCGAGAGATGCAAAAGTCATTTCAATCCTGTTTTATTCAGGCTTTGTTTTCTATGGTTCATTGCATTTCCCCTCTGTCTTGTATGTTTGCATCGTTTCTATGTGATTTCTTCTGCAATTGATTCACGCTTCCTATTGAGAGTTCATAATTGTTGTGATCTGGTATGGGTTAATTTTCCTTGACTCCACTTTTCCTGGGGATTGACCTATAGTTTGAGTGATAGGTATTGCTTTTTATTAACCTTTAACCTAGGAAATTAGGGGTTTGTGAAGGACACAGTGCTGATGGAGCAGAGTGCCATCCTTGCTTGTGGGTTTGGACTCTGACATTTCTTTTGAGATCCCTTTATTTTAATTTTAATTTTTTTTAAGATTTTATGTATTCAAGAGAGAAAGAGGAGGAGAGGGGCAGAAGACGAGAGGGAGAAAGAATCTTAAGCAGATTCTGCACTGAACATGGAGCCTGATACGGGGCTCAATCTCACAACCCTGAGATCACGACCTGAGTCAAAACCAAGTCTGATGCTCAACCAACTGTGTCATCTAGGCACCGCTTTTGAGATTCCTTTAAGTGTCTTGCATTGGGTTTATTTTACCCAGCCAGAAATACAGTCTATACCCATAGGCTGTGGCTTATCCCAGTTTGTCCCAGGACCCTGGGAAAAAAATGCCCCAGGAGCCCTTCCTCTATCTTGAGATCTTAATAGACTTATACTGAAATTGCTCTCTCAGCCTGTACTTTTCCAATTCAGGGGTATTTGTTAAAGTTCTCAGGACCTTTTAGATTCACTATGTTTCTTCTGAACACCCTCTATAAGATGAAGTTGGGATAGGAGTCTTTTTCTATGGCACAAGAATATTCTTTTTTTTTTTAACTGTCATTTTTTGAAGTTCTTGCTATAAGGGCAAACCTTCTCTACATTAGGAGGCTAGGGTCAGCTAGAACCTATACAATTCTCTAAGAACAGTGTATCAAGATCTTTCTATAATCCATTAGTGTCCATATGTCCTGAGGCCTTTGGATCCTATCTTAGGTTGAGTTCCCCCAAATCAGACTCTGGGATGAGGACTCCAGAGTGAATGACGAAAGAAACGGTCTTGGGAAACTGTAAGGGAGAGAGGGAAACAGGATGGATAAAGGGCACATTTCATGTGAAATCTGTACAAGGTAGCTTCAGTCTGATCCCATAGAGGAACTCGAGGCAAGGGCACTGGGCTCACATACTCCAAAATGTACCTCTCTCCTCAGGTGAGGACAGAGATGCTAAAATTATTCTGACCTAAGAAGCTTAGTAGACCTTGTAAATAAGCCTCAGGTGTTGGCCTTTGGAAATAGGGCAAGGGTGGTAATGAATACAAAGAAGAAGAGTGGAATCTGGGTGGATCTGAAACAAGCTCCAACATTCAGCACTACAGATTTCCCACTTGGCACAGCTGGACTCTCACCTTGGGATTCCTCAATTTCCCTATGCTTCCAATCTTTCTCTTTTCACGTTCACCTTTACATGATATTTATATAGCGATAAGCCTACCTGTAGATAATATATTGCATATTCAATGCAGACACAATAATGATGACTAACCCCCTGGTCCGTGATGTTAACTTGCTGATTATTTGCATAAAACACTCTTTTTAAAAATGTTACCGTAATGAAGCTTACCAGTGATAGTGATTCCTGTAGGTCCCGTTGTCTCCTAGCCATCCTTCTATGTTAAGTGTAGCTGCAGATGCCCATAAGAAGCAAAATTCTTTATTCAAGGCCCTTGTGTTCCCAAATAAAAATTTCTCACGTGATGGACATTGGATTTAAAATCGGTGTTAATATGTGACAAGACTCCTTGGGGTTATGGAAATTGATCGTTTTCACACTGGTTATTCCCTTAAAAAAAAAATAACTGGTGCTCCCAGTTTTGAATGTCCTCCTAAATTAATCTGTCAAGCAACAGAATCTTTGCAAAATTCAGTTCATGGATTTCATTTGACCAAGGTCCACAGTCTGTATCCGCGTATGATCAAGTACAGATTCAACCAATCATATTTGGTTTTAGAGAAAAGGTAAATGTTGGGAAAGGCAATCTCATGTGCACAGTCTTTCAGTCAGTGCCCAGTGGTCTGAATAAAAATGGGCCTTGGGCCTGGGGCCCTTCCTTACTAACTGTCAGATCCTCATAGCTGGTGTGGGACTTGGCATTTTGTGTGAAAATACACTTTCATGTTTCAGGCTCAGCGTGTCCTCTTTGTTCTGTGTAAGCACATGTGTTATATGCATCCTGGTTATCCCCACTGCTAAATTTGTCCCCTGTAGAAGAGGAACAGGTGTTCTGTTCTTCGGCTGAAGAGGGGGTGCAGGTAGACCAAACACTATCACAATAGATTAGCTTTCCCATATTTAGACTTAATATCATTATAATCATGCAATTTGAACTTTTCGTCTGACTACTTTTCCACTACCTAATGTTTTGGGGGATTTGTTCATGTTGCATGAGTAAAGAGTAATTCCTTTTATTCTAGTAACTATTTCGTTGTATGGATATACTGTTTTATTCACAACATTTTTTGATGGATATTTATGGTGTTTTCAGTTCTTGGTTATTATGAATATGGATATAAATTAATATACAAGTATTTTGTGAGCATACATTTCTATTTCCCTTGGATTATAAATCCTCCAATATTTTTCCTCACTTAAAAGACAGGGTGCCTGGGTGGCTCAGTCCTTTGGGCATCTGGCGCTTGATTTCCACTCCATGAACGTGGGGTCTGAGGATCAAGCCCTGCATCAGATTCTGTGCTCCATGCAGAGTCTGCTTTTCCCTCTCCACCCTGCCTTGCTCTCAATCTCTCTCTTTCTCAAATAAATAAATAAAATCTTAAAAAAAGTATATATTTTTAAAAAATATATTTTTATATTTTATTTATTTGTTATTTTTTTAACAATTCTTTCTGAGAATTGTTTGTTTAAATAAAAATGACTTATTGGCAGGTATTTACTACTTACTCTTCCTCTCTCTAAGGTATTTCCCAATGTAGTTGAATCTTTACTGAGGAGTCTACTTGAGAGGTAGGTTTTTTCATTTTCATATACATTAAAAAAATTATTTTTTGTCTATTTCTTTTAAATAGCCTGCTCAAGGTTTGGTAGTGAATTGCATTTAGTCTGTGTGTTGAGGAGATAAACATCTCAATGATTCTTAGTCTTTGAATCAAGGAACTTGGTATATCTTACCTAATTTTTCTGTCATTTCTTTCAGTAACATTTCATAACATTTTATAGTATAGAAGTCTTTGAAATCTTTTGTTAGATTTATTCCCAGGTGTGTGATATCTTTTGATGCTATTATAAATAATATTATTTAAAATTTTCTAAGTTTTTAATGCTTGGGTATATAAATACTTTTGTCTTTGTATTTTGTGGCTTTGCCAAATTCCTTTTTATTATAATTGTTACAGGTTCCTTTGGGCTTCCTGGGTACAAAATACAGTTGGAGCAAGGCAAAGATATTCATTTCAAACACTTCCATTCTTTTTTTTTTTTTTTTTTACTGCGGTTACTGGCCAGTGCAATAGTGAAAAAAAAAATGAAATAAATGTCTTCAAGTAGATAAATAAAAGAGGATGGAAAGCTGTCACGACTTTGAATGATATGATTATGTTCATGTAATTTTTGCTACATCTTTTTGGAAAGGAATTTACTTTTCATTTTTTTCTTAACCTCTGTACAAGTTAGATCTCTAAATTTTACAGAGTTGTATATTCTCTCAAATTATATGGGGTTGTAATTATTACATAAAGTAGACAATTACTTTAGAATGGCAAAGCAATAGTAGAAGAATTCTGTGATTCGGGGATTATAGTATAAAGGGAATAGATGGACAGGCTTGGAAAGTTACCTGAAAAATAACAGAGTAGTGTTTATAGGAAGAGTAATAGTACTACAGATCTAGGTTAAAGTAATTACCCCAAAGAACAGCATTGACTTGACTGAGAAAATACTGCAAGAGCAGGAGAAAACTGCACATGGGAAGGAAGGGACCATAAATAATAAAGAAGGTTGGTAAAATTTGTAAGTTACGAGAGAGGAAACAGCTTTTCTGCTGTTTAAGCTTGTAAAACAACAACAACAATAACATATGTAAGTCATTTAGGCCCATTTATACCATTTCAGTAGTTCAGTACATTCAGAGTTTGGTTTTGAAACTTTAAAAGGGCTTGTGTATTCTGATGATCATTGTAATTTGGGTCCTCGGATATATTTGTGAAATTATTTTCTTTTTCTTGTGGAAATTAACTCACAAAGAAGATTACTAACATGCTCAAAGTCAATAATTAGAAAGTAGGCTGCTTGAGCTGACCAAATAAGAAAAGTTGGTAACCAGACCACTGTGGTTACACAGATACACAGAGACTTCCTGCAATGGGTCACTACAGTTGTCATTGCTACTGATATAAATGCAACTTTGTGTTAAGGATGACTGGATTTCAAAGTCATACCTGGAGCTTACTTGTCCACTTGTCTATAATGCTTTGATTATTGAGGTCAAAATGAGCTGCATGAAGGTCTCTTTGCCACCAGTTATTCATAAATATGCAAGTGTGGGTAGAAAAAAAGTGTGGGTATAAATAAAAGTCACATTATTTAATATGAGTAGCCACATATACATGGCATTAAAGAGTAGGGCACTTTCCTTCTTTTATCAGCTACTGGATGATGACTAGTTTGCCTGGAATTTCTGAAATTTAGGTTTGGTCCTCTGGTTTGGAGCATGAACTTAGTTGAGAGACTTTCTCTTTGTAAATTTTTTTTTCCAAGTTTTTTTTTTTAATTTTATTTTTTACAAACATATATTTTTTCCCCAGGGGTTCAGGTCTGTGAATCGCCAGGTTTACACACTTCACCGCACTCACCATAGCACATTCTCTTTGTAAATTTTATGTAGAGGGAAGTGATCTTGTGAGATAAGCATAAAAAGTCCGAGAATTGTTTGTTTAGATAAAAATGACTTATTGGCAGGCATTTACTACTCTTCCTCTCTCTAAGGTATTTCCCAATATAGTTGAATCTTTACTGAGGAGTCTACTTGAGAGATCACAACATAGGGGGAAATGGAGATAACTTGGATAAATATAAGCCTTGCCCGAGAAAGTAGGCCAGCTTAAGATGCAAGTAAAGGAAAAAAAAATCCAGGTCCTTGGGATAAATTAAAAAACAAATCATATTAAACAATATATCATGGTTTTTAGCTTCTACAGAAGCTAAAGAAATATTACTTTTATGTTCCACATATAAAATCTGCATTTATTTATTTTTTTAAAGATTTTATTTATTTATTTGAGAGAGAGAGCATGAGAGGAGAGAGATCAGCAGGAGAAGCAGACACCCTGCAGAGCAGGGAGCCCGATGCAGGATTCAATTCCAGGACTCCAGGATCGTGACCTGATCCGGAGGCAGTCGCTTAACCAACTGAGCCACCCAGGCACCCTAAAATCTGCATTTATATTTAAGATCATTGAGTACCATCAGCTGTGCAGCAGAGATCAAATGGTCTTTGCTCAAATTCCTTTAGAGATGCTCCAAGGTGGTATAAGTCAGAGTGAAATCAAGTGGAAGATGAATAAGAAGAAAAAAATTTCAGTAGCCTTTTAGGGAGGAGGATTCACTAGCATCCATGTGGCTGCCCAAACTTGAGAGTTCCTCTAAGTGCTAAACTCTAGGCCCACATGGTCTCTTGAGGGGATGAAAGGGTACCTTCATCAAATGATATGAGCCTGTCTCCAGGCATAGAGAATTTCCCAGAGGAATACACTCCATTATCCAGGCTGCAGCACACTTGTGGTTCAAGGCTTATCAAAACCTTAAGAGAAGTGAGTGACGTCATGACCGTGGCAGTGTGAGGACCTCTAAAAATTCACCCTTCCACAAAAATAATGAAAAAAAAAAAAAAGAGTCAACTATATCAAGATTGAATTTTTCAAAACTCTGGGAATTAACCAAAGACTTGTAGCAAACTGGGAATATTTATTCGAGAAAAATGGCCGAATCTCAGAACAGCAAGCAAATCTTTATGTTAGGAATGAAGATTTCTCTTTGGTATTTTGATTCTGATAGACATAAACATCATAGGTAAGCTTTTATCACATATTGTACTGATTTTTATTTAACCATGTAAGACTCAATTATTATACTTCGCTGGTAAAGTTATTTTAGGATTAGCAAAGGAAAGAAAAACCACAGAAAGGCTATGAAAGCTACACGAACATACCAAAGCAAAATCAGATTAGCAAAAGTCACAAGGCAAACCAGCTGACAGGAATGGTCAGCTCTGGAAAGCATTAGAAAACATTGCTCAAACAAAACCAGATAAACAAAGCAAAGAAGGGAGCTTTTTGAGGCTACCTCATATTACTAAATTACTGAGAACATGAATTAAATAAAACAAGGACTTCAAGATTGTATGTGTATGGGGGGTTGGGTAAGTGCATAGACAGAATTAGCTGAAACTGGAGAAGACAGAATTATGGAAATGATTCAGACGACACATACAGAACTAATTAAAAACTTAGATCAAGGGACAGAAGAGAAACAGTGGAACACTAACTTAATCACAAGGGGAAGTCTAGAAATAATTGCAGTGGATTCAGAGAGGGAAAACAAAGAGTACGGTACAATAGATATTAGATACAAAGATAAGATAATAATTATAGAGACAAAAATCATTATAAGAATTTTTAATATCCCTGAAGTTAAAAAGAAAAGACCATAAACCAGGACAAAAAGAGGATAAAAGATACTTTAAAAGTCCTATTATAATGGAGAACTAAGTATACATTTATAAAAAGTACTCTCCATTCCAGGAAAAAACTCACCACTCAAAATTTGTCACTGAGATACTGTTTTTCTTTAAGTTATAAAGGTCTGATTTTTCTAGATTTATGACAAGCTCAAAATCAGTTGAAAAAGAAACATAAATTATTAGAAAAGTGGGAAAAAATGGAAAGCAATATTGAGAGAGGCAAAAATGGCTAAAAAATAAAAAGATGTGAAAGCATAAACTTTGGTAATTGAAGTTTTATAGTAAACTATGAAATACTATTATCAGGTTTGTAAAAATTTAGAAAGTTTGAATTTACATAGTCCTGCAATATATAGAAAAGCATATACTCTCATAAACTGTTGATTGGGGAATAAATTTAAGTAAATGAGTGGAAGATTTGAAAATGGCTATCAGACTTAATCATGCCATTGAGGGAGACATTGGTTAGAGAAATCCATTATGTAAGAGGGGAAAAGCATACAGGTTAGCGAATTTAAATCAATTAAACTAATTCATTAGGAAACTACGCACATGAGGCAGACTTGGGGAGAGGAAAAAGCAAGACAAAAAATAAAGTGAGAGAAAACAGAACTGGAATATTTGCCTAATATTAAGCAGAAGAGAGAAGGTGGCTAAGCATCTCCCCAGGAGAATGTAGTCAGGTAGATAAAAGGGCTCAGCCGAAGCTCCGTTGTGGAGACTATAAACACTTGCTTTACTGAGTGGACTAGCTTCATAATTATAGGATTCAAGGAAAACAAATGAGGGGCAAACAAAAGAAAAACAAATATGGAAATGAGTTTTCCAGTAATGAAGGGCAGAGCATCTTAATGAGCTCTACGCTGAGGTCAGATTTAGGGGTAAGAGTTATGGGGAAGGATTGGAAAGGATTTCTAAAGGACACCAAGAGTGAGGTCAAGAATGAAGAGTGTGATTAAGCATACAAAGATTCATTGAAACTGCATGCATCAGGAAGCAAGGATGTTTGCTCTAGACTGGCCTGTTGCTTCTCCCCCAGACTGCTGTACTCATGATATATGAGTGGAGATGATATACAGGTATTGGTAGTTATTTTTTTATATCTGTCCATATCAATATTTATCTACATATATTTTGTTACTCCCTAATTAGCTGCATCACATAAAGAAGGCTTACCCTTTCAGAAAATTAAAACATGCAGTGTTTGGGTGTTATATGTAAGTGATGAATCACTAAATTCTACTCCTGAAACCAGTTTTACCATGTATATGAACTGGAATTTAAGTAAAAATTTGAAATAAAAAGAAAAAAAAAGATGGAGTGCTTTTTCAGTCTTAAGATTCACAGACATGTACCCTTGGGGATAAAAATACATTATATGTTTATAAAAAATTAATTAATTAATTAATTAATTAAAAGTCCTATCTATGTTACTTAAAAAACAAAGACAATTAGATAACAATTAGGAATCTTAGAAAAGGGATTTTCCTTTTGAAAATGTATACTTTACAAATTCAATATATGTTTAATAAGGGAATTGGAATTTTAGTGACAATTAGAACTGCCTTTTGATTCTCACTATTAATTTTAAAGTCAAATTAAAAGTTATCAGAAAGAACTTCACTCTTACATATTCTTTATTCTTAGAGAAAACACAAAAATGACCAAATTCAATATGTTACATGTATTAACCTCTGAGACCACGAAAAGATCTGATTCTGAATATCCATTTGAATAGATGTAACACTAGTGAACTGTACATTTCAAAGTGGTTACGCTGCTAAAAACCGTGATGTACTAGTAATATAAAATTGTCAGAAACAATAAAACTGTAATTGAACTTTTTAAGATGGCATTAATCATGGTTTTCTCTTGACTGTTACAAAATAGAACAAGGGCACAAATACAAAGTAACAACATTAATAGGAACATGTTTAAAAATTGTTGATGGATTTGATTAAGAAGGTAAGCACAAGATCTGTATAATCACTCCTGAAAATATACCAGATTTGTTTCTTTTGGATATTAAGCTTTTGTATTTAGTTTGCTCACATTTTTAAGGTGTTTTATTTGTTATTACCTGTCCCACGGATATAGAGAATCAGTTATACAGAAGTTATTGCGGAGATAGAAGCTTAAGCTGTAGTGAGAGATTCGCTAAGAATGTGGTAAAACCAAAACTCTGAATAATAACTGTGAGGGCCAATATGGCAGGATTGGAAGTAGCCTCGGGTACTGCTGGTCATCATGGCATAGAAAGTGGATTAATATTTCTTGACTCCTGGTATGTATCAGCACACATGATCTATTCTCATGTTCACAACAACCTGTGGAAAATCACTCTTCTCATAGTTGGTGATGTTAGGGTCAGAAAAGTTGTGATAAACATGTCTTCTGTCCTCAATAATGGTAAAGTCAAGATTCACATGCAGGACTTAATGACACCACAGCCCATGCTCTGTTCCTCACTCTTAAAGCTCTCCTATTTTCCAAGCTGTGTGGGACAACAGTCCGGAGCGAGAGATCTCACAGCTATAGAAAATGAAGACGAAGCCAGACACCAGTATTCAGAACACTTGTTTGTGTGCTTCTCTTCCTTCAAAGCAGACCGTAGGTCAGGAATGAGAGATTACTGTGTGAGTCAGAAATCTAGACAAACCCCAAAAAGTCTTTTAAAATTACCTCAGGGACAGGCCTCCTTTTAAGAGGAAGAACCAACCAGTTCCCCAAATGTGGTTGGTTGGAGTAGTGGAGGTAAAAGTGGGGAAGAAAGTTGTTGGGGGATATGTCTCCAATGTAGAGAGATCCCTGTGGACAGGATGATCATCATACATTCAGATGTTTTGTAAGCTTCTGGCACTTTCCATATGAGCTTTCTAGCCCAACTACTAACATGATGGTCCAGAACATTTCAACTTTTTACCTTTCTCTTTTAACTAATTATTACACACTTAGTTACAGACGTTAATGGTGTAGTGATAATCTATATGAATGTGGTCCCTGCCTTGGTGAAGTTTATAATCTAGTCAGGGCTGGAAAGTGCAGACAGGTAAACAGATGATTATAATATGGTGGGAAAGTTCATTGAGAAGAGGGCATCTTACTTGTATAACAATGAGACCAGTGGGAATGGGGAACATGTTGTCTTGTCTGGGGATAGATAAAAAGAAAAATTAAGCAAATTAATTGCTAAGCGTGTATTAAAGCAATGTCATTTGTTATACATGATAGAGATAATGGGAGTATTTTGAAGTACTCCTAGAAGATTAAATAAAATGACAAATTAGTAGTAATTCAGAGATTTATCAATTTTTATATACTTAACCATATATACTGTAGTAGACAAAGGAAAATATGATACATTGTCCTTGTTCTCAAGAAGCTTCCACCTAATTTCAGGAAGGTATTTTTAGTTTTGGTCATTATAGATACTTAACACTGAAACGATGCCTATAGATACAGCTATTCCTTGTGGCCAGTACACTATAAATGGGGTGTGTTAACATCAGACGCTCAATACTTGGATAAGTGAAACAGTGTTTAATGATACACAAAAATATTTACCACATATACTTTCAAGCTTAAATAACAATACAACATGATCCTAGTTTTGTGAAAGTTACCTGTTAAATGTGTATTTATGTAAGGAAGAAATCCAGAATACCATCAAGTAGAGCACATAGTAGGCCTTTAGTAATATTTGTTGAAATTATAAACGAATGACCAAATGAATAGGATGTGTCATTATTGATTTTCTTTGAGTATTGGAATTAAGATTTTTAAAAAATATTTTCCCCTTTGTAGTCTGAACTTCTTTTTTAATATTGTAATTTTTTTTTCTGGTGTTCTAAGATTCATTGTTTATACACCATACCCAGTGCTCCATGCAATACATGCCCCCCTTAATACTTACCACGAGGCTCCCACCCCACCCCTCTAAAATCCTCAGTTTGGGGATGCCTGGGTGGCTTAGTTGGTTAAGCTGCTGCCTTCAGCTCAGGTCATGATCCCAGGGTCCTGGGATCGAGTCCTGCATTGGGCTCCTTGTCCAGCAGGGAGCCTGCTTCTCTCTCTGCCTCTGCCTGCCACTCTGCCTGCTTGTGTTCTCTCTATGACAAATAAATAAATAAAATCTAAAAAAAAAAAACCCAAAATGAAAAAAACCCTCAGTCTGAACTTTTCATATAAATATAGTATAATTTTTAAATATGTGAACTAAAAAATATTTAAGAAGAACAATTACAGAAGATAAAGTTCAGAGGTATCTACAGAACAGGTGAGGGTGGGGATAATCTTCTTTCTTCATGGCTGAGAAGGCATGAAAAAGAAGAGTGCAATTTTATGGGTCAATTATATGTGTAATAGCCTCAAATCCTTTGTAGGACTAGCTGTAAGGGGTAGATGGTTACTATTCACTCATTATTACTTTTACCCATTAATAACTGCCAAGGAAGATGAAAATCTTGCTTTACCCTACCCTAGGAACCCCTTTAACTATTAATTTAATGGCCTTCCACTCTTTGTATATCAAATAAACCCTACTGACACACCATCAGGACAGCCTAAGACTGTGAACTCTTTGAGGTTAAGTATTATGTCTTATTCATCTTTCTATTTCCAGCACCCAACACAGCATTAGGGAAATACTGGGCATTTTATTTATTTATTTTTAAGATTTTATTTATTTATTTGAGAGAGAGACAGAATACTGGGCATTTTAAGAAGGCCTGTTGGACTCCACTTATACGGCTTTCCCAGTACTGGCCCTAAATTATTGTAAATCTTTCTTTCAAGTCTAGATTCTTAGGCTATGAAGAATAAATCTGTAGGATAGCTGGCTTTGATGGTAGTGCCAGATGGTGGCCATGGAACAAAAGAATGGACCTTTTGAACATCAGATTGATGCAGTTGGTTTCATATCGGTAAAAGTGTTGCATTACAGAAGTAGACAGGATAAGAAGAAAATGGTATCCATTTGTGCTGCATTTGTTTCTGCCTGCACCCATGCATTCACTTGTGCCCAAACACAGATTTTGGAGGAGGGATATAAATTGTTAGCAGCAATCAGAAAACAGTGGTCTGATACAAATAAAATCAGAAAACTCTAGATGGCAAGTCAAAACACTTGTGGAAGTCTAACACCAGAAAACAAATTTTCTTTTTTTTTAATTTGATTTTTAATTTTCTTATTAACATATAATTCATTATTAGCCACAAGGGTACAGGTCTGTGGATCACCAGGTTTACACACTTCATAGCACATACCTTCCCCAATGTCCATAACCCCACCACCCTCTCCCTACCCGCCTCCTACCGGCAACCCTCAGTTTGCAGAAAACAAATTTCCTTAAGTGCTGACTTAGTGTTTTTTTCCTGACCCCCTTCTGGGATGCACCATTACCTCCCTGAATCAGATACCACATATAATTCTGCATCTTCTCTGTTTGAATTGTCTTTCTGTATCTTGAAGTCAATGAAGCTACCAGAGAGTGGCTGTTAACGTTGTTTAACCTCCCCTGGAGTTTATCTCGAAATCTCCTTAACAATAAATTTATTTCTGAAATTAAATCAACATTGGATCAAGTGCAGACATACACCCAATTTTTCAATTAACCAAGTTAAGAAACCTATACTAGATGAAGTATACATTGATACAGATAATCTATCCTTTTTTCTTCTCTTTTTTCCCACACCTATACAATTTATTTTTCTTTTTAATTATTTTAGAGTTAGAGTAATTCTAAGAGGCTCACCAATCCCACACCTTTGAAAGCACACTTCGGAATCTAATTTTTCCCCCATTGAGGAATCATAAATTTAAGCTCATATAGAATTCTTTTATAGCCTCTTTCTCTAGAAACTTACATCAAGAGTTAGATTTGAAGTAAGATTTACATATTCTTTAATGAGAGGGTTAGTTAAAACAAAAAAGATGATGAGATTCTTGGACTTTTAATTAAAACATTGGAAGATACTTTAACATTTTCTAGTCTTTGCTTTTTCGTATTCAGTAATGTAGAAAATATGGATTTATTGGTTAACTGTGAGTTTATTTCCCAAATGTGTAAAATTCTTCTTTTTAAAAAATCATTACTCTGTTGTAAAGGGCTATAAATTAAGGGGCGCCTGGGTGGCTCATATGGTTGGACGTCTGCCTTCGGCTCGGGTCATGATCCCACAATCCAGGATGGAGCCCCGCATCGGGCTCCCTATCTGTTTGGGTGGGGAACCTGCTTCTCCCTCTCCTTCTACTGCTCCCCCTGCTGTGCTCTCTTGCTCTCTCTGTCAAATAAATAAATAAAATCTTTCCAAAAAGGCGGGGGGCTATAAATTAAGACTAAGTCTCCATAAAGCAGTAGTTAGTAAAATCATAGAAATGACTTTCAGGCCACAAGATATTTAGAGATTCCCCCTGGTTAGAGTGTTGGACTAGGGGTAAGGAGGAGAGTTCTAGTGTGAATTTTGCTATTAGACAAATATATCACCATGGCATAATTATTTAACCTTTGCGTTCTTAGTATCTCACTTGTTAAATAAGTGTGATAGATGAAATGATCTTTGGGGGCTGTACCATGAGACTAGGATTCTAAATCAGGTGCTTGTATAATTCTACTGACTTTGGTTATTTATAATGTTTGACTTCTATAGAAGTTTTCATTTAAGTAGTATGGAGTGTGGGAGTAACGTATTGTTAGCCACAAAACTGAGTAGGTAAACTGGTGATGTTTGAGGGATGTTTTGAGGAGGGAAGGCAAATACCTGGCAGATGACCTACTTTTCTTTCATCCATGTAGTAATGGCAAATATCATTAATTGATCATGTCCTGTGACTCTACTGAAGATTCTGAGGTTGCACTTGAGGCCAAATATTCACATATCCACTGCATTTGAATGATAACACTGAAGTTCACATGGTAAACTATGACTTAAAGTCACAACACCTTGTGAATGATGGGCTCTGGAGCTGAGGCTTGAAACAAGGTCAATGGATTTCTCAACAAGTATCTCAGCAAGTTACAAGTATTTCTCTAACAAGTAAAATGCATTCACTAATAGCTTACTGTTTACTAATATTTCAACCCTTTTGAGCTGGCAGTGGGGGAGATATAACCAGGCAACAGAATTTAACATGCAAATTTAGTAACACACACACATACACACACAGTACAAGCATCAGTTAGCTATTGTGTCAATAATGCTGTGTAACAAGAAACTAAAACATTTTCAAAAAATTTCAAGACATTGAACAATTTATTCACTTCCATGGGAGATAACAAAAGGATCTTCCTTAGCTAGGGGCTGGGGTGTGTCTGCTAATTTCAGCTGAGCTCTGTTACATGTCTCTGGTTCTGCTTATGGGTCACAACAGCTAAAGAAGCTTTCTTTCATACTCCAGTTCTTTGAGTCTTTTTTTTTTTAATTTTTTTTTTTAATAAACATATAATATATTTTTTTCCCCAGGGGTGAATTGCCAGGTTTATACACTTCACCGCACTCAACATAGCACATACCCTCCCCAATGTCCATAATAACCCCACCCCCCCC